>NW_028227262.1:61447500-62090000 GCF_978045245.1 Mus caroli
TTGATGTCTTTGCTAGTAGTTTGGATTCATGGGCTCTCTAGAAAGACCTGATTCTGATGATTCAAAGAAAAGACACAATTTTGTGTGGTCTTCAAGTACTTCTGACAGGCTACCTGGTGATGTGTCCCCCTAGTACATCCCACCTGACTCCATGACCAACACGCTTTTGGTTTGATAATGGTCTTAGTAATAATATTTATATAACGAGAATTAGTAAATATATTGTATCTATACTCACTATGTAACAGTAGTGTGTTAGTAAAACAGCTCTCAGGAGAACAAAAAGAAGCCAGTGTGCTGGTGGTGTATACTTTTAATCTCAGCACTGAGGAGGCAGAGTCAAGAGGAGCTCTGTGAGTTTGAAACCAGTCTGATCTACATAGTGAGTTCCAGGACAGCTAGGGCCTGTCTCACAAACAAACAAACAAGCAAATGATGCTAGCATGGTGGCACATGTCTGTTCTCAAAGCATTTGGGAGGTAGAAAAGGACAGAGGACTTAAACTGATTGGTAACCAGAGGAGATATAAACACGGTAGATATACAACTGAAGAGATGCTCAATGTCATGTGCCAGTAGGGAACGGCAAGTCAAAATGAAAGGAGCTACTACCCATACCTATTAAAATAACCCATATCCTGCACTCGTCTACCAGGCTGAGAATGTGGTATAAGCTTCCATTCTTTAAAAGAAGTTTGTGAAGGAATACTTCTTTCCTCCAGCAAGAACAGAGCTGGCTTATTCTGTGGTGCTGATGTGGAGAATGGTCCAAACCAAATGATAACAACAACACTACATGCTGGTGAGGGTGGGCAGCAGAAGGAACTCTCATTTATTGCCAGATGGGGTGTGGGAGGATTAAGAGTAGGGGGAGGGCTAAATGCTATAGGTGTGTGTGTGTGTGTGTGTGTGTGTGAGAGAGAGAGAGAGAGAGAGAGAGAGAGAGAGAGAGAGAGAGAGATTAATAAGGTGCACTTTTACTAGGTATTCCAGAATGAACTTGAACTCTTGTCCTGGCCTCTACTTCCCAAGTGTCCCAAGCGCTAGGTTTACTGGCATACACCATACACAACCACACTCAGCTAATTTGTCATTTTCTTGGATTGAACATACTCTTACCATCAGAGCCAGCAAGTGCTCTTTGATATTTACCTGAATGTGTTGACAGCTCGTGTCCACACAGCCATCAGTACCCACATATTTACAGCAGCTTTATCCATGACTGCCAAAACTAAAAAGTAAGCTGTAGAGACATGGTGGCCTCCAACTCATTCTGTAGCTCAGGCTTTGATTTGTAGTCTCCAGCCTTTGATTCTTATCTCATTCTTCCAAGTGCTGGGATTCTAGTTGTAGGCCACCACGTCTGGCCACAGTCTTATGATCCACAGGGTTCTAGGGATACACTCCTCAGCGCATGGCATTTCCGGTTATAAAGCACCTGTGCTAAGATCTCTTCTGCACATTGCAAACTCGGTTTACCACATCATGGCACAGGTCTGCAGAAGGCACATGCCAACTGCTGCTCCTAGCAAATTAAGGAGGGAAGTCAGTTTAGGAAACAGGAAAAACCTGAGGAGAATGCTCTGTCTTAGCAACTCTTACTCGCAGTGTAGCAAATGCTGGCTCTTAGGATGGACAATGAGCAAGTTGTGAAACTTCTGGCTAAAGTTGAGAGGGGGACAAACCATTCTCTCAAGAACTCTTCCTAGAACATTTTATACACACACACACACATACACACACACACACACACACACACCACACATACACACACACATACCACACACACACACACACCACACAAACCATTCTCTCAAGAACTCTTCCTAGAACATTTTATAGATTAAAAATATAATAATTCTCGGAATGCCTGTGTTCCAGGTAGTGTAACAACTGCTAGGATTGTGAAAATTAGTAAGACACATCTTTCACCTTGTGTAATCTGTAGTGCAGAATGATCTAATGTTTGCTGATGCTGCTTCTGAGACAGTCTCACCGTGTAGCCCAGGCTAGTGTTGAGTATGTCTGCCCTGGCCTTTTGTGTGCTGTGAATATAGGCGTGCATTGCTATGGGTTTTCTATAGTTTCATCCTCGAGTCCCCTCTATGGTATATATTATACAGGGATGAATAATACTCAGTGGATCTCAAAAAGTGGGCTGGGGTGCACCTCTATGGTAAAGTACTTATCTAGTGTACACACACACACATACACACACATCTCACACACACACACACCACACACACACACACCACACATACACACACCACACGTACACACACACACATACCACACACACACACACCACACATACACACACACACACCACACATACACACACACACCACACATACACACACACACCAGACACATACACACACACACCACACATACACACACACACACACACACACACACACACACACACTCATACAAGTAGAAGAAAAAAGCAACTAAAGTCCTGTATATATAGTGTGAATAAATTTGAGACAGCACTTGTAGCTGGTCTTTGCTACTGTGTGGGTTCTTCTCCCCATCCATATACCTCCCGGCTTCACCACCTATCACTATGATAGGAAGAAAAGAAGGATAGAGGGGGACAGAGGGGGATCCCTGAATCTAATTTCTTTCCTTTTGTTTCTTTTTTTTTTTTTTTTTTGGTTTTTCGAGACAGGGTTTCTCTGTATAGCCCTGGCTGTCCTGGCACTCACTTTGTAGACCAGGCTGGCCTCGAACTCAGAAATCCGCCTGCCTCTGCCTCCCAAGTGCTGGGATTAAAGGCGTGCGCCACCACCGCCCGGCCCTTTTGTTTCTTATTTGAGCATGACTACTAACAAACTGCAACCAATGCCCCCTCCCGAATGACACCAACCGACCCATGCCTCTCAGGGACCTAGCATTTATGTGCCCTCTGAAAAGTTCTCAGAATTCCAAATGTCACACAAACGCAGAAACTATCCACAGCTAGCAAAACCATGCCTCTGCTAGAGCTCGAACTGGCCAAAGCAACCCCTTATCCCACACATGAGATTAAAACGAAACACATTCTTATCACTACAAGCACTTGTAAGCACCTGTGTGAAATCTAGTGCAGGAATTTAGTGTGTTCTCCAAGAAAGACCTAAGGGCAAAACACTGGCTAAAAAGAACCTTTCCCAAAACAAAACAAAACAAAACAAAAGCTGGGCGGTGGTGGCGCACGCCTTTAATCCCAGCATTCCGGAGGCAGAGGCAGGCGGATTTCTGAGTTCAAGGCCAGCCTGGTCTACAGAGTGAGTTCCAGGACAGCCAGAGCTATACAGAGAAACCCTGTCTAGAAAAACAAAACAAAACAGAACCTTTCCAAGGGAAATCAGTGATTGGCTACTGGTCAACATAGCCCTACAGAATGCTGGGAAGATTACAGGACAGAAGAAGATGCACACTCTACCAGTGAGCACTACATCTCCTGGGTTTCTCTAGAAATTCTGATTACATTTATTTATTTTAGGTTTCTGTTTGTTTTTATGCTTGCTTTCTTGCCTGTCTTGAAACAGGGTCTCTATGCAGCCCTGGCTGTCCTGGAGCTTGCTACAAGACTGGCCTTGAACTCACAGAAATCCACCTGTCATAGAGATTGTACCTAAGCAGTGCTGGGATTAAAGCAATCACCACCGCAAACAGCTTTATTTCTAATTATATGTGTCTGCCTGTGTGGGGTTATGTGCACTTGAGTGCAGTTGCCATGGGAGGCCAGAAGATCGTTTCTGATCTCCAACAGCTGGAGTTATGGAAGCCTGTGAATTATGCAGTATAGGTACCTGGAACTGAACTCAGTCTCCTGTAAGAACAGAAAGGTCTTATCCTCAGAGATCTCTCCAGCCTGTGTTTGTTTGTTTGGGGTGTGTGTGTGTGTGTGTGTGTGTGTGTGTGTGTGTACACAGAGGGTGGATGTGTGCATGCACTAACAAGTGCCACAGCACTTGTGTAGAAGGCAGAGAACAACCTATTGGTCCTCCCTCTCCACCACATGGGGTACTGGAATGGAATTCAAGTCATCTTGGCCACTAGTGCCTTTACCCACTGAACCATTTCACTAGCCTGCTGACTTATTTTTAACTGCAATATCCATTTTGGGGTGGGACGGAGAAGGAGTCTCATGTAGCCAGGAATGAGCCCAAAGTCATACTTATCTGAGGATGACCTTGAACTTCAGACCCCTGACTCACACCCAGTTATCAAGGAGTCTCTCCTAATAGCATCATCACACAGCTGCTCCTTAGCTCAGCAAGTGACCCAGCATAGATGTCCATGCTTGTATCGGGTGAGGCCCTGGAAATTCATAGTTTCTTCTTCTAGTAGTGATATCGAATTATGTCTTTATTAACTGTGTATGTGAGCATTCTGTGTTTGTAAGTGTGGGAACCAAAGCAAAACAAAATAGAAACAGAACTAAATGAAATAGAACATTCTCAAAAAATATTCTATTAGAGTTGGTTGGTAGATAGAGGTAGGAAGATCAAGGGTCCTAGATCTTTCTCTGTGACCTAATGAGTCTGAGGTCAGCCTGGTCTCCTTGACAATTGACTCAGAACTTAACAAAAATAAAACACAATTCACACAAATTGTTGGGCATCTGCCAGAAATGACTGCCTGGATATAGATTTAAGCTGATAGAAAGTCTTTATTAGCTGTTCAGGATCCAGAGTGTGTGTCTGCGCTTTTAAACATAAAAAGCATGTCCTGGGTTGACATACTTCAGTTAACAACAGGTAGCCAGAGTGGAACTACAAATGCCAAAAGAGCAAGCTTAGTAGCCGGGCGTGGTGGCGCACGCCTTTAATTCCAGCACTTGGCAGGCAGAGGCAGGCGGATTTCTGAGTTTGAGGCCAGCCTGGTCTACAGAGTGAGTTCCAGGACAGCCAGGGCTACACAGAGAAACCTTGTCTCAAAAAACCAAAAAAAAAAAAAAAAAAAAAAAAAAAAAAAAGCACGCTTAGGACACTTAGAGATTTTCCCAGAACTGTGGGGTTTTTTTTTTTTTTTTTTAGATTTATTCATTTATTTTTGCATATATGAGTGCTCTGTAGCTGTACAGATGCTTGTGAGCCTTCATATTGAGAGATTTGTACTTAGGACCTCTGCTCGCTCTGGTCAACCCTGCTCGCTCCTTCCCAGTGATTTATTTATTACATAAGTACACTGTAGCTGTCTTCAGATGCACCAGAAGAGGGAGTCAGATCTCATTACAAGTGGTTGTGAGCCACCATGTGGTTGCTGGGATTTGAACTCAGGGCTTTCGGAAGAGCAGTCAGTACTCTTACCCACGGAGCCATCTCGCCAGCCCCTAGAACTGTGGACTTTAATGGATTAGGTTTTTCTTTTAGTTTTAGTTTGTCTACATGCTGAATTTTACAGCCTGAATGGTACTTCTTTCATGGAATGAGTAGATCTGGGGGCCTACTGAGGTCTGGGACTTGTTATAATACAACCTATCCTGTGTGACAAAATCACTATAGAAAAGGAACTGTGGCCAGGCATGGTGGCTCATGCCTTTAATCCTAGCACTTGGAAGGCAGAGGCAGGCAGATTTCTGAGTTCGAGGCTAGCCTGGTCTACAAAGTGAGTTCCAGGACAGCCAGGGCTATACAGAGAAACCCTGTCTCTAAAAATAAATAAATAAATAAATAAATAAATAAATAAATAAATAAATAGGTGAACCTCAAGAGGGTCAGAGGTGGCTGCTGCTCCCTGCTGCGGTGGGTTGTCCCTGCCTCCCCGTTGCGATGGATGGGTTGCTGGATTGCTGGATTGCTAGATTGCAGGTTGGAAATATTCTGACGATGAAGATTGGACTTGCCTCTGGAAACTCAATGTTCCTAGTCAGCAGGAAGTAGTCTAAAGAGGTCTCTGCCTCAAACTTTCCCCTCTAATCTTCTTTCTCTCCTATGTAGTGAAGGGCAGTAGGTAGCCCAAAAAAGTATGCATACAGATCCCCAAAGCGGGGGTCATGACCCACATGCTGCCCTAGATTTAATCCTCAGTACTGAAAGAAGGAGAGACAAAAATTACAAACGAGGCCTACAGATATTTACCTTAATCTGTTTTTATATAGGCATACATACTTAACGCAGCCCTTTGGAAATACCCAAAACCTTTTTTGGGCATTATTTGTGTAGCACAAACATAAATTCTCATACTCCTAGACAGCCTGTTTTTATGTCCTTGCCTTGGCTTAAGCAAAAAATTGTAAGAAATTTCCCCTGCTCCTAACACACACCTCTTTTTGTTTGTTTGTTTGCTTGTTTGTTTTTCTTTTTTTTTCTTTTTTTTTTTTTTTTTTTTTTTTGGTTTTTTGAGACAGGGTTTCTCTGTGTAGCCCTGGCTGTCCTGGCACTCACTTTGTAGACCAGGCTGGCCTCGAACTCAGAAATCCGCCTGCCTCTGCCTCCCAAGTGCTGGGATTAAAGGCCTGCGCCACCACGCCCGGCGCTTGTTTGTTTTTCAAGACAGGGTTTCTCTGTGTAGCCCTGGCTGTCCTGGAACTCACTCTGTAGACCGGGCTGGCCTCAAACTCAGAAATCCATCTGCCTCTGCCTCTCAAGTTGTGGGATTAAAGGCGTGCACCACCACGGCCCGGCCACACACCTCTCTAATATGAATTTTTGCACAACAGCTTCTCTGTGCATTACCTGGGGGAATTATCATATTCATGTGATCAAACCCATGCTATGAAATGAACTCATGTCAAGTGAGATGAGCCAGAGGAAAAGAGACAAACCTCATGTGTTCGCATCTATAACTTTTAGAAGTGACGTCTAGAACTTGGTCAGGCAGTGCATGCCTTTAGTCCCAGAGCTTGGGAGGCAGAAGCAGGCGATCTCTGTGAGTGTGAGTTCAAGGCCAGCCTGGTCTACATGGCTAGTTCCAGGATAGGTAATGCTGACCAATGAGAGAGACGACACTGTCTCCAAAAAACAAAAGTGTTGACCTCATTAAGGAGAGTAGACTCATGAGTGGTGGGCAGGGTAGGGGAAGCTGGAACAGAATGGAGTTGGGAAAGGCTACAGTTAGAAGAAAGAGTCAGCTCTAGTGTTCCCAGCATGGCTGGAACTATAGCTCAAGACCACTGTTACTCGTCTTGTGAAAACTGGAGAAGGTGAACTGAAACCTCCACAGAAAGAATGATAAGACACTGTAAATTCTAATTACTGATTTTATCATTACATACTATGTGTATAAATACCTATATATGTGTTGAAATATCTCACTTAGTGGATCATACAATCATTGTATGTCAATAAAAAAAAAGCAGGGTGGCCATGGTGGCTCACACCCACATGGTAGAAAGAGCAAACCGAGTCCTGCAATTTGTCCTTTGACTTTCAAACCTGTGTTTTGGTTGCCCCACCCCCACGAAATAAATAAATAAAATAATAATTTTTCAAATGAGGGTCTGGACAGATAGCGGTTAGGAATACTTGTTGCTCTTGCAGAAGACCTGGGTTGTGGTTCACAACCATTTGTAATTCTAGTTCCATGAGATCTGATGCCCTCTTCTGACCTCAGAGGGGACCAGGCATGCACATGGTGCTCATATGTATATTTAGACAAAATATTCATACACATAAAGATGAAATAAAGCTAAATTTCTTTTTAGTTTACAATGAAGAGCAGGGAATGGTATAGGGGTTAGAGGTGCCCGAGGACAACCCTGACAAATTGAGTTCAATCTTGAATCCCAGATGACGGAGGAAAAGAGTCAACCCCATACATTTGCTGACTTCACACACTCACCATGGCGTGTGTATACCACCCCCCAAACACAATACAAATTTTAAAAAAAATTTAGAAAAAAAATGTCAAGGCAATGGCTAAATGAATGTCATTTTGCAAATCTTTAAAACAAGATTTCATGTAGCTTAAACAGGCCTGGAACTTGTGATCCTCCTGCCTCAGACTCCTGAGTGCTAAGATCCTAAGAGTCCACCACTTCTTGAGCTGCAGGGAATGTCTCAAAGATCACTGGCTGAAGTGTGAACTGCTGGATTATGCAGATTCTTATCCTAATCTCTGTGCAGTAGCCAGGCTGGCTCTGTAAGTACAGATCAAGGTGGGGTTGGTGGTCACTGCACTGTCATGGCCTCAGGAAGACAGAATTGGCTACACCAGTCTGGAAGGTCTCCAGCTTTTTGGCCAGGTCTGCAGGAGCATGGCTCCTGTTTCTGCCAAGGGGCAAGCAGTGGCTGCTGAACCAAAGACCAAGACGAGGCTGTCTGGTACCTGGAAGCACACTGGCTTTGGCTCCTCCAAAGCTCTTTCTCTTTTTCAAAGTCACTTTGTGAGCACTGACTGTACTAGAATAATCAGCATTCTCTGTGGTTGCTGAAGGATGAGTCAGGATTTTAAATTCTAGCTGCAGAGCAGAGGAAATGGGAACACCAGGGAAGGCAGGAAGACCATGATGTCAGCAGCTTCCCAGAGCTGGTCAAAATGCTGGAAAGCATGGGCTGGGCTTGGCATGAAATAAGTGCATCTAAATGCTTCAAAAGAAGCAATAGATTTACTGAGACAAATCTATGGGCTGTTGGCATCTGCCCTCAAGCAGGTAGCAGGGTGATGGATGGGAAGCCAGGAAGATCTGCCCTATGGAGATGGAGGTGGGAGGAGAACGGGCTCAAGCCCTGCCCGGGCTCCTCCTTTGCCTGTACTGATGGAGGAAGAGGTGGATCTCTGTGCAGTTCAAGGTCAGATTGGTCTACATAGTGAATTCCAGGCCAGGCAAATAAACCAACAAACCAACAAGTAGATCAAACCAATCTAGAATCAGCATTCAATAGGTAGTAGCAGATGACAGAATGATCCTGCTTACTTTACGCCCGATGTTCTATGAAAGCTTTATATTCATAATTTTAATGCTTAGTCATCTACCTATCATTGATTCCTCTTTTAGTTTAGTTTTTTCTTTGAGATTAAAAAAAATTTTTTTTGTTTGTTTGTTTTTCAAGACAGGATTTTTCTGTGTAGCCCTGGCTGTCCTGGAACTCACTTTATAGACCAGGCTGTCCTCGAACTCAGAAATCCGCCTGCCTCTGCCTCCCGAGTGCCGGGATTAAAGGCGTGTGCCACCACGCCCAGCTCAACTGTAATTGTGTGTGTGTACATATGTGTGTGTGTGACTTTGTGGGAACGTGTACAGGTGAGTGTGCACTAAGGAAAGGGATGGGATCCCCGTGCTGGAGTCCCAAGTAGTCGTAATCTGGGGTCAGGACCTTTGTCCTCTGCAAGAGCCTGCTCTTAATCACCAAGCCATCTTCTTGCCTGGTGTTTTGTTTCTGAGACAGCATCTCACATTTTAAACCTGCTTGGGACTCACTCTAGGTCTGCTGTCCTTGAATCGCTTGAGTTCTTCCGATCTTGGTCTTGATCCCTAGGATTACAGGTGTGCTCTACCACACCCAGCCTGCTTTTTCAGGATTTAGTCTAGTCCCTGCCTTTCTGCTTTGGAGGCATACATGGAAACATCAGTCTGCTCTCCTCTTCCTTAGCCACATACTTTCCCAGTCAAGTCACAGCCGTTTCCCTGCTGGCACAGAAAACATAAAGGAAAAGACCTATGTATCATCTCAGTCTGACAGCAGAATCTAAGGCATGTGCGATGCAGCTGGGCACTGAATGGGAAATGGAGAGTTGGCAAGTGTAGCTGCTCTACTGTGACCTGTTTTAAGGACTGAATCCTGCTGAGTCATAGCGCCGGTCCTTTCTCCAACATTCAGTACTTTCTTATGGCCCCTGCTGACCGGCAAGTTCTTCAAGAGCAAGGTCTAGAGGATAACTGAATACCTTTGTAACCCATGTCACACTATGCACAATGCCTAACACTGAACAGGCATGGAGGATGGGTAAAACACATCCCAAGGGCAGAGACTAGAGCAGAAGTCTATTTCTACAGCACCACTGACAGCTTAACTTAAAAAAAAAATTATACTTTATTTATATATTTTTGTATGTATACGCTTGTGTATATTTGGAAATGTGCTATCCCATGTGTATAGAGGTCAGAGGACAAGTTGGGGGCAGAGGAGCATCCATTCTTCCCTTCTCACATCTGGGTTCAGAGATCAAGCCCAGGCTGAAGCCAGGCAGTGACACTGTTACTTGGTGAACTGTCTTGGTTGACCCACAGCTCAACTTTTGGTAAAGCTGGGTTTTTTTTCTTCCTTATTTTTAAACATTTCTTGTGAAATGGGTGGACATATTCAGTAACTACAAGTTAACTTCCATTATAGATCTCCTTGCCAACTATCACAGTGCCTCATGGCCAGTCTGGTTCCATGAATAGTGATAATTAGAGAATGTTGGGCGCCAAGTGAAGAGTCATCAGTTGTCACACCACCACGCCCAGTTTCAAAGCAATTTTTAATATGAGAAACATTCCATCCCTGGGCCTAAAAGTAAGATCAAACATTTTATGTGTGATTGTGCTTAAAATGGTAAATTAGGAACAAGTCATAAAATTATTAATTTAGACAGGTATGATGTCACACACCTTTAATTCCAGTAGAAAGAGGTAAAGGCAGGCAGATATCTTTGAGTTTAAGGCCAGGCAAGACTACATAGTGAGATCCTGTCTTAAAAGCAAAAAGCAGTTTAGGGTTCTCGTGTTCTGAAGCAGTATGGGCTTCATATATGGCTTTGCCTTATACATACTCACTGCTAGAATTTATGAAGATGCTGCTTGTCTGCAGTTGCTTTATCTGCAAGGTTCTGTGAGTTCGAGATCAGTCTGGTCTATGAGTAATGAGTTGCAGGATGGCCAGGGCTATGTAGAGACCCTGCCTCAAACAACGAGAACAACAACAAAGATTTATGTGTATGTGGCTGGGTATATTTATGTGCACCTCCTAAGTTAGAGGACATTAGACCCTCTGGACCTGGAGTTATATGTAGTTGTTAGTAGGATATAGGTGTTGGGAACTGAATTCTGGTTCTCTTCAATAGCAGCATGTGTTGTTGCTGTTGCTGGTGGTGTTTTTTTTGTTTGTTTGTTTGTTTGTTTTGTTTTGCTTATTTTGAGACTGGGTCTGACTATGGTTGAACATTTTGTTCTTCTGTTGAAATGGAATCTAGAGTCTTGTGCGAGACAAATGCTCTTTTAAACCATATCAACAGCCCAAAGGTCTTACTATGTAGCTATGGCTGACCTGGGAGTTGTTATGTAGATTAGATGAACTTGGACTGACAAGAGATCCTACTGCCTCTACTTCCCAAGTGCAAGCAATTAAAGGTATGCACCACCAGGCCTGGCTGCTCTTAACTTCTAAGTCATTTCTGTAGGCCCATGTTTTAAGTTTAAAGAGTAAGTCGCTAGCGGAAACTAAAATCTAGACAAATTTTAGTACTTTTTAGAACTCAAGAGACTTGAAACTTCCAGATTCTTCATGTTTGTAGTAAAAAATTATTAAGACGGGACAGAGTTCTAGAATGTTTTAGTTTATATAGAAATTGTCTTCAGGGTGTGTGGTAACGCTGGGGAATCAAACCCAGGACTTACAGGAAAAAATTACCTTCTGCTTTGAGGACCTGTGACTACACACACAATCTCTTTTGGAGACACCATGAAATGCAAACGAAGGTCTCTCCTGAATGGGGCAGCCTAGGCAATAACTTTCTTGGCTTCCTCTCATCCACAAATCCTAGGGATGTCATTCATTATGGGTCACAAGAAGTGTTGTGACACAAATCACCTGTCACCATCTTCAACCCCATTAGGCATTTTCATTTGGGGCTATTGCAAGCCAGGGGCACTATCAGCGCGCTGTCGGTTCATACCCAGGAAACACAAAACCCAAACGCATCTCATGGACCGTAATGGTAGCCACAGCCGCCTCTATGATCAGGCCACTAAGACCTTCCCCCAAACCTAAGTGTGTGTGTATTGGAAACCTGGCCTGCTTCTGAGCCCCACCGGGCTTAGGGGAGGCCGGGCAGGGGGAGGTTGGCTCCCGCAAGCTGCGACCATTGCCCGGACCAGCCCCGTAGGGTACAGCTGGAGAGAACCAGCAGAGATACGAGGGACGAACTACTAGTAGGAAAGCAGCGAACCACCCATCGCAGACACGGAACCTTAGCTACGGGCGGGAAGGCCGCGAGCGCCGCAGGCCGGAAGAGGGTGGGCGTGGAGCAGTCCGCCCCGCCCCTGCCGCCCTCGCGCGAGGCCGCGCTCCCAGCGGGCGATTCTGATTGGCTGGCCTGGCTTCCTGCGCTGATTGGACCCGTGGGCGAGGCGGAGGAGAGCCGTGCGCAGCGGCGTGTGTGGGGCCGTGTGCAGACCCGCGTGTGGCGCAGGCAAGGACCCTGAAAATAAACAGCCGCTGCTTTGCGAGTCGCCTTCTTGGTTCCACGTCCGAGTCTCCTCCGCTGTGGGCAGCTCAGACGCCGAAGGTGAGAGGCGAGGGTGTAGCCTGCGCAACGAAGGTGGCGGGGTTGGTGCGGCCGAGACGGACGGAGGGCCGGAACTGCGAGGCGCGATGGCGGCCGCACCTCGGCCTGCGCCCTGCTGCGTCAGGCGCGGGGCTCGGCCCGATCGCCGCCTCGGCCCCAGTTTCTGGCCCGCCGCACTGTGGCGGGCGTCCTGGCCGTCCTGCGGCGCTGGCACTAGGGCTGGAACGTGGGGCTTATCTTGGCCCCGAGGGCCACGCAGGCCTCATCCGTGTGGCGACGAGGCCCGGCGCCCTTGGGGCCGAGGCGAGGAGAGTCGCGCGCGGGCCTAGCGCCGAGGGCCAGTGTGGCGGGAACTCCTGGAACGGGGCGGTGTGGCGGGGGCGAGCGCCTGGTCGAGGTGGAGGTCCCCAGGCCGAGCGCCGGGTGGAGGCCTGGCGGGCCATGTGCCAGGGGCTGCGGGGCCTCAGGACCTGGCCTGTGACGAAGCCCGCGCACGCCGCTGTAAGGCTTGGGAGTCTGGATTCGGTTCTCTGTACTGGCGACCTTTATTCAAACTCCTGATTTCCTGTAGTTCGTATTCTTAAGCAGCTTATTCGACATCGCTAGTCAAAAGAAACCACCTTTCCCTGGATTGATGAGGTTCAAGTCTTAGGTCCCTCACCCCCCCCCCTTTTTTTTTTTAATGGAGCGGGAGCGGGGTGGAAAGGACCCGTAGGTTGTCAGGCCTTTAAGGCCATCAGGGCGGCAGAAGTCCTTGCCAATATTTCTCGGATTAAACGGATATAAATTACAAGAAAGCCTCGGAAGTAGAGTTGGCAAAGATCAACCTAGATTTTTCATTACCGTGAAAACCTGTTTTAGGACGGTTTAATCGTTCTCACTTGGGTTTGGGTGTTGATTTTATAGGTGAAGCCTTTTGCCACATGTCAAGCACATGGCCTCGGCCACCAGGCACTTTCAGAGGAAGTGACTACATCTGGGGTGGGGGTGGGGGTCTTAGAAAAGGAGACATTGCACAGCAATCGGCTGATTAGGTTTTTGCAATATTCTTGAAGACACAAAATAGACAAGAAACCACGACACTCAATCTGACTGCATTAAAGTAAAAGGGGATTAAGTTATATCTCCAATTTACCCCCAGATGTAGTTTTATGTGATAAAAATTACCATTTCCTGTTGCTTGACCCAATTCTGGAGAGACTTATGACAATGGATTAATCTTTGGATTTAAATTTGCAAATTTGTTAGCCATTTGCTCCTAGTATATATTGAATTTAAGATTTTGAACGTTTTAAAAAAAGATACATAAACTGTAATCCTTATCACTTTATTCTTTAAGTCTGAAAAACTGAAAGTTACTTTGGTTAAAATTCAAGCTTATCAAATTGTAATCCGCATAGTCCTAGGTACTTTTTTTTTCTTTTAAAGCTTGTTAAGCTTGCTTCTTGTCTACAAGGAACTCTTTGTATGCTGGACTATAAATGGAATAATTTATTGGAATCCCAGGGGCTGAATTAAGGGCTTAATTTTTCCCTCAAATTTCAACTCATATCAAGTTTTTAAAACCATAACAGTACGATATCTGACTATTTACCTCCTACTTCATATTGGGAAATTAATTGTATTTGGATTATTTTCATATTAGTACCAAGAGGTAATTTATTTCAAAGAGATGTGCAGTTTGTAAAATGTTTTAAGCCAAGTCAGCTGAAGACCAAGGGCTTATATTCTGGCAGTTGAAAACTGCAAATATTAAGATTTTGTAATGATGTATGGCTTGATTCTTTTTACCTTTTAGACCTAAAAACTTATAGTGAATAAGTCACTGCTGGAGTGATTGTTAGGTAAATGCATTTCCAGAGAGATTTTGCCTCCCTCTACTCCCTCCTGACAGTAAGTGGGGAACCAGAGTACTAACACCAAGCAAGGCACCCTGGCCGACTCTGTGGAGAATGCTCTTTGCCACACTGCCTCACTTAATAGGGCTCTTGTTCTGGCACTGTCTAACTTCAGGTTGCTAAATACTTGGGATAATAAAGTGAACTTATGGCCTCATGCATATAGGATGGCTTTGTACCTTATGAATACAAGCCAGGCTTAATGATAAAGGCCTATACCATCCCAGTACTTGGGAAGGATGGACAGGATTGCAAATACATTTGAAGCCTGCCTAGGCTACAGAATAAACTTGTTTTAAAAGGGCAGGAAAATTCAGGAGTGGTGACACACTCGTTGAATACCAGAACTGAGGCCCATCTCTTAAATTTGAGGACTGCCTCCTATGTCCAAACCCAGAACACTCCTTTTCACTGCTGTTAGACAACAGATGTGTGTTCTCTTCCTCTTGCTAGTATCTTAGCAGTATAAAAAGATTCCAGAATCATGGTTAAGTTAAGGTTAGCCAGTTAACTTGACTAGCCATTTGTTAGGGCCCTCATCACCAACTATGATGTGTGTTCAGCTAACTTTACTATTTCATCTGGCCTTAACACAGTGATTTATATCCATTTTTATCCTCTAGACCCTTAAGTTATATTTCCCAAGCAAAGGGTTATCCTTGCGTTATCACAGTTGTTATACTGAGACACAGGGCAGTTCTTGCCCTCTGAACATACTTCTGTGCTCCAATAAATTGGCATGGCACCACAATACCACACTCTGTTGTTGTAACAAACTAGATATAATAAAAAGCAAGATACAGTCTGTTACCTGATTCTGGCCACCATGATGAAAAATAAGAGTACCAACCAGAAGAAAACCCTATAATTCACTACTTCAACCTTTGTTAATGATATCTGTATCTGCATGTCCTGACTACTGTGCAAAGGCTTAATAGCTGAGTATCTACTATGTCAGCCATAATTACATAATCTACTATCTTAACTACTCTTCAAGTTATGTATCCTTATTCCCTTTTAATAAGGAAACAGGATGGCTGGGTTTGGTGGCACATTCATTTAACTCCAGCACTAAGGGAGGCAGAGGCAGGCTGAATTCAAGGCCAACCTGGTTTAGACTTCCAAGACAGAGAGTGCTATAAAGAGAATCCTGTCTCGGGGGGAAAAACAATAATAATAAAGGTAGAACCTAGTATTGACAAGATGTCAACAGTTTGCTTCTAAATTTGCTAAGGCTAGCTAAGTGATAAAGGAAAATACATACATGCTGCTGCTTATATGTAATTTAAACCTCAGTGCAGAAAGTATCTATTCTTTTAGATAAACCAAATAAAAACTACAATAGGTGAGATACTGGAATCATTTTTAATTTATTCACAGTAATCCTTCACAGAGATGTTCTGATTTTAGGCCAAAATCGTTTGTCTTCTTACCCTTTTGAGTGTTAATACATACAAATACTAACAGCTTAATCTCACTAGCTAAATGCCCTCATGAGTAATTTTGGAGTCAACTCCAGATTACTGCAGAACTCTTGTATTTCTTCTACCTTCCCCAAATCTTTTGGAATAGGGTCATATGCAGCCTATGTTGCACCTTCCACTGAGCCTGATAATACTGCTTTTTACATTTTCTTTCTTTTAAGGTTGTGTGTGTCTGTGTCTATGTCCTGGAGATGGAACCCAGGGCTTCAAGAATGCTAGGCCAACGCTATACTATACTACAGTTCTAGCCCAATATTTTGTTATTTCATATTGTCATTTTTATGTAGCACTTCATGATAGTAATTCTATAGGTCTGAGCTTGTGTGACAAATTACAGTAAGACAGACACTTGGCTGCTGGCTCATTTTAGTTATCTCTGGTGGAAATTCTCAACTACTCTTGGATTTTTAGATACTTTTTTTCCTCCACTTAGAACTGCCTTGATTTGCTCTTTATGCTAGCACTTTTATTTTGTATGACTCTTTGTCTGCATGTTTGTGTGTGTGGCATATGTGTTGTAGCCGGTGCTAGTGGAAGTCAGAAGAGGGTGTACAGTGTCCTGGAACTGGAGCCATGCCAATGTTAGGAAGAGAATTCTAGTCCTTCCACAAGCAGCCAGTACTTGTAACTGTTGAGCAATCTCCAGCCTAGAGGGATTTTTGTTTGACTAGTTTGTTGTTTTTTATCAGAAATGTCCTTATAGAGTGAGCCTTAATCCCTATTGGAAGCAAAAGCCTTTGCTCCTAAAAATTTGAGAAAGTTTGAGTAATGTACCCTTAGTGAGTACTTAATTGAAGACATTAACATAGTAAATTAGTGATTAGTGACTTGTGATACCAAGCATTTTTAGTGTTATACTGTTAGTATTTGATTAGATTGAATTGGGTCTGTATAATTTAAGGCCTCCACAAAAAGCCATGTTATATAACTGCTACTATTATGCTGCAGTGATTCAAAGGTGAGCCAACTCAGTCTCAGCCCTCCAGGAATATGATTATAAGCATTGTTAGTGTGATTTGATAGCTGTTAACAAGTACCCCGAATTTTAATGTGAATTTAATGTGGCTGGGAGATATGGTCAAAATTTTTTGTAATAGACTTGGCATTGAGATGGCTCTTAAAAGTTGGAAAAGGGTGTGACAAGTGAGGGGGGGGTGCAGAAGAATCTGAGAGTCACAGGTAGTGAAAGTCATAGTTCTCAGCCATGTTTTAAGTTTCTACGGGGAATGGCCAAAATCTAAAAGACCTAATTACATGCAGCAGTTGTACATAAGAGAGAGTACTTTGGGAGAAGGCAGTTTGCATAGTGTCTAAGACTTCTGAGCTCACTCGCTGTGGGTTACTTTTGGTAACAGGTTTTTGAGAAAGTGAATAGATGTAGCCCAGGCTGGCCTAGAACTCAGGATTCTCTGCAACTGTTTTTGGCTTGAAATTTTAAATTAGTATTTCTGGGCAAAAGTAAGTGATACATATTTTAAGTTTCCTTGGGCAGTAGGCGTATATGGCGTGCACGTGCATACACACACACACACACACTTAAGCTGGACAGGAATATTGAGATGTTACTGAGATTATTAACACGGGTGTGTTAATAATATATGCCCCATTTAGAAGTTTGTAAGATATAGTTTCAGAGTTTCATTTTGCATATGGTAGGTGTATGAAGCACAAGTAAATAGATTGATACTGGTCTTTCTAATCAGTAAGAATTCTTAAGTGTTTAATGATATTTTTTTGATATTCCAAAGCTCTAACTGCAGCTATGAGCAGCAACGAATGCTTCAAGTGTGGACGATCTGGCCATTGGGCCAGGGAATGCCCTACTGGTGGAGGTCGGGGTCGTGGAATGAGAAGCCGCGGCAGAGGTGGTTTTACCTCGGATAGAGGTATTTTTGTCGAATAAAAAACTTTGAAGTGCTCCAGCATTCATTAATACCAAGACTGGCCTGATTATCCCAATTCTTTTTGTTTCTACTCAAAATAGGGTTCCAGTTTGTTTCCTCGTCTCTCCCTGACATCTGCTACCGCTGTGGTGAGTCTGGTCATCTTGCCAAGGATTGTGATCTGCAGGAGGATGGTAAGTATTTAACACTTGATACTCTTGGGAGAGGTGAGTGTGTATTTACACACAGCTTTGGAAGGGTTTGTAGCATATGGTTTAAACATACTACTTTATAAAGGTTTTATAGTCTTGGTCTGCTTCTTTTCCTTATTGTTGAAGCCTGCTATAACTGCGGTAGAGGTGGCCACATTGCCAAGGACTGCAAGGAGCCCAAGAGAGAACGAGAGCAATGCTGCTACAATTGTGGCAAGCCAGGCCATCTGGCTCGTGACTGTGACCACGCGGATGAGCAGAAGTGCTATTCTTGTGGTGAATTTGGACATATTCAAAAAGACTGCACCAAGGTGAAGTGCTATAGGTGAGTCATGAAGTGGTACTGAAAAACTTGGAGATATTTGTGCAGGTAGTATCTGTTGAGAACGGCTTGTGACTTGATCTCCTTCAGTAGGGTAGATTCAGGCTTAGTGGCAAATAGATGGCTTTACTTACTAAGCAGTCTTCCTGTTTTGAGATGAGTTTACTATGTAGCCCAAATTGGCCCCTCAATTTGAGGCAGTTTCAACCACTCCTAGTAAAGAAACCCTGCTACTGGTTTTCCTTTTGTGGCACTAGGTATTGGAACTAGGACCTCAAACCTGGATGGCAGATGCTACCACTGAACCAAGATAGTGTACAGTTTGGGGTAGTAATAAGGTCTCAGTGAATGTGAAAGAAATTGTGCAGGTCTGTATGTATACCATAGAGAAGGATGAAACAAAAAACCTGTCATATATGGGAAGTCAAGATTATAACTATAAACACTATGGCTTGTGTGTGGTGTAGTTACTAAGTGCTATTGGAGCATATAAATGAAACCTTAGGGATTCATTTACAAATAAAATCATCTTTGCTGATGTTTTGGGCTTGGAACTAGTTAATCTCTTATGACAAGGTTTTTGAGAACCTAGTTTTTACTCTTCTCTGTTCTTGGTTAGAAGATACAAAGATGTAGACTCTTAGCTGGGTACGATGATTTAACTCCTGTAGTCACAGCACAGAGCTAGAAGGTTGTGTTTATGGCTTGCGCTGACTTATATATGAGACTGTTTTCAAAAGTAAAGCTGTGTATAGCCCTTTTAAAAAAGAAAACACATGAGTGCACTGTAAGGGATTTGAAAACAACCTGGGCAGTAATGTCTCATAAGAGAGAATAGTCTTAACAAAGAAAAATATACTTATTTGTGTTCATAAGTTTTTTTTTTTTTCCTGTATTGACCATTGATTTGAGAGTGGTGTTATTTGTTCTGAGAAGCAATGTCGAAACTATGTAATTTTTTTTTTTTTTTTTTAGGTGTGGTGAAACTGGTCATGTAGCCATCAATTGCAGCAAGACAAGTGAAGTCAACTGTTACCGCTGTGGCGAGTCAGGGCATCTTGCACGGGAATGCACAATTGAGGCTACAGCCTAATTATTTTCCTTTGTCGCCCCTCCTTTTTCTGATTGATGGTTGTATTATTTTCTCTGAATCCTCTTCACTGGCCAAAGGTTGGCAGATAGAGGCTGTTCCCAGGCCAGTGAGCTTTACTTGCAGTGTAAAAGGAGGAAAGGGGTGGAAAAAACCGAATTTCTGCATTTAACTACAAAAAAAGTTTATGTTTAGTTTGGTAGAGGTGTTATGTATAATGCTTTGTTAAAGAACCCCCTTTCCGTGCCACTGGTGAATAGGGATTAATGAATGGGAAGAGTTCAGTCAGACCAGTAAGCCCTTCTGGGTTTGAGTGTGTTCCCATGTAGGAGGTAAAACCAATTCTGGAAGCATCTAAGCTTCCATAAATAACTTTAATTCTTAGCATAATGACGGCCTTGGATTGTCTGACCTCAGTAGCTATTAAATAACATCGAGTAACATCTGCATCAGGCCCTCAGAATATACAGTTGAGTTGGGAGTAAACTGAAAAGACAAATGTGTTGAAGGCTATGCCAGGGAATCTGGCTAAAAGCCTAACACAAAAGCAGCTTCATCCCAGTGTTGATGCTGGACGTACAGATGGTGATGGCAAAGGTGTAGAACACATTTTTTCAAAGACTAAATCTAAAACCCAGAGTAAACATCCGATGCTCAGAGTTAGCATAATTTGGAGCTATTCAGGAATTGCAGAGAAATGCATTTTCACAGAAATCAAGATGTTATTTTTGTATACTATATCACTTAGACAACTGTGTTTCATTTGCTGTAATCAGTTTTTAAAAGTCAGATGGAAAAAGCAACTGAAGTCCTAGAAAATAGAAAATGTAATTTTAAACTATTCCAATAAAGCTGGAGGAGGAAGGGGAGTTTTGACTAAAGTTCCTTTTGTTTGTTTTAAATTTTCATCAATGTATATAGAACAAAATACCATATTAAAGAGGGGAATGTGGAGGACTGAAAGATGACAGTTTGGACTTTTCTTTCTATGCTAAGTAATATCTTCAGTAAGGAAAAGCTGGTGATAAAAGAATGCACTGTTTTATTAATTTGTAGAGCTATGAAGTTTTCTATGGATCTTCTATTGGCTGTTGCCACATAAACTTGGTCACTTGAGTTTTTAGTTCCAAAATCTATGTAGAGGTGGAAAAAAAGAACTGAATCCACAGTTGTGCTTAGACACATGAACAAAAGAACATTGTGTTGACTTTAATTCTTAGCATAATGATGGCCTTGGATTGTCACCGTGCCCCTTATTCTTAGATCATGCAGAGTGATCTGCCACTTTACTCTGCTAATGCTTTTTAGCATTTTACACTTTAGCTTTATTATGTTGGATTCCTTGGCCCTGTCAACCCCAGGCTTGTCTGATTTTATGCCCTTGTTTTATAGATTAGATAATAAAAGCAAGTTAATAGGATGCTGTTCAGGATTAACCCCAAGCACTCTTCCTACTCTGCTATCTGAGACACAATTAGTGGTTTTCCCATTTAGTAGTTCTGATCCACTCACTGCCGTGTAATTCTTTACACTGGGTGGTCTTTTTGTCAGTTTGTGATGGTCTGTCATATTGATGGCATTGTGGGAGTATATCAGCTGTGCTATGTCTATGACATACATTTCCACACTTAGAATCTTTGTTTTTACTGAGCAAGTAGCATGTCTAAGCAGCGGAGCATATTAAATACCCTAGTAAGTCTGTTTCTAAACGTAGAAACTAGCATAAGGAATGACCTGTTTTCTAACATCACTGCGCAATATTGTTGAGGGTGGGCACAAAAGGCTGAGCTGGTAATGGTGCCTGATAGGCTGAACTTGGAACCCCTGCTAAGGTGGAAAGAGAGCAGGCTTACACAAAGATGTGACCTGCACACAGCTTTGGCATATATGCATGTGCTCAATAAAAGTAGCTACATTCCCAGCCCTTAACCTAATGGTTTTAAAGAGTACTCTGCTTTATTCTTCCAGGTGCTGGGATTAGATGTGTGAGTATCAATCCCAACTTTTTGAGGCAGTCTTCCCTTTTTGGCCTCTTTTATCAGTACATTTGGGGCCTTGAAGCCAGGTGTATGCCTTTAATCTCAGCACTCAAGGCAGAAGCAGGTGGATCTCAGGGGTCAGCCTGGTCTACAAAATAATTTCTAGGACAGTCAG
Source organism: Mus caroli (assembly GCF_978045245.1). Lineage (NCBI taxonomy): Eukaryota > Metazoa > Chordata > Mammalia > Rodentia > Muridae > Mus > Mus caroli. Next base: position 61,468,966 of record NW_028227262.1, read on the forward strand.
AGCTGCTACACAGAAAAATCCTGTCTTCAAAATAAATAAGTTGGTGCCCTGTTCTTTTGTTCTAGTATCCTTTAACCTTTAATGGATTAAATTTACTATGTGCCTATAGGTATTTGTATTAAGGTCAGAGGACAACTTTGGAGTTGTCACGATTTTTTTTTTTTTACACATTTAATGTCCCTCAAGGAAGTGTCACCATCAGTTGGTAAATTTTTACATGATTGACTGGAATGTAGTTTTGTAGTCTTTACAAATACTGAAAATTGTAAGGACTTTGGCTCTTAATAGAAAATTAAAACTGATGCTGGGCATGGTAGCGCACGCCTTTGATCCCAGCACTCTGGTTGGAAGAGGCAGGCGGATTTTTGAGTTTGAGGCCAGCCCAGTCTACAAAGTGAGTTCCAGGGATACACAGAACCAAACAAACAAACAAAAAACTGCAGCAGGCAGTGGCTGCACTTAATTTTAGCACTTGAGAGGCAGAGGCAGGTGGAGTTTTGAGGCTAGCCAAGTTTCGAAAAACTGCATGGGGGTGGTCGTGTGTGCCTTTAATTTAAAAACTCAGCAAGTGAGGTATGTGAGGTAATCTTGCTCTAAAGTTCCAGGCAGAGCCAACATAATAAAACCCTTTTCTCAAAAAAACAAACAAAAAAAATGGAGGAGAGACTGGTATAGATAGGACCTGCCTGTGGGGTCCTGGCTCCAGCACCAAGACTAATGTCAATCACCTGTAACATTTCCAAAGGATCTACTGCCCTCTCCTGGTCTCCTTGGCACCAGGCACATAGTGGTATTTGTATATGCATGCAGGCAAAACATTGGAAGTAAAAACAACAAAAAAACTGTGTTATGCTACATAGCCTAACTGCTTTGCCGCCCCCAGCATTTAGGGGACAGAAGTTTAAGGTTTGCTTGGACTACAAAGCAAGACCCTGTCTTAAAATGAAAAGATGGGAAACGAGAGGTGAGATGGCTCAGAAGGGAAAGACGAGGATGGCTTGAGTTTGATTCCTGAAAGAACTGATCACTCTTAAGTTCTTCCTCTGGTTACTAGTGAGCATCTTGGAAGACTGTTTTAATTGGGGGGGGGGGGGGGTTGGTTTTTCAAGACCGGGTTTCTCTGTATAACCCTGGCTGTCCTGGAACTCACTTTGTAGACCAGGCTGGCCTCGAACTCATAAACTCACTACCAGTAGTGAGATCTGAAGTGATGCCATATGGTGTGTCAGAAGACAGCTACAGTGTATTTATGTATAGTAATAAATTTTTGGGCCGGAGCAAGCAGGGACTGAGTGAGAAATCTTACAGTTCAATTCTCAACAATCATGAAGGCTCACAACTATCTGTTCAGCTACAGTGAACTCACATAAATCTCAAAAAAAAAAAAAAAGATGCAGGAGACGTTGGCAAAAGCATATTCTGGCTTATGGGTCAGAGTTGAGGAATATTTTTAACTTGGAAATGTTCTTTTTTTTTTTTCTCAACCAATTCAGTCTACATTTTTCTATCCTTGGCATAGATGACAAAACAAGGCTTTTGCATGAAGTGATTGAATTGACAAATAGATCGTGCTGTCCCATTGAGGATTCTTAAATGTTTTACTTTTAAAAAATTCTGTGGATATGGGTGTGAATGTGGAGGTCAGAGAACAGTTTGTAGGAAGTGTTTCTCTTACATGTAAATTTCAACAAACTAAGGTCATCAGACTTGCTAGTAAACACCCCACTCATTTGAACTGTGAGCTTCGTGTAGTGGAATACATCTGTAGTTGCAACATTGGGAGGTTGAAACAGTATTAACATAGAGTTCCAGATCAGCCTAAGATGGATAACAAGACCTTAAAAAAGAAAAAAAAAACAACTAAAAGCTTTGGGTTTTTATCCAAGGTGTGGTGGCTACACACCTGTAATACCAACACCCGGGAATCAGGAAGATCAGAGATTAAGGCACCATTTTCAGCTACCAGGCAAGTTCCAAGCCAGCCTGGGCTACTTGAGATCCTGGATGAAAATAAGTCTTTGAAGTCAGGTATCAATACACGACTTTAGCTTGAGGCTAACCTGAGCTACACAGGCCAGCAGAACAACCTAGTGACAACCCCCCCCCCCCTCCCATGTCTTAATGTGAAGAATGACCATTGTTTGGTTGGAATAAAATATTTTAAGACGATGGCCAAAACCATTCAAATAAAAAAATTCCTCTCAAATTTAGAGAGAATTGGCCTGGGCCTGGCAGTGGGCTCTCGACTGCTCGTGATACTGCCAGTTCTCAGCCTAAGCTGGTGGCTCCTGATTAGGGTCATCTCTCAGAATAAGGAAAGGGGTGGGAAATGGAGAGGGCAGAGGTTTGTTTTTAATGTGCTAGGCATTTAACCTAGTGTTCTTTCATTTCCATTGGCTTCCCCTTACCCCAGCCAGAAAAGGTCAGAACTCCACAAATCTCTGAATGTGAAAAATCAGTGAGTGCTTTAGCAGTGCAGAAATTAAGAGTTAAGGCAAAAATTCTTGGGGTTCCTGACCCAAAGCACCACTGACAATCATTTGGTTCCACCCTCACAACCTATTTGCAAGAAGTGGGGGGACACAGATTCTAGCTGGGTGACCGGCTGCCCACTTACATAGATGCTCTAAGTATCTGTTGGAACCTGTTTCATTCTGAACTACTAGTTCCCGCCTCTGCTGAGATCTTGGAAAGCCTATATAGTGAGCTGACCATGGCTGAGATGTACAGCCAAAAACGTCTGCTGAATGCATACCAAAACAAAGGTTCTGGTGCCTCTCACCTACATCTGACTGCAATGCTTTTAGCTCAATAAATGCCGTATACCTGAGCTCTGATGCAGTGTGCTTTGGGACAAGAGCCTGCCCACTAGTTGCCAACTAATAAAGGACTCTAATTTGGTCTAATTTGGTCTTATATGCACAGTGGTAACATCCTTGCATGGACTATGACACGGGTACTCTCCTTAGTGTTGACTCAGTGGGAGAGCCCACCACCATTTCCAGAATCCATCTCTGCTAAGTGACTCACGTAGTCTCTAACTTCCCACCTGCTCCAGGGAACTTTTTCTTCTCTGGACCTCACTCCGTATTTCATTTTCTCATTACTTTTTTGTTTTTCGAGTCGTTTCGTGTGGCTATCCTGGAACTTTGTAGACTAGCTTCAGACTTCAAAGATATGCCTGCCTTCTGAGTCTTGGGATCAAAGCTGCCTTTCTCTTTAGTTTTTGAGGCAGGGTCTCACTATGCACCCCCGGCTCGCCTGGAACTCCTCTCTATGAAGACCAGGATGTCCTCCAGTTCACAGAAACTGGCCTGTTTTGCCATCAAAATGCTGGGATTGAAGGCAATAGCCAACAAGCCTAGCCTTATCTCTGTATTTTATTTTTATTTTTTGGTTTTTCGAGACAGAGTTTCTCTGTGTAGCCCTGGCTGTCCTGGAACTCACTTTGTAGACCAGGCTGACTTCGAACTCAGAAATCCGCCTGCCTCTGCACTCCTCATGCGAGTGCTGGTATTAAAGGTATGCGCCACCACCGCCCAGCATCTCTATTTTAAAAGGCGTGGTCTCTGCCTTCTGGGAATGTGTGGAGAGAGAACTGATTTCTTGGCTTAAACGTTTCTTTCACGAGCCCATCTGTCAGTTTCTTGGAAACAGTCACCTTTAATAAAGAATAATGATAATTATACACGTTTCTTAAAAGGAGGACGATCATAGTCTCAGGCACTGTTCAGCTCCAAGTAAATGGCAGGCAGCGGTGAAGAAGCCTCCCAGGAAGGCAGGTTCGCCCCACTGGCTTTGGTTCGCCCCAATGCCTGCGCCTGCGGGGTCCAGGCAGGTGACAGGAGTCCACGCAGGGCCCCGTGTGGCTGTGAACACTCAGTGCATTCACAGAGGTGGAGTCATTTTCAAAAAGGTCATCTGCTGTCATAGAAGACTCAGGAAGAGCAGAGGCAGGCGAATCTTTGACCTCAGTTACCAGCAGAACGAAACCAAACGACAACTGACGTACACATTCCTGCCGCGCAAGCGTAGTCTTGCTGACTTAGGCGCGGGATGACGCACTGGACACGCGTCGGCGGGAAGCCGCCCACCGAAGCTCCACTGCAATTCTCTCCCCTCCCTCGTTCTCCCTCCCTCGCTTCCGGTCCTTAACTTCCGGTCCTTTCCATTTAGTATTCCGACAAAAAGACCAGACTGTCCGCTGTTTTCCGTTCCCGCGTCTGCCTGCCTCGTTCCGGGCGCCTGAGCACTGTGCGTTGCGAAGCGGCGCCAGGTCGCCCTCGCCGGCACCATGGTGAGTGCGGTGGGGAAGGGATGGGGTTCACGGGGGACCTGAGGTCTGGGCCAGTGTGCGGCCTCGGGCTTCCTGGCCTATGCCGGGATTCTTTTCCCGCCTGGCGTAGCTGTAAAAAATGGCAAGAAAACTGACTTTGGGAGCTGTATTGAGTCTTGGTGGTTCAGTCCGGGTGAAGCACATTATGCGTAGAAACTGAACGGCCCGGGGTTCTCAGGTTCCACGGATAGGACCTTTTAAAGGGCAGGATCTCCACGCCTTTGCTTGCCTGAAACCGAGGACAGAATCTGGCATTCTCTACACGTGTGTGACATCACCGTGAGTGAATGAATAGGATGGGCTGACGTGTTGAGAGGTTGTGATTCTCGGTTTCATTCACTCAAGAACCGTTTAATAAGTATGAGATCAGACACAGTGTTGGTTCAAAGAGGCGCAGTTACTGTAGTAATTTCAAAGCAAAGTCTCCGTGGACCTCGAGAAATGGCCCAGTGATGAAAAACCACTTCACTTTGGTTCCCAGCACCCACATGGTTGCTTACAGTCATCCAAAACTCTAGTTTTAGGGGATCCAACACCCACTTGTTAAGTGACACTAGACACTCATGTGGTGCACTTACATGCATACAGACAAAGCACTCATACACATACAAAAAATATTTAAAAATTAAAGATAGAAATCTCCTTAAAAGTATACGGAGTGGCTTTCATACTTCTGAGATTTATTGATGTCTTTGAAATCTGTATAGTCTTATCTACAAAACCAGCCCATTTTGGTAAATTTTTTTTTTTTTTTTTGGTTTTTCGAGACAGGGTTTCTCTGTGTAGCCCTGGCTGTCCTGGCACTCACTTTGTAGACCAGGCTGGCCTCGAACTCAGAAATCCGCCTGCCTCTGCCTCCCGAGTGCTGGGATTAAAGGCGTGCGCCACCACGCCCAGCTGGTAGATATTTATCTATATGCATATGCCAAAGTATGTTTAAGGATCAGGTGTAAGTATATGCATAACCACATGCAAAATATGGACACTTATTCAAATATATAGGCCTTCTTGTCAGTCTGTGCTTTACAATACTAAGTAGAAAAAACCCATTAATACACTTTGGGCGGGGTGGTATTTACACATACATGGGTGCAAACAGATACATACTCCTGTTAAATAAAACAGATGCATAAACATTTAAGGAAGCCATGGAATGCTTACAGAGGATGTTTTGGATGCTACAGACTGTTGAGAACAGAAACCTAAAAAGGAGAGGAAACAGTGGTCTTGAAGCAGCTACGTCTGAAGGAGGGTGTGTCCTGTATTAATGTCATGTTCATATATCCACCTTCCACTGGCCAGGTTTCAGAGTTGATTGGAAGGGGCATTCTGAAGGGCAAGTTAAATTAAACTCATCTTGCTGACTCTCTAGACTGTGTGTCTGTTTCTGCTTGTCTTCATGTGTTTATCTGAGTAAGTCATCATAACATTGCAAGATCAAAGCTACGATATGTGCTGTGAAGGGAAACTTAGATTTTGGTGAGACCATGTCTCAGTGATGGTGAGAGGAAGAGCTGGGAGCAAAATCTCAAGTTCCACATTCAGCAGGTGCGCTTTCTGTGTAGTTCACAATCCAACTGAAAAAAAAATCTGTGTTCTCTTCCTGATCCTGTGTAACATTTAGGGACCATTGACCTAACACTGCAAAGCCAGTCTGGTTGCTCTCCTCTGATAGCCACTGGCAGCAGACAGACAACTAGGCTGTTTCTGGTTAGAGTGGTGTATGGTAGTGCATATGTTATCGTATCAGGAGCGAGAGAGGGGTCAGAGAGGTTAGTGGATATGATCACAATACATTCTGCACATATGTATGATTTAAAAAAATAAAAAATAAAAACCAGCCTGGTGATGGCAGCGGCACATGCCTTTAATCCCAATGCTCGGGAGCCAGAGGTGGCCAATCTTTAAGTTCAAAGACAGTCTAGTCTACAGAGCAAGTCTCAGGACAGCCAGGGCTACACAGAATATGCTGTCTCAAAAAGCCAGAAACCAACTAATGGTAGGTTTAGATTTTTTAAAACCTATTTTTAATGAGGGTTCTTTTTTTTTTTTTTTTAAAGATTTATTTATTTATTATATGTAAGTACACTGTAGCTGTCTTCAGACACTCCAGAAGAGGGCACCAGATCTCGTTACGGATGGTTGTGAGCCACCATGTGGTTGCTGGGAGTTGAACTCTGGACCTTCGGAAGAGCAGTCGGGTGCTCTTACCCACTGAGCCATCTCACCAGCCCTTAATGAGGGTTCTTAAATGTTTTAATGTCCCTTCTAGTCCACCACCCACCAGAGGCAGTGGAAAGGAAAGGCTAACAGAGCAGAGGAGGATGTGGGCCTGTTGAGAAATAGTTCTTTGGAGCAAATCCAATTTTCATTGTCAGGATATCAGCATTTTAGTTTACACAGATCAGCAGTATTAGCTAGATCCGTTCACAAATACCATCATGAGTCAGCAATGGCGGGACTGGAAAATACCATTCATGAGTCAGCAGCGGCGGGTTGATCCAGAAGAAACTGCAAGGCTCTGGCAATTGGCCTGAATCTGCAGAAGCGGCAAGAAGCTGTTGGAACATCACCAGAATTTTTTTTGGTTTGTTTTCTTCTCTGAAGTCATGACAAACAATGACTGACAAAGAATGGTAAGGCCTACCAATACCATCCAGCATTATCCACTGTCTATTGGACTACATTTATATCCTTTCCAAACATCACATGTTCTCTCTAGCATCTGCTCTATCAAAACATCACATGCCCCTTTTCCAGGCTGCCTTCAGACAACACCACATGTCTGTTCTTAGCAAAACATCCTCCCATGTGTCTGCTTCAGCAAAAACATCCTCTCATAAGACAGTTTCCAGTAAGACATCACATGACACAACTGAGTTTCCAAAGAAACCAGAAACTTCTATATCGCCAACCAACAAACAAACAAAACAGTAGAAGTGATAAAGATGTTCTAGGGCCAGAGGAATTGGCTTAGTGGTTAGGAGCAGGTTTGGTGCCCAGCACCCATGTCAGGCGGCTGACAGTTGCCTGCACTCTAGTTCCACGGAGCTGATGTTCTCTCCTGTCCTCTGCACACACACAGTGCATGCACAGACAAGCAGGCACACACATTGACGGATTAAAACGTACGGCTTAAAATCAATCACAAGAAAGACAATTATTCTAAACTTGGTGTTTTCTTCCCTTGTCTCCTTCTAGGCCCGAAATGCAGAAAAAGCCATGTGAGTATCAATTTTCTTGGGGCTGAAAAATTTGACATTTAGTAATCGGCACAGAGCTTGTATGAGATCCCTTTGGTAGGAATCTTTTTAGAAGTGGTTTCTTTTCCCCATGTGTTAAAATAACCTTTCTTTGTTTGCTTGTGTTTTTTTTTTTCCCCACTAATGTTGTCTGACATCTTCCAGAACTTTCAGTGAGTAAACATTTTCCCTCTTGAAGATGAATTGGAAATGATGGGAAGGGCAACCTGATGTTAATCTTTTAGCTCTTCTTATTTTTTTTATTTAAAAGATTTATTTATTTATTATATGGAAGTACACTGTAGCTGTTTTCAGATGCACCAGAAGAGGGCGTCAGATCTCATTACAAATGGTTGTGATCCATCTCTCTAGCCCCTTTTAATACTTCTGTATATTGCTTATCACAGTGTGATAAATAGCAGTTCCCCACAGTCTATATATGCAATGTAAATATAAAGTAGATATTTGAGTGCCCAGAAACACAAATGATGTTGGAGGCCTATCCCTTGGAACATACAAATCCTTAACTACTATGTTTTTTTTTTTTTTTTTTTTTTATTACCATTTGCATGAATGCTGTTAGCTGTGGTCATGAGCAGATCTACCCCATCCAGGAACTTGAGTGCTAAGAAATCTAATGGGGTCTTTTGTGTGCCTGCAGGACTGCCCTGGCGAGGTTTCGTCAAGCTCAGCTGGAAGAGGGAAAAGTCAAGGTGAGTGAAGCACTCCCTGGGAAGTAGCAGGAGCAGATGCAGGCTTGGAGCCGCAGCTCTGCCTGCTGTGTTAGCTGAAGAGTTTGTGCACTCGTGCTGCTGCTTTGCCTCTTTTCTGTTGGCACGTGGTTATCTGCTTCCCGCTTGCCCCTTATTGTTCCAGCTTTAATGTTGACTAGGAGAAGGTAGAGAGTGGACCTGGAGAGACTAAATATTTGCATATATTTATTTTAACTATACACAGTTCCTTGAGTAAGTATATATATCCTAATTATATAGCTCCCTAAGAGATTGTACAGTGACGGTTAGGAATTGAATATCCTCTAGCACTGTGACTTCAAGTATATTTAGAGCATTAAATATTTAAGGTATCAAGGCTGAATCGGTTGTGGATGTCACATAGGTGTGTACAGAGCCCAGTTCCCATGTGTGTTACTCTCACCCTCCTTAGGAACGGAGGCCCTTCCTTGCTTCCGAATGTACTGAGTTGCCGAAAGCGGAGAAGTGGAGACGGCAGGTATGTTCAGTAGAAATAATGGCTCTGCTTGCTTCTTTTTACCTCATCAATGATTATTAACCAAAAAAAAAAATTTTTTTTTGAGATTGGGTCTCTTTTTGTATTCCTGGCTCCACTGTGTATACCAGGATGGTCTCTAATTCACAGAGATCTGCCTGCCTCTGCCTCCCTAGTTCTAGTTTTTTTTTTCTATTCTTCTTTTTTTTTTTTTTTTGGTTTTTCCAGACAGGGTTTTTCTGTGTAGCCCTGACTGTCCTGGAACTCACTTTGTAGACCAGGCTGGCCTTGAACTCAGAAATCTGCCTACCTCTGCCTCCCGAGTGCTGGGATTAAAGGTGTGCACCATCACACCAGGCTGTTTTTGGTTTTTTGAGACGGGGTTTCTCTATGTAGCCTTAGCTGTCCTAGAACTCTCTGTAAACCAGGCTGGCCTCGAACTCACAGAGATTGCTTGCCTCTGCCTCCCAAGTGTGCACTACCACTGCCCAGTGCTGTTTTTTTTTTTTTTTTTTAAGACATAGTCTCACTTTGTATCTTGGCAGGCCTGGAATTCATTGCATAGGCCAAACTGTGTGTGAACCCACAGAGATCTTCCTTCCTCTGCCTCCCCAGTGGTAGAATTAAAGGTGTGCTCTGCCACACCTATAGCATTTTTTTTTGCTTGTGAATTACCAGTTTCTTGTACTTTCAGATATGTTCAAAAATGATGAGAATGTGCCTGTTGCTTCCCACAGATCATTGGAGAGATCTCAAAAAAGGTTGCTCAGATTCAGAATGGTAAGCTGCCTGCCTTCTAAAGTGTTCTAGAACACAGTCAGATGTGGGGACCGGTGTGAATGCTGGCCAGGTGTGGTGCATGCTTGCGATCCCAGTGTCAGGAAGTGCGGGCAGGAGCTCTGGGCAGCCCTCACAGCTACACAGCACGCTGGAGGCTAGAACCATCAAACAAGTAAACACAATTTTGTCAGTTTGACCTAGTTGGCATTTCTAGAATGCAGCACCTAATGACATTTCATTTAACTTTATTATGTTTTTTCATTATTTAGAACAATTTTAAATTTAAATATATTTTGATCATATTCTTCCCCTCCTTCAAGTCCTTCTAGACCCTCTCCCCCTTCCTACCCAACTTTTTTTTAAAAAGATGTATTTATTTATTTATTTTATGTATATGGCTACACTGTAGCTGTCTTCAGACACACCAGAAGAGGGCTTTAGATTCCATTACAAATGGTTGTAAGCCACCATGTGGTTGCTGGGACTTGAACTCAGGACCTCTGGAAGAGCAGTCAGTGCTCTTATCCACTGAGCCATCTCTCCAGCCCCCTACCCAATTTTTAAGTTCTTTCTCTAAAAGCAAATGGTAGCACAATACAACAACAAAATCCCCCAAACCAAAAAACCAAAATACCTCCCCAAACAAAACAGAACAAAGAACAAACCACTAAATTGCAACCAAATATAAATGTAAGCACATTAAAAAATGGTGGAGCCCAGTATCTGTCTGTCAACTACTCCTGAGCATGAGGCCTGTCGTGGAGTGGTTGATATACCTAGTGTTGTTCTATTATTGAAAACTGATTTCCTCTGTCCCAGCATGCATAAACAACAGTCCAGTTGTTAAACTTTACTGTAGTGGATAGGTCTTTAATCATTCATTCATTTACTCATCTTAAAAAATAAATAAGATAAAAGAAAAATTATCACATCAAAATTGGACAAAACAAACCAACAGAAGGAAAAGAGCCCAAGAGAAGACAAAAGAATCAGAGACCCATTCATTCACACTTCAGGAATCCCATAAAAACACCTAGCAGGAAGCTGTCATAGGTGGCGCACGCCTTTAATCCCAGCACTTGGGAGGCAGAGGCAGGCGGATTTCTGAGTTCGAGGCCAGCCTGGTCTACAAAGTGAGTTCCAGGATAGCCAGAGCTATACAGAGAAATCCTGTCTCGAAAAAACCAAAAAAAAAAAAAAAAAAAAAAGAAATGCAAAGGATATGCTGGGAGCTGTGCGGGCCCTCTGCATATTCAGCCCCTAAGTTCACATGAGGTTTCCTCATGGTGACTTAGAGGGCCTTGTTTTCTTGGTGTCCTTGATCCCCTCTGGCCAGTACACTTTTTTTTTTTTTTGCCTCCTTTTGTGAGGTTTTTGTTTTGTCTTGTTTTTGCTTTTTGAGACAGGGTTTCTTTGTGTAGTCCTGGCTGTCCTGAAACTCGCTCTACAGACCATGCTGGCCCCCAACTCAGAGGTCATTCCTGCCTTTGCCTGCCAAGGGCTGGGATTAAAAGCATGTGCCACCACTGCCCTTGGAGGGACGGGATTTGATGTAGACATTTCATTTAGGGCCGAGTGTTCCTTCTCTGTGGAATGTCTGGCTGTGGATCTCTGAATGTGTCCCCATCTGCTGCAGGAGGAAGCTTCTCTGGTGTTGGCTGAGCAAGGCACTGATCTATGAGTGTAGCAGAGTGTCAGTGGGACTGATTTTATCACGGTGTTCCCCCCCCCCCCTTTTAGACTAGGATTATTTGGTGTTTGCCCTTGGTCCCTGGGCTGATCACCCAGCCAAGCAGTGTTAGGTATGGGTTGTATCTTGTGGAGTGGGCCTTAGGTCAAGCTAATTATTGTTGGTTACTCCCACAGCTTTGTGCCACCAATTGCCCTAGCATATCCTGCAGGCAGAACACCATTGTAGTAAAGAGTTGGTAGCTGGGTTAGTGTTTACGTTTCTCTCTCTCTTTTTTGTTTTTTTAAGACTTATTTATTATATGTAAGTACACTGTAGCTGTCTTCAGACACCCCAGAAGAGGGCATCAGATTTCATTACGGATGGTTGTGAGCTACCATGTGGTTGCTGGAATTTGAATTCAGGACCTTCAGAAGAGCAGTCAGTGCTCTTAACTGCTGAGCCATCTCTCCAGCCTGCGTTTCTCTTTTTAGAGCATGTAGAGTATGGTCCTTTACCAAAGATGCTGGAATGTAGGGGTGAAGGCTCTATGTAGACACTGGCTAGACAGCTCCATCTTCAATGAATTGTGTAGATGTTGTCTTCAGCAATGGGGCTGTGCTGTGCAGTTTGCGGACAAGCAACCTGTAGTCTTGGCAACAGCCTGGGTTGTTTAACAGTTCCTGTGGGGTTCCTTGGACAACAACTCAATTAGATATAACACAATTTTGGCAGTAGAAGTCTAGTTTGGTGATAAGAGTCGATCGCCTTCAATATGTATATATTTTAGGAAGTTTCTTCTGTATTAGGCTTCCATACTACCCCTTTTAATATTAGCTGTCTCTCCCTGTATTTCCCTCCAACCCTCCTTCCCTTGTTCCCACTTGATTCTCCCATTCCAGCCCCCCATCTATCTGTGACTATCTATTCATTTCCCTTATAAGGCCACACAAATTATTCACCAAAATAGAACATATTCTTTCTAGGCTATATGACAAATGTCAGAAAATTCAAAATAATTGAAATCTTACAAATTAAGTTTTCTGATTATAACAACAGGAAGAAAAATGCCTACATACTTAAAAATTAACATGTGCATGTATATATGTGGAAATTCAAACGCTTTTGTGTTGTTACCATTTATAAAATCAGCAAGTGGGAGGGTCAAGCAGGACAGCCTTGTGTTTAAGGACATGACCTAGGTTTGAAAACTAACCAAACACACTACTTGAGATGGTCCATAATTTCTTTCTAGCACACAGGGAGACAGAGGCAGGTGGATCTCCATGTCAGCCTGGTCTGCAAAGGGAATTCCTGGACAGCTAGGGCTATACAGAGAGAAACCCTGTCTCAAAGAAGAAAACAAAGAAAATAAAACAAACAAACAAAAAAGTAAACAAGAAAAGAAAACCAATCATACGGATAACAGCAAAGGGCTGGGGAGCTGGCTCAGTGGTTAGGAACACTGGCTGCTCTGCTCTTCCAGAGAACCTGGGCTTGGTTACCTGTCTCCACTTCAGCTTGCTTACACTTAGCTCTAACTCCAGCTCCTGGGGATCCAGTGCCCTCTTCTGACCTCTGCTGGTACCCACATACAGGTGTTAGACACATATACACACATATAAATAAAAATTGAAAACCCCCAGGAAACCAGGAGTATTTGCACAGTATCTGTCTGTTTAGGTGGCGCTGGGGATTGAACCTAGGGTCCTGTACAGTTGGCCTTCCACTCCTGAGACATACTCCAGTCTACTTGTATATAAAGCTAACAGATATATTCAGAGTTTGTTTGCTGAAACAACAAAATATTACTGAAAGGAATTAAAAGATGTTAATAATAATAATGAAGAGATGCTGTGTTTCAAGATGGTAGGACTCTGCATAGTAAACGTTTCCTTTTCTTCTTCCTCTTCCCTTCCTCTCTCCTCCTTCCCTTCCTCTCTCCTCCTTCCCTTCCTCCTCAGCTGTTCTGGTACTCACAGCTATCCTCCTGTCTCAGCCTTCCTAGTGCTATGGTTACTGGCATGGACCATCACACTCAGCTTTTCTGTTGATACTGTTTGAGATAAGGTCTTGCTATGTAGCCACCAGTTTTTTCCCGCAAATGCTAGCAAAAAGGATTTATTTTATGTATATGAGTACACTATTGCTGTCTTCAGACACACCAGAATAGGACATCAGATCTCATTACAGATGGTTGTGAGCCACCATGTGGTTGCTGCGAATTGAACTCAGGACCTCTGTAAGAGTAGTTGGTACTCTTAACTGCTGAGCCATCTCTCCAGCCCTTCCTTCTTTTCCTTCCTTCCTTCCTTCCTTCCTTCCTTCCTTCCTTCCTTCCTTCCTTCCTTCTAGCACCAACTGTGCATATGTACATGCAGGTGCGGTTGCCTGCTAAGGCTAGAAGAGTTCACCAGACAAATCCTCTGCAGCCTGAGTTACAGGTGGTTGTGAGCTGCCTGATGTGAGTGGCTGCTGCCACTCAAACTGGTCCTCTGCAAGAACAGCAAATGCTCCTAACCATGGAGCTCTCTGTCCATCTTACCTTTTATTCTTTGTTTCAATGGACTTATGCAGGATGAAGCATGCTACCTCTAGCGTAAGTTAGAGGCTTATGTGTCTGTGTAAGCTGTCCCCAGATCCAGGTTGCACCCTTCACTGCACAGTGTTCCCCCATGATCACTTTCAGCTTTATTCCAGTTAGCTTTGCTTTAGACCTTGCTGTGACTCCTGGGGACTCAACTTGTGTGTGGTTACCAACTGTCCTCTCATCTTTGGGGTGTCCATCTGTGTCCAGTGCTTAGCCACCTTGGCCAGCCTTTCAGCATGCGCTCTGTGCATTTCCTCTTTCAACTGGTCTTAGGCCGGCTATCAAGTCCACAGTCCTGGCCTACTTTCCTGAAAGGGCGAATGTAGCCAGACTCACTGAATTTTTGCCTGCCTCAGAAATAACTGTTGCCTATAGCCTTGACTGTTCACTCTAAAGTGCTGTAAATGATATAGAAGGGTTTCCTTTTATAGTTTTTTGGTTGCTACTTTTTAAGGTTTTTTGATACAGGGTTTCATTGCATAGCCCTGGCTGTCTTGGAACTCTCTTTGTAGACCAGGTTGACCTGGAAAACCCACCTGCCTCTGTGCATATGTACATGCAGGTGGAAAACCCACCTGCCTCTGTCTCCCAAGTGCTGGTATTAAAGGTGTGTGTCACCATCACTTAGTGAGGATGAAGTTTTTTGTTTTTGTTTTTTTTTAAGATTTATTTATTTATTATACATAAGTACACTGTAGCTGTCTTCAAATGCACCAGAAGAGGGTGTCAGATCTCATTATAGATGGTTGTGAGTCACCATGTGGTTGCTGGGAATTGAACTCAGGACCTTCAGAAGAGCAGTCAATGCTCTTAACCACTGAGCCATCTCTCCAGCCCAGAGGATGAAGTTTTTTAAAAGACTTTTAACCCTACATTATTGGGAATCTTTATTTATAGTACTTGGTCTTCCTTTATTTGGGTGTTAGTGACTTTCCTTAGTCAATTTATTATTTATTTACTTTTGAGCTGGAGTCTCACTGTGTATCCCTGGCTAGGCTAGAACTCACTGAGGTTTGCCTGCTTCTGCCTCCTGGGTGCTGGTGTTAAAGCATGCACCACCACACCAGGCCTTTTCTTCTGAACTTCAATGAGTAGTTTTAGGCAGTGTACCTTTGGGGTTGAAGCCTTTCTAAAGCTGTAACACTGAGTATATTATTGAAAGTACTGACATTCATTACTTTAGGGCATGGCATCTTGAAGAAATGATATTAACGTTTTTTGTTTTCTAGCTGGCTTAGGGGAATTCCGAATTCGAGACCTGAATGACGAAATTAACAAGCTGCTGAGGGAGAAAGGACACTGGGAGGTCCGCATCAAGGAGCTGGGCGGTCCTGATTATGGAGTAAGTATGGAGCTCCAGGGGCACCTGGGACAAGCTGATGACTTGTCTAAGCATTGTGTGCATTGCCTGTAGATTCAGTCCATCCTGTCCAGAGGGGCCAAGGGTGGCAGGGCTGAGAAGCAGCTGTTACATGCAGGCAGGATGCCTGCGAAAAGGATGGTGGCACCATCCTGAAATCCCACATGGCACAGGCCTTGGCCTGGCTCCGCAGAGACATTCCTGTCTGCTGTCTTCCCTCCTGTAGTATCATGATTGTAGTAAGACACATGCTCCCACACTTTGTTTGTTCGTTTGTTTGTTTGTTTTGAGACAAGCTCTTCCTATTATGTAGAGACTCCTGACTCTCCTGGAACTCATTATGTAGACCAGGCTGGACTTGTGTGTGTGTGAGTGTGTGTGTGTGTGTGTGTGTGTGTGTGTGTGTGTGTGTGTGTGTGAGAGAGAGAGAGAGAGAGAGAGAGAGAGAGAGAGAGAGAGAGAGAGCACGAACATGAGTGTTGGTGCCAATGGAGGTGGGAGGAGGAGTCTGATCTCCCAGGAGTTGGAGTTACAGGCAGTTGTTATATTTGAGCAGAATACCTGTGAGCCTCCTGATGTGGATGTTGGGGATTGAAGGCAGATCCCCTGCAAGAACAGGATGTGTTTCTACGGTCTAAACCATTTCCTAGTCCCAGCACACACACTTTATGCTGCTATGTGATGCACACCAAGTGTGCTGGGAAAACTCTGTAATGTACTTTGGCATTTTCCATTCTATCTTATTTTTTATATTTATTATTATTTTTGTTTGTTTACCTTTTTATTTTGAAATATACAGTAGGAACATTTATTTAAACACTTCTAAAAGGTATTATCCATGCTTGTTTATCTTTTGAGACAGGGTATCATGTAGTTCAGGTTGGCCTTGAAGTAGCTAAGGCTAATCTTGCCTGTCTGTCTCCTGCGTGCTGGGGTTTCAGGCATATACCACCATGCCTGGTTTTATGTGGTACTGAGGATTGACCCCAGAGCCTTGTGTCAGCTAGGCAGGGTCTTCCCTGATGTAGGTGCATCCCAAGGCCCCTTGATATATTTTTATTTTGTTTGTTGTTGGTGTTTTTTTTTTTTTCTTTCTCTCAGACCAAGTCTCACTCTGTAGCTCAGGCTGGCCTAATACGATATGCTCTAACCTAGCCTTGAATTTGTGACAGTTTTCCTGTCTCGGGCTCTCAAGTGCTGAGATTCTAGGCATGCACCCCACACCTAGTTATATTCAGGTATAAGGAAGCACTATGCACCATTAGCATCCTCGGCCCTATTGGGTTTTTTTTTTTTTTTTTCTTTTGGTTTTTAATTTTTCCTTTTTTCTTTTTCTTCCTAAACATTTATTTATTTTATTTATATGAGTACTATGTAGCTGTCTTCAGACATACCAGAAGAGGGCATCTGATTCCATTACAAATGATTGTAAGCCAAAAAGCCACAATGTGATTGCTGGGAATTGAACTCATGACTTTTGGAAGAGCAGTCAGTGTTCTTCTTTTTTTTTTTAATATTTATTTTTTGTATAGGAATACACCATAGTTGTCTTTAGACACACCAGAAGAGGGCATCAGATCCCATTACAGATGGTTGTGAGCCACCATGTGGATGCTGGAAATTGAACTCAGGACCTCTGGAAGAGCAGTCAGTGTTCTTAACTGCTGAGCCATCTCTCCAGCCCGCAGTCAGTGCTCTTAACCATTGAGCCATCTCTAGCCTGGTTTTTAATTTTTCTTAATGATATTTATTTACTTATTCATTTATTTATATGTGTGCATGTACACACAGAAATGCACATTTAGTGGTCAAGAGGACAAGTTGTAGAAGTTTTTTTTTTTTTAATTCTACCATGTGGATCCTGGGGAATTGAACTCAGGTCATCAGGCCTCCTTCTGTAGCCCCTTCAGTGCTGAAATTAAAGGTGTATGCCACCGTTTCGGGCCAGCATTTTTTATTTTTTTAAGCTTACTTTTTTGTGGTACTGGGAATAGAGCCAGGGCTACTTGCATGCTAGACAAACACTACTGAGCCACATCTCTCTAGGTTCACTTTTATGGGTTTTGAAAACAATGCACAATTGTTCTTCTATGTAGAGTGTTTTTCATGTGTGACATTATTATCTCAAATTGTATTTTTTTTTTTTTTTACTTTTTATTAGGTATTTTCCTCATTTACATTTCCAATGCTATCCCAAAAGTCCCCCATACCCTCCCACCCCCCCCCCTACCCACCCACTCCCACTTTTTGGCCCTGGCGTTCCCCTGTACTGGGGAATATAAAGTTTGCATGTCCAATGGGCCTCTCTTTCCAGTGATGGCTGACTAGGCCATCTTTTGATACATATGCAGCTAGAAACACGAGCTCCGGGGTACTGGTTAGTTCATAATGTTGCACCTACAGGGTTGCAGATCTCTTTAGCTCCTTGGATACTTTCTCTAGCTCCTCTATTGGGGGCCCTGTGATCCATCCAATAGCTGACTGTGAGCATCCACTTATGTGTTTGCTAGGCCCCGGCCTAGTCTCACAAGGGACAGCTATATTAGGGTCCTTTCAGCCAATGCTTGCTAGTGTATGCAATGGTGTCATCGTTTGGAGGCTAATTATGGGATGGATCCCTGGATATGGCAGTTTCTAGATTATCTCAAATTGTATTGTAAACAAAAGAGCAGGCTTGTGTGTCAGATCTATTCTTCCTCTTTCTTTCCCAACAAGAAAGTTGGCCCCAAGATGCTGGATCATGAAGGTAAAGAAGTCCCAGGAAATCGAGGTTACAAGTACTTTGGGGCAGCAAAAGATTTGCCTGGTGTCAGAGAGCTATTTGAGAAAGAACGTAAGTAGTTCATGTGTTTGAGAGTGCGTTGGCCTTTAATTGTTGCTACTGAGTGAGAGAAGTATGCTGTATGCTATTTGGTAGGAATTATTGCTCCCAGATTTTTAAAAATAGTTTAAAATTTGTATTCCTAAATTTATTCTATATTTTTGTAGCATGGTCTCATGTAGCCCAGTCTTTGAATGCCTCATCTTCTTATATCCACCTGTTAGGAATATAGACATCTATCCTTTTTGTTAAAAAACAAAAACAAAAAAACCATTGTTCACTCTGGCCTAAGACTTGCCAACTAACTTCTGTCTCAGCCTTCATAGTTCTGGGATTATAGACCTGCATCATCGTGTCTCGTTTTTGTTGTGATTGTTGTTCTTGTTCTTGTTTTTTGTTTTGTTTTGTTTTGTTTTCACCTACCATTCATTTTTCTTTATTGTAATTGACATTACTAGTGTGTCATCAGACCTCTGCTGAGTACCATTACCCACTGAGCCATCTCATCGTTGAATTTTATACAAAGTTTTCTGCCTTGTTAAGATTTGAGTCCATGCCGGGCGTGGTGGCACACGCCTTTAGTCCCAGCACTCGGGAGGCAGAGGCAGGCGGATTTCTGAGTTCGAGGCCAGCCTGGTCTACAAAGTGAGTTCCAGGACAGCCAGGGCTATGCAGAGAAACCCTGTCTCGAAAAACCAAAAAACCAAAAAAAAAAAAAAAAAGATTTGAGTCAATGAGCTTGCACTTGTTAGACAAGCACTCTGCCACCGCCTTCCGTCCGCAGCCCTTAGCTGGGTTTTTCCTTCAGTGGTAGGCTTTGTTGTTGTTGACACAGAGCCCTTCCGTTTTACCCCAGGCATGTCTTAAACTCGTGAGCTCAACAGCCCGAGTAATATCCTGCCTCAGACTCCTATTCGACCAGGCCTGGCTCAAGAGTGGTGTGCATGAGTCACCCCTCTCAGTAGAGTTAAGGAGAGGTTTAGGTCCCCTTGCTGCCCCGCTGCAGGACTCTGTAGAGATGACTGGGACCCATTGTTATCTTCAGGTTTCCTTGTAGGCTTAGTTTTTCCACATTAGGTAAAGTATTAATCAACCTCAGTTGACTGAAAGTGTTTCTTCTTCTATTTCACATGATTGCATTTTAAACCTATTCCTTACGGTCAGGAGGATGGCAGTGCTTTTGCTCTGGCCAGTGTGATGAGCACCCCTTCACAGGACATGACCTAAAGTGGTACATAAAGTTGCCATTATCAGATGTGGGCAGTGACTGGAGGTCTGCCAAAACATGGCTGTCCCATACTGTCGTGGCACCCCTTGATGCATGGAAGAGCTCCTCCCCAGTGGTTGTGAGGAGTTCAAGTGCATCCCAGGGGCAGTGATGGGGAGCACCTGCTGAGCCTGTGCGGGGAGGCCCTGGGCTAGGGCCTCAGCACCAGAAGGAAAGCAGGAAGGATCATTGTGTGGATTAGCCATTTTTTAAGCCGTGTTCTGTTGGTGGGCCAGCCTTTGTTTCTATAATTCTCATAATTAGAAGATATTTGTGATTTTAAAAAACGATGTTTATGTGTCTGTATGTAACTGCAGGTACATGTGTGCTCCCATGTGCATGTAGGGGGACAGCACTTGGGAGTTGGCTCTTTCCTGCTGTATTTGAGGCAGAGGCTCTCTTGTTTAAACCTCTATGCTGTGTACTTTAGGCTGGCCCGCCCTCCAGCTTCCTAGCAATTCTCCTGTTTCTGTTTCATATCTTTACGCAGGAGTCTGGATTCACAGATATGTGCTGCCTACTGCATCTGGCTCCTTTACACGGTTTTAGAAGTTGAAGTTGAGTCATCGGGTTTGCATAGCAAACACTTTTTGCTGCTGAGCCATCTCCTGTTTTGTTTTGAGCCATTCTTCCTGTTTTGTTTTGAGACAGGGTCTTACTGTGAAGCCTGAGCCAGCCCGGAGTTTGTATGGTAGCCCAGGCTGGCCTCCCTTGTCCTGGAATCAGGGATGTTTGCTATCATTCCCTGCTTATTTCTGTAATTCATAAAGTTGATAATTAAATTTGATTACCAGTGGAAATGTTCATATATTTTTCTTAAAATATTTTTTGGGTTACATATTAATTTTGTGAGTACAGATGTTTTTGCCTGCATGTGTGCCCATGCATGCTGTGTCCCCCACCCCAGAGTCCAGAAGGGGACATTAGATTCCCCGGACCTGAGGTTACAGATGGTTGTGAGCTACCATGTGGATGCTGAAACCAATCCGAGGTCTTGGAAGAGTGGTGCTCTTAGGCACTGAGCTGTGTCCTCAACCTCTGCAATTTTCCCTTCTTTAGTGATCAACCTTTATTCTTAGACCAGTGTTATAGTTTTCATTTGCTTTCTCTTTGATAATTACATTTGTGCTCTAGACAGCTGTCTGGTCTGACGGGGCTTCCTCAGAGCGCACTCATCTACCCTTCTTAGGCTTTATTGTCCATGTGGTTGTTTTGTGTCAGAGAACATTGTACCGATTCTGGGTTGTAAAGCAGCGTTAAAGAGGCTTCGGGATAGATACCCACCACGCCATGACTTACAGTCGTAGGTTACCCCTAGTGTTTTCAGGACTGTAGGAATAGTTCTGTATGAATGATATACTGTATGAATGATGCATTTCTTTCTTTTTTTTTTCTTTTTTTTTTTTTTTTTAAAGATTTATTTATTTATTATATGTAAGTACACTGTAGCTGTCTTCAGACACCCCAGAAGAGGGTGTCAGATCTCGTTGCGGATGGTTGTGAGCCACCATGTGGTTGCTGGGATTTGAACTCTGGACCTTCGGAAGAGCAGTCGGGTGCTCTTACCCACTGAGCCATCTCACCAGCCCGAATGATGCATTTCTCTGCATATAAAGCTATTAGGGACCTGTGGGTTTGAAGGTGTTGCTAGAAAGTGCTTCAGACTTTAAAGTGGGCTCTAGGGCTTGCTAAAAAGTGGTCACTATTGATCTACATCCCCAGATCTGTCTATTTAAACCATACACATTCCATTTATTTACTTGGTATGTATCTACTTTTGTAATGCTGAGGGCTGAACCAAAGGCTTCGGGCATGTGAGACAAGGGTTCTATCACTGGCCTATACTGGTAGCCTAAGGATAAACTTTAATTAGGTTCCACTTTGTTGGACCAAAGCTTTAGCTTTAGGATGGGTGGGTGCAATCACTTGGTCCCGTGTGTGACTCAGAGAAGTGCTGACTGTGGCATCTCCATGGCCATGTGTCCTGTGTAGAGAAAAGGTTTGGCTCAAGGATGAGCTTGTTGGGAATTCAACTTAAGTTGCTGCCATTTCTTGTAGCCCTTCCTCCTCCCAGAAAGACACGTGCTGAGCTCATGAAGGCCATCGATTTTGAATACTATGGTTACCTGGATGAAGATGATGGAGTTATTGTGCCCTTGGAACAAGAGTATGAGAAGAAACGTATGTCCATGAGTATGTCACTATAGCTGACACCTGGTTTTTGTTCTCTCCATTGCAAATGAAACAGTGCATGATACCAAAAGCTGGCTTTATTGTTGCTGAGGGTCTGCAGGGGGCTGGCAATGATCTGACATCTAGGTGGCAGGTGAGGCAGTTAGGGTCATGCTGGGTTCCAGAACAGCAGGTGAAGCCACAGATTTTCCTCTGTCCTGATCCAGTTTCTGGGAGGGCTCAGTCTAGCTCAGTTTAGCCAATCTAGCTAAGCTCAGTCTTGTAAGCCAGCTTTTCCTGAACTTGTTTAGTAGTATCCAGTAGCTTGTAGACCTGCTTCTTGCACAGCTGACAGCTTACTGTGTGGTGTGTATACCAGTGGTTGCTTCTTCCCTGTAGAGCATACCATGCCAGCCTGAGGAGGCGATCCATAGCAGTTCCCAGCAGAATTTGGGAATGCTTGGTGAGGGTGGGACCCAGCGTGCACTGTCCTTCCCTTTTTCACGTATGCATGTCAGTCGACCACTGGAGAGATTAGAGACATTGTCACAAAGCCTGCCTTGTACCTACCTACCTACAAGGCTAGAGGCATTGTGGCACAGACTGTCCTTTGTAGCAGTTTTCACTCTCCAGGGCAGAATCGGTGTCTTTTTCCAAAGGGGACATCTTGGTCTTTTAGCCCACTGAAATGTATTTTAAATAATTCTCTATTCTCCTCTGTCTTCAGTCAGAGCTGAGCTGGTGGAAAAATGGAAGGCAGAGAGAGAAGCTCGGCTGGCAAGGGGAGAAAAGGAAGAGGAGGAGGAGGAGGAAGAGGAGATCAACATCTATGCCGTCACGGAGGAGGAGGTACGGGCATGGGTCCTGTCTGGTGCTCAGTGACCTCTTCTCTGAGCTACAGAGTACACTTGGGGGAGGGACTGGGCCATGCAGAGCCCAGCGTCCTCACCTGCAGGACGGCTGTGGTAACCCTTCAGAGGAGCACAGGAAGTTCCAGACAGGAAGGGCTAAGGGACCTAGTGTTAGCTTCCTTCTAACGGGCCAATTCTCTCGAATGATGGAGGACAATATGTAAACTCAGTTGAGGTCACATAAGCTTCAGCCCATGACCTTAGCACTTCTGTGGCTCAGCAGGAACTCTTGAGTAGACTTCTAACCCATTTCACAGATGGAAACAGGCCTATGGATTTCTGCAGAGGCTTGTGACCAGGGGTGGGCCTATGATCCTTACCTCTCAAGCAGAGCCTCTGGGCTCTAGACTCTTGGTCCAGCATGGATCAGTCAGAACACCTCTGATTTGCTGTTCTGAGACAGGGGAGACGAGGCAGGTTTTCCATGTACAGTTGATGAAACTTGCTTGTACATCCCTGGCAGAGAAGCAGGTTTGGAACAGGTTTGATGACTTTGTGAATGTGTTACAAGATATGGAGGTTCCTGCACAGTCCAGCTGACATGCAGTAGGGATCAGCAAAGCGTTTAAAGCAGGGTGGCAGCATGCCCTGGGCTTTCTCTGGGTTACAAATAAACACTCACCTGCTTCCTCAGGTCTATAGTCAGTGGCCTAGACACACCATGCTCAGCTAGGTGCAGGAACAAAGCAAGCAGCAGGTACTGGAGAAGCCAGGATGGGTGAGGACAGCTGGCTGGCCAGTGGTTGGGCACAGACCAGTGTAGCTGGTGTGATGGGCTATGCAGGGGTTCCACCCAACAGGATTTTCCTGTATTATAAAAAATAATGGAAAGGACTTTTTTTTTCCTTTTAAGTAATTTTACCTTTTTTTGTTTTGTTTTGTTTTGTAAAGATTTATTTATTATATGTAAGTACACTGTAGCTGTCTTCAGACACACCAGAAGAGGGCATCAGATCTCATTACGGATGGTTGTGAGGCACCATGTGGTTGCTGGGATCTGAACTCAGGACCTTCGGAAGAGCAGTCAGTGTTCTTAACCACTGAGCCATCTCTCCAGTCCCAATTTTGCCTGTTTTAAGCATTTTGTTTGTTTGCTTGTTTTGTGTTACTGGGGAAGTAAGCCTTCTAGCACTGAGCTCTGTCGCCGGGCCTCTCTTTGTTCTGAGATAGGGTTTACTACATTGTTGAGGGAGGCGTTAAGGTGGCTTTCCAGCTCTGTGGTGCTTTTGTTTCTTACTGTTACTTTTGGAGATGGGGGTCACTTCTTCTGTAGCCCAGACTGACAGGAACTTGAGGCAGGCCTCTTGCCTTAGCTTCCCAAGTGTGGGATTGCAGGTTTGTGCCACCAGGTCCAGCTTGGGTGACACTTTCTTTCTTTTTTTTTTCTTTTCTTTTCTTTTCTTTTTTTTTTTTTTTTTTTGGTTTTTCAAGACAGGGTTTCTCTGTTTAGCCCTGGCTGCCCTGGAACTCACTTTGTAGACCAGGCTGGCCTCGAACTCAGAAATCCGCCTGCCTCTGAGTTCCCGAGTGCTGGGACTAAAGGTGTGCACCACCACGCCCAGCTTGGGTGACACTTTCTATAAAGGTGTTGGTGTTTATGTCACTGACAACCTGCTCATGGCTTGTATGTTCATCTTCTGTGCAGTCTGATGAAGAAGGCAACCAGGAGAAGGCCGGGGAAGATGGTCAGCAGAAGTTCATTGCTCATGTGCCGGTGCCATCACAGCAGGAGGTAGGCTGGATGCTGTGGGAGGTAGGCTGACTGCTGTGAGCCCTGAGGCAGAGTGCTGCCCTTAGAGCCAGTCCACCCGTGAGGCTCACCTTCCTGGGTGTCTCTTGTCCCTCCCTTCCACTGTGCACTCTTGAATCCTAACCCTGTGGCACACAGAGGTGTGTTCACAAAGGGGTGGGGGATCCATGAAGGGCTGGGCCGTCTTGACGGAAGTGATAAGCAGGAACTTTGATGGACTGTTGCTCGGGAAGTGGCTGGGTTCTTGCAGACCCCCAAGATGTGCTGACCTTGTCCCTGCAGGTAGTCCCTGCTTAGGTTATGGTAGAGGTGGGGGCCTTGCTGAGAGTGACTTCTTTACTGTGGGTGTCCACAGATTGAGGAGGCACTTGTACGGAGGAAGAAAATGGAACTGCTCCAGAAATATGCAAGTGAGACCCTGCAGGCACAGAGTGAAGAAGCCAAGCGACTCCTGGGGTACTAGGCTGAGCCAGAGCCCTTCTTGAACTCTGGAAGACCTGGTGGGTGTGCTTGGTACGCTGTGGCATGCCATCCTCATAGCTGCCCTGGGCTGTGGCTAGGCTGCCTGGCGCTGGAAGGCCTGTACCTTTCTCACCCTTCAGCTTACCTCCGTTTCTGGACATGTGAACTGGCCTGATAGTAGGGCCCTGTCCCTTCCCAGGCAGCTGCCAGATACTGAATGCTTTAGTAACCATCGCCTTTGTACAGATGCCTTTGCTACCGTGTGGATCCATTTATTTTTGTCTTGGAATGTGTAAAATCTGTTCTCTGAAAATCTCCTCTGCCCTATGCTGTGCTTTTGGGAATCAAGAAGGATCAAACTAGTCGCCAGTTTTCAAAAATACATGATTTTTATTCAAATCACATCCAAATTTAGAGACACATCTTCTCTGGGAGACTGAGATGGTGTGTCGACCCTGAGATGGAATTCCGTGGTCAGTGCTGGAGCCATCCCTGCGTCTGGGCACTGCTTACCTTGCCATGATCCCCTTCTGGGAGAGCCATTTCACCTTCTCCTGTCCTGTGGACAGGAGTTTTGAGTTAGCGACTTTATTTTTATAACTTGTTTCAGAGAAAGGTACTTTTATTAAAGGTTTTTAATAAGAAAGGAAACATCTGTGCCTAGAGCTTGTTCTGTGGCGTATCTAGACTGTGGTGGCTTGATATCAGACATGGAAGACACTGAACACTGTGGGGGTGGGGGCGGGGATGGGGAGGGTACAGAGTGGTTGGTGATAACCAGGAACCGTACAGATCCCAAGGCTGCACGCAGCATGCACGTACCACAAGCTTACACTTACAGCAGAGGATGGTGGTATTCTGTCTGTGCGTGCACATGGTAGATTCTCAGTGACTGAATCCCAAGCACCTTTGAGCTGAGTTTTTGCTGCCTATCAGGAACCTCCTGCAAAATCTCTAAGCCCAAGCATTGTGAGCCCTAAGCCTCCTTTTCTGAGGATGGCAGCAGCATCTGGGAGGTCAGAGACATTGTAAGTGGCTCTCCCTTGGGCACAGGGACCAGCCCAGGCCGAGGGAACAAGGACTCTTGGTTTGGAGCAGCTCATCCCATGGTAAGGATGTGGGGCTTCAGAGGCTGGGGAGCAACATCATGGAAGATCGCAGAACTAGCTATATTGCTTTATGTGGCTGTGTTGAAGTAAGAGCCAAACAGGGATTCTGCTGTCTGACTCTTAAAGGAGCTTTGTTCATGGGAACTGGAAGGTTCTGAGCAAAGGCAGTGAGACCTAGGTAGTAGGAAACTTCTCTTGGATCCTCCCTGAGGGGAGGACTGGCAGGGACTCCTGAGCCACGGCTACTGTGTACAGGGAGAAGGCAGGTCTAGTGTGGAGCTTTGGCAACCCTCAGAGGCAGGATGGTAGGGCCTAGTACGCCAGGGCCTGCTTTTGTGTTGGCCTTAGGAAAGAACTTGGAGCTTGGAGCATATCCTTGATGGCCTCTGCCTTGATTTCTGTACTTCAAATTCCAGCCTGGTGTTACTCGGTGGTCTTAGCAGTCCTGTGGCTTGGCCATAGGCATCAGAGAATCCTGGGGACAGACTAGTATACATCTGAGCCTTTGGAAGACCCTGGGGTAGCCAGGCTTATCTGAAAGCTGAGGGCTTTTAGGAACTTCAGGGTATTATTAAAGCTTTCCCCTAGGCAGTTTTCTTGGTATGTCCTGGGGTGCAGGGTAGAACATTTAGATGTCACCTTTATGGAAACAGACTCTGGATAGAGAGGTGAATGGCCTGCCACTGGTGTCCTTGGTGGGGGCCCCAGCAGTGCCTGAGTATTGAGGGCAGGTCTTTCCAGAGCTCCTGCCCAGGCTTAGGAACAGTCAGAAGCTACCTGGACGGTGTGTGAGTATTGATGTAGGTGTGGTCCTCTTGGCCTAACTCTTTGCATAAAGGGCAGAACCAGTCTTGGTAAACATTGTTCAACAAAGTCTCTTTTAATGTGCATGCATGCTTTAACTTAATTTGCCAGTACTGAAAGGAGATTGTCTTAGTTTGGGTTTTATTGCTGTGAAGAGACACCATGACCAAGGCAACTCTTATAAAGGACAACATTTAATTAGGGCTGGTAGCAGTTTCAGAGGTTCAGTCCATTATCATTATGGCAGGAAACATGGTGGGCATCGGGCAGGCAGACATGGTATTGGAGGAGCTAAGAGTTTTACATCTCCATTAGAAGGCAGCAGCCAGAGACTGCAATACTGATCTAGCTTGAGCTAAGGAGGCCTCAAATCCCACCCCCACTGACACACTTCCTCCTACAAGGCCACACCTACTCCAAAAAGGCCACATCTACTAATAGTGCCTCTCCTATGGCCAAGCATTCATACATGTGAGTCTATGGGGGACACATCTATTCAAGCCATCACAGTGACTTCATCATCATCTCCTCTCCTGTCTTTAGCCCATCTATCCTGTGAATCTAAAACACAGTAATCTAAATCTAAAACTCTTTTCTTCAGGACAAGTGCCTGCCACCCTAGCCAAGACTTCAGCTGCCCTCCTCCCCATCTTTTCCTTGTTCATATAACCCCTGTGCCAGCTAGTGTTATGTCAACTTGACACAAAGCAAAAGTCATCTGAGAGAAGGGAGCCTCAATTGAGAAAATGCTTCCATAAGGTTAGGCTGCAGGCAGGAGGCATTTTCTTCATTAGTGATTGATATAGGAGGACCCAGTCCACTCTGTATGGGACTTGTGGTCCTGGGTTCTATAAGAAAGCAGCAGGCTGAGCCAGGTGGTGGTGGTGCACATGTTTAATTCCAGTATTCAGGAGGCAAAGGCAGTCAGATTTTGAGTTTGAGTCCAGCCTGGTCCTCAGTGGGTTCTAGGACAGCCAGGACTACACAGAGAAATCTTTATCTTGAAAAAGAAAGACAGAGAGAGGGAGAGAGAGAGAGGGAAGGAGGGAGGGAGGGATGGAGGGAGAGAGAGAGAGAGAAGAGAAGAGAGGAGAGGAAGAAAGGAAGAAAGAGAAAGAAAGGAGGAAGAGAATGGAAAGGAAGGAGAGAACAAGAAAAAAAGAAAGACAGCAAGCAGAGCAAACCAGGGGAAGCAAGCCAGTAAACAACACTCCTCCATGGCCTCTGCATCAGCTCCTGCCTCCAGGTTCCTTCCCTGTTTGAGGTCCTGCCTGTCCTTCTTCCAGTGATGGCCATTTGGAAGAATAAGCCAAATAAACCTTTCCTCCTTAACTTGTTTTTGTTCATGGTGTTTTATTGCAGCAACAGAAGCCATAACTAAGACAGCCTCTCACTCCAAATGCCCACTCTCGTCTGTACACCCCAGGAGTGGATGGAAACTTTGCCTGTCTTGTGCTCACCCTTAACCTAGAACATTGGCTCAAAGGTTGGATAAATGGCAGCAGCCTATTCTTGTTTCCTCAGGCTGATAAGGCAGGGATTTCTCACCTACAGGTTGACCTGACAGGGACATGCAGTCCTGGTCCATGTCCCAGCCTGTCTTGATTCAGGAACAATAGGTTTCTAGGGTGGACAGTGTCAGGTTGGCTCCATTCTCCCCCCTCCAACTCAGGCTTGTGTTTGTGCACTGGCCACTTTTCTTTCCTAGCATCCCTGGACCTTAGAGGCAAATCACTGAAGTGTTTGAACTGAGTTTCCATTTTAGTAAAGTGAATAGTGGGGGGGGGGGGGGGGCGCGGGATGCTGCTGTCACAGGTCCTTCTGGCTGGCGTGTTTAAGGACTTGAGGGGCAGCGGGGGACAGATGATGCTAGGGAGCAGATGATGCTAGAGAGTCTTGAATGCTTGGACATTCCTGGGGGTCTGAAATGTCTCTTCAAGTCCTGTGAACAGATATGCCAGAGAGAGAGAGAGAGAGAGAGAGAGAGAGAGAGAGAGAGAGAGAGAGAGAGAGAGAGAGAGAGAGAGAGAGAGAGAGAGAGATTATAGTAGGCAGACTTGGTAAGAAGTGGGTAGGGTAGACCAGAAGCTGAGGCTTGGCCTGGGATATTGAAGGACAGCAATAGAAATGGGATCCTGCACAGCATTGGCAGAGGTGGGAGGAATAGCTTGAGTATTTTGAGACAAAGCCTGTAGGCTAAGGCCACCAACAGAAGAGTCATGGGGAGGTTGGGTTTGGCCTGTCTTTATGGCTTTTGAGTATTTGGAAAGGGAGAGAGTCAGATGCCTGCCCTTTCTGTGGCCACTGGGTGAGCTGAAAGTTGCCCAAAGGGCTACTCTTTACCTTGGCCAGCTGCAGCCCAAATCACCAAGGTCTCAACTGTTTCAGGGTAGCTGCTTTAATTTTGCATTTATTTCTCTAACATTTTGCAGCAGCCATTCTATATTAAGGACACAGGATAGAGGTTGGTATACGGCCATCTTTGTAGTGCATTTTCCTTCCTGTTTTTATTGGGGGCTTTTAAGGGTGAGCCATCCCACCTGCCCTTATAATTATTACATTTCTTTTCCTCTCCCCGCACCTCCAGACACAGTTTGTAGTCCTGGAACTCACTCTGTAGACCAGGCTGGACTTGAACTTAGAGATTCAATGATCCTGCCTCCCAAGTGCTGGGATTAAACTACCACTGCCCAGGTAAATAAATAAATCTTTTTTAAAAAGGAGGAGGAGGTTTGGCACAGGGCTTGTGGTATGGCTTAATGACTCAGTGACTAGAGCACTTGCTACTCTTTGGAGGACCTGAGGTACCTGAGTTTGGTTCTCAGTCCACAGGCATCTATGATTCCAGCTCCATGGTATCCAGTGCCCTCTTCTGCTCTCTGCAGGCACCTGCACACATGCGGCAGCCAGACATACACATCAATAAAAACCAGAATCTTTTTAAAAATGTTAAATCTGTGGCTTGCTTAAATTTGAGATATGCATTATTTCAAAATTTGCTATCAAAATAAGACTATTTTTATAGGAAAAGTTGTATATTGAATACATATTTTTAAACTTCCCTATCTTAAACAAGCATAATACATGAAAAAAAAATCGCCATTGGATTTTGAAAAAATACACTGTCAAAAAAAAGGACATGCAGATTTGTCAAGGTGTGATTTATATAGCATAGAATATGGTCTTTGAAAGTGTAAATTTGTGTGTGTGTGTGTGTATGTGTGTGGTGGGAAGCGCCTGTGCCTATATTCACATGCAGAGGCCAGAGTTGGTGCTGAGTGTCCTTTATCCTCCTTGTTTTCCGTCTTATCTTTTTTTAAGATAAGGTCTCATTTGAGCTTGGAGCTTGCCATTTTGGCTAGGTTGGCTGGCCAGTATGCCTCCAGGATCCATCTGTGTCTGCTCTGCCTATGGTTATAGGTGTGCACCTCAGTACCTGACATATTACAACTGCTGGAACTCTGAACTTGGGCTCTTACACCTTCACAGCGAGCATTTTATCTGCTGAGCCATCTCCTCAGCTCCCATTTTAATGGCTTTAGTACATTTGCTGAGTTATGCAGCCCTCACCATGGGTACAATGTTTTCGTTTTCTGAGACAATGTCTTCTGTATATCCCTGACCAGCCTGCTACTGTATAGACCAAGCTGCCCTTCAACTCAAGGCAACCCTCCTGCCTCAGTGTCTCAATTGCTGAGATTACAGGTGCACACTACCACACCTGGTTACACAGTCTAATTTTTAAAATGTCTTAGTGGTGGATTGGCTTTGCTGACAGAACCCACATCTAGACCAAAATACCTTCTTTCCTACACCAATTCCAGCCCAGGGCAGAGTAGAGGCCAGCGAGCCATGACTAACTACCCTTCTGCTTTCCCAAGCCTCTCCTGGCCTTTGCACTCCCTTTTCCCTTGGTGTGAGCTAGGCCTGGCTGAGGGGTATTTCCCACCCCACAGCTAACTTCAGGAAGGGAACCACTATGGTTCAGTGCACATCTTGGGGTGGAGGCAGTTTCTTGAAGCTGCAGTTCTCCACTACCATGAGTGTGCAGAGCATGGCTCTTGGAATTCCTTTGCACAGCACTTTAGGGGGGTCCTGGCTGCAACTGCTGGGCATTTCTCACAGCCATGGAGTTCCAACTGTTTCAGAACAAACTCTTCTGTTTTCTCCAAGGTTCAGCTTTTGCCTTTCATCTACTTGGCCAGTGAGGCTGGTCACAGGGCCTGTGGAGATGGTGCCTGTGGGCTTGCTTTCTCTGATTTCCTTAAGTTTCCTCTTCCCTTCCCTACTGGGGAAGTTTTGGATTTTGTCTTGGATTTTGTCTTTCGTTCATGGATGGACCTCAAGGCCCTAGAACAATATTTGGTTTGCAACAGCCATTATTAAAAAAACTATCGAATCAAATGGCCATGCAGGGCCTAAGGGGGCTGTCCAAAGAAGCTAGAGTATTCTCAGCTTCCTCTCATTTTTAGGGATGGGTCCTATTTGATCTAGTTCAAACTGTTTACAGACATCTGGGTCCCATTTCTTTGACCTCTGGTTTCTCAGGCCAAACTTCTGAGCTGGCTGACTCACAGGTTTCCCTTGTGCAGGACTCCTGTTCCCAGCCAGCCCAGGTTTGACTGGACGCCGCCTGTCTGCACTATCAATTCTTCCAAATGGGACTCTAGGCCATTCTGCCCTCAAGGATTTTCATTTCCTCTGTCTTCCTTTTTCACCTAAGGGAAGCTGCCTTTACTGTGTGTCACCAGAACTTTCGATTCTCCGAAGAGGGAACGTTGAGTTGTGTTCTGCCTCATCAGCCCTTCATTGTCAGCCATAGCTGTCCCCTGCCCCAAAATGACCCTTATCGAGGCCTCTTGTCTGTTCCCCACTGGGTGCAGGCCAGGCGAGGAACGGAGGCATGGCATAGCTGTCCCCTGCCCCAAAATGACCCTTATCGAGGCCTCTTGTCTGTTCCCCACTGGGTGCAGGCCAGGCGAGGGACGGAGGCATGGCAGTGAGGGGTGGACGTGGGGCCCGGCTGAGGAGGGCATGAGGTTAGGGAATGATGAACTGGCTATGATAACGAGTTGTTGACCTAGTAGAGGCCAAAGCCTGCTATGGGCGCGCAGCGGACCGAAGCGGAGTTGAAGAGGGGAGGAGAGCTGCAGCTGAGAGGCGTTAGGGAGGAGTTAGCTCCAGGGCTACGAAAAGGTGCGGGTGGATTTCCGTCTTGGATGCAGTGCCTAAGGCGAGGTCCAAGCCAAGAGGCTCTGGAGGATTAGGGCGGGGTAAGAGATGTTAAGGGCGGGGTCAGGACCAAATAGAAGATCAAGGCGGTGTTGACAGCGGATCCGCACCCGGCTTAAGTCCGGGTTAGTGAAGTACTGAGAAGTGAGAAAGAACAGTGCTGAAGGCGGGATTGGGGTTGTGTTGAGAGAAGGGTCAGAGGCTTTGGCCGTGGTGGGGTGCGGGCGGTGCTCGGAGAAGGATCGGGGAGGTGAGAAGCTTAGAGGGAGTGCTGGGGTGTCGGGACTGTACTGACAGGCTAGGAGGCATTGGTTATGGGAGGGGGAGACTGGGCGGTCCTGGGGGCGGGACCCGGAGGCGGAGTGGCGGGAGATGGGCGGTGCTGGGGATCAGGGAGGCTCGCCCCGCCCTGAAGGCGGCGCACGAGCGGGCCTGAGGTAGCCGTGGGCCGGCACGGCACCGACGGCTGGCAGAGAGCTGCGGAGGGCCGGGCGGTGCGCTCCCGGGCGGAGCCGAGTCCTCGGGGCTCCGGAGCGGGGCGGGGCGGGGCGGGGCCGTCGATCGGTCCGCAGCGCAGCTCGTTCAGGTGCCGCCGCCACTCCACGTAGCCCGGCGGCGGGCCGGCTAGGGCACACGGACCTCGGCCCGCGGCTGTCGTTAGCCCAAGCCGGGCCCTTGCGTCCCAGGACTCCCGCGGAGCCATGGCGGGCCCTGGCCCGGGAGATCAGGACGAACACTACGATTTCCTGTTCAAGCTGGTGTTAGTGGGCGACGCGAGCGTGGGCAAGACGTGCGTGGTGCAGCGCTTCAAGACCGGCGCCTTCTCGGCGCGTCAGGGCAGCACCATCGGTGTCGACTTCACCATGAAGACGCTGGAGATCCAGGGCAAGCGGGTCAAGGTGGGAGGCGGCGCGGCCCGCTGCTTTGCTCCCGGCGGGCGGTTCGCGGCCAGTCCTTCGGCTTCCCCTTCTTTCAGAACGGGCTTGGGCCTTGATGTCCGCGCTGGGTTCAGGTCCGAAAGCACCGCCTTGGGCTCTGGGAGTGGTGACAGTGGGCGGCCAGAGCGTGGAGGAGGAAGCCTGCACCCCACTCCCGCCCCCCGTCTCGCAGCCTGGGGACTCCTTCGAAACAACTTGCGGTGGAAGGCAACCTGCGGGCCGTTCCGTGAGCGCCACGCATGCCGGGACAGACCCTTCCCTGCGCGGCCCTCTGGGGAGCACTCAGCCAAATAACGACATCCCCGTGACCGGGAGGGACCAGGAAGTAGTGGCTGCTAGGACCGGAGGTCCAAAAGTTTTTGTCAGAATTTCCTCCCTGGCCACGCCTCCCCGCGGTCTCTTTTACGGACCTGGTGGTGGAACTCGACTCCACCAGGGCCAGCGCGGGGTTGGGGTGGGGGTGGGGGGCCTCCCCGACTAAGGGTTGATAGAAACCGAAAACTTCATCACAGATACCGGAAGGTGGGGGAGAGAACCAAACTTTGGCAATGACCCCAGCAGAAACAGCAGGATGTGGTTGTCACAATGTCCTGGCAATGATTTGATAAATAATATTTGTGATGAATGAAATCAAGTTTCTTAACCTAGGTGTCTGTCCTCCCTAAAAAAAAGGTAGCATCCTGGACAGGACACAGCACTGTTCTTGTGCACAGAGGCTCTTAGTAACTTTCCTCATTTCCACCCTGCAGAAATCCTTTGCCGTTTTTCACGGTTTCTGGTTCACAAGGATCTTCAAGACAGCTTTGAAGAGAACTGGGTGGGGGCTGTCTTGTGTTTTCAGATGTGAAGCCCGAGGATGGGAGTCTTTTGACCCTGTTGCTGGTGTGGCTCACTGCTCATTTGGGTGGCTGTAAGCCTGTTCTCTGTTGCCCTTGGCTAGGATACTTAGTTCTTTGTTTCTATAAAGTTGGGATAATTTCTGGGTGTTGCCTCTCTCCTGTCCCATAGTGTAGGAAAAAAAAAAAAAAAAGCAAGTCAACAATCATTGTTTTTATGACCACTGTGCCTCTAGAGATTTGCTTGCAACGTTTTAAACGGTCTTTTGGGTGTCTTGGTTTCAGTGTATTTTGGTTTCCTTGAGGTGGAAAAGGTCCAAGAGCAGGCAGGCAGGTTTAGCTGTTCTGGACCATTCCTTTGGAGCAGGTGGCCAGGGAAGGGCTGCCATGGGTGGAGTATGTCTGTGGTCAAGTTGGTGCCTTCCGATAATGCCAGTAGTCAGCATTCAAAGCGCAGTGTGAAAACAGAAACATAAGGACTATGAGTCCCTTTTGAAAAACTGTTGGCCTGTGCCCAGCATCCCTGTGCTGGATCCCTGTGCTGACTGGTCAGGGACGGTGCAGTATTCCTGTTTACCTGTAGAGATAACCTGTCACCTAGTGCAGCCCTGGATGGACTGTGCACTTGAACTTAGGTTATGCAATACACTACATACACTACAGTGCAGCTAGTTAGTTCCCTTCCTGATGGTCACTGCAGCTTTTCCTCTCAGGAGGCAGCCTCGAGGGCCTGGGAGCAGCAGAGCTGCGTCTGTGTGGTAATACCTCAAAGCTCTGTTGCTTGTCCTTTCTCTAAGCAGTTGTGAGTCAGCTGTTTAATGGTGTGTTCTACGGGCTGGAGGCCATTGTTAGTGGTGCTGAGGGTTGAACTTAGGGCTCTTTGCATAAGCTCCACAGGAACCCTGTCTCCCACCTGATCTGGGCCTTGGAAGGGTCTGTGCTAGCTCTGCTGTTGGAAGTTCCCAGGAGTGAGTTGGGAAGGCTCTGCTTCCCCATCGGTCAGAGCAAAACCACCTTATTCAGTTCTGTGTTCCAGTTGTCAGAGCAGAACTATCTTATGTACTTCTGGGTTTCAGTTGTCAGAGAAAAACTATCTTATTCACTTCTGTGTTTCAATCTTACTTGTTTGTATAGAGAGTTCTGCTATAGTGGAAAGCTGAGAATAACAAATTTAGTCAAGTTCTTTTTTTTCCTATAGTTACTTCCCATTACAACTATTGTGCTATATTCTACTTGAAGAGATGGGCCTGTATATCTCCTCAACCCTATTTTCTAACCTGTATAGCTCCCTTCTTTAAATAGTCCAGGATTGGATGGCCTTTGCATCTATTTCCTCTTGTCATAGATCCCTATGTCCCTTAGATCCTTGTGTGGCTATTTTATTATTCGGGTTCTAGCGTGAATACTGCTTTCCCAGAGTCCTCCCCTGACCTCCCAGGTCTTTTTTTCCCTTTTGTCTGTGTGTTTATAGGACTTACCTGGACTTGAAATGACCTGGATTATTTGTCTCTTCCTGTTGGAGATAAGCCCCTTAAAGACACAGATCCCTTTGGCCAGCATCAGACACATATGTTCACTATATGCTTGCTTACTGGTTAATATTTATAGAGGAGACGCTGAAGCCAAGGAAAGTGAAGTAACTGGTTCACCTGAGGTCTCCTGTAAGTCAGGGGCAAAATCAGGATCTGAACTCTGGATTTGGCTGCCTTCTGGGTACAGTGCTTACTTTCTGATTCCCTCTGTGCCGGGAAAGGTCGTTCCAAAGTTCTGAAGGCTGATGAACCCAATCAAACTATTGTCTCACTGAGAGCTGAGCATGCACTTGGGCTGGCTTGTTTTGTTTTCTCTCTCTCTCTTTCTCTCTCTGTCTCTGTCTCTGTCTCTGTCTGTCTGAGTGTCTGTCTCTCTCCCTAGGGCTGGCCTCAAACTCACAATGTAGCCGAGGACGCTCTTGAACTTGTGATCCTGATCCCTTTGCCTCTACTTCCCACATGCTGGGGCTTCAGACATCTATCACTACAACCAATTTTTATACCTAGGAATCTTATAAATATTTTCAATAAGAGCTGGCACCAGAATATTTCAGGGTGTTTATCAGCTAATAGGAACATTGAGATAGGGCCATTCAGGCTGGTCAGATGACTCAGCAAGTAAAAGCCCTGGCTGCCTGAACCCAGGGTCTAAGGTGAGAACAGACTCCTGAAAGTTGACCACTGACCTCCACATATGTGCCATGGCATGTGTGCACCAGGGTGTGAGCATGCACTAGTGACACACATCATATATAGACACACATCACATACAGGCACAGGATATATTTTTAAAAACATAGCCCACTCAGTTCTCAGAAGCTGCTGTGGAAGTTCACAGGCCTTTTTAAATGGTCATTTGAGGTGGCTGCAGCATTTGTTTTAGGTCTGAGGACTGGACATAGCACATGGATCTGAATGCTGTTCATCTCTCTGGTTGGAGAGTCTGAAGGCGTGGGTCTCCTTTCTGTCTCTGCTGTTGGAGTCTTTTCTGGTAGCCTCAGGCCTCTTCCTCTCTGAAATGGGACTAGTGACCACTCACCTACTTGTGAAGGGTGTTGAAAAACTGTGAACACGTTTAAAAACATTTAAATTTTTCCTGGCTTTTTAAATGTATTATTACGATTATTATTGTGTGTATGTGTGTACATGCACACACGTGCATGCACTTGTGTGTCAGCAGGCTTGTGGGGGTAACAGGACAATCTTCTTTCCTTCCACAGTGTGGGTCCTTTGGCTGGAACTCAAGTTGCCAGGCTTCGTAGCAAGCCCCTTTATTCCCTGAGCCATCTTGCTGCTCCTTCCTAGATTTTTTCTTTTTAAATAGATGATCTAATCATATAGTTCAGATTACAGAAATTCAAAGACTTAATAAGAGACACACAGGGAAGTTGTCCTTACTCCTTTATTCCTCCCAAGCTACCCCAAGCCCAAGAAGCAAAAACCAATTAGTACTGCCCACTTTTTTTTAATCCCCCAAGTATATTGTAAGTAAAGCCAAAATTTATGATGCAAACAAATAAGAGGGCTTGCTTATCGTTGCTTCTGTCTTCTCTCTGGATGAGTAGGGATAGCCAGCTTGCTTCTCCTCCTCACCATTCCCCAGGTACTGCCCCCCAGGAAAGCTCAGCTGTAAGCCTGGAGTGCCTTCCTGCTGCTGCTCACTTCCTCTCTGTGGGCACAAAGGCCTGTTATATAAAGTTGCCTGTGCAGATCACTAGGCACTCAGGCCCGGGTATAAGGAGCCTGGTTAGGATTTCATCCCTTTACATGGCTCCCTCAGGCCGCCTGGCCACTTGGTGGAGATACCGGCGCACTTAGGACCAGGGCTTCCAGCTCATTGTCCTTGACTCAGGCTGTTCTCCGCCTCTAGAGTGTTCTTTGTTTTCATGGCTCCTCCTGTTACTTCCCAAGTAGGGATAGGGAAGGTTTAAAAGGAAAAAGGAAACGTGTGTGTGTCTGTGTCTGTCTGTCTGTCTGTCTGTGTATCAGTGTTGCTGATGGAACCCAGCGTCCCCATGCACTCTAGACAAGTGCGCCCCACTGAGATACACTCCCAACCCAGAAGTTTTTGTTTGCCTTCCCAGTTTTTCCAGTCTAGGATCTGGTTTTGTGTCTGCATTTCCTATTCAGATAAAATCAATTTGACTTTTTCGGTTCTGCTCAGAAATAGCAGAAGGACTGTTAGATAAGAGACGTTCTAGGTCACAGTGATTTTATGAAGAAATCTGTTCTTGATACCAATGGCCACCATCCTCACTGTAAACTAAACCTTGCCTCCTGAGGGTTCTTACTGTCCTCACGCAGCGCTTGTGTGTGTGTGAGAGAGAGAGGGGGGCGGGGAGGGGAGAGAGAGAGAGGAAGAAGAGAAGAGAGGAGGATGAGAGAGAATGGGCAGGCTGTAGAAGCAAGCACATATTATCTTGGGCATATGATGACTCCTCTTCTAACTCACCATTCTCTAAGTTCCCCTCACAGACTTCACCCTAGTGGATTGTCAGCGCAATGGGAAGTGATGCTATGTACATGTCTAAGAGAGGAAGTATCTCACAGAATCAGGAAGGGTGGCCTCTCAGCTTGTTACTGACCTGCCTCCCTCTGGTCCCTCTGGTCTCTTTCCCTCCCCCCACTTTTATTATTATTATTATTATTATTTTGATAAAAGTTTTACTCTGTAGCCTAGAGTGACCTTGAACTTGTGAGCCTCTGCTTTCACCTCCCAAGTGCTGGTATTTTGGGTGTCAGCTGCCACATCTGGCTCCTGTGAGGTTTCTTTGTGCACTTGGGCATGAGACATGTTTAAAGGTCAGTAGCAGGAGGGGCAGCACTTGTGTGTGTGCACCTTATCCTGTCATGAAGTGCTCCATCTGATCGTTGCTCTACTCGTGTGTGTGTGTGTGTGTGTGTGTGTGTGTCTGTCTGTCTGTCTGTCTCCACTGTACAAGGGAAGGAGAGCTAGTCCGGATGCAGATGTCTAGAATGGGAGCCTAGCCTTTTGGCTCCTAGTCGGGAGCTTTTCTGTCCTTGTACTGTTAGACCCTCCATCACTGGCAGCAAACGCATAAGAGCAACAAGTGAGGGAGGTGGGAGCAGTGTAAAATCTGGTCAAAGGGCCAGTGAGGTGGCTCAGTGGGTAAAGGGGCTTGCTGCTAAGCCTGACAACCTGAGTTCAATTCCTGGGACCCACACGATAGGAGAGAATCAACTCCCAAACATTGTCCTCTGACCTCCACATGACTGTGGCACACACGTGCATCCCTCTCCCAAATAAATGTTATTTAAAAATTAAAAAAATAGAAATAAAATCTGGTTATCATAGATCACTTGCGTTGTACATTTTGATAAGCAGTATTGTTTCAACATTGTAACACCAGGTGCTTATTATAAACAAATGCTGTTCAGTTGAATTGGGCAGTGTTGAAAATGGTCACTGTGGGTAAGAGAAAACTTGCCTTGGAGACTAAAATGTTTGAATACAAAATGCTTTATTCACATTGCAATAGAAAACCAACCAAATCCTGCTAGATAAGGAACCTGTAGCTGGCTGTAAGTTCACGAGGAAGGACCTTTTGTCGTTAATAGCTTTGTAAATCCCGTTTAATATCTTCTTTGTTGTCATTGGATGAGACGGGGTCTTGTTATGTAACCCTGGCTGGCCTGTACTTGCTGGACAGCTAAGGGTAGCTTCGTCTTTGGGACAGCCCTCCTGTCTTAAGAGAGGAGGGATTAGGAGCTTGCCCACACTCTGCCTCTTCTACCCTTCATTATATCACTTTGTTTCAGAGCCCTCCTCTTCCTGGCTGGAAAAAGGGGAAGCCAGTTCTCAGTGTGCTGTTTGACATTTGGTACTGGAGACTGAACCCAGGATCCTGCAGTGCTAGGCAGGATAGTGTTCCTCCTGTCTCAGCCTTCCTATGCTGATGTGAGCCACCTTGTTGGCCTCAGGCTTCATGTGAACCAGAGTTGACTACAGACACAATGGAAGCCCTAGTGGCCTGCTCCCTGTCTGTATCACCAGATCCACCCCTGAAGACCTGCCAAAAGAGGAAAATACAGGGTTTCAAAAAAGACTCTGGATGTAGAGTGTTGTGGCTGATTGAACATTCAGAACTACCGTTCAAGGAGCCCTCTCTGAAAGGAACAGCACCCATCAAAACACTTAAGTTCTAAGCTGTGATGTCAAAAATTCAGTCAGGTGGCTAACCTTTAGTCACACCTGTATGTTTTTGCTCTCTCTGTCTCTGTGTCTCTGTCTGTCTATCTGTCTCTTTCTCTCTCTCTCTCTCTCTCTCTCTCTCTCTCTCTCTCTCTCTCTGTGTATTTATTCATTCATTCATTCATGTATTTATTTGAAGACAGGGTCTTATTATGTAGCCCTGGTTGGCCTGGCACTGGCAGTATAAGAGATCAGCCTGCTTCTGCCTAAAGAATGCTAGGATTAAAGGCTTGTATCACCATGCCCAGCTTGATTTTGAGATAGGATCTATGTTACTAGCTTGGCCTGGTACTCCTGGGCTCAAGGGATTGTTCTGCTTCAGCCCCTAAGTAGCTAGGATTAAAGGCATGGGTCACTGTAGCTGGTTTAACATTCTGTATTTGGGATGGCATCGCTGATCATGAACACACGTAAAAACCTAAGAACTGATGCTCATCAGGTCTGATTTCACAAGCCTGTAATTTCAGCTACTCATAAGCTTCGGGCAAGAGGGTTGTATGTTCAAAGCCTGTCTCAAAAAGCAACCAATGGGAGTCTGTGAGATGACTCAGTGGTTAGAGGTGCTTGCTACCATGCCTAATGACCTGAGCTTGACCCACATGGTGGGAGGAAAGAACTCACCCCCAAAGTTCTCCCCTAACTTTCCTGCACACAAAAATAAATAAAATGTAATAAAAAATAAAACAAGAAACTAAACAACCCACCAAGAAACTAAACAACCCACCAAACAAATACAGCCAGTTCCGGGGTTATAGCTCATTGCTAGAGTCTTTACCGCCCAGTAAACCTGCCCTGTGTGCCATTCCCTACACTGTAAAAAGTAAAAAATAGCCAGGTGGTTCACTTTAGGTTAGAGGGCACACCCAGACCTTGAAGACAATTCTGACATGTAGTGGGCCATGACAGGCATTTACTAAATGTGTCTCATCTCTTTTCTTTCTCCTTTATTTTTATTTATTTATTTTTTGAGATAGGGTTTCTTTTCTATGTTACAATGGCTGTCTTGGAATTTGCTGTGTAGACCAGGCTGGCCTTGAACTCACAGAGACCCACCTGCCTCTGTCTATTCAGTTCTAGGATGAAAGGTATACTCCACCATACTTGGCTCTTTTTACATTTAAAAATATTTATCTTGTTTTATGTGTAAATGTTGACCCTCATGTATGTGTGTCATATGTACGTCTGTGTCTGCAGAAACCAGAAGCAGGTGTGATATTCCTGAAACTGGAGTTACAGACAATTAGGAGCAGCCTTGTGTGTGGTGGCAATTGAACCTGGTCCTCTGAAAGAGCAGCCAGTGCTCTTAACACTGGGCCACTCTGGCCCATTTTGATTTTTTTTTCCAAGACAGGGTTTCTCTGTATAACCCTGGCTGTCCTGGAACTCACTCTGTCCACCAGGCTGGCCTCGAACTCAGAAATCTGCCTGCCTCTGCCTCCCAAGTGCTGGGATTAAAGGCATGCACCACCACTGCCCAGCCCATTTTGATTTTTGAAGTGGCAGCTTTTTAAGGGGACTAAGTAAATCTTGACTTGAGAGACCTACCAGTTTTGACTCCAGCCCACAGGCATGGGTTAGCTTTTTATCACTGTAACAGAATACCTAAAAACCAATCAATCAGAGGAAGAATGGCTTACTTTAGGTGATACTTTCAGAGGCTCTTAGGTGATTTCCTTGGCTGCTTTGTGCTGGTAACCCAAATGCATCATGGGAGCATGTATCTAAGGAAGGCGAGAGAGAGAGAGAGAGAGAGAGAGAGAGACAGAGACAGAGACAGAGACAGAGACAGAGAGATCTCAAGTTCATGTCCTCAGCGTTGGAGAGATGGCTCATTAAGAGCACTGGCTGCTCTCCCAGAGGACTTGGGTTCAATTCCCAGCAACCACATGGAAGCTCACTACTATAAGTCCTCTTCCATGGGATCTGATATACTCATATATACGTGCAGGCAAAAGACCAGTGTGTGGGTGTGTGGGTGTGTGTGTGTGTGTGATGTGTCCAGTGATCCAACTTCCTTCTACCAAGTTCCACTTTCACTTTCTAAAATTCTTTTGCCTACCATTAGTGCCACAAGCCAGTCACCAGCCAATTAACACATGGGCCTTGGGGATACCTAATACTCAGACTGTAACAGCATAAGGGAGGGCAGACCCTGGGGGGCAGCTTGCTGTCTATGAGGCTGCTAAACTGACTCCTGAAAGAATGCTTGTCATTGCATGTTAGCTAACTGCTTGATTGCCATTGGTATGGCCGAGGGGGTGTAGAAACTGGGTGAGATTTTGGTGCTGAGGATACAAGGCCTAACATAAGCTCTTCTGCCAGCTCCCAAATTACTTTTTTTGAAAACTAAACTCTGCAGTGCTGGGAATTGAGTGTAGGGCCCATGCTACAGAACACAAGAAGTCTACCACTGACCTGAATTTCCAGCACAGTAGGTTTTAAAGTTAGAAACACTCTTTGTATAGTTTCAATGAGAAACGGATTCCCTCCTCACTTAGGGATACTAATTTCATGACCCCACCCCACTCCCCACTCCCCCGCCATTAGTTACAGTGGTCAGAATAAATATCAGTTTGGTAACTATGACTTGTTAATATCTGCTCTGTTTTTAGTTGAAATATGTAGAAAAAAAATTGGAGGAAGTACCTGAAAATTTCTGTGAAATACATAGAAGAAATCACACAGAAAAATAATTTTATTCCTGAAGTGCCAGGGTAAACTCCTAACTCTGTAGTTCCGACTGCTTCCTGGCAATGCTGAGAGCCATGGCCTTTGGGGTAGCTTGCTTATTAGAGTCTGTGCTTAGCCTGTTCATGGCCCAAGGTTTCACTCCAAGCTCTGAAGGGAAAGAAACCTTTCCAAGGTTTCAGGCTGTTGATGGGGCAGTAGGTGGTTGACGTAAGAAGAGCTCTGGGGAAGCTGCGCGGGACCTAGCTGGTGTTCTGTGGATTCTTGTGCTTGTTGACTAGAGGCTTGGACTGCAGCTCTGAATTGACTGGCTCATGGTTTGGTCCTGGTTCCATTAGTACCTACCTGCCTTCTCTCAGTCAGTGGTCCAAGTCCCGAAGAGGGCAACTCTCTTGGGAGTGCTGGTTCCGTGATGCTCAGCTGAACTGGGCCAGGCACCTGGGAGGGATGCTGTGTTCCAGTTCTCCCCTTGGTGCTGTGACCCCATAGCTGGTTGTAGGTGGTTGGTCCAAGTTTCCAGGAAGGGAAGAAGGGGTGTTGAGAGCAGTCAGCCCATTCTGAGCAACTGAGGCAGGACTTGTTTGCCAAAGGTACAGCAGAGATGGTCTCTTTCCTTCAGGCCCCATCTCAGACAGCACCTGGTACTTAATTCTGTCACTGTAGTGTCTAGAATGCTGAGCCAGACAGTGGACACACTTGGTGCCAACAGGGCCATAGCAGGACAGAGTGTTGATAGTGAAGATAGCTACTATAGTGCAGGGCCCTGTGGTGGCTATAGCTGCTGCGGACACATGGGGATGTATGTCGCGAGCTTGGACAAGCCCAGAGGAAGCAGCAGTCCTCCTTGTCCAGGGCTATGGAGACAGGAGAGTTGAGGGAGGCATTGGAAAATGGAGGAGTATTCATTCCTAAAGAGGGGGGACAAAGGGGGTTCAGATGCCATGGCTGTATGCATGCCAGACCATAGAAACATGCCGAAAGGCGTGGATACAGCTTGAGGGTAGGGAGAGATGAGGCCATGGATTGCTCCAGGCCAGCGTGATCCTGCAGGCATCGTGTCCACTGTTTTCTGAGGGCAGCAGGAAACAAAGTGGTCAGCTTTTTCTGGGAGGCCTGGAAGACAGCCGGGCACTGCGTTCTGAGGTTGATATGGAGGAGAGCCGAAGGACCCAAGGCCAAGCTAAGATCCCAAGCTGGTGTCACTTTCTTAGTACCAGAGTGGCAGGGCACAGGGAGGGTGGCGAAGAGGTGGGAAGAGTTGAGCCTGTGATGTGGTGCATTGGACTGAGGGTGTCAGGAAAAATAAGAAGGCCCAGGAGACAGAGGATGCAGCTTGGGGTAGAGCAACTTGTTTAGTGTGCACATAGTCCCATCTTACTTCACACCCACCATTTAAAACAAACAAACAAACAAACATCACCTTACCTGGTAATAGAGAGAGCTTGAGTTTAGAGACTTACCTGTGGAGACCCTGAGGGCCAATGAGGGCAGAACTCATGGCTTTCACTTTAAAAATGCCATTCTTGCCACAGCAAGCTCTTCTGATAGGCACAGTCTCACGAGGAACTGACAGCCCCTTCTATTGGGTGTCGTCCTGGTTCGGTGGTGCCCATCTGAACTGGGCCAGGTGCCCAAGGATCCTGTGTTCCAGGTTCTTGGTGCTATGGCCCCATGGCTAGTGGTGGG
The DNA here is from genome assembly GCF_978045245.1 of Mus caroli. NCBI lineage: Eukaryota > Metazoa > Chordata > Mammalia > Rodentia > Muridae > Mus > Mus caroli. Next base: position 61,512,591 of record NW_028227262.1, read on the forward strand.
TGGGTGGTCGGAGCTTCCAGGAAGGGAAGAAGGCAGGGACTTGTTCGCCTCACAGACATTCAGGCAAGGGTTTGATGCTTGTGGGAGATGTAACTCACTGAAGAGATTTACTGAAAAAACTTTCCTTGCCTTGCACACAGTGAGGGGCTAGGGCTGCAGACTGGGAATACAACTCCTGTGACACTGAAGATGGAAGGAGTAATCTTGTGGCTGGACATGCTGCAATGCAGGAAGCCATGGTTCTGTCCCCTGCACCGAATAATTAGGAATGATGGCACATGCCTGTAATCCTGAGACTGAGAGAAAATGGAGACAGAAGGCTCAGAAGTTCAAGGTTACTTTTGGCTACATAGAGGGTTTGAGGCCAGTCTGGAAAAAACAACCCAAGAAACAAAAAAGATTGATCCTACAGTGACAATGATAGGTGACAGATCGGAAATGCTGACAGCTCTAGGCCCTCTGCTGAGTTCTGCTTGTCTGGATGCAAGGCATTATGGGCCTGATCTCTTATTGTGGCTGTGAGATGAGCTGACACTGCCCAGAGTGTGATAAGGAAACCTGGGGAAGGCTGGCATAGCTGCCCTTTGTCACATGCTTCCTGGCATTGCCCCGAACTCCCATGTAGGAGCCACATCGCTGCAAGGGACTGAAGTCTTCCTGATGTTGTGCCTTGATAAACCACGTTGAGGGCCTGGGAGGAATTCTGGGTACACATGATGTCCATATCTCTCTGATACTGGCTCCTCTCAACCCCTGCTTGTCTGCCTCACCGATGTCCTCAGGTCAATGAGTTCTTACTTTTTTTTTCTGCCCTTGTTCTTTGTCAGATCAAGACTTTCCTCTGGGCACTGGGTTAGAGTTAAGTACTGTTAAATACAGCCAGTGAACTATCGTGATAATGATTGATACCCTTTTATAATGTTTATTTTTCCTTTAAATAAGTTTAGATTTGGGGGCTGTCTTAGTTAGCGGTTCTATTGCTGTGAAGAGACATTGTGACCACAACAACTCTTACAAAAGATAACATTTAATCGGAGCTGGCTTACAGCTTCAAAGGTTTAGTCTATTACTGTCATGGCGGGAAACATGGCAGCATACAGGTCAACATGGTGATGGAGAAGGAGCCGAGGGTTCTACATTTTAATCCACAGGCAGTAGAAAGAGACTGTGTTCCACACTGGGTGTAGCTTGAACATAGGAGACCTCAAATCCCAGCCCTACAGTGACATACTTCCCCCAACAAGACCACACATACTCCAACAAGGCCCTAGCTCCTAGTAGTGCCACTCCCTATAGGCCAGGCATTCAAACACATGAGCATATGGAGGCCAAACCTATTCGAAGCACTACAGGGGCCAACATGATTTGATAGCTATTAAACTTTGCCTGGTACCCTGTCTGCCTAAGTGGAGGATTATCAGTCATGTAGCTGGCTCTGATTGGCCTCATGGATTTCTTGAGGAAGCCATACAGCAGCCAAAGCTGTTGACTGCTCTAGCAGACTTCCTACTCCAAGGCCATCACCCCCGTCTTGACTGCTTCAAACAGCTTGCACTAGACTTTTGCCACCACAAGCGTGGTGAACTCTAGCAGCCATTTCCACACAGGACAGACAGAAGGGGGAACATGCCACTGGCAGCTCCGCAGAAGACCTGTGATTGAGGCACACATGGCCCTTGATTTGTTTGAAGGACCACACCAACACGGCGATGGTGCAGATATCCTTGGCACAGTGTCTTTCTGGGTATATAAGAAGTCAGTTCAGTTCACTTTACACTCAGCTGCAGGACACTCTCTTGTACTGAACCCTGGGGTTGCAGCATTAGCTCAAATGTAAGGCTTCTCCTGATGGCGCTTTTCTTACTGTCTTTTGGTCCTTATCATTAGTAAAGTAGAATGAGATGGTGACATGAAGAGGTGAGGGTGGAATCCAAAGCTATGGTAGCAGTGACAGCAGGAGCAGTAAGAGGGTGGCTGAAGGGTTGCTGAGAACACCAGGTTAGAAATGTGGGAATGGAGATGTCGAAGAGAGATAGAAGGCTTTGAAGAACCAACCAGGGATGAGAAACTGCTAGCTTCAGTTGCTTGAAGATTTCTGAGGAGCTGCCAGGTCTTAAGGGGCCAGGGGTCCTAGACACATTAGGCCCGAGAGCTGTGACACCCACCACTGTAGGAGCTAACGCTCCAGATATTGAATTTCATTAAGGAGTGTGAAGCAAGCTGTGGGAGATGAGGGTTACAGTGGCTTCTAATTAAAACCCAGAGCAGTGAACCTCTAGCCTCAGGACCTGGAGACGTAAGCCTTTGGCTACTGAAGCTGGAGCAACAGGTCCCTGACTTGCTGTGAGGCTGCCATGCCAGCCCCAGGGGAACTCCCATCACCTACTCACCTCTTTTTCCAAAGCAGGATGCCAAACAGCAGGCTGAACTTGCCCACCTGCTGCACTTCCCTTGGAATGATTCTTGCCTTTTGACAGTTAGTATAACACAATGGGGCTTTTGCAGCATTGGAGAACCTGCAGTTAAGCTCCTCCCTAGAGGACAGCACAGCAGAGGAGGCTGGTTGGAGGAGGAGCCTTCAGACACTACCTCCTGGTTTGACTCACGTCCCAAGACATCATAAAAAATAGCTCAGGAACTCGTATTTGGGTCAGCCTGACCATCTCAATTTTTGCCCTGAGAACTAACTTTTCCAAGGTTCTCTTCTCTGGAACTTTCCACTGTCTACTTACTCAGGACAGGCTCCCTTCCCATTGGGAGGGACAGGACAGGGCACAGGTCTTGGAACTGAACTTTCAGGGATGTTTTTAACCTAATAAACAGGGTTGATTTACTGCAGCCATGTGACTTACCCAGTGGGACTGTGAGCCATGAATCCCTGGAAAGCAGCTTGCAGCCCCTGCTTCTCTCTCTCTCTCTCTCTCTGTGTGTGTGTGTGTGTGTTGCTGTGGCTGATGTTCCTTGCCTAGCTCCTAAAGTCATCTTGATGGATACTTGGTAAATAGATGTGTTCTATGGCATGAGTTGTTAGAGAGACAGGAACAGGAGTTACTTCTGCTTAGGGCTGGGGCGTGAGCGTCAGGGAGAGCTGCCCCAAGGTGATGGAGGATGGGTAGAAGAGTCTAATACTGAGGTAGGACTAGGTGATACAGATGCATTGCTTCATCAGGGGCTCATGGAGACTTGTGGGCCAGCATTGGCTGAGAGTCATTAAGTGTGGGACTTAAGAGAAATTAGGAGCCCCATCCCCACTGAGGATGGTGATTCCCAGTCTTTCCATTACAGGGCCAAAGAAGGGCCTGAGACTCACCCGCCCAACCTTGCTTAGTGGCAGCAGAGAGGCAATTATTTATTTATTTATTTATTTATTTATTTATTTATTTATTTATTTTTAAGTAAGCATGTGTATTCTGGGAGTCCGTTTTTGACCTCACTGGGACTCAGAAATGCTCTGGCCCACAGTTGCTCATGGACACAACTCTAGATATCAGAAATCAGAATTTCTCCTAAAGGTCAGGTACAGGCTGAGAAAGATTGAGACACAGGGTATGGCAGGTAAGAGGGTGCAGCACCAAGCCCTGCCAGGCTTCCATGTAGTGGTAGGGACTGGGGTGGTGTCAGGCTGGTAGGTATTCTTGGCAGCTTGAGGCTGATCTTGGCAGTAAAAAAGGCTCTCAGCTTTCATAACACTCAAATTGATCCGCAGTTAGCTGTCAGAAACTGGGGCTTTGAGTCTGATTACAGGCCAGGCTCCTGGGATAGATACGGCACCTGGTCCTCCAATTTTTATTGGTATTGGACACCTTCTCATTCTAGGCACTGTGCTAGGGCCTGAGAATAGAAAACCAGATAGACATAGGCCTGGTTTTATGGGGCTCACATGAAGGGGGTGGGGCAGTTATAATGTGTGTGTCTATGTGTGTGTATGTCTGGTGTCTGTGTATCTGTGAGTCTATGTGTTTGTGTCTGTACGTGTGTCTGTATATCTGTGAGTCTATGTGTGTGTGTCTGTGTGTGTCTATGTATCTGTGAGTCTGAGTGTCTGTGTATCTGTGTGTGTTTGTGTCTGTGTGTGTGTCTCTGTGTGTGTGTGTGTATCTGTGAGTCTGTGTGTGTCTATGTATCTGTGTGTCTGTGTGTTTGTATCTGTGTGTCTGTGAGTCTGTGTTACGTCAGACTGTAAAGTGTAGCAAAGGGTGTTTACTTGGGGTCTGAGTTGGAACTATAGCTCGGTGATAGAATGATTGCCTGCGTGTGTGTGATCCAGAGTTGCCAACACTGTCCAAAAAGAAAGAAAAAGAAATTGGGCTGAGGGAGTAGATGGGGCTACTCTGTGGAGGTGTTGACTGAGCGTTCATTAGAATGAAAAAGGAAGTGACCATCCAGGACAAAAGCCTTGCTGCCGTGACCCAGGAAGAAGGATAGGTTTAGCTATTTTGCTTTTGTTTCCTGTTCATCCTCCCCCCCCCACCTCCCCACCCCCATCAGTTTGGCTATGGTCCACTACAGTTCATTATGTTTCTTCTGCTTGGGATTTGTCGGTCTCCTTGGATTTTAAAAGTGGCTATCTCTTATCAACTATGGAGACTTCTTGGCCATTTGTTCTTTAGCTAACCCTGGCAGAGATCATCACATGCACACTGCCTCCCCATTGCCTAGTCCAGCAGGGTGCCTACCATAGGGCATTAACATTTGTTAAATGAAGAAGTAAATGGCAGAGAAAGGCCCTTTACCCTGTGCTTTGGCCAAGGTGGATCAGCAGGCACACTGCCCAGTCCAGCTTCCTCACCACCAGCTGTGGACTCATCAGGCCCAAAGCTATCCGACCAGGACCCAGTGAGCTTGCAGGAGAAAAGACCCAAATGCATAGCCTCAGCGCAGCCTTGGAGCCAACTCCTTACCTCCAGACTCTGGTGGTCAGCATCTGCAGCTGAAATCAGGGTTAAGGGGAGAGCCAGTCCATGGAGGACGCAATGCAGAATTGCCTCTTGTCGTGAGGAGTTGTGAGGCAGGCTGGTTCCTCCCTGTCCCCATCCCCCATCCCATGCTATTTCTTTCTTCATACTGGATCTCTGAGTCTCTCTGTCTCTCTGTCTCTCTCTCTCGGGTACCCTCCTATTGCTTCCTGTCTATTCCCTTTGTGGCAGGGTCTCTCCCTGAACCTGGGGCTTAAGTTTTCTTCACTAGGCTAGAAGCCAGCAAGCTTCAGTGATCCTGTCTCTGCCCCATTAGAGCTGAGGTTCCAGCTGTGTGGGAGGCCTGGTTTGTAGGTGAGAGCTAGGACCCAAGCTCTGGTCCTTGGGATCACACAGCAACCACTCTGAACCTCCAAGCCATCTCTCCACTGTGGGTCTTTCTAAGGCTGACAGAGGACTGTTGCTCTGAGCCACCTTTAGGCTAGCGGACACACTGTTCTGGGCATGGGTCTGTGGGGCTGCCCTTCCTGTCCCTTTGACATGTGTCGTTGGGTCAACCCCTTCAGTTACAGATTTGGGACACAGCTGGCCAGGAGCGGTTCCGGACCATCACCCAGAGCTACTACCGAAGTGCCAATGGGGCTATCCTCGCGTACGACATCAGCAAGAGGAGCACCTTCTTGTCAGTGCCTCACTGGATCGAGGATGTGAGGAAGTACGCGGGTTCCAACATCGTGCAGCTGCTGATTGGTGAGCTAGGGATGGAGGCTGGAGGGGCCTGGAGCAAGCCTTATCTCTGCCTTTCCGTTTTTTCTTTCCTAAGCCTGCCTAGAGAGGGGCTGAGCTGGGACAGGACAGGAGCTGGAAGCTGCACTAGGAGCTTGCAGATACTCATTCCCCTTGTCAATTTCAAAGTTAGACTCACGGTTGAGGCTGGAAGGCATGAAGGGTGCTGGGGTTGGCTGTGCAGTCTCTGTGTGCACCAGATCATCTAGCTGTAAGGCGTGGTGTGTCCGCAGACAGCGCAACTTCTCAGGCTCAGAGGAGGCGATGTGGCCGGCTTGCTGCTCAGAGGTTGAGCATTTGCTAGTATGCAAGAGGTTATAGGTTTCGTCCCCAGCGCTGCAGAGGGGAAGAAGCAGTAAAAAGAAAACAAGATGAGACTCCATAGAGTAAGAACTCTATTCATTTATTTATTTGCATTTTAAAACTACATTTTGTGTGTAGTCTGAGCATGCAGGGATGCACCGCAATGCAGGCGTAGAAGTCAGTGAACAACTTCTAGAGTCGTTTCTCCCTATTTACTAAGTGGGTCCTGCGAACTGAAACCAGATCGCTTGACTTGGCAACAGTGCCTGTACCTGCTGAGCCATTTTGCTGGCCTAGAATGAGTTTTAAACATTAAAAAAAAAGAAAAAAAAAAAAAAGAAAAATCTATCTATCAGTCTATGTGCCTGTCTGCCTATTTGCCTACCTACCTACACCTGTCTGTCTGTCTGTCTGTCTGTCTGTCTGTCTGTCTATCAGTCATCTATCTGGTGTATGTATGGGCATACACACACCAAAGCACATGTGTGGAGGCCACAGGACAACTTACAGTCTATTTTCCAGCTTGTAGGTACTGGGGATTGGATCGGGTTACTTAGCTTAACAGCCAAGCACCTCAACCCACTGAACCATCTTGCCAGCTTAAAGTAAGAGCTTTAAAATACAGGCAGCCTGACTTGGTGGTTATACTTGCCTTAGCTCTCAAGAGGCTGAGAGGCAGGAGGATTGCTATAGTTAACAACCTCAAGTCTAGCCTAGGCAACCTAGTGAGAACTCTTAATTAATGAATCTGTCTATTTATTTATTTTAGGTTTTTTTTTCAAGACAAGGTTTCTCTGTGTAACCTTGGATGTCCTGGAAGTTGCTCAGTCCATCAGGTTGGCCTCAAACTCAAGAGATCCGCCTGCCTCTTTATTCCTCTTTGAGTGATGAGATTAAAGGTTCATGCCACCATGGCCCAGCTGCGAACTCTTGTTACAAATGGTTAAAAAAAATGTGGCGGGTGTGCTGGTGCTCGCCTTTAATCCTAGCATTCAGGAGGCAGAAGCAAGCAGGTTTCTCTGAGTTCAAGGCCAGACAGGTCTACAGAGGGTGTTCTAGTCAGCCACAGCTATACCTGTCTCCAAAAACTAGATTAAAAAAGATTAAAGTCATGGCTGGCGAGCTGGCTCAGTGGTTTTGAGCGCTCCCTCATGTCCTGAGTTTCCCCAGCAGCACCTACGTTTTGGCCCAGATCACCTATACTCCACTTCCAGGGCATATAATTCCTTCTCCTGGTCTTCGTGGCTGCCAGGCAAAACTCCCATGTGCAGAACATTTTTTCAAAAGGTTAAAATAAAAAGGACTATTTTAAGTCAGTCACCACACCTAGCAGTGCTACCCTGGAGCTGGGGGAGGGGTCATGCCTGGGGACTTTTAGTGTGGCTTTGCTGGGGAGGACTGTGCAGGTCTGGCACCTGTGGCTCCTACCATGTTTTCCTTGGACTTTCTCCACAGGGAACAAGTCAGACCTTGCCGATTTCCGGGAAGTCCCGTTGGCGGAGGCGCAGAGCCTGGCTGAGCACTATGACATCCTCTGTGCCATCGAGACCTCCGCAAAGGACTCCAGCAATGTGGAGGAGGCCTTCACCAGAGTGGCCACGGAGCTCATCATGAGGCACGGAGGTCCCATGTTCAGTGAGAAGAACACGGACCACATCCAGCTGGACAGCAAGGACATTGTGGAAAGCTGGGGCTGTGGGTGCTGACCTCCCCTCCTCCTCTGTCTCCAGCCTGTCAAGCCCCACCCTTCAGAGTCAGCCCTCCCGGGCACTGGCTTCTCTAGAGGGATTCTGCACCCCTGGCCTGGATGCTGCGTAGGAAGGGAGATGCTACGCAGGGTATCCTGTGTAGAAGGCTATCGGTCCAAGGCAGGATGTGGACCATCCCACCAGCCAGCACCTGCTCCCTCCATGTTCTTCACATTCCAGGACTAGCCTGAGCCTCCAGCATAGACTGCGGTGGGAAATGGGCTGGCTGTGCTGCCCAGCCACCTCGTGCTGGTGTTGACCTTCTCCTGCCTTGACTGCTGCAGACGTGCAGCGGGTTGCTGCTCTCCAGGGATGTGGCTGGTACCCCAGGTTCTTCCAGGTCATTCTCCTGCCTCTTACCAAAGTGTAAAAAGCACATCAATTAGATCCACAGACTGGTGCCGAGCCTTGTCCCGGGAAGGCCTGAGCCCATCAGGTGGGATCAGCATCTGTCCTCACTGCCAGCTTGGAGCTCCAAGCTCCCTGGGCCTGGCTCGTTGCCTTACCAAGACCTCTCAGATGTTTTCTTTTCCATGTAGCATCCCATTTTCACTGACCCAGTTGTAGAGTCATGGTCAGGGGCCAACTGGGAACTGTCTCTGGGCTTAAGGCCCAAAATGTTGCCAGTCAGGTTGCAAAAGCAGCTAATCTTTCAGTGTGGTTGAGGGGTGAGATAGGAAAGTGGAGGTTTAAGAAAAAAGGAGCAGCTTTCGAGAGGCAGCTCGTGGGTAGAACACATGCTTAGCACACGCCAGGCCCCAAGTTCAGTCCTCAGCACCAAAAACAACAGAACAGCAGCTTCTGGGGTGTCCCTGAGGTTGAGGGCCCTATGGAAGCCAGCCTTGACCCGTGTGGAGAAGCCATCCCTGCGACTGTCCAGAGCTTCTAGTTCCCTGTGGTCCTGGTCTGGCTTACAGTTTCAAAGCAAAAAAGACGAGTGCCCACTGGCCTGAGACCTGCCTGCCTTAACGGGTGCTTCCTGCTGGGGTCAGAAGGAGTTGTTCCCTGCATCTTCCTCCTGCTGACATCCTACCCTTGCCTCCCACCTCAAGCATTCTGATCTGTCAGCACCTTTCCTAGGGAGATCTAGCCACAGGGCGCTTTGCAACAGCCACATGGCAGCCCAGGGAGACAGAACTGTGGTGAACTAGATAAACAGGGCTAGACTCACTGGGGTCCCCTTCAGGTAGGAGGCAGCCTGTGCACTAGCTGAGCCTGGCACTAATGGCATGGAATCAGGGTCTGCTCTGAGTGCTCTCAGGTGGGGATCACTGTGGCTGGACTCGGTTAGAGCTGCATGGCTCTAAGGGCTGGGGACCATGAAGCCCGTAAGGCTTTCTTAACCCGTAAGTCATGATCCTTTTGGGGGCATGGCAGTGACCTTTTCACAGGGGTCACCTATCAGGAAACAGCTGACTGTCTTCCTTTCCTGGGCCCGATGCAGTTGAGAGGGTCCTGCTTGCTGGTTTCAGTTGGCTCAAACTCTTATCAGGGAGAGCTGGTTCCTTCCCTGACCCCGCCCCTGCAGAGCCTGACTCCACCCACGGGTGGGTACTACCCAATACTGAGCCTGCCCTTTGTACTACACATGGTCTTCAGAGCCATCTGGCATCTGTGATTCCATGAGTAGATCCTGTGGGGTTGACGTCTCCAGAGCCATTCAGGAAGGCAGCCTTTCATGGCCCTGCTGGGTGGTGGGGAGTTTGCCAGGTTTTTGGTTCAGGTGTTCAAATGGAAGTCCCATCTTTAGGATGTGTCTGTCTCTCTGAGTTTAGATACTGACCCTGCCATAGCTACCTACTACTACCCAGCAAGCCTTGCTCTTTAGTGATACCAGTGCTGAGCCCAGCAGGACATTAGGGTTCCAATGTACTTAGGGCTTAGATGAGGGAGGTCAGAGGCCTTTTGCCCTAAACAGAGCTCTACCCTTTCCTTCACAAGATGGCAACTGACTGGTGATGGGGCTCACTTGCCACCCTGGGCCATGAGCCTCCAAAGACTGGAAGCCATGAAGCCAATAAGGCGGTGTTTCTTAACCTGTGGGTCTCAACCTCTTTAGTGAGCTCAAAGGACTCTATCACAGTTTGCCTACCAGAAAACACAGATACATTACAATTCATAATTAGCAAAATTACAGCTCAGTAGGTACGGAAATAACTTTGTGGTTGGCGCTTACCACACCATGAGGGCTGTATTAAAGTGGTGGCATTAGGACAGTTGAGGACTGCCAGAAGGCCCTAACCTGGAGTGGAACAGAACTCAGTCAGCCCTGCTTGGCCAGGTAGCTTCTTCACTGGTGGCCCCTTGGCTCACCCAGCAACCAGGAAGATTATTTCTTTCTTCATTCACAGGAAGATAACCTCACTTCCCTTTCACAATCCCTGGGTGCCCTGTGCCCTTATGTAGGAGCAGTCCTGCCCTAAGAGTTTAGCACAAACACCAGTCTCCTTGAGCCCTGCACTCCCCCAACCCTGCCCTGTAACCACCCTACTGTCTCACTTTCCAGGTTCCAGTTTCACTGCCAGGTGCAGGTCTGGAAGGCCAGGCCCAGGGCCCTCAGCCAGTGGGGATAACCATGGTCTCCACAGCCTGCCCATCTCTCTGCTCACTGTCATGTCTGTGGCCAACATGACCCCTATCCCAGGTCTCTCAGCCAACCTGCCTTCTTACAGCACGGAATCCCACAAGTGACCCAAAGCACACATCTTTGAGGGGAGATGGGCCCTCCCCAGCCACAGGCCCTATCCCCAGCATCCTAGCAAGGATGAATTCTTCCCTTGACCCCCAATTCTGTGGCCTGAGAGGGCCCTGAGTCCTGGACTGAAGTTGGCTTCTATGGAGAAGCTGCAACCGTCCCTTCTAACAGTAGTGCCAAGGCTCAGGCCCTCTGCTGAGGCACCTGCCCCACCAAAGTGCTCAGAGCGACCTTTGGGCCTTTGTCAGAAGGTGCCCAGGGCTTGAGGACCAGAACACAAGCAATGCTCGTCTAGAAACAAAACCAGCTGCTTCCCTTCCCCTGGGCAGGCTTGGCTGCCTGCCAACAGCCGCCTAGGGCCTCTGGGGCAATAGAAGTTTAATCTCTTCCCTTGTTTGAAGAGTTACTGAACAGCAAGAACAGGTGGAGGCTGTTGCTGTTGGGGAGGAAGTACCCACAGAAGGGCTGGTAGGGCCAGGGTGGTAGCAGCAGGAGTGAGGTCCTGTCCACTAAAGGTACTAGGGGAGGGGCTTCATGTCTCTTTGGGTGGAAGTCTGTCCCCAAGGACACAGGCCCCAACTGGAGGGGATCTACCTGAAACCCCTGGTTCACACTGAATGGGTTACCCTGTCCCAGGATACTGCCAGCAGTGGGCCTCTAGCCAAACTCCCCCCTGCAGGGCTTGGGCAGGGGCAGACTTGCCAGCCCAAGGGTGCCAGGCACATTGGGGAGATTTTCCACATTACCTATTTATGAAGATGTAAGTCTTTCTATCAAATCTATTTTTGAAACATGAAAAGTTGCCTTCCTGGATATGTCAGAGCCAGTGTACAGTTCAACCATTAAACATTTCTGTATTCACTCTGTGCTCAAGCATGGTCTATCACCTCTGGGCATAGAGCCTGTCTAGTGACCTTACCTTGTGGAGTCTCTAGACTGATTTTCAGGATGGGTGGGTGGGTGTACCTTGCTGTCCAGCCTGGTCTGGAGAAAGGAGCCTAAGACCTTCCCTCTGGTTCTGGGCCCTCTGAAGTAGAAGCAGTCGGCCACATCTTTGCCAAGGGCAACAGTGACTTTGGGACTCTGTCCTGACCAACAGATGGGGTCATGCTGGGGAGGAGTCACACCCTGCCTTTCACTGAAGATGGAAGGTCTTGGGGTTAACATTCTTGCTGGAGGAAGACAGAAAGAAACAGCGCTGTGGTTCTTATTGGGCCCAGATTGCTTGCCTCTCTGTTCTGTAACGTGGCAGATGCTCAGGCGATGAGTATCAGAATCAGCTGCCGGACCCACACACCCATGAGCCTGTAGCTCACCAAGATGACCTGAAGTCATTTCTAGTCACCACGGGGGATTCTTTGCTGATAGAACTTTTGCATGTCTGGCTGTTAGCCTGTCTTCCAAGGACCAAGACGCTGAGAGGACCTGCTTGTCTTTCCAAACCCAGCTGTGGGATAGTCTATTTGATAGTGTGGCTTGGCGCAAGTTATTACTTTGCTCAAGGCTCCAGTTTCTACAAATGTAGGATCTGATTGGTCCAGTGGTATCCCTGGAAGCCCTAAGGAAACCTCACCAGGCAGAACATAGGACCCTGGAGGCCAAGAGTCCCTGGCTTTTTAGAAGGGACACATCTCAGCTCCCTGAGTAATACCTGCTTAGGGCAAGAAGTGACATAGCCCACTGTGCCCACTAGATGCCAAATCCAGACTTAGATCTGCCTGAGGTTGGCCACTTCAATACCTCAGTACCTCCACCACTTCAGTACCTTCCCCTAAGGGTTCAGGTGTAAATCTGTCTGTCCTCAGGATTCTCTGATGCCTCTGGCCACATCACAGGAATGCTAAAACTGTGGGGGCAAACTTGAGCAATAGCTGGTGCAGTCCTGGACTTAGGAGCGGGGAAACAGGTTGGAGCCCATAGGATGTTTTCTAAGCTCTGAGTTCTCTCCTAAGCGTGACTAGAGGGATGAATTCTGGGCCCAGAGTATGCACCTGCCAACCTCTGAGGGCCACCAAAGCTCCACTCAGAACCTGTCCTTTGCACACAGTGGCCTTGGCACAGTGGGTCCTGCTGGCCTTCTCTTAGCGTCTGAGAGCACGTTAGACATTTATAGATCTCACCATCAAGTGCTTTAGAGAAGTGGTCGACACAAGCTGCTGGGTCCGTTACCTCTGACATGGCTGCTGTCTGCAGCCACGTGGCTCTACCAGCTGCTGAACAGCTTACACTCTTGATGTAGAATGGGCTTCTCCAAGTCAGAAGCTCCTGTTCCAAGCCTGAGCTGAATCTCTGTGCCCAAGGCATAACCACTTGCCCTGGCACTGACCTTTCAGATGTTCCCACTAGCTTCAGGCTAGGAGTCCCAGGTCCCATGCTGCCCAGAGGTGTGGTCTCAGGAGGGTCCTGATGTGTAGCAAAGACTCAGCTTAAAGTCGTGCTTTGGACTCAGTCACTGGGTGGCCACACAGGCCCCTAATAGCTGTCTTCGGCTGTGACATAGGGCCTGGCAGGGTGCTCTGCCCTGCCTCCACTCCAGATGGATCTGTCTGGTTCCTGCCACACCCTGTCTGGTGCTCTCTGCACATGATATCCTTCTGTGACTGCTCTCACACAGGGTTTCCATAGTAGATTCAAAGAAGAATCTCTCTCTCTCTCTCTCTCTCTCTCTCTCTCTCTCTCTCTCTCTCTCTCTTGAGACAGGGTTTCTCTGTATAGCCCTGGCTATCCTGGAACTCACTCTGTAGACCAGGCTGGCCTCGAACTCAGAAATCCAGCTGCCTCTGCCTCCCAAGTGCTGGGATTAAAGGTGTGTGCCACCACTGCCCAGCTTTCTCTCTCTCTCTCTCTCTTGTTGAATATATTTTTTCATACAATATATTCTGATTACAGTTCCCCTCTCCCACCTCCTCCATGCCCTCCTCACTTCCCTACCCATCCAAATCCATACTCTTTCTCTCTCTTATTAGAATACAAATAGGAATTTAAATTAACAATAGTAACAACAATTATAAATAAAATCTAGAATAGGACAAGACAAACAGAAAAAAATGAAAAAGCGCAAGAAACATACAGATGCTGAGAGATACACAGGAAACCCAGAAAAACAAAACAGGAAACAATAATATATAAGCAAAAAAAAAAAAATCTGTAAGGTTAAAAAAGAAAGATGTCGCCGGGCGTGGTGGCGCACGCCTTTGATCCCAGCACTCGGGAGGCAGAGGCAGGCGGATTTCTGAGTTCGAGGCCAGCCTGGTCTACAAAGTGAGTGCCAGGACAGCCAGGGCTACACAGAGAAACCCTGTCTCGGAAAAACAAAAACAAAAACAAAAAAAAAAAAACAACAACAAAAAGAAAAGAAAGATGTCCAGACAAAGCATTGTGAAACAAAAATCCTCCCAAAATACTTTTGAGTTCGTGTTGTATTGGCCGTCTACTGCTGGGCCTGGGATGTGCCCTGAAGTGTGCTTTGTATACCCAGTGACACTCTGTTGGAAAACACTAGTTTTTCCTTTTTGAGTAGTTATCAGTTGGGGATGGCTTCTGAAGTAGGGATGGGGACTCATGTCCACCTGGGACCAATCTGGCTTAGACCTGTGCAGACCTTTAGAGTTTTCATATAATTCTTAGATTAAGAGGGATGTGAGGGCAGCAAGCAGAGCTGAACTCCGTAACAGCATGAAGTCCTCAGGACACATAACTCTCCAGGCTGTGCCACACCGAGGCTCACACATATGGCCGTGGTAACCTGTGGGCTGCATTCCATGGGTTGTAAAGCCATTTGTCGTTCCTCTCACATGACCCTTGACACCTCCTGATCTTCTGGCTCTTACATCCTTCCCACCCCTTCCTTTGCAGTGTTCCTGAGTCCTGGAAGGACTGGTGCTGACATCTCAGCTAGGAATGCTTAGTTTCAGCATTCAGACAGGCTATGAGTCTCCACATTGACTGTTATCCATTGTAAAAGGAAACTTCTCTGACCAATCCATTCACCCCAGGTTCTCCAGTCAGTCAGAATTTTATTTTTTACATTTCTGCGTTATTTATTGAATAGATGTTTCAATCCTAATGTTTTCTCTTCAGTAAGAGGAGGAGCTTAGAAATTATCCGAGTGTCCGGGGAGAGGCGTGCTGTAGAAACGACCTCCATGAAGTATTTCATCCAAACACTGGCATGTGTCACGCATGGAAGCACATGGCTGAATCTTTCACTCAGACATGAATGCTCATCATTAATAGATGAGTGTATAAAGCCATGTGGCAGGCATGGTGCAATGAAGCATTCCTTAGGAATAAAACTGAGGGGCTGGAGAGATGGCTCAGCGGTTAAGAGCACTGGCTGCTCTTCCAGAGGTTCTGAGTTCAATTCCCAGCAACCACATGGTTGTGGCTGTAATGGGATCTGATGCCCTCTTCTGGTATGCAGATTTATGTACAGATAGAGCACTCATACATAAAATAAATAGATCTTTAAAAAAGAATAAAACCGAAACAACTACAATATATTATAAAATTATATATTTGGAAGGATTACAGAGACAAAGTTTGGAGCTGAGAGAAAAGGATGGACCATCTAGAGACTGCCATATCCAGGGATCCATCCCATAATTAGCCTCCAAACAATGACAGCATTGCATACACTAGCAAGCGTTTGCTGCAAGGACCCTGATATAGCTGTCTCTTGTGAGACTAGGCCGGGGCCTAGCAAACACATAAGTGGATGCTCACAGTCAGCTATTGGATGGATCATAGGGCCCCCAATGGAGGAGCTAGAGAAATTACCCAAGGAGCTAAAGGGATCTGCAACCCTGTAGGTGCAACATTATGAACTAACCAGTACCCTGGAACTCTTGACTCTAGCTGCATATGTATCAAAAGATGGCCTAGTCGGCCATCACTGGAAAGAGAGGCCCATTGGACTTGGAAACTTTATATGCCCCAGTACAGGGGAACGCCAGGGCCAAAAAAATGGGAATGGGTGGGTAGGGAAGTGGGGGGGAGGGTGGGGGGGACTTTTGGGATAGCATTGGAAATGTAATTGAGGAAAATATGTAATAAAAAAAGAAAAAAAACAAACAAAAAACAAAAAAATGGAATGCAGCTTTAAAATAAATCAAAACTTTTGACCTTTCTTTCAAAAAAATAAAATTATATATTATAAAACATAATAACTGAGCAGAATGTGGTGGCACTCATCTCTAACTCCATCACTGAAGGAGCCAGGAAGATGAGAACAAAAACAATAGCCAAATACATGTGAACCATAAAGACACATTTCCACGTATACCACCAAGGAAAAGATTGCAATGTTATAAATCATAATTATATGCATTTTTGGGAGAGAGCTTGGCAGGGGATTCAGCCTGGATTAGTAACAAATAGTGTTTGGAGTGTGGAGTGGGGTAGTGTTTTCTCTATTTTCTGACCTATTGATTATGATAATAAGTACATATAAGTCAGAAAGCATATAGAGCTATTCCTTTCTAGAAAGAAAAGAAATTAGGAATAAAGGTGCTTATGGTTTCAGCAACACAGTTCAGAAAGAATACCAGAAGAAACCCCATTGGAGGAAATGTATTCTTTGTAGACTTGGAAAAGAAAAGGTTTAGAAATCTGTTAACCACGTTGTCTTTGGCTAAAGGAGTGTCATTGTTTGTGCATCCCCATTCTACAGTCAGATCGTTCTAATGATAGAGGCTCACAATGCTGGCATCTGGTTAGGGCCCCGGGCTGTGTTCTGACATGGTGGAGGGCGCTACGTGATAAGAGAGGAGTTGAGGAGATCTCATCTCAGAGGTGATGCTTAATGCTGTCATGAAGACAAATCAGAGGGACAAATACTATCTTCAAAGCAGGAACTTATAGAGATACATTTTTTGTCCTTTTAAAAAATTAGATATTTTCTTTATTTATATTTCAAATGTTATTCCCTTTCCTAGTTTCCCCTACGAAAATCCCCTATCCCTTCCCTACCCCCCCCCCTTGCTCACCAATCCACCCACTCCCATTCCTGGTCCTGGCATTCCCCTATACTGGGGCATAGAGCCTTCACAGGACCAAGGGCCTCTCCTCCCATTGATGACCGACTAGGCCATCCTCTGCTACATATATAGCTAGAGCCACAAATTCCACCATGCGTTTTCTTTGATTGGTGGTATAGTTCCAAGGAGCTCTGGGGGTACTGGTTAGCTCATATTGATGTTCCTCCTATGGGGCTTCAGTCCCCTTCAGGTCCCTGGGTATTTCTCTGGCTCCTTCATTGGGGACCTTGTTCTCCATCCAATGGATGACTGTGAGCATCCACGTCTGTATTTGCCAGGCACTGGCAGAGCCTCGCAGGAAGCAGCTATATCAGGCTCCTGTCAGCAGGCTCTTGTTGGCATCTGCCTAGTGACTGGGTTTGGTGGTCGTTTATGGGGTGGATCCCCAAGTGGGGCAGTCTTTGGATAGTCGTTCCTTCAGGCTCTGCTCTGAATTTTGTCTCTGCAACTCTTTCCATGGGTATTTTGTTCCCCATTCTAAGGAGATGAAGTATCCACACTTTGGTCTTTCTTCTTCTTGAGTTTCATGTGTTTTGCAAATTGTATCTTGGCTATTCTAAGTTTCTGGGCTAATATCTGTTTATCAGTGAGTGCATATCATGTGTGTTCTTTTGTGACTGGCTTACCTCACATTACTTAGGATGATATCCCCCAGATCCATCCATTTGCCTAAGAATTTCATAAGTTCATTGTTTTTAATAGCTGAAGTAGTACTCCATTGTGTAAATGTATCATTTGTGCTGTAAGATCAAGAATCGACAAATGGGACCTCATAAAATTGCAGAGCTTCTGTAAGGTAAAAGATACTGTCAATAAGACAAAAAGGCCACTAACAGATTGGGAAAAGATCTTTACCAAAATCCTAAATCCGATAGGGGACTAATATCTAATATATACAAAGAATTCAAGAAGCTGGACTCCAGAAAATCAAATAACCCTATTTAAAAATGGGGTACAGAGCTAAACAAAGAATTCTCAACTGAGCAAACTTGAAGGGCTCAGAAACATGTAAAGAAATGTTCAACATCCTTAGTCATCAGGGAAACGCAAATCAAAACAACCCTGAGATTCCACCTCACACCAGTCAGAATGGCTAAGATCAAAAATTCAGGTGACAGCAGATGCTGGCGAGGATGTGGAGAAAGAGGAACACTCCTCCATTGCTGGTGGGATTGCAAGCTTGTACAACCACTCTGGAAATCAGTCTGGTGGTTCCTCAGAAAATTGGACATAGTACTACCTGGATATATACCTGGAAGATGGTCCAACTTGTAAGAAGGACACATGCTCCACTGTGTTCATAGCAGCTTTATTTATAATAGCCAGAATCTGGAAAGAACTCAGATGTCCCTCAACAGAGGAATGGATACAGAGATACATTATTTTTTAAACAATCTTTCATGGTGCTAGAGTTTGAATCCAATGCTTTATACATTCTCGGTGTCTTAGGAATTCTATGTTGTGGAGAGAAACCAAGGCCACAGCAACTCTTAAAAAGGACAACATTTAATTGGGGCTGGCTTACAGTTTTAGAAGTTTAATCTATTCTTGTCATGGTGGGAAGCATGGCACCACACAGGCAGACGTGGTGCTGGAGAAGGAGCTGAGAGTTCTACATCAGGATGGGCAGACAGCAGGAAGAGATAGTGAGCCACTAAGCCTGGCTTGAACTTCTTCTTCTTCTTCTTCTTCTTTATTTTTTAAAGATTTATTTATTTATTATATGTAAGTACACTGTAGCTGTCCTCAGACACTCCAGAAGAGGACATCAGATTTCATTACGGATGGTTGTGAGCCACCATGTGGTTGCTGGGATTTGAACTCGGGACCTTCGGAAGAGCAGTCGGTGCTCTTAACCATTGAGCCATTTCGCCAGCCCCATGGTTTGAACTTCTAAAACCCCAAAACGTAGTGACACATTTCCTCCAACAAGGCCGCACCTCCTAATAATGTCACTCCCTATAAGCTTATGGGGGCTCTTTTCTTTCAAACTACCTCACTAGGTAAGTCTTTCTACTACTGATCTACATTCTCAGCCCCCCCCCCCCACCACTGTTTTTATTTAAAAATTATTTCTAAGGGCTGGAGAGATGGCTCAGTGATTAAGAGCACTGACTCCTCTTCCAGAGGTCCCGAGTTCAATTCCCAGCAACCACATGGTGGCTCACAACCATCTGTAATGGGATCAGATGCCCTCTTCTGGTGTGTCTGAAGACAGCTACAGTGTACTCATAATAAATGAAATAAATATAATAATAATAATAATTATTATTATTATTATTATTATTATTTGTGTGTGTGTGGTTTTTTGAGACAGGGTTTCTCTGTGTAGCCCTGGCTGTCCTGGAACTCACTCTGTAGACCAGGCTGGCCTTGAACTCAGAAATCTGCCTGCCTCTGCCTCCCAAGTGCTGGAAACGCACTGTGCTTAAGCTGGAACTCAGTACATAGCCCAGGCTGGCCGTGAATTTACAGCGATTGTCTTGCTTTGGTTTCCATAGTGCTGGGATTACAGGTATAGCCCCCATGCCCTGCTCTTTTTAAAGTGATTTGATTGCCAACACTTAAAGAACACATGGTCAGGACCTCTAGTGCTCAGGGTTAGGGGGTACTTTCTAATTAGTGGCATTGCCCTGAGCCCCTTTGAGTGAAGCCCAGTTGCCTAGTTGCCACAGCCCCCCACCCCCACCCCATTGTCTCTTCCCTGAGTTTCTGGCTCAAGTTCTTTACCGAGTCCTGTGAGCCAGGGTCCCATGCTGCAAAGAAGCTCAGACACCAATTGGGGAAAAGCTCCATGAAGATGCCCCTCACCCCAGGATCTCTAGTTCACTATGCCCCACTCACTGCTCTGCCCAGAGGTGAAGGCCTGTGTGGGGAGGCTGCCAGCAGAGGCCTGAGAGCCGGTCCCAGGGCCTGGCTCAGGATGTCCAGAGATTACAGGATTTGTATGACTGAGTGGGAAGCCTCCAGGAGAGAGAAGCCTCAGTGCTGGGTTAAGTCAGAATGAACCCAGGTTTCTAGAAGAAGCCAGACTTAAGAAAATGTCTATTTTGAGGTCATACAAAGGCTGTGTAGAGGGTTTATTGTCTTTTAAAATTACATTTATTTATTTGTGTGTGTGCATGGCAAGGCTGTGGAGGTGAGATTTAGTTCTCTCCTGGGGATAAAACCCAGGTCTTTAGACTGGACAGCAAGTGTCTTTGCCCATGAGGCGGCCTCAGCCCACCCCCTGTAGGCTTTTGATGGCATGGACTGACTGGGGCTGATGCTTCTGGGGACCTGGGCTCTCCCTGGTTTTATGGGCTAGACTCAGTTCCCGGACTCTGTAAATGTGTTCAATAGACCAGCCAGCAGAATCAGGCCCAGCACAGCCACAGCCACTAGTGACACATCCCACCACACCCCTGGATAGGCCCAGGATGGTGGCAGCTTCCAGCCACAGCTGCCCAGCTCATAACCTGTCAGCTGGCCCAGCGGGCGCCTGGTGGCCAAGTCAGGGCTGGCACAGTACACATGCAGTAGGGCCTCGGGCATGTGATCCTCCAGCCAGAGACGCAGGTAGGTGAGGCTGCAGTCACAGTGCCAGGGGTTGTGTGTCACATCCAGGTCCCACAGCTGAGGCAAGTGGTCGAAGGCACCTGGTGGCACTGAACGCAGGCTATTGTTGGCCAGCAGGAGCTGGCGAGTGTGCGCTGGTATCACGGGCAGGACTGTGAGGCCTTGCCCCTCACAGTTCACCTTTAGCCCCATGGTTTCCAAGGACTGGCAGGTACAGGGCCTGGGGCAAGCCTGAGTATCTGTGGTCGCAGGCCAGAGCAGAAGCAGGAGGCCCCAGGTAGTCATCCAGGAGGCAGGCTGTGGGCAGAACAATGAGATTAACGCTTGTCAGCCAGTGCCAGGATACCTATGCTGGACAGGGTGTACACTTTTTCTCCAGGCCTCAGCAGGGTATTGGGTACCGCCCAGGAAGGGTGGTAGAGAGGAGCAGGGCCTTCCTGGTCTCTGGCAGAGATCCAAGCCTCTGCTCAGATAGGGAAGCAGGGGACTGCTAAGGGACTCCAGTCTTCGTCCCTGGCCACAGAGTACAGGAAATGTCTTTCTGGGCTGTACCCAGTCCTTTGCCTGAGCCGGGAGTCAGGCCAGGGAATGCGTTCACCACAGTGGCCACTCTCCCATGATGCCTGATTCAAAAAAAAAAAAACCTTTAGGGCTCGCAGGGCAGCAGCGCTGACAGGGAACTCATAGACCTGTCTTGAAAGCCACTTGTCTTGGCTAAGGCCCAGAACTGGGAAAGGGAAGCTTAGAGAGGGAAAATACTTGCCCAGGCTCACCCAGAAGTCCATGGCAAAGTCCAGAGTCAGGAAAGTGTCTCATGGCCATGTGGGTCTGCCTGGCTTGGAGCCCTTTCTCCTGGCTTAAGGCTAGGGGCCGTTTCCTCCATCTGCTCTCCTACCAGGGCCCATCTCAGAGCAGGCTTCTGGGGGTGTTCACTGAATGACTTCTGAATCTTCATTCAGCCAAGTTACTGGTGAACACCTTAGAGCAAATGATCCCCCCCCACTTTCTGTCTTTTAGCAGAGATCGTCCAGGGAGAGACGATCTCCCTCTTCTCTCTTTCTGCCTCCTCTCTTTCTGCCAGCTCAGCTGGAGTGGACACCAGGCAGGAGGTCATGCTGAAAATAAGGAGACCGCTTACCTGTGAGGCCTTGGCTGGGGCACATCTTTTGTGGGCTGGTACCATCCTGTTCAAGGCTGCGGTGGTGGTGGTAGTGTGTGTGAGCTGTGGGAGCTGGCAGTGTGGCTGCTGCCTGACAGGAGGAAGGAAATGGTGAAAATAGCCTGGCTTATCCCCTAAAGACAGCCCCGAGGTCCTGTCAGGGCCAGGAGGCACCCAGGGTCCTAGGGCCTTGGACGTAGAACTGCAGACCAACCCCACCTTAAGGGAGGGGTACCTCTGTACCTCAAGCAGCCTGTGGTCTTGTGTGATGGGTTTGTGGGCCAATCAAGGTGTCCCTTGCCTGGTGCTAGTAGTTGGGGAGGGCTTCTCGGAGCAGGAGGAGGACAGTGATGGCTGGCTGTAAGTTTTCCTTTGCAGATTCAGGTGATGGTCCTGGTGTTTTTACCTCCCCGAGGTGTGGTGTGGATGTCTATTTATAGTCCTCCCTCTCTCGAAAGATGCGGAGGGAGGCTCCTTTCTCGCCATGGTGTCTTTTGCACCTGTTGGGCCCTTCTCCTTCCTGTTTCTCACGGAGTTGCAGGTTTGCAGGGCTGAGCCTCTCAGTGACAGGAGACTCATTTATCTCATGTTACTTTTATAACCTCTTCCACTTGAGCATGATGTCTGCTTTCACTCCCATTTCAGTTTAATTAATGGTTTTGGTATTACAAGCTATTAATCAAAATCAGACCTAATGGTGAAATAGAATCATTATGCAATTAAAATTCAAATCTGTGTTTTTTTTTTAAAACAAATCATAAACCCCCCACAGTTGTGAATATTAACCAAATCAATGGATTTTTAGCAGATGACAGAGTTCATGGGCACAGAACGGGGGCTGCTGGTGAAGCCTGGGCTGAAGTAACATGTCCAGGAGCTGGGGCTCCTGGGACTGTGGGAGGAAAGATGGACCACTGGGGAGAGTGGTCACGGCTGGTGTTGGCCAAGATCAACAGACACAGTAAAAGTATCCTGGCTCCTTGATCTGGAGAGATCCAGGCGGGTGTAGAGTTGGAGAGGGAAACTGAGGCAGGGAGCAGCAGTGCCACCATCTAAGGCACAGGGACAGAGGCTGACATTGTGTCAGCAGGACAGAGGCAGCCAACATGGTCTGCTGCTGGATCCTGTGCACTCTTCATGGAGAAATCATGTGGGCCCAGGTCAGGGCAGAGGTGGACAGCGCCTCTTCCTTACACAGGCCTCTCCCACCTTCGCAGGCCAGCTGCTGCCCTCTCCTGTAGACAGACAGGCCTTTGAACCAGGCTGGTGGAGGGACCTATCGAAGCCCCATGCTCTCTTTGCAGCATCTGTCCATTTCTGCTCTCAGAATAGGGGCTGCATATATACAGAACTCTCACTGGGTGAGCTCTGGTTCCCCAGGGCTGGCTGGGTCAGCTCTGGCCCCTGAGATCCTACCTGCCTGGAACCTACCTTCATGCTCTTGTGAGGACTTTGCCCCTGATTGGCCTCAGCCTCTGTGAGCGTTTCTTCCCTTTATGGTAGAGCCTTGGGCATCAGTAATCTTAAAGGATTTGCCCATCTTCAGGATAGCTGGTTTTTCCTCAAGGTGGGGCCAAAGTCCCTGGGTGAATGGGGGTCCACAGCCCCCAGGCTGTGCTCCTGACCAGGCCTGTTCAGGTTCCTAAGACTTCCTTATTTTTAGCAATAACAATTGCAGCAGCAACATCAATGGCAGCAGCAAAAACAACAAAATACCCCACAAATTATTTATTTTTTTTACAGGAAAATATTCAAAAGAATAGGAAGAAGAAAATTAAAAAATTTCTCCAACTCCAACATAAAGTAAGAATGCCTGTGGGGGCTGGAGTTAAGCGTACAACTCACCATAGAACTCTTGCCTAACGTGCAAGGGTCCCAGAGCCATATGGACAGCCATAGATAACTTTTTTTTTTTTTTCTTGGCAAAATAGGTCATCCAGAGCCCATTCTCTCCTGGACTCTCCAGTTTCCACTGTGACTAAAGCCACATCCACAGCACCTGTCTTGGAGGCTCAGCACTGCTATGTGGGTGTGGCATCCTTAAGGACTCCTTTTATCTGGTTTGCACAGGGCCTTTGTGGTGCTGAGAGGATCGGAGGGTTCCCTGTCCCTGGGGCTCTGAAACTGTGGCTGAGCAGTTAGAGTTACAAACAAGGACTGTTCAACGCTGTTAGAACTGTGGTTTAGCCATCACAAGATGCCAGAGTAAATATTCTTTTAATGTTATTTACAAATAATAAAAACTGCCAAGAGCTGTTAGACAGGTCTTTGTTCCCCCACCCCACCCCGCCCCCCTTGGTGTCAGGGTTTCTCTGTGCAGCCCTGGCTGCCTGGATCTTACTCTGTAGATCAAGCTGGCCTTGAATTTAGAGATCTGCCTCTGCCTCTGCCTCTGCCTCTGCCTCTGCCTCTGCCTCTGCCTCTGCCTCTGCCTCTGCCTCTGCCTCTGCCTCTGCCTCTGCCTCTGCCTCTGCCTCTGCCTCTGCCTCTGCCTCTGCCTCTGCCTCTGCCTCTGCCTCTGCCTCTGCCTCTGCCTCTGCCTCTGCCTCTGCCTCTGCCTCTGCCTCTGCCTCTGCCTCTGCCTCTGCCTCTGCCTCTGCCTCTGCCTCTGCCTCTGCCTCGTTCTGGGATTAACCTCGACAGCCTTGGGCTGAGCACCGTCAGTCCAGTGGCTCAGCCCTTCCCTTGTGGTTGGCTGGGGCTGTTCTCACAGCAGTCCCGCTAAGCTGGACACTGACAGAATGCATGGCTGCCTTGAGGAAGCTGCACCTGACCACAGCTGCTTCCTGCCAACACAACTCCTGCTTTCTCCAGTTCCCGAGAACTCTCACAGCCGTTTATCCAGCTCAGACGGAGAACTGGCATCAAACTCCCTACGTGGTTGAGGAACATCTCAAACCCCTGGTCCTCCTGCCTCTACTTACCAAGTGCTGGGATTCCAGGCGTGTGCCACTATGTCCCGCTCAAAGAGATAATTCTTATTTTTGTTCTCACCCCCTCCTCTTCTTCCTCCTCAGCATCGCTTTGGTCATTCTGGCTCTTTTGTAGTTCTGTACATTAAAAAATATTAAAAAAATTTTTTTATTTCATTTTTATGGAGTGTTTTGCCTGCATGTATAGCTGTACCACATGTGTGCCTGGTACATGCAGAGGTCAGAAGAGACTCTGAATTATCTGGAACTCAAGTTATAATGGTTGTGAACCCATGTGGGTTCTGGGAACTGAGCCCAAATCCTCTGCAAGAGCAAAAAGTGCTCTTAACTAACCAGCCATCTCTCCAGCTCCTGGTAGAAATTTTAATATTTTTTTCTATTGCCATGGAGAAAGTCATTGATCTTTAGATAGGAATTATATCAGTTTTATAGGTCACTTTGGGCAGTATGGCCCTTTAGCATCATGGATTCTTTGGATCTATGCATTCAGTGCCCACATAGTTCAGAAGAGGGCATTAGATCTATGGAACTGGAGTTATAGAGGGCTGGGAGCTACCACATGAGTTTGGGGAGTCTGGAAGAGCAGCCAATGCCCTTTAGCATCATGGATTCTTTGGATCTATGAACATGGGTTTTCTTTCTAGTTTTGTGTCATCTGATTTTCCTCTTTATTTTCTTTTTACATTTATTCTCTCTGTGTGTGTATATATATTTATGTGTGTGTACCTGTATGTGTGTATGTTTGTGTGTGTGTGTATGTGTGTGTGTATGTGTTTATATGTGTATATGTCTATGTATGTGCTTATGTATATGTGTATATGTATGTGTGTATGTATGTGTGTATGTGTATGTATGTGTGTATGTGTATGTGTGTATGTGTATGTGTGTATGTATGTGTGTATGTATGTGCTTATGTATATGTGTGTATGTGTGTATATGTATGTGTGTACGTACATGTATGTTGTATGTACATGTGTATGTGTGCACATATATGTGTGTATATGTATGTCTGTGCAAGCACATAGCCTGTATGGGTGCTGTGAAAGGCAGAGAACTACTCGCAGGAGCCAGTTCTCTCCTTCTATTATGTAGACTCTAGACTTGGAGCACAGGTCATTAGGTTTGCTGGCAATCACTGTTACCTGCCAGCTTGTCAGCTCTTTTATTGAAAACTGCATTGAAGGCCAGGCAGTGGTGACACACATCTTTAATCCCAGCACTCAGGGCAGGGGCAGAGGCAGGAGAATATCTGTGCACTAAACACTAAATGCTCCTCTTTACAATAAATAAACACAGTATCTGTCACACAAAAAGGAAACATGCTTCAGAAAGCCATTATTTCTCTACTTGGCACAGCTTTACATTTTTATGTTGTCACAAAAAAGAGGAATATATTTTATATTTTTTTAAATTTATTTTCAGATTTACTTATTTTATTTTCTGTATATAAGTGCTTTGCCTGCGTGTATGTTTGTGTGCCACATGCATTCAGTGCTCACATAGTTCAGAAGAGGACATCAGATCCATGGAATTGGAGTTACAGAGGGTTGGGAGCTACCACGTGAGTTTGGGGAGTCTGGAAGAGCAGCCAATGGTCTTAACTTCTTTCGCCAGGGTCTCTTTAAATTCTGAATATTCAGCAATTTCATCATGCGTATGGACTGTTGCCTTTTTAATGCAGAGTAATTCTTTATTATAGCAATATATACAATTAAGTGTAACTAAATGTTTATAAGCAAACTATATAAGATGATAGATGGCATTATTTTAGGCTCAAGAGAATACTCTTTTGTTTTGTTTTAAAGATTTATTTATTTATTTCATGTATATGGGTACACAGGACCTCTGGAAGAGTAGTCAGTGCTTTTAAACACTGAGCCATCTTTCCAGCCCTTATTTTGTTTTTCAAGACAGAATTTCTCTGTGTAACAGTCCTGCTATCCTTGAACTTGCTTTGTATTCCAGGCTGGCCTTGAACTCACAGAGAAATCTCCGCCTCTGCTAAGATTAAAGGTGTGGGCCGCCATGCCTGGCTATACTTTACATAGTGAGTTCATCACTCATCCTTAAAAACAAGGAATTGAAACTTACATATGTTTTTGTTAAAGGTATGCAAACATCCACTCTCCTTACCTTAATTTATAGTCCCAGAATTTTTATGCACTCTAACAGTTAAGCACTCTCCAGGTGTTTTATTATGAAAAGAAATAATTGCCGCAAAGGGTGATGGCTCCAGTACTTGGGAGGCAGAGACAGGAGAATTGTCTCAAAGTTTGAGGCCAGTATGGTCCACATGGTAGGATCCAGGACAGCTAGGGCTACACAGCAAGACTTTATCTCAGAAAAAAGAAAAAGAGGAAGACCAGCCGAGTCAACTAACCTGGACCCTTGGCAGAGGCCCATGGCACATAGGGCTGCTTTGTCTGGCCACAGTGGGAGAGAATGTGTACAGAGACTTGATGTGCCAGGGTGGGGGGATAACTGGCGGGGCCCACCCTCTCAGAGGAGAAAGGGAGGGGGGATGGAGGGAGGGACTCTGTAAAGGGGAGACAGCATTTGGGATATAGATAGATAGATAGATAGATAGATAGATAGATAGATAGATAGACACACAGACAGACAGATAGATCGATGTGAAGTGCCAGTTCTGAAGAAGGTTTTTTAAAAAAAATTTTTTTTAAAGACAGAGTTTTTCTGGGTAGCCTTGAATGTCCTCACAGAGATCTGCCTGCCTCTGCTTCTGCCTTCCAAATGCTGTGATTAAAGGCATGTGGACCACCAAGCCTGGCTGGAAAAGCTTTTTAACACTAAGTATGAAGCACACAGCCACAAACAAGAGAAGTATCTTGAATTACTTAAACTTTCAAAAAAAGTGGGGGAGGAGTTTGAGAAATTGGTTAATATCAACAGAACCTATTTGTATCTTCCAAGACTTCTTTGATTGAAAAAAAAAAAATCTAAAAAGCCCCAGGAGTTAGGAGAAGATCTCATGCTACCTGCTGCTGTTAAAATGTAGCATGTAGTTCATGGGAACAAGCATGTGAAAGATATTATAAAAGTCCTCTTCTTTGAATGATACTGTTTCTAAGAGAATTTCTGAAATTAGTAACCAACGGTTACATCAGTGTCTTAGCAGATTCCAGGCACTTCAAGTCTCTACTTCCGGTAGATGAAACCACGCTTTCATTTATTTACTTATTTGTTCATTTAAAAAGATTTGTTTATGTGTATCTGTGTATTGTGTGGTCAGCAGGTGCACATGTGAGTACAGGGGCCCACTGAGGTCAGAGGGGTGCCAGGTGCCCTTGGAGGTGGAGTTATGGTGGGTGTGGACCACTGGAACCTAGGTCCTCTCCAAGAGTAACAAGTGCTCAGCTGTTCCTCCCCTCCCTTGCTCTCCCCTCCCTCCCTCCCTCCCTCCCTCCCTCCCTCCCTGATCTCTGTTTCTTTTCTATCTGAGGCAGGGTTTCACTGTGTAAACCTGGCTGGTCTGGAAGTCCATGTAGATCAGGTGGGGCTATAAGGTACTGTAAGGGCTGTAAGCTGCTTGGTCCCGTGCTTAGCAACATGTGCCCTTGACTGCTGAGCCATCTCCCCAGCTTCAGTTTGTTGGGTTTGTTTCCTGAGACCAGGTCTCAGGTAGCTCACACTGGCCTTGAGCTTGTTATAAAGCCAAGGATGACCTTGAATTTCTGATTCTCCTGCCTCCACCTTCAAAGTGCTAAGATTCTAGGTGAGTGCCACCTTGCCTAGCTGAACAACTGGTATTTTTCACTTTATATAAGATATGTCTATAAAGGGCACACATAAAGAACTGTTGCCTTTTGCTGTTTGGAAGGAACGCAGAGGGGGAAATGCCTTGAAGTTGATGACTTTTTTTCACAGCTAAAATGAACAGTGGGAACACTGCATTGGTTTGTCCAGCCAGTCCCGGAGGGGTGGTGGTGAGAAAGTTGGGTTTGCAGCCACAGTTAAAGCTGGTGGCAATGAGCATGAGTGCTTTTACTTTCTGCGTGGTCCACCAGGAGGCACTCAGAGCAAGACGATGATATTACTAGCGCTACATGCTGCAATTTGCACTCTATACTACCAAAGCCAGCAACATGTGAGAGGAGCCCTAGCAGCCACTTGCTTCAAACCCTTGCAAAGACGTTGTCCTTGTTCACCAAAGCTTATTACTTCATGCAGAGAGAGGGGTGGAGTTTAAACAGATTATTGAAATTCAAAATCAAAGATTAAGTTTTTAATGTGTGTGTGTGTGTGGGGGGGTCTGGTACATGCACACATGTGTGTATGTGTGTGTGAGTGCCTGTGCACATACTCCGAGGCCTGAGAAGGATGCTGCCCCCCTGTGTCATTGTCTGCCTTGTTCCTTTGACACAGGATCTCTTACTGAACCCAGAGCTAGGCTGGCAGTTAGGACGCCTGAGGGGCATCCCACCCACTGCTGGAGCTGAGCCCTGCTTTGTCATGGTTCTGGGGTCTGAACTCAGGTGCTGTGATTGCTCTTAGACCCTGCTAGTTTGGCCTTAGTTCTGGATGCTGAGTTAATTTCTCCTGCTGTTGCTGTTGCTGTTGCTGATTCCTCCACTGATGTTAGAATCAGCTTCACCAAACTTCCGTTAAGGAGAGGTTTGTTTGTTTATTTATTTATTCATTTATTTTTATCCACTTTACGTCCTGATCCCTGCCCCCCTCTCGGTCACCCCTTTCCCACAATTGCTCCCCCCACCTCCCTTCCCCTTCTCCTTTGAGAATGTGAATGCTCCCCCTGGGTATCCCTCAGTTTTGGCCCATCAAGTCTCTGGGAGACTAGGCACATCTCCCACTGAGGCCAGACAGGGCAGCCCGGCTAGAAGAACATACTCCAGAGACAGGCAACAGCTTTTGGGATAGCCCCACTCCAGCTGTTCAGGACCCACATGAAGACCAAGCTGCCCATCTGTTACATATGAGTGGTGAGGCCGAGGTCCAGCCTGTGTATGTTCTTTGTTTGGTGGTTCAGTCTCTGAGAGGCCCAAGGGTTCAGGTTAGTTGACTGTTGGTCTTCCTGTGGAGTTCCTATCCCCTTCAGCGCCCCCAGTTCTTCCTCCAACTCTTCCATGAGAGTCCCCAAGCTCCATCCACTGTTCGACTGTGGGTCTCTGCATCTTTCTGAGTCAGCTGCTTGGTGGAACCTCTCAGAGGACAGCCATGCTAGACTCCTGTCTGCAAGCATAACAGTATCATTAATAGTGTCAGGGATTGGTGTTTGCCCATGGGATGGTTCTCTAGTTGGGCCAGTTACTGCTTGTCTATTCCTCCAAGGTCCGCTATGTAGCATTATCAGGTGTGAGTCAACTGTTGTTATTGTTTCAAAGTAAGCTCATTTAATAATTTTTCTCTTTTATATAATATGTATTCTTTATCTATCTATCTATCTATCTATCTATCTATCATCTATCTATCTATCTATCTATCTATCTATCTATCTATCTATCTATCTATCATGTGTCTGCTGTCTGTCTGTCTGTCTGTCTAGTCAGCCCTTCTTTTTGTCTTGTTCCTCTAGAGAACCCTGACTAATACAGAAGCCTTTACTTGAACCACACCAACTCCTTCAAACACCTTTCTAGAATACTTGGTTGGTCCTGAGCAATGCCAGGTCAGGGGTCAGGTCAGGGATCAAGTCAGGGGCCAGGTCAAGGGTCTTCCATGCTTCTCCAGGTTACTCATTTTTGTATGTTTTCATTTTTTAAAAAAATCTACAACTATACTTTAAAATTTTTTTCTTGAGACAGGGTCTCTATATAGCCCTGGCTGTCCTGGCACTCTCCATGTAGACCAGGCTGGCCTCTAACTCATAGAGATTTGTTTGTTTCTGTCTCTGAAGTTCGGGAATAAAAAGAGTGAGCCACCATGCTTAGCTGGAACTTGACTGAGTTTATTTGTGAGTTGTAAAATCTTTTTTCTTAAAAAAGATTTATTTATTTATTTTATGTATATGAGTATATGTAGCTGTATAGAACTCAGGACCTCTGCTCACTCTGGCCCAAAGATTTATTTATCATTATGTGTAAGTACATTGTAGCTGTCTTTAGACTCACTAGAAGAGGCATCAGATCTCATTATGGATGGTTGTGAGCCACTATGTGGTTCCTGGGATTTGAACTCAGGACCTTTGGAAGAACAGTCAGTGCTCTTAACTGCTGAGCCATCTCTCCAGACCTATAAAATCTTTACAAATGCAATAGTTAGTATTATCTAGGTATATAGCCATATTATCTACGTGGATAACGAAACTTCTTTCTTCCTGATTTGGATGCATTTCTTTCTTCCTCCAGCCTAAATGCCCTTGGCCAGACTTCCTGTGCTACATCAAATAAGAGGAAAAGAGAGACAAGACAGCCTTCAGTCCTCAGAGCAAATGCTCCAGCTTGTCCCCATTGGTCTGTTTTTCATGAGTAGCTTTTGGCATCGTGAGGTGTGATTCTTTGGTATCTAATTCATTAAGAGCTTTTCTCATGAAGCTATGTTGAACTTTATCAAATATTTCCACTGTATCTATTGAGATGATCTACATATGGCTTTGTTCTTTATTGTGTCGAGTTGAGTCATGATTTGTAATTTGTATGCGCAAACCATCCTTGCATCTCTGGTTTGTGTATCCGTGTATCCTTTTTTTTTTAGATAATGTCTTATTATAGAACCAAGGCTAGCCTCAAACTCTTCATTCCACCTACTACTGAGATTATAGGTGTATATGTGATACCATAGCAGGCTGTCTAATTCTTTCATGTATGTTTTATCGAGAAATTTTGCATCTTTGTTTTTTAGGGATATGGTGCTATAGTATTTCTTTTCTTTCTTTTTTAAAAGAAATAGTCATCAGGTTGTGGTATCAGGATAATGCAGGCTTTGTAAGAAGAATAGCAGAATTCATTCTGTTTCCATTTGGGGGACTATCTCAATTGGAAGAATTGGAATTAACCTTGTCTAAGTGTTTTCTAGACATTCTGCATTCGAGACGTTTGCTTCCTGCCATGCCTTCTGTACTCCTCAGTGGCCTGCTCCGATGCTCTGCGTCCTCTTGACTTTGCTGGCTGGCTGTGTTCAGGAACTCTCCACTTCTACCTTTGCCGGCCAAGCCAAGTCCTAGGACTCTCTGGGCAGTCAGTGTCCTTCCCTACCAGTTGTTTTTGCTTCTAGAACGCTGGGGTGGTTTACACAATATCTTCCCACAAATCTGGCCCTACAAAGGATAATAGATGGAAAACACCAACACAAGGAGGGAAACTACACCCTAGAAAAAGCAAGAAAGTAATCTTTCAAGAAACCCAAAAGAAATAGCCACACAAACATAATCCCACCTCTAACAACAAAAATAACATGAAGTAACAATCACTTTTCCTTAATATCTTTTAACATCAATGGATTCAATTTCCCAATAAAAAGACATAGACTAGCAGACTGGATATGTAATCAGGACCCAGCATTTTCTGCATACAGGAAACACACCTCAGTAACAAAGACAAACACTACCTCAGAGTAAAAGGTTGGTAAACAATTTTCCAAGCAAATGGTCCCAAGAAACAAGCTGGAGTATCCATTCTAATACCAAACAAAATCAACTCAATAGAAACAGATGTATAAAATTTGGGGTTATAGACAGATGCACTTAATATGAGCAGAATGCATAGAAACAAACACTTATCTAGGACTAATTGGCTATTCTGGGTCTGTAGAGGTTTTTTTTTTAACTTCTTTTGTTATGTATATTCTAAATATTTGATTTGATTTGAGAAACTGGGCAGAGGAGCATGTCCATGATCTCTTTCTCAGCATGCTTGTTACTCATAGCCATTAAGACTGGTAAATTTTATAAGTCAATTATGTGTCATAACACTTTGCTGAAATTATTGATAATTTC
Organism: Mus caroli; assembly: GCF_978045245.1. Classification (NCBI taxonomy): domain Eukaryota; kingdom Metazoa; phylum Chordata; class Mammalia; order Rodentia; family Muridae; genus Mus; species Mus caroli. The sequence continues at coordinate 61,544,635 of NW_028227262.1, forward strand.
TACAATTTTTCTAGTCCAATTTTGGGAACATTGGGTATCAGAATATAATCTTTAATTGAAAATAATTTGACTTAATATTTTCCCATTTGTATCCCTTCTCTTGCCTTATTGCTCCAGCTATTGCTTCAATCACATTATGGATGAGCAGTAGGGGCAGTAGGCAGACCTCTCCCATCTCTGATTTTAATGGGGATTATTAATGGTTTTATTCATTTAGGATGATATTGGCCATGAGCTTGTCATACATAATCTTTATTATGTTGGAATATGTTTCCTACAGTCCTTGTTCTAGGGCTTTTATTAAGAATGCAGGTTGAGGGGCTGGTGAGATGGCTCAGTGGGTAAGAGCACCCGACTGCTCTTCAGAAGGTCCAGAGTTCAAATCCCAGCAACCACATGGTGGCTCACAACCATCCGCAACGAGATCTGGCGCCCTCTTCTGAAGTGTCTGAAGACAGCTACAGCCGGGCGTGGTGGCGCACGCCTTTAATCCCAGCACTTGGGAGGCGGAGGCAGAGGCAGGCGGATTTCTGAGTTCGAGGCCAGCCTGGTCTACAGAGTGAGTTCCAGGACAGCCAGGACTACACAGAGAAACCCTGTCTCGAAAAACCAAAAAAAAAAAAAAAAAAAAAAAAAGACAGCTACAGTGTACTTGCATATAATAAATAAATAAATCTTAAAAAAAAAAAAAAGAATGCAGGTTGAATCTTATCAAAGACTTTTTCTTTTTCTTTTTTGCTTCCATTGAGATGATCATGTGATTCTTGTATTTTTTGTCCACATATTTGGTTTATTACATTTATTTCTTATATATGTTAAAAAATAAAAAAATAAAATAAAGTTACCTTTATAAGAAAAGCAAGCAAGCAAGCTGGGATGGGTGATCTCAGCATTTGGGAGGCAGAGCCAGGCAGATCTCCGTGAGTTGGAGGTGGGTGATCTCAGCCTGACCAGCACTGGGGAGACCCAGTCTCCAAACAAACTTCTCACTCTCTCTGCTTTCTCAGGGCTGTGATGTTTGCATGCCTCCTGAGTCTCACAAGCCTCGGTCTCCGAGGAAATGTGTTCAATTCAGAGAAAACTAGGCATATCTATAATCACAGAACCCAGGAAGTTGAGACAGGCGGGTTGGGAATTGAAGACCATCTGAATTACATAGCAAGACCCACCTTGTGATGGTTTGTATATGCTTGGCCCAGGGAATGGCACTATTTGGAGGTGTGGCTTTGTTGGAGTAGGTGTGACCTTGTTGGAGTATGTGTGTCACTGTGGATATGGGCTCTTCGCTGTCTGGAAGTCAGTATTATGCTAGCGGCCTTCAGATGAAGATGTAGAATTCTCATCTCCTGCACCATGCCTGCCTGGATACTGCCATGTTCCTGCCTTGATAATGGACTGAACCTCTGAACCTGTAAGCCAGCCCAATTAAATGTCCTTAAAGGAGTTGCCTTGGTCATGGTGTCTATTCACAGCAGTAAAACCCTGATTAAGACACACCTCCAAAAAAACCAAAAATAGTAAAATATATAAATTTACAAACGTATATGTATAAGTTTAAAAATAGAGCAGACTCTAAGGGACTGTCCTAAGGCTCTCTTGGGTTGAACTTGAACTCCTACTTCAGGCTGGGAGAGCTGGAAACCTCGCTCTTTGTGCTTTCATCCAGTGAGTGAGTTCTCCACCTAGTGGCGACAATGTAGAATTACTTCCTCTTAGTTGGGTGTCAGGGGAGAAAAGCAATTTAAGGTCAATGGAATATTTTTGCCAGAAGGTGAAAGAAGGACATTGGTTAGAATTTCCCAGAAAACATTTTTAACGAGGTACAGACACTTAGTACAATTCCAAAATTCCAGAGAAGCACTTCTAGAGAGAGTCAGAATGGGCAAACAGGATGTCTGTTCTCTCACACTGTTGTGTGTTTCCCTGAGCTGTTGTGGAATCACCGCATTCCTTGCCCTGTTCCTCAATTCGGTATCCAATACATCGCTCTCACCCTTCCATCCAAGGGCCCCTACACTGGCTTTTCAAGCTCTGGGTATTATTATTATCATCATCATCTTTGAATTATGTTTTCTAAGTGGCAGAGCACTGGGTATGCATGGGGTGGGCCTCTGGAGCTTCAGAGCTCACAGGCCTCCCTTGTCTATTATCTTCCAGCCTTGCTGCTGCCTGACCCCTGCATCTGAGCCTTATCTCAGCTCGGCCTCTGGCCTGGCTGTATTGTATCTGATGTGGACTGGAAGCATCAGGCCTGAGCAGGAACATTCTTCTCCCAATACCTTTTTGCTTATGAGTGCCCTTCAGCTAGCTTCCTGCTTTTAACTTGTTTAGGGATCACTGGCCAGGCCTCCCACCCCACCGTGTATGTTAACGAAGCGTGGGTTTACCATGGGAACGTGTCAAAACAGCGGCTTCTCCAAAACATTCATTTATTTGTTTTTGTAGGTCAGAAACACTCTTTGCTGGAGAAAGTTCTAGACATTGCAGGCAGGATCTCAGCAGGGCTGCAGTTGTCACTGTTATGAGATATAATGCGGGGAGGGAGTACCTGACGGGCCCATGCCCAAGTGCCTCCCTGAGGAATTATGCCATGCAACAGATCTGGTATAAGGGGGTTTATTTAGGTGAAGGGAGGGGAGTGAGGGTCTGAAGAAGGGGTAGAAGCAGATGAATAGACAAAGTAGACGGGCAGGCAGACAGGAGCAGAGCCATGAGGGCAGAGAAGAGATGAAATGGGAGAGAGAGAGCAAGCTGGAGTGGCGGGCAGTCCTTTTATATGCAGCCCACACCTGAATGAAGCACCTGGTAGTGGCTGGTGACCCTGGGAAGAGCCTAGGGGAATTGCCTGTGAGCTACTAATGGTCACTGGAAGTTTTGACTGGGGCTGGTGGCATCACTTCAGAGATGTACTCCTGACCTGATGGCTGGATGACTCAAGGCTCTCTGGACAGGGCTGACTGGCTGTACTTAGCACACAAGGTCCAGGAGAGCTAGGACCAGCAAGCCCTGTGGCTGAGTCTATGTTCCCACCGCCAACTCCTGCCACACTCTGCTTGCCAGGTGTGGCTCATACTTGACAGCCTCGCTCACCTTCGAAGGAAGGAGTTAGGTATTTCCTTCTGGAGGAAGAGTAGATGGGTTAAAAAGAGGTTCCCCTCCCCCCCTTGATGCTAGGAAGGAGCTTAGGACTTCACTTCTCAAGAACTCTTCAATCAAATACTTACGAGGCCTTTATTAAGAAGACAGAAGTTTCCAGATGGGGTCCCAGCACTGAGAGGGGGAAGTGGACACAGGGTCCCACCCCAAGCAAGAAGCTATCTTCAACCAACTCCTGATTTTCCCCAGTGGAATCTCATGGGATATTAATCACACTTCAGGGGAGGCCCCATGCACAGCAGTAGATGGCCAGAACAGAACAAACTCAACTAACTTCTTGCAGACTTTTTGTGTCCGATTGCTTCATTTGGGCACTTTGTTGTTGTTGGCTTTTTGGTTTGTTTTTTTTTTTTTCCTAGCACATTTTGGTTTCCATTTTTGTGGGGTTTGTGTGTGTATAACTCTTGATTTTTTCTTGTTTCTTTGTTTATTGTTTTTTTAAAAGAGAAAGAAAGGCTGTGGAGTTGGATGGGTAGGAAGGATCAGGACTTGAGGGAGGAGAAAAGCTTGACCAGAATATACTGTATACAAGATTCTCAGAGAAATCCTAGATTTTCACATTGAAAAAGAATTTTAAAATACTTAGTAGAACTTTGGCTGATAAAATTAGTTTATATAGGGGTACTATAAAAGGATGCAGTGAGCTTAAGTCAATATAGTAACATATTACACGTGAAAAAGATTAATAATAACTTCTTTTATCTCCTTTCCTAAGATGTTTGGTATGAATTGCAAGCTTTGTTTTGCATGTGGAAAAATAGAAAATTCTGGTTTTACTTTTCTGAGTTCCTGAATGTGAAGTTCATCTGTAGCAGCTTGTTTATACAGGTAATGCTATTTGGTGAGTGATTGTTGATTTTTTAAAAAAAGATTTATTTATTATATGTAAGTACACTGTAGCTGTCTTCAGACACTCCAGAAGAGGGAGTCAGATCTCATTACCAGAGGATGGTTGTGAGCCACCATGTGGTTGCTGGGATTTGAACTCTGGACCTTCGGAGGAGCAGTCGGGTGCTCTTACCCACTGAGCCATCTCACCAGCCCGTTATTGTTGATTTTGTGTTTTAGACTTTTTGTTTATACAGGTAATGCTATTTGGTGTTATTATTGTTGATTTTGTGTTTTAGGCTTTTTACACTCTTTGTCTGGTATTATTTATTGGGCCAATATAGAAATATAAATGTGGGCTGGTGAGATGGCTCAGTGGGTAAGAGCGCCCGACTGCTCTTCCGAAGGTCCAGAGTTCAAATCCCAGCAACCACATGGTGGCTCACAACCATCTGTAACGAAATCTGACTCCCTCTTCTGGAGTGTCTGAAGACAGCAACAGTGTACTTACATATAATGAATGAATAAATAAATAAAATCTTTTTAAAAAAAAAAGAAATATAAATGTGCAAATACAGTAGTTTAATTTCACCTGCTTTGAAACTTTAGTCATTTGCTGACTACACAGAGATGTCTACCTACTCACTTACCATGCCTCAGGCCTGGTATGCTCTCAACAATACACGGTATATAAAATAATGGGAATATGAATTAATCTTTGGCTATAAGTTATATCATCATTCATACAGAGAAATGGATTTAAAATAAAGTGGCCCATTTAATTTTTTTTTCAATTAAACATAAAAAAAGACAGTTTTATTGAACGGCATAGACCAAGGAGTTCATTGGTGCGTAGTGACTCCTGGGACTCACAGGAAGCAAAGGCAAGCTTTGGTCAGGGTTCTGAAATCCACTATCTACAAACTGACTTGGTTTTTACCATTCTGGGGGTTGGTTCTGTTTGAGTGGAACTGTTCATGCAGAACTGCTTTTGATTCAAGGAGACGGTTCCCTTGACAACAGCTCTCTGGAGATGTGGCTTTGGCCATTAGCTCAGCTGCACAGTGTCATCTCCCCGAGAAGTTCTTTCCTTTTCACTGTCTGGCATCTCAGGCCTTGAGCTCTGCAAAGGTCGGTGGGCTGGCTGATCAAGTGGTTGCATCTGGTCTTTGGTCAGGCATGGTGGGCTCTGCTGTTGAGCTCTGAGGAAGAGAGCAGGGTCCTTTGTGAGACCGTGATGGCCCAGGGTTACAGAAGAAGGGTTCAGGGAGCGTCAACCCCGGTTACCTCAAACATGAGGACCACAGTAGTTGGCTACCTCCCTACTCCCAACCTGGTGCCATAGAGCTGGCTTCCCCACCATCAATCCTAGCAGGAATTTACTCCCCTGACAGTTATCAGGCTTCACTCCTTGTTTGAATTCTAAGGCCCCCCTACCCCTGCAACCAAGCCCCTGAGTATGCAGATAAAGTGTCCTCCAACACCCCTAACCTGACCAATGGCATACAGCAGCACAAATCTTGCCCCAGAGACCCTGGCCACCTCCCCAGGGGCATCAATACTCTCCCCTCACCCCAAGAAACGAACCAGTTCTCCAAAGCAGTTCCCTAGTGTGTTTATTACTTGTGTGAGATCCTATAAAGCACCCATACTCACCCATCTAAGTTTCCCTCCCTCCAGCCCAGCTAGGTGTATAACCACCCTGGCTATTCTTGCCTCATCCCCCTTCCGGGAGAAGCTGACTTGGGGGCAGCAGTCCTTGTCACTGAGGTGTGGATGTGAGGTAAGTCCACAGCTTTCTGACAATCATAGATGATGCATTGGCTGTGTCTCAGACCTTCGTCCAGAGAATCCCACTGTCTTCTGAGGTCATCTCATCCTGAACTTTGTACTTGGCTAGGAGAGGCAAGTAACCAGGGCATTAGGCATTTGCTCAGATCCCATCCAAGTTCAAGGTCTCTGTACACTGTGTGGTGAGGGAAAGAGTGCCCCAGGCTGTCGCCAGTAATGCTCTGAAGGCTCAAGGCGCAGGGTGTACCAGCCTCACTTCTCTGTAAGGCTATGGACAGGGCCATGATGTCCTGCCTCCTTCCAATACGACCATAAGTTCGGTTCGTTTGTTCGTTTGTTCGTTTGTTCCTTCCTTCCTTCCTTCCTTCCTTCCTTCCTTCCTTCCTTCCTTCCTTCCTTCCTTCCTTCCTTCCTTCGTGTTGGAGACTAAGCCTAGGTCCCTAGTGAAGGGCACTAGTCTGCCAGTGAGCTGCGTCCCCAGCTTACACTGCTGACTATGACTCGCTGCAGCTGTACCTCTGGGACATTTTGCTCTGTCTTGTTTGTTTGAGATATTTGCTAGCAGGCTGGGAACCCTGACCTCACAGGAGGGGATGGAAAGGTGGCTTGCTTCTGTGTTCTGGAAGACACCGTCGCTGACCTGTAGAACCCTTTCCCTGTGGTTCAGTGGTGCTAGAGGAACTGTCCTGAGCTCTGTTATTTTTCTGTTCTGTTAATTATTAACTACATTATCTGATACGTATCGGATTGTTTCTCGTGTGTGGCTTTTACCTGTTTTTCAAGGAATTGGTACCTTTTATTTTGCCCACAAGGCTTATTCACAGTCACACTTGAACTACTTCTGGTGCGGTTAGGAGCTACCCCGCAGTGACAGCCCCTCTCTCACCTCTGGTATCAGAAGTTGTTTCCTCTGGTCTTTCTCTAATTAGCCTGGTGAGAAGCTTTTATTAACCAATTGTGTTAATCTTTCCAAAGAACCAGCTTTGGCTTTTCTAAGGTCCTATTCTGGGTTGGATTTCTGCTGTGATTTTTATTCTTTTCTTCTGTACACTTTGGATTGGGACGTACTGATCAGGTTGGTCTTACACTCTGCTTTTCATTTTATAGCTTCCAGGAATATTGATTTTTGGATGTCTCATTTGTGCTAACATTTCCCCATTTCTCTCTGAGCACTGCTCTTGTTGTGTGTCCCCTACATTCCGACTGGGGTAGATTTCCATTTTCATTTAGCTAAGAGTGTTCTAAAATTACTCTTGAGATTTAATGTAGAAATATAGTATTCAGTCTCTAAGCACTTATGGATTTCCAAGCTGTCTTTCTGTTACAAGACTCCAATTTAATTTTGCTGTCACTTGAGAGCATTGCATGGTCTGCATAGTTTAGTTAGGAGAATGTGGAGACTGCTGTCTGAGCTTGAAGACTGCATTTGTGCCACTGTGGGGTGAGTAGTCTGTGTCCACTGGGTCCATCTGCTTCATGGTTCTGGTGTTCTCAGATTTACTGGTGTCAGACCTGCTGGATGCGTCCATTTCTTACAGAACTGTTGAAGTCTGCAACTACGATAGTGGACTCATCAGTTTCTTGAAAGTTCTTATCAATATATTATTCTTTGAGACAAGGTCTATGTAGAACAGGCTGGCTTTGAACTCACTTCCTGAGTGTTGTGATTGGAGGCATGCACCACTATGCCTGGCTTTGTGTTAATTCCGTCTCCAGCAGTTTGTGGCTGTTGCTAAGTAGACACATTATTTCTTAATGAGCTGACCCCTTTGACACCATGTGATGCCCCTTCCCCCCTCTCCCCATTCTTCCCCTCCCCTCCCCATCCTTCCCCTTGCCTTGAAGTCTGCTCTGTCCAAAGTGAGTACGGAGAGTTAGGCTTTCTTTTGATCACCATCGACACAGTAGTACTTAACTCTACCCACTTTACTGAATCCACATGTGTCTAAATCTAAAGTAGATTTCTTTTATTTGAAGAAGTTCCTTTATGTTATCTCTTTATGTGTATGTGCTGGAGTGTATGTTTGTGTATCACATGCCTGTTTGAAGAGTCACAAGGGGGCAACTGGGTCACTTGGAACAGGAGTTACAGGAAGTTGTGAGTGGTCTTGGGGGTGCTGGGAATTGAACCCAGGTCCTCTGCAAGAGCAGTAAGTGTTGAGCTGTCTCTCCAGCCTCCTCAGCTGGATTCTTGCAGACAACATGTGGCTAGCTGGTCTGAGAATCTCTATCTTTTGGTTGTTAGAATGAGACCATTAATATTTGGGGGTGATGCTGACAGGGTGCTGATGTCTCCCACGACTGCTCACGGTTGACGTCTGTTGTTCTGTCTTCGGCTTGTGTTCTGCCATTTGTGGTTCAGATTCAGTGTTTTCTGTAACCCCACCCTCTCTCCTTTGCTGCCCCTTCCTCCCTTCCTTTCCTAGTGGCTGTTCTAACACTGCAAGGCCCATCTATCCAAGTCCATTTTCAGCACCTGTGCTGCTTCATGGGCAGCAAAGCTTTTCAGGCCCCACAATAGCCACAATAGCAAGACGTCCCAGTTCCTGAGCTGGACATTTCACTCACAGAAGCTGAATGCAATACATGCTTTATTCTCAGATCGTTAACAAACGGCTCTTTGTTAGGTAAGGGAGAATAAGAGAAATAAAGAATTGTTTTCTACCTTAACTTATTCTTTCTTTTGTGGTTTTTTTCCTTCTTTATATGAATCCAAAATGTGTGTTTGTATAATTCCCCTTCTCCCCAAAACACTTCCTTTGTTTCTTGCAAGCCCTGGTGAGTTTTGCTTGTCTGAGAACCTTCACTCCTTCCATCTGAATGGTGATTTTGCAAGACACAATGAATACTCTCTCCCCATCTCAGTGTCTCACTCTTTCCTCTCTCCTGTTGTCCCTTTTGAGATGAGCTCTCGCTATCTAACTTGGGCTGGCTGTAAACTCCTGATTCTCCTGCCTCAGCCTCCTGAGCGATGGAATTCCGGGTGTGCATCACCAGGCCTGGCTTCAGTATCATTTCAATTTTTATTTTGTTTTGCATTTGTTCTGCCTGTGCTCTTTTCGTCTTCTGGATCTGTGCTTTGGCGCCTGGCAGGAGCGTGGGGACGTTCAGCCAAATCTGCTATAGCTGTTGCTCTGTATTCCCTCCCCTCAGTTACACATGCTGGAGTTGTCCAACACTTCCTGGCCTTTTCTGCTACCCAGTTCCTAGACTTTTCATCTCTGCTGCTCAGTTCTAGAATTTTCTAGGACATGTCTCTGGAGTTCTTCCTCGATTGTTCCTACCATTGTCTCTGAGCCTCTCTCTGGAGTCCTTCCTCATTTGTACCATCATCTCTGATCATATGGAAGAGTTCTTTACTCTGTTTGGTTGTACGATTCTGAGCAATCCTTGGCCCTTCCTTGGGATATACATCCTATGTTTGTGTTGCTTGCTTGGCCTTGCATGCGGCTGGCCTCTTCCTTTAGAGCTGCCTGGTAACCAGATGTTTCAAATTCCTAGTCCGATGTTTCGTGACTCTGATACAGTCAGGGATGACTGTCTCTTCAGCCTGTCTTCTGCGAAAGGCTGACTCCACGTGCTGGGTAAGGAACTCCAGGAGCTGAGCCTTTAGTGATGTGGTAATAAGAAGTGTAGGTAGGAAGTAGGTGTTCTGTTACTCCAGGATTAGCTAGCTGCATATGGGACTATGGCCTATTGTTCCAGATGCCTGGGAGCCAGGAGGATAGCTTGAGCCCAGGAGTTTGAGACTAGCCTAAGCTACATAGGGGGAATCCCCCTCAAAGAATGTAAAACAATCAAACACAGCGCCTGTGATCATGGCTGTTTTAGGGATTCTAAACTTGTCTCTGGTCTGCCTTCCCTTGGCTGTGTCGGGCCAGCTCTGGGAATCCGGTTGCAGGAACTTTCTCGAGGGCAGCTTGTTGAAAAGAACAGACTGAGGCCAACAGTGTGCATGGTTGGGGGCTCCTGTAGTGCTCGGACATCCTGGCATGAGAAAAACAGAAAACAAAACCCAGGATGTGGGAGCACATTCCACACTGGCCATGGGCCTCCTCCTCCCAGAAGTACTCAGTGATTTTTCTTCTATCTTTCCTGTGAGTGTCAGAGTCGAGCTCACAAAGTTAGACTCGCCAAAGTGGGGTGTTCCCCTTTGCCTGGTCCCCTGGAGTGTTTCCTTGCACATTTTTCCACACTAAGTTCTAGTACGAATACAGCTTTATTAGGCCTTTCTTGAGCAGACCAAATAGCATAGGTCAGTCGGCTGGGGCAAGCAGGGCCTCGTGGGCTCAGGCTGAGCAGGAAGGATGAAGAGGAGGCAGCCCCCTGCTTTAGACCTGCCTGTTTGGTGCCTGGCCTTGGGCACTGACTCCTGAGGGGGGTGGGTCCTTGGTAGCATCCCACCTTTGATCTGGTTGTAACTTTTCTCTCTGTGCCTACCTACATTCCACCTCTCCTCTTGGATGAGGTGACAGCCCAGCTTCCACCCACAAGCCTACAGACATCATTTTCTCCTTGGAACACTCTGCTGTCCCTAGTTGCAACACTGCCTCAGAGGTGGGGAATTCCCCAGAGATTAGATGTGTCCTGGAGGCTGGGCCTGGGTTTACTCGGCAGGCATGCTGGTGGAGGAGGACAGTGCTGAGGGGGCGGTGCATGGAGATCTCAGGACTCTCAGGCAGAGATTCTGGGATGTACTGCGTACTGTGCCCAGGATGAGATGACAGCCTCAGGTTCAGGCTGATCTAGCAACTTCGGGCTTTCAATGTGGGGGCTCTGAGAGAATGTGAGAGGCCCAAGAAAGGGGTCGCTGCCAGACCCAGTTTTGGAAGAAGCCTTGGCTGCCAGAGTTCTGAGGGAATGACGAGTGTCAGACCATTTGTGGAGAGTGTTCAGATGGTGGAAGACAGTCCAGCAGTGGCCACGGACCATGGAGGCTGGACTGGTAGTCAGGACAACCACGGTGGCTGGTCCAGCGACGGCTAGTGCTAGTCCCATTGGTAGTTAGGTTGATCATGGAGGCTAGCTAGTCTGGTTGTGGTCCAGGCTGGTCTGATGACGGCGAGAATGACCACGGTGGCCCAAGACTTGGCCAGTGAGCTCAGCAGGAGATGAGGAAGGGGTTTGTGTGTGCAGGAGCTGTGGATGCTGGTGCCGAGGGATTTCTCTGTAGGAGCTCACAGCCAACCAAAGCTTGGTGCAAGGTGTCCAGGATGGCCAAGGCGCCACATGTACCCTCTGCAGAGAAACAAAAGGCAGGAGCCAGGGTGGATTTTCGTATCTTACCCACAGTCACTTCTCTCTTCCATGGGGTTTGCCTACTACATGTCCCGTACCATTTCCCAGCCCTGCCCAGTGCTGCCCCTTGTGTTCCTGCTTAACTCCTAGACCAATGGTTCTCTCAGCCTGTGGGTTACAGCCATCCTGCATATCAGATATTCACATCATGATTCACAACAGGAGCAAAATTAGTTATGAAGTAACAATGAAATAATCTTGTGGCTGTGGGGTCCTTACAACATGAGGAACTGGGTTAAAGGGTTGCAGCATCAGGAGGGCTGAGAGCCACTGTTCTGTTTACTCTTTGTCTCTACCAATAGTGGGCGGTTTGAGTTCCTGCCAGCAAGTGAAGGCTCACCTATCTGTCTCTCCAGGAGTCCCTGTGAGGCAGGGTCAGCTTTGGGGGGGGGGTGGTCACAGCTGATGAAGTTCTGCTGCTCTCAGCTTTGCCACAGGGCTTGGGGCTTTAGGGGAATCCCAGGCACTTGGCTGAGCTCATTCTTGACTGTGTGATGGGGATAACACCTTTCTTAGAGGTCAACTGTCAGAGCCAGGCACTGAGGCACTTCCCTGGTTCTGCCCACAGTAACCTCAGTGAGCAGCAGCAGCAGCAGCAGCAGCAGCCTGACTTGCCAGCCAGCAAATCCACTCTTGTCTGCTGTTCCTTTGCTGGCTTCTAGTTGTCACAGCTGCCCGTGGCCTCTGCCACTCTGTTCTCATTAAACAGTACTGTCTGCTTTCTGAAATATGTTTTGACCACAGCCCGTAGGCATTTGGGGTTGGGACAGAGTGATCAGTCTGCAGACAGGAGCTTAGAGCAGAGCTGGAGTTCCTGGCTGGGATGCCCTTAGCCGCCAGGTACCCTTGCCTACCCTGTGAGGGGTTCCGGTCCAGGGCATTCAGCAACATCTTCCCCAGGGCTCTTTTTGATATGTTCTTCAAGAGAGACAAAAGAGGCTGGATCAGATTGTGGCTTCCATTGTCTCCGACTCAGCACAAGGAACATAGAGACGCCTAGAGGCTTCTGTGCAGCTCTTTGAGCTGGTACAGTAGCCATACATCTTCTCTCCGTGCTCCTCTTTATCCTCCCCCGCTCCCATCCTCCCTTCCTGCCCTCATCATCCCTTCCTGCCTCCACCTCTTCCTTCCTGTCCCCCCACTTCCTGCCCACATCATCCCTTTCTGCCCCCTCCCTTCCTTTCTTCCTTCCTTCCTTCCTTCCTTCCTTCCTTCCTTCCTTCCTTCCTTCCTTCCTTCCTCCATCCTCCCTTCCTGCCCTCCATCCTCCCTCCTGCCCCAACTCTCCCTTCTGGGCTCCATTCTATATCTGTCAATGGAGGAGCACCTGCTGACTATGAGGTTCCAGAGTCCTGGACTTGCCACACAGGCTTCTCATCAGCGCCTGCCTCAGCCTCCCAGCCTCCCCTGCTCCTTGAAGTGCCCCCTATACACTCTTCTTGGCCTGTCTTATCATCACCTTGCTCTGGCTTCCCCAGCACCCCCTTCCCTCCAGGATTCCCCAAGTTCCCACCAGGTCCCGGAGCCTTTGCAGGAGTTGTAGCACATCCACCAGCTTCTCTTCCAGCAGCGACAGCCGGACCCTCTCTGTCTCCACCATCTGCAGCTCCAGCCTTAGATGCTCGGCTTCCACCATCTGCTGCAGTTCTGCCTGGGAGAAAGGGTCTCGGTGCGTTCCCTATACCCCCTCCCCCATGACAGATGTTCACAGCTCCCCAGCAAGGCTGCCTGCCTCCTGGACACTTGCAGAGATCGCCTAGTCTGGCCTGCAGGTAAGGCAGTCATGGAGATAAACTACCCTGAGGCTAGAGAAGGTAATCGCCTGCCCAAAACTGTACAGTGAGTAGGATGAAGCGAGTGCATGCGTGTGTGCCCAGTGTGATAGTTTGTCTACCTTCATCCTTACCAAAAAATGACCTGTGGGAACATGGCATTTCCTGTTATCTATAAGTCACCTGTGGTCCTTCCCCACAGGGACATGGATAGTGTCCTGGATAGTGTCCATGGATAGTGTTTTGGACACTCACTGCTCAGTGGGCTGAAGTGCTCCCTGCTTCTAGAATCACAAATAGAGCTAGCTGAGATCTTTAAACTGTTAAACCTCCATCCTTGGGGGCTGGAGAGATGGCTCAGCAGTTAAGAGCACTGAGTTCAATTCCCATCAACCATATGGTGGCTCACAACCATCTGTAATGGAATCCGATGCCTTTTTCTGGTGTATCTGAAGACAGCTACAGTGTATTCATATACATCAGATAGATAGATATTTTAAAAAGACTCCATCCTTGATCATCCCTAGATTTTTCAGCTGACTCAAGGCTGAGGCTTCAGAGAGCCCCAGAAAGGAAACAACCATGTTTATTATGCATCTGGCCAGCTATGCCTGCAGCCCACGACCCCAGCTATGCCTGCAGCCCACGACCCCCAGCTATGCCTGCAGCCCACGACCCCAGCTATGCCTGCAGCCCACGACCCCAGCTATGCCTGCAGCCCACGACCCCCTCAGTTCTTATAAGCTCCGGCTTTGTAACCTACATTATCTGAGATGGGACTCTGTAACTGGCAATCAAAGTTCCCATGAAGTGAAATCAGAGGAAACCACACCTCCTGAGTTCTGGTCACATCTCTGTGAATGGGCTCTAAGACTGCAAGTCCCTCCAGCTGTAAGACCTAGCATCTTAGGGCCCTGCTGACCTCCTCCTCCGGTGTCCCCAGGGTCTGCAGCTGTTCGCCAAGCCTGGTGGCATGGGTTTCCAGCTCTAGGGTGCAGATGTGCTCAGCACCATCACAGTGGCCAAAGGAAGCCTTGAGTGTCTCAGCTGTCTGGTTGTCACACCTGTAGGAACAGAGAGGTCAGCATGCAGGGACCCCACTGTCCTGGTGCTCCAGCCCTGTGTCAGCAGATGTCACGGATCCTGCCTGCGCAGCATTTCCTGTGCTCCTTGGCTTCTCAGAGGAACAGCCAGAAGTGTCCCCTACAACTTGCCTAACCCCTTCTCATACACCTCATTCAGTCTGCCTCAGCCAGTGGACTCCCCAGGATCCCCAGCATGCTTCAGCGCCTTTGCCTGCTCTTCCTCTCTTGTTTCCAGGTCTTCTTGCACCTCTCATGTCTTCACATTCTCTTCTTACCTCCCTCCCTACAGTAGAGGCTCTATGATGGCCGGGCAATCAACTGTTTATTATTTTCTCAATGTCTCTAATTTTGCCTGGCACACAAGTAGTTACTCAACAAGTGCTTTGTATGAACATAAATAATGAGTGATACCCCCATCCCAGAAAGCCAGTCATGCTTTACAATGTAATAGCCATGCTGTCCCTGAAGGCATCTTATACCCTGACCTTAAGTCTTCATGAAGACAGTGTTACAGACTCATCTGTACAAGGGGACTGAAGCCCAGGAAAACCAGGCAAGCTGAGATAGCCATGGGTACCAAGCCCATGTTCATTATTCTTTAAGATGGTACAGGGATTATGCCAGTGGGCAGCTGAGAAAGAAGCAGCCCAGGGCCAGGCTGGAGAACAGGAGGGCTTTGAATGGTGCAGTAGGAAGTGATGGATAGCTCCAAAATGACAGGAGTGGGTGGGTCTTAGGGACAGTGATCAAGGGAGTGATGGCCAGGCTTGAGTGTCTCCTCAAGTCATCTGTGCCCTTGGAGGGATGTGTACCCACCTCTGAGCTATAACTACCAGGAAGGGCTGTCAGGGGCTAAGTGTGGCTGTGCACTAGAGCTGTCGGCTTCCCCAGTTGAAGCCGTGTGAAGGCTCTGCAAGGAGAACCTACCTTTGTGCTGCTCTGTGCTTTTTGGCAGCCAGGGGCTGTCCAGGCACTTACCGACTCACACAGCCTGAGGGTTGCACCAGGGGAACCTCGCCCTGGGCCTGTGGGCGCCCTGGCTTTTCCTGCCACCTTTCTTCCTCTTCCTCCTCAGAGGCGGCCTGGCCTTCCACGGAGCGGAACAGCTGCTCATCCTCTGCTGGGGAAACATGACATCCAGGGACTGGTGACCCGGCATGAGGACCAAACAGCCCTCCTTGGGAACATGTGTGAAGTGAGGCACTGGTGACACCATGACACTGGCCCAGCCCCTGGAGAACTGCATGGGAGCCCTTGAGATGTAGCCCCTGTCTCCTTAGGTGACACATGAGGAGGCATCTCTGGTGTCATGGTCCAGCATCAGGTCTACTTCAGGACATTTAATGACTTAGATTGGGGAACTGGATAGAGCTTTGTGGGGTGCTGGTATATGTCACTCAGGACTTTCAGTTCTCAGTTTTGGGGGGTTGTGGGAGAAAAGGCGTCCAATATGTGGCCTGTGGTCCCCCTAAGTGCTGAGCTTTGATGAACACCATCCTGACTGGCGTAGGTGATGGCAGCTGCCCTGTCCTATTGCCCAGCCAAAGTCCTTGCCCCTATTTGCAGATCAGAGACTCCAAGAGACCCTGACCCTTTTGCATTCCGGCTCTGGGTATCTGTCAGGCTGTGTCAACCAGAGGCAGCTCTCTCCAGTCTCAGTGGAGGTTCTGGAAGAGCTGGGATACCATGCAAGTCAGTGAAGAATATAGCCAAAATGAACTCAGATGGAGGCTGATCTTCCTGCTCTGGGCTTGGGGGCCAAGATATGGGCTGGAGCCAGGGAGTTATGTCTGCTGACAGTGACTGATCTTAGGGTTGGGGGAATAGGCCAGTAGTTATTGGGGGTGGCCCCAAATCTATGGACTCAAGTTATGCGAGCCCATACTTTCCTGAGCAGTTTGTGCTGACTGACCTGACACTCAGAATTCCCTAGTTGAAGCAGCATTTAAAAACAAAAATGAGACCTTACCTCACAGGATACCAGAGACACAGGCATCAGGGATCCCTGGCTCTGGACACCCGTTGCCCTCCCATGGCTTCACTCATGAGTTCTCAGGGACCCACTGTCTGGTTGGGCCACAGAGACCCACTGTGAGGATTTTCATGACAAGGTTGCTAATATTGACAGCATTATTTCCCGCCCCTGACTGCCCCCTGGCATTCATCTGCATTGTCCTGGTGCTGAAGGTAGGAGCAGATGGAAGGGCTCTGAGACTGGGAGTGAGTGACGGAGATCCAGGACCTGGCACACTGTGGGGGTGAGCACCCAGAGTCCCAAGGTTCAGGTTTGTGTAAAGACACCAGGAGATAATCCTTCGAAGGTACTGGACGCCAGCCTGAGTAGCACCATGGCCTTTTGTCTGGAGGCTGGAGGTAGTTCCGATACTGCAGCCCTTGAGAACAGGGATGGGGCATGGCCTCACTGACCATAGGCCTGGCATCAGGCTGGCATGTGGGGACTGACCTTCATCTGTGTCTCTGCTGTCTGACCGCTGGACTCCCTCTGGAGTAGTGTCCGAATCTCTGGTTCCTCCAGCAGTAGGTTCGCCATTCCTGTTTCCTGGCCTTGGACTGGCTTGTGGGGATGTTAGGAGCTGAGGCCCTTCCGACCTGTGGGTAGGGGAGCGACATGTTTTGAGAGGTGGGGACATCTTCATCTATTTCTTACTCTGCACAGATAAGCCACCCACGGTCTACACCACTGTGCTGGCAAAGGCAGCCTCCCATAGGCTACGTTAAGGTTAAGATACGTCCCACTTTTCTTTGCCGATAGGGAACAGACACGAAACCCAAGTTTAGAGAATGGAACGTGTTGCGGGATATTTGATCACACTGTGAATCCTGAGATTGTGTTATTGACTGGAAAAATCTGTTTTTAGTAGTGGTGTGGCTCAGCCCTAGCACACATCTTTAGGTCAAGAGCTTTCTGCTTCAATACTGTAAACAGGATTAAGTAAAGTCAACCATAGATCAAGAGGCGGAGCCAGCAATCAGCTGACAGGAAGTGAACAGAGGATTATTAGGAAAAAAAAACATAGAGAGTAAAGGAAGTCAGGAGGACAGATAGAGAGACGCACAGGAAGTAGCAGGGAGGGACATTCAGTTGGAAGGTTCTTTTTGTTTTTGTTTTTTGTTTGTTTGTTTGTTTGTTTTGGGGGATGGCGATATGCGAGATGGGCATTGTTTCTGGGATGTTGTGGGCTGAGGAGAACGGTCAGCTGGGTGCTTTTTTTCTGCCTCTCTGACCAGCAGGCTTTCATCTCAGCAGTCTCCAGAGTCCTCACTGGTAAAATGGAATGATTGCGATTTTGTTAAACAAAACAAGATGCAAGGCAAAGTCCTCTGCAGACACTTCAGGATGGCTTTTCATCTGTATAACAAGAATTATGACAAAGGAAACTTGGTTTTGCTTGTGGTCATGTGGTAATGCTGTGACCATGAGTGAATGGGGTTTGTGCCAGTCATATTGTGACCATGAGTGATGGGGCTGTGGCAGTTATGTTGTGACCATGTGCAAGTGTCTGAAAGAATTACCTAGTAGTTGGGTAAGAGCTCTGACATCTTTAGAGGCCAAGGTAACCAGTCTGGTAGCTACCTAATTCTGGACTTAATATGGTTGGCATTCACAAAAAAGATTTATTTTTATTTTTTGTATATGAATGTTTTGCCTGCATACATATCTGTGTACCACATGAGTGCCTGGTGTCCATGGAAGCCAGAAGAGGGTGTAGGAGCCCCTGAGATGAGTTACCAATAGTTGTGAGTCAGCACTTGGGGGCTGGGAACTGAACCGGATCCTTGGACCCTCCCACATCAGTCAATAAATAAAAATATGCAGCAAAGGCTTGTAACAGGCAAATCTGGTAAGGACATTTTCTTAGCTGAGGTTCCCTTGTCCCAAACGACTCTAGCCATGTCAAACGGACATACAACTAGCTATCATACCTGTCCCATGGCCCTTGCTCTCTAACTTCTTCCAGTTTAGCTTCATCTCTCTGAGGTTCTATAGCCGCCCCAGACACCTTGGGACGACGTGTGGGGACACTCCACATGTCAACCATAGCCATAAGTCATGCCATTGTCCCCATTTCACAAAGAAGGCCTCGTCAAAGGAAAGGAAGTCCCTAGAGTGACACAGCATAGCTACTGTCAGCTTTAGGAGACTGAAGGTCACATCCATGGATTTGGGAAAAGGAAACGCCTGAAGCAAGGTAAGGGAGTAAGGTCAGGACAAACGTTGACATTTTCCATTTTCTGAGGGTTCCATGTGGCTCTTGCCTGCTAACTGGGATTTCTGCGTTCTGCATGGTTGGTAGAGCTGCAACCCCTTATTAAGTTACCAGGAGACATGCTGTGCTTCCCTGGCCTGTGTTCTCCAGGAGGATCCTACTTCACCAGGTACTTTTCTCTTTTGGGATCCTTTGTGGAGTAAGGGTGTTTCTGGGAGATGTCAAGATGTCCCTGACCTGGAAGGCCTTGTTGGAGCCTCCCAGTGGCTAGATGGATCTGGATGGATGAACTCTGGGGACTCCCACTCTTCCTCAGATCCAAGTCCTCTGTGTGGCTGGATGTTCCCTCCAGCTGGCCACAGCCACACCCTCCTGGAACTCTAGTGAGCCTCTGATAGCTTCCATGTTGTGGGCCATGGCCACATCTGGCTGCCAGCCCAGGGGCTTAAACAGTCTGACAGGAGCCAGATGTTGCATTTTCTTCCCATCCCAGAAGCTCCCAGCTCCTGACAGACTTCCTTCTTAGTTCAGTGACGCCAAGGGACCCCAGAAGCTGCCACCAGCCTGCAGAACCACGTCTTTGCTATGTGAGCCGTACAGCTCCCTCGCCCCACTCTGAGCTGACTCATTTCATTCCCCACATGTTTGCCAGTGGACAAGAATGAGGCTCTACCCTGGGTTGGACATTTGGGGGTCCTATGATGAAATGAAATAATGGAGTGCCTGCCTTCACTGTTGTTTGGGGTGAGTTTAGGGAACAACCAGATGAATGGGGAGACTGTGTGTATTCAGCTATGCATTTATTTCAAATGTCTCCTAAAAACAGTGAGCACATATGTTTTATTTATTATCTTTCAAACTTTCTAATAGTGATATGACTTCCTTTTAAAATTATTTAAGCTGGGCTGGAAGTGTAGCCAGGGGTAGAGTTTGTCTAGCATGTGCAAGGATCTGGGTTCCATTTCAGCACTGCAGAGAGGGTGGGGGAGGAGAAAGGCAGGGGGGATACAGAGTGAGAGAGAGAGAGAGAGAGAGAGAGAGAGAGAGAGAGAGAGAAAGGAGGGTGTCAACTTAAGGGAAAATTAAGTAACAGACTTTACATACATATGGCAAACAGGGCTGAGGCCTGGGCAGTCCGGAGGCTAACAAATGCTCAACTACTAGTTAACAAGCAGTAGTTTGGAGCATCTTCAGAGTAGGGCTCCTCCCAGACAGGCTTCCTGTGCACAGAGGGCAGGGCAGAGTATCCAGACTCTAACGGTCTGGAACCATGGAGATCTGGATTGTTTCCTTGAAGCCAGTGTGTTGAAGATTTGGTGTCAGCTCGGTCTTACTGGGCTGTAATGGAGCTTTTTAGGAGGTAGAGCCTCGTTGGATAAAGTAATTTGGGTGTGCTCCTGGGGGTGGTACCGCTGGGCTCCTGACCCTTTCTTCTTCCTTTGCTTCCTGGTCCAGGAGGTGAGTAGTTTTGTCCCCCACCCACAAGCAAAGCTACAGATCCATTTCTTTCTTTCTTTCTTTTTTTTTTTTTTTTTCGAGACAGGGTTTCTCTGTATAGCCCTGGCTGTCCTGGAACTCAGACCAGGCTGAGTAGACCAGGCTGGCCTCGATCTCAGAAATCCACCTGCCTCTGCCTCCCAAGTGCTGGGATTAAAGGCGTGCGCCACCACCGCCTGGCCAGATCCATTTCTTTAGCCACCCTACCACACTGGCCACGTTCCAAGTGCTCTGTAGCCACACATGGCTCTGGCACAACTTTGGAAAGCACACAGAGAAACAGAGGCAGCTTCTAGCTCATGATTACAGAACAGTCCAAAGATCATGGGTGTGGATCTAAAACAAAGGGTAAAAGGTAAGTGACTAGTTTCTCACCACAGACCCCCAAACAGCACAGCTGACCAGCCTTGAACATGGATAATCATTACCATAAGCCAAATGCCCTTCCCCCATCTTTCTGTGCCTGGGATTGGACAGAGGGCCTCATGTGTGCTGACTTCAGGCATAGGGTCATGCTCTACCTCTGACCCAGCCCAACCCCACTGTTTCTTAGGTACTTTGTTACTATGACAGAAAGTTGACTAATGCAGACATTGAAGATACTTTGTTATTATGACAGGAAGTTGACTAATACATAATGGATGAGTCTATATTTAAAAGGGACAGGGCAATTTTTACTTGGATGCTGTTGGTATTCTTCATATATCTGACATCTTGAAACACAGAATAAGAAAATATACTCTGATAGACAAATAGGCAGGTAGACACACAGACGCACAGGACATAAGTGTCAGGAGTCACAGTGTTCCTCAGTGATAAGGACTCAGCTTCTGCCATCTGTGATGTGCTTAGGAAATGATATGTAACTCTCGGGGAATTTCAAACACAACAAAGTCCAATGCCTCAACTCACATGGTCTGTGCTCTTGGAAAAATTGTTTGCACATTGTAACTGTGCAGAAAACTGTTTATTCATCAAGCAGCGGTCTACTCTGATTTTATATCATTACTATAGCTGTCTCTTTGCTACTTTGTGGGTTCTTCTTTCTTCTGCCTTTCACTCTTTTCCCATCTTTTCAACCCCTAACACTAGATAGGAGAGATTAAAGGATAGAAAGGAAATGGAGCAACATTATCGTTAGACTATTTGCTGCTGATTAGGGGCAAGTTTGATCTTTGCCATCAGGACATCTAATTTCCTCTTCTACTTGTTTCTTCTTTGTGCATGTCTACTTAACAAACCACAACCAACAACAACCAATGGCAACCAACCAACAACCCACCAAAACCCACCAACACCCAGCTCTTAGGCCCTAGCATTTATTTACCCTCTGATAAGTCTCCAGAATTCGAAATGTCACATGAGCACAGAAACTATCTGCAGCTGGCAAACTCATGCCCCTGCTATAGCATGAGGCAAATCACAGTCAGCTGCTGAAGTAGCCCCATATCCCACACCTGGGAGTAAAAGGAAAACATATTCTCATAACATTTCTGTATTTTTCAAAGAAACCAAAAACTCCGAAATTATCACTACAATTACAGTAGAAGTGTTTAATGCATAAATGTCCAGTTGGCCATGCAGAAGCTGTGTAGGAGTGGGGTTCAGAGGCTCATTTTCCTGGCAGGACCCTGGGTATGAGAAGCCCTGTCTCTAGTCATTCTCCCACTCCTCCTCCTTGTTCCTGACTCCTCCTTGATCTTGGCCTCATGTCTTCCTGGCCAGTGTGGGCCTGGTCATACACTTTCATGTAGGTAATGGCCTGTGGACAGGCACAAAGGGGTTGCTGTTCAGCTACAGGAGTATGTCTGTATCTTAGAAGGGTGTTATCTAAGGTCCCTGCAGTCTGCCTGTTCCTCTGGGATCCCTCATGAGCGTGGTTTTGGCTTGTATCTTCTCTACTGTGGGTCAGTGCTAGGGAGGGCTTGCTGTTCTTTAGAGGAAGGCGGTCACCTCAGCTTATGAGGTAAGGGTTGAGACTGAGCAGGGGCTACATAGACTTGACACAGAGTTGGTACTAAGTAGATGCCAGCTCCCATGCTTGTTCAATGCTTCCTTCCTGTTCACTGGGTCTTATCCATCTCTTATTTTTGTTTCCTTAGCTTGGTCCCACAGTTTAAATCTGATCGATGCTGTCCAGTATGGCAGCCAACATTCAGAGATAGCTATTTAAGTTTAGAATAATTAAAATTAAGTAAAGCTCCAAACCCATTTCTGTTTTCTCCTTTTCTTTTTTTCTTTTTCTTTCTTTCTTTCTTTCTTTCTTTCTTTCTTTCTTTCTTTCTTTCTTTTTTTTTTTTTTTGAGACAGGGTGGTGTAGTGAAAAGCCTGTCTTTCTGCAATAATCCCAGCCCAGAATTGGACTCTCTCTTCCTGCAAACACAAAATACACCACAATTGGAATTCTTCACAGTAGTGTGCTTTGAGAATTTAATCCCCAAATCAAAATGCTGAAGGGTGTTTGGAGACAGAGCGTTTGGGAGGAGGTTAGGATTAGGTGACACCATGAGGATGTGTCCCCATGGGGGTGTTAATGCTTTGTTAGCACAGTCACTGAGTTTATCCTGTGGTGCCTGGGCTACCTCACTGCAGTGTGAGGGTCTTGCCAGATGCTGACATCACACTCTGGGGATCCCCAAGCTGAGTGAGCCTCTGTTCTCTAAAAGCTACCCAGCCTTGGGGTTTGTTATGACAACAGAAAACAAACGGAGAAAGCTCCAACTGTTGGGGAGAATTATTTGATGGATGAGGTAACCAACAGGAGGAACTGATGAAAAGCCTGATTGGTCAAATTAGATTGAAGATGGCACCCCTGCCATGGAGAGAAAACTGCAGCAACCCCTGGTCACATCCCTCAAAGGGAAGGGTCAGGGTGAACTCAAGATCTAAGTGTGAAGGAAAAGGAAACAGAGCAGCACACAGCCGAATGGGTTTGTGACCCAGGGTGAACAACTCATTTCAAAAGCAGAAGTCACACGGCAAAAGGACTTGATCATGTCATAGCACACTGTGGGCCGTGCTGGGTTTCTTGGCCAGAGGGCATGAACATCCTCCCCACCCATGACCTGGCAGATGCTTTTGGGTGATGTCGTATCAGGCTTCCTGAGACACACAGGATGACACTCACTTAACATCATCTCAGGAGGAGGTGGCGCCCTCTGATGGTTGGAGGACTGTGTAAGGAAGAAGTGGTGAGTGGAGGGACCTGGCAACATGGTCTGAAAACCAGCATTGAGCAGCTGATGGGGAGGAGGAGGAGGAGGAGGAGCAGGAGGAGGAGGAGGAGAGGGGAGCATGAGAGCACACAGTACAATCTCTGCAAGTAGAAAACACATGGTTTGTAGGAACATACACAAGGGGAAGGCAGGGCCCTTCATTTGGGGGATTCCTCATCATGCCTCATAGATGCCTGCAGCTGCTAGCTCACTGGGCATTTTCCTCCTCTGAAGACCTGTGAGAAGTTATAGTTTACAAACGAGGTACAGTAAGAGGTCAAGAGCATTGATTCACACTGCTCTGGAACAGTTACTGCATCCAGTAAAATAAGCCCCGCCCTCAGTCTCTACTGCTTTGATAAAGACCTTGACCAAAAGCAAGATGGGGCTAAAAGGGTTTACTTCATCTTACAGTCCATCATGGAGGGAAGTCAGGACAGGAACTGAAGCAGAGGGCATGGAGGAACACAGCTTCTGACTTGTTCTCTATGGCTTGCTCAACCTGCTTTCTTAGACACCCCAGGATCACCCCAGGGGTGGCACCATGTAAATAGAGCTGCATTAGTCATTACTCAAGAAAATGCCATACAGACATCGGGCAAGTTCCTCCTCCCAGATGACTCTAGCAGTGTCAAGTTGATGTAAAATTAGCCAGCGTCAACCAATGAAGATGGCTATGGAGTGACTAGTGAGGGCTGCACGCGCAGCGTGGCTATAGAGAGGGCCGACAGCAGGATGCTATGGGTTTTATCACACTTTCCAGAACATTGTGCAGTGTGACCTCTATGAGCTACTTATTTCTGGCATTTTTCCATTTTCAGATTGTGATTGGCCACTGGTGACTGAATCTGTGAACAGTGAAACTGAAGGTGTGTGTGTGTGTATGTGTGTGTGTGTGACTAGTGACCACTGACATCACAGGAAGAAAAGGACTGGGAAGAGAAGCAGAAAGACCATTCCTACCCCATCCAAGTTTCCCACTCAGGATGAACAGGTGCCCTAATGGCAGATGTGACGGCACCAGTCATGAGGGCGATGACATGTATGTACTCATGTATGTAAGCATCCCAGAGCCAGCACATGCCGGGAAAGTACTCTGCCAGACACTGACACTAACTCAGGAATCGGTAAACTTTTTCTGAGAATATTTCAGGCTTTTAAGCCTGGCCTTATAATACATGGTCTTTGAAACACAAAAGTAGTCTCGGAGGTGCTCAAAGGACAAACATGGTTGTGTTCTAAGAAAACCTTAGATAATCTTCACAAACATTTAGAATTCCATGAAATTTTCATACTGTGAAATATTCTTTTTTGAAGTTTTTTTTTTAGGTCATTGAAAATGAAAAATAATTCTTAGTAGATTGTGGCATGCTAGCAGAGGGCTAGGTTCTGTCTGGATGAGGGAAATGATGGTTTCTGCCCTCTCTGCCAAGCTTGTCTGAGCAGAATGTGTTTGATCAAGCAACAGTAATGCCCTGACTTTTGCTTCCAGGCTAAAATCTGCCCAGCGCTGCCTGAGGCCCTCAGAGGAACTATCACCAACCAGGGAAGAAAGATTCCCTCAGGACTATGGGGAGCCACAGTCACTGGGACCCCATGGTCATCCCACTGGCAAGGTGGCTCATCGCTAAGGAAGGAGGAGAGCATGCTTCTGAAGCTATTTCTTAGTTGTCAGGGTCATTCACCCCAGGACGTTCCATTGGAGGGCACAGATGTTAGTATTATTATTAATACCTTTTACTTTTGGCCCTTCAAGACACGGTTTCTTGTGTAGGTCTGACTTTCTGGAACTCACTCTGTAGAACACACTCTGTAGACCAGGCTGGCCTTGAGGTCTTGCTTGCCTCTGCTTTCCTAGTGCCAGGGTGTACACCACCACTGCTTAGTCATAATAATTTTAAAAATTGTATTTTATGTGCATTGGTGCTTTGCCTGCATGTATGTCTGTGAGAGGGTGTTGGATCCTGGAATTACAGACAGTTGTGAGCTGCCATGAGGTTGCTAGGCATTGAACCCCAGTCCTCTGGAAGAGCAACCGGTGCTCTTAACCACTGAGCCATCTCTCCAGTCACCATACAAGCTATTACTTATGCTGTTATGAGTTTGGGTTTGTGTGACATGCAGCTGGAAGTATTATCATTCCTAAACCACTTACAGCACTACTTGGGGGAGAAATGAGGTGGTGTAGATAAGAACTCTGGCGTGCTGCCTCATGCACAGCAGATGGTAAGGGATGCTGGTTCCTGTCCTGCGTCTATGTCACCTCCACTCACCTCAGCCCCCACAGAACTAGACTCCAGCCAGAGGGATTAGGCCACCTCTAGCAATTTACCGTGGACTCATACCATGTCTATAGCAAGCTCCAGCAAGGTCTCTCCAGCAGGTGGGACCTGCCAGTCAAGGCTGTGACCTACTGAAAGGGAGGGGTGAAGACAGCCTGGAGTTCACAGCATGGCCATGTCCACAGGCAGAGCCCCCTGTCACTCACTTGACCTTACTTCTGAGGTCACCTGGACTCAGCATCATGTCTTCTATCTAAAAGCAAATGAAGACTGGCCCCGACATCTGCTGGGGCCCCCAGAGCAACCACTGCAAACCTGTGGCTGGAATCAAGGGACATGTGACTGTGCCATTCCAAAGCCAAGACGAGGCATGGAGACCTTCCCACGTTTGATCGTGGCCTCTCCTGGTATAAACAGTGTCTGCCCCTTCTCAGCCACTCAGCTGCCAGCCCTTTGAACCACTCTGTATCTTGGAAACTTCACGAAGCCGTAAGGCAGATAAGACCCTCGGCTGGCAGGTATCCTTGTGCCAGACTGGTGTAGACATCCAGACCACAGCCTTCCCTGGAGGTCCTGGGGGTTCTAAACTGTGGCTTCCTTTGCTGTGAGATATTTCCTGAGCTGAGAAGCCTCTCGGAAGTTGAGACTCTGTGTGAAAACAAGAGAACAACAGGAGGAAGGAGAGCCAGGGCTGCCGCCAGAGAGAAGTGGAAAAGAAGCCACAGACAGGCAGCATGGGGTAGCCCAGGGGTCTTCTGCCGTGCAGTCTCTGGTTCAGTGGGGGCCTGTGGTCCTTCATCTAGCTGGTCAGCCCACTGCCAATACTGTCCTCTAATCCTCCACAACATATTGTGGGGCAGCTCTGTCCTTAGCAAGAATGGGCCCAGACCTCATGGCTTAGCTGGCCTCAGGGAGATAGACTTAGGGAAATTGTCACAAAATGAGAAAGGGATGATGGGAAGGACAGGCTGTAGGGACCACAGGGAACTGCTTGTAGTGGGATGGGGTATCTGGCTGAGATCTGTGATGGCCACCAGAGACTGATCTCGGGGCTGCAGAGGGCTGTGGTGGACTCAAGGGATGAGTGTGTTGGTAGATTCACTGCAGTGGGCCCTGGCAGAGCTGAGGTCAGAGGTCAGGTCACTTGGAGCTATGTATGCCATGGCAGAGAGGCTCCTGAGGCTGCGATTAGGGAAGCCACCCAGCTCTGTTGGGTGCTCGGGCCACTGTGGCCCTGAGCGTGTGATCAGTGACTGGAAGGGAGCTGGGAAGAGAATAGGAGCCAGGACAGCCATGCATGGGCAGTGCAGGGCTAGGATGGACTGAGTGGGAACAGGCAGAGCCAAGACGGGGCTGAAACTGGGCTTCAGTGGGGACCACAAGGCAGCACCTGGGGCTTTCTGACTACTCCACTCTTCAACCTGTATGGCTTGTTCTCATCTAGGTCAGGTCCCCCTGCAAAGGATACTCTGAGCTCATGCCAGCCCTGTCTTCTGCAGTGGGTCTCCAGACTCAAAAGACCTGAGTGACATGCAGTCTGAGGGTCAGCATTACCTCAGAGAGGAGCCACCTACAGTGGGCAGGGCGTCCCCAAATTTAAACACTGAATCTGGACTGCTGGAGACAGGAGCTGTATATGAATGAACAGGTAAAATGAGGTTTTAGGGCTCTCAGCTGTCCAGTTTGTCCAGTGTGCTGGCAAACACCCAGAAGTGGGTGTTAGTATTGTTCTTGTTATCCCATCTTGCAGATAAGGAAACTGAGGCTCCTGGACGACACAAGAAAGTCTTGCTGAGGGTCACATTCTACAGCTTAGTCCTCCCTCTCCCCTCCCCACACAGTATGTACACCAAGATGGAGGAATGGAGGTTTCCCCACTTAATAGATAAAGAACTTGGTCTCACAGAGGGGAATATACCTCCAGGTACTGCATAGCACATAGAAAAAGCTGGGGTTTGAATTCGGGGTATCTAGGCCTCTGAGCCTGAGCCTCTCCCCAGCTTGTCTCTGCTTTGGGTCTGTTCCATTGTCCCCGAAAGAAGGGCCTCTGTTCCTACCAGCAGCCACCCACATGGCCTCAAAGGACAATGGGACAGATGACTTGGGCCCCGCCTTGTCCTTTTCTCTGCCCTTCTGACTGGCTGACTGTGGCCTCCAGGTCAGGCAGGCCGGCTGCTGTGGGTGAGAAGAAAGGAGGTAACCCTTGAGTGGCCTCCTCATCTTTGTGTGCCTTTCATGGTGGCCTGCAGACAGAGTGTTAGTCTGTCTCCCTCCTTTCTTGGCCTTTTCATCCTCCTGACCACAAAGGCACAGAGGCCAGGCCAGCCCCTGGGGCCCCACTCAGTGGTCAGGAGGAAAAGAGGGCTCTGTCTGCACTCTTTACCCGCTCTGACTTCCTAGCCTAGTGTTCTGACACCTGACTGCAGGGCAGGGGAGGCCTCAAGAGACAGAAAAGCTGCAGATACACCAGAGACTTGTCACACCCAGGGCTGTCACACCCAGGGCGGGAGTAACCCTTCTCGGAGGCGGTGCTGTCACTCTGTGGACAGCCTGTGCTCAGGTTAGCATCCATGCACAGGTTCCTGCTGCCACTGGGCTGTTTATGCCATCTGTCTGTCTGTGTGTCAGTCCTGGGTCACAGAGCACCAGGCCTGCTGTTTCCTTGGAGCGAACAGTTAGGGGAAGGGATACTGGTATATCTGTGCCCTCTCAATAACACTCACTGATGTATCTAAGGTGCAGCACAGGTCGATGGGGACGGAGTCCTCTGAACTATCCTCAGTGTAGACAGGAAACCCTGGCATGGGGACACGCCTAGGTTATGTCCGACCGGTTCCTCCCTGGGCTTCACTGTCTAGAGCCTTGTAAGTTCCTAAGTCAGACAGAAGTCCCAAAGTATAATAGGGTCTTAGGTCTTCTTGGGGTATACATGTATCTAGGAGTCCGGTCCCCTCCTATTGAGACCAGCAGTCCTCCCAAGGGGATGCTATCATGGCTATATAGTTCCAGGTCTTCTCTCCCACAGTGTCTCATGTGAGGCGAGGCCTTAGCTGCTTTCTCCAGTCCCACAAGGCAGCCCACCTGGACCTAGCAAAGGTTTTGCCTCCAAGACCATACAGTTGAAGGTACGAGTGGCAGCTTTGTGGCTCCTCAGTACATGTCCTAGTATGTGTGACCAGGACCTGCTCCCTGGGGCCAGGAGATCATCTAAGTATGATAAGTGTTTATATTCCATTTCTGCATCCTTGAGGGATTTGGCACAGGTTTTGGCCATTGGAGCATGCTTATAAAGTATGGCTTCATTAATAAATGAATGACTGTAAGTGTGTAAGTAGTTACCATATTTTTTTAGGTTGGTAGGCAAGGTGGTGGCCTGAAGAACTCAAACAGATATTCCGGGGGAAATATAACACGTAAAAGGACAAGGGGAAGTCAGAAGCAGGAAGAGACCTCTAGTTCACTTGAGGAGCGGGAGATGCTCAGAAGGGCGGAGTACCAAGACAACCTGTCGAGTCAGCAAGAAGCTCCTGAGCTCCAGTGACAGAAGATAAAAATAAAAATGTCAATCCCAGGCCTGGAGGTTTTATCCCGAGGTATGAGAGTCTCAGGAGGAAAGTTGGGAAACTCGGTTCTAAGAAACTCATTTTAAAGTGGTTAAGATAGAACCAGGCTGTGGTGAAGACAGGGGTAAGAACTTCAAAACCCTGCTCCTCAAAGACTCTCCAGGGACTAAGCTTTGCCACAGATAGACTTAGAGCAAGAAATTGCCCAGTGTACCAGGCACTCAGCATCACAAGGGGGACAGCAGATGTAAACACTTGTGGAAACTCAGATACGATAGCAATCCAAAAGGTAAGTCTGGTCGTCTGTCAGAGTCTGCAGAAGAATGGTTCTTGGACCTCCCGTGGATGCCAAAATCCTTGGATGCCCAACCTCTTGCATCCACTGGCATTGTGTTTGCACAGAACAGTCATGCATCACATACGTTAAGCCATCTCTCCAGAGCTATAACACTTGGGATGATGTTAATGCTGTGTGTGTGGCTGTAACACTACGTTGTGCAGAAACAGTAACTCTACAGAAGTATGTTCCTTAGAGACCCAGCCCTTTCCTGGTATCCTTGGACGTCCATGGATTGACTATGGCATACAGAGACCTTGTTTAAGAGAAGACCAACTAGGTCTAAAAATTATAGAGGGTTAAATGGAACCCACAGGACAGAGCAGGATGAAAACAGAAGCTTGGTTTGGAAAAGGACTAAAAGCAAGTCCTAGAGATGGGAAATGTTATCAAAGAGTTACAGCTGGGGACAATCCGGGCTTTGGCTCAGCTGGGTCCTTCATCTGTGATTTCAATAAAGCCACCAGGACCCTTAGTCAACAAAGTTTCAACCTTAGAGCATTCTTACTTAGTATCAGAGTGGAAGGTTCTATGAAGTCTATAAGTCATGCTGCCTCATAGACACGCCTTCAGAGCCCTTGGAAGGGTTAGCACGGTGTCACCTAGGAGGGCAGGAGGGCTCCCATTTGTTCCTCCTGGATGCAGACCCCAGGGTAGCACAGAGGAGGGAAGGTCAGGTTAACCCCTCAGGGATATCTGAATGCCGCACGATGCATAAGCAGAGGCGGTGTGTCGTCCCCCCACCCCCATGCTGCAGGCTTA
The DNA here is from genome assembly GCF_978045245.1 of Mus caroli. Classification (NCBI taxonomy): domain Eukaryota; kingdom Metazoa; phylum Chordata; class Mammalia; order Rodentia; family Muridae; genus Mus; species Mus caroli. The sequence goes on from NW_028227262.1 coordinate 61,574,450, forward strand.
TCCCTTGGGGTCTGAGTTGCTTGGTGATAGGCTTTGGGGAGATAGTGGGATTTTGAGAGTGCTGACATAATCAATATAATAACTCCCTGATGGATCCATAGCATGGCGGCATTATTGAGGGATGGTGAAAAAGATGTGGTAGGGGCTGGTTAAAAGGACCCTAGAACATGTCCCTGTGAGCTATAGCTGACCCTGGATCCTTCATACTCTTTCTCTGTGCTCACTGGTGGTCATTTGCTTTATGCTGCTGTTGCCTAGAATCATCCAACCCAAGCACTATGAAACCATGATCCAAGACAAAGCTTTCCACACAGAACCTGAGTAACACACCTTCCTGTTTGCAAAGCATCCTGTGAATGTTTGGTAGGGATGACTAGTGGTGAAACCCCAGAGGGCGGTTTGTGCAGGTGGGGTTTCCATCCTGCCTGTTACTTACCGGGTCCTGCTTAGTACATCACTGGCCTGGTTCTCTTGTCTGTGATACAGTAAGAACAACCTTCAGGTTAGCTTTGAGCTCCCATGCATTTACATGGAAGGATGCTTAGCAGCCATAGCCTGCTAGCTTTGGCCTCAGGAGATGAGCAGAGGTCTGCCTCCTGGGCTAGTCATTCGCCTGCTCACAGTGTGGCCTTCACATGGAGTATTTGCCCTTTGATACTCCGTTCTGTCCTTCCAGACTCTAGGGTGCCTGGTCTTTCCTATTCTCTCCAGACACTTGGCATTTCATCTGAGCTCTCTACAGCTGCTATTTCCTCTTCCTTAAGAATGGAACTCTGATTGTACCTGGGGCTCACCAGTACCATCAGTCACCATTGTGGGTAGCAGCAGAAAATGATATAGTCTGTGCCAGTAAGATCCTTATTTAAGTTCTGAATACAAAGGCATAGGCTCCTTGGGGAGAGTGTGGTGGTTTGAATATGCTTGGCCCAGGGAGTGACACTATTAGGAGGCATGGCCTTGTTGGAGGAAGAATGTCACTGTGAGGGTGGGCCTTCAGATGAACATGCAGAATTCTCAGTTCTTTCTGCATCATGACTGCCTGGATGTTGCCATGCTCCTGCCTTGATGAGAATGGACTGAACCTCTGAACCTGTAAGCCAGCCCCAATTAAATGTTGTCCTTTATAAGAGTTGCCTTGGTCATGGGGTCTCTTCACAGCCATGGAAACCCTAGCTAAGACAGAGAGCACACCCCTCTTCTTGTGCCTGAATGGTAGATGTAAGACTGTAGGCATTGTAGCCATCCTGTAATCAACGGAACAGCAGCAACAACAAACGTGTGGAGTAGAAGGGAGAACACTGGCTGTGGGGCAGGCAGACCATAGTCTTCTACTTTCTGGCTGCATAATCTCAGGCGTGTTTAAAATGGTATCTGTAAAATGGGGATCAAGACCTTCATTTTGCACAGTCGTTTCGCGGATCCAGTGCTGCGATAAACAGGAATCTATGTTCTCTACTGAAAAGCTCTCTCCTGTGTTGCAGTTGTTTTAATGCATAAATAAATAAGTGTGACTTTAAGGCAACACGAAGGAGACCATTTGTTTCTCCTCATGGACATGAACCTTCTGTCAACCAGCTCTGATCTGTAGCCCATCAGCTATGCAAACAGGAAGAAACTATGCAAATATCTGGAGCTGCAGGGGGCTGGCCAGGGTCAGCCTCTCCCAGCTGAGTGTCTCTGAAGGCCAGGATGAGGCCCCTCCTCCCAGGACAGAAGTTCAAAGCCATCCCTTTGGGTTGTCCTCCCCTGGCCTTGGTCAGATCACCCTCTGTCAGGGGAGACCCATCCTCACTGGCTCCTCTAAGCTGTCCCTGTTCTTTGCCCCTCCTCTCTGTCCCATCACAGTGGGAATGGGGTAGTTTTTTGTTTTTGTTTTTGTTTTTTTAATTGTTGCTTTTTCTTTCTGAAATGCAATCTGCTTGGGTCGCCTGTCTCAGAACGTTTCCATGGTTTTCTGTTCTCTAAGGATTAGATAAAGGCTATGCTACCTTCCAGGCTCTAGATGGCTGGCCCTTTCCCTCTTGTTTCCAGCTGTACCTCTCCAGCCATGCTGACTTCTGTTTAGTTTCTGGAATGTGCTATGGTGACCCTGAAGGCTTTCATACTGTTCCTATTTTCTCAGCTTTTAGCTCCTACTTCTGGGGCAGGGGCCAGGCTAAGCCTGCAGCAGGAACAGGCCTACCCCAGCTCTAGCGTTTGTCCCACCTCACATCTGTTCCTGTGGAAGTCTCATGCTCTCTAATTGCAGCCCAGGACAGGGATTTTGGTCTGTTCTCTTCACAGCCACATCCCTTGCCAGGTAGACAGTGGCCCAGAAGGTCTCAGCTGTGGTGCAAGTCAGGAGACAGGCCTGCCCTACCATGTGAAAAAAAAAACGCGCACCAGGCACAGCTAGGCTGAGAGAGCCTCACGGCTGTTCTGCTCTGCAAAGGCTCCAGTCTGCTCCACCCAGGAGCAACAGGCTAGAGGACAGCTGGTGACTTGCCAAAATTACACATCTGTCAACAGCCTTGCTAGAATTGGAGCCTGGTCCCAGAGTCTAGCTTCCTGCCGTGTCCAGCTAGCACAAAAGGTCACTCTAAATCTGTTTCCTCATCTGAAGAATGGGATCATAACAGGTCCCTCTTCACTGGGCTTCCTAAGGATGAACTGAAACAAGCCCATAAAGTGCTTTTACTTGGGCCTGCCTGTACACAGTGCGCAGTCAGTGACAATCAGGATCAAACTGAAGAGCCAAAAGTGGGTATCACTGATTGCAATCCGCGAGTAACAAGTGAAAGGATTTCATGGATGAACAGGAGCGTAAACAGATGGATGGGCCGATGGATGGTAGTGGAGTACTGACTTACGCAATGGAAGAATCATTTGTACGAATAGCTGAAGACCGGAATGAAATTAGAGTGCATAGCGTGGATGCTCGCTCGGTTTGGGAAACAGGACCCCGCCCCATCTGCTCCCTCCACCCCCCCAGTTGCTGCCCCACTCACCGCTCACCTGTAACCTCTAAGCTCTGTCTCCAGTCGCTGCACCTGGCGCTGCAAGCAGGGGACGCGCCGCGCCAGCGCCTCCAGCTCCCGTACTCTGTGCAAGCTGCGTCGCACCGCCTGCCGAGCCTCCTCGGTGCGCAGTCGCACCTCCACCTGTCCGCGCTGCAGCCGCCGGGCGCGCGCCTCCGCCTCTGCCAGCGCGCCCTGCGCTCGCTGCAGCTCGTGCGCTGCCGCTTCCGGGATGTCCGACTGGCTTTTCCAGAGGCCGACCTGCCCACGGGAAGCCACAGTGAGTGACCACTGCATAAGTCTACGGGGTCATCCCCTTACAACCTCAAAGCTCGCTCACTGAGCAACTGGCACAAGCGGCTAAGGCAAGTGTATGCAATCCCTCCCCCTCCGCCCCCAACGAGGGAAGTTGGGACAGGAAGTCCACCCTCTGTTTTTCTGCATGGTGACAGTAATTCCCCAAAGTCGTGCCTTCTAGGCTTAATTCCTGCATCCAGTGTACGCTGCTCCTAATTCACTGGACTCAAGGCACAGATTAAAGAGCAGACTGAAATTTCCGCCCTTTCTGAGATCTGTGCTCTGGACTGTCCTTGGAAACGGGGGTGATCTGTTTTGTTTTCTGCAGTGTTCCAAAGCATAAAGGAAGCTGGAACAATGTGCCCAGTAGGCACTTGAGCGTGAAAGATGGAGAGACCCTTTTAAATGAGAGACCCAGTCTCAGGCAACACACACACACACACACACACACACACACACACACACACACACACACACGACTCTACGCACTCTCAGGGTTCCTTCTGCCCCATCTTACACTCTCCTGGCAGACATATGAACTATGGAGGCCACTTTGACACCTAGTTGTACTCTGCAGCAACTAGGAGACAGGAGACACCAATGTAACGCAGGTCCTCTTCCTATACGTCTATAAGGACCCCTTTTCTCCCTTGGCTGGTCACCTGAGCTACACTCAACACGGAGGGCTCAAGTGTTCGTTGACTGATCCCAGAGACCAGCTCACTCAATGGCTCCACCTCAATAGCTCAGAGTGAGCCTGGCCCTCATTGCTGGCCATCCGGTGTCTTTCTCACCTGGGCTAGAGGCCTGTCAACAAGTTTCGCTGACTTGGGGAAGGGCAGTCCTTTCTGTTTTCCTTAAACCTCCCCGAAGAAGGATGTGTGCTGACCCATCACTACATGGCTACTTAAACAGGTTCCTTCTAGGATTAGAAGGGACTTGGGTAGGAAGTTGGGATCTTAAGGAATGATACATTGGGGTGAAAGTTGGAATGAAGGGGGTGGAATGGGGAAGGGAGAGAACCAGCTGAGGAGGGGCTGGGCCGTGGTGGGGCGCCTCTGTCTCCACCCACGGCATCCCGCGCACCTGAAGGGCCAGGCAGCGCGCGTCACTGCTCTGCAGCGCAGCCCGTAGGTCCTCCACCAGCTCGCGTAGGCTACTGTTTTCCTCCTCTAGATGTGCCACGCGCTCTCCATAGGCGCCACTGTGCAGGTTCGGTGAGCCAGGCCGGCGGCGGCGGCGCGGGCGGCGGAGGCGGATCTGTGTCTCGATGTGCTCGCTAAGAGCTCCGCGGGGCAGCCGGGGCCCCGCTCGGCTACTGAAATAGCCGCAGAGGCGCGCGTGGAACTGGCGGAAGGTGAGCTCTGGAGGGTCGGCGCGCAGAGCCAGGCGCGCCTCTTCCCTGACGTCCGCGTCCCCGCCAGCGATCATCCCAGCAGCCGGGTTCGTGGAGGCCGTCTCCGCGGAGTTTGCGTCCTCCGTGGCCGTCTCCCCGTCAGCGTTCAGCCCCAGTACCGCGCAGAGCGCACGGAAGTCGGCGCGCGGTAGGCGGCCCGCTCCCCGGCAGTCCAAGTGGTGGAAAACCTCCTGCAGATACTGGTCCAGACCGGTAGCCAGCACCACGATCTCATTCTCCACGCCGCGGTCCAGCCCATAGTGGTGAGCCAAGGCACTCAGCAGCCACTGAGTGCGCCGCGCCGGCCGCCGGTATGGGTCGCCCGCCGAGCTCTCCATGCCCAAACCTTGGTGGCTTCTCTCGGCAGATCGGCGCCTTCAGACAGCCGCCCGCGACCGCGGAGGGAGGGGCTGGGCGGCCACCGCCAGGCCGGAGAGGCACGGGACCGTATCCAGGCAGCTGCGTGGGCTGTGCAGGACGTCTGTGTTTGTCCCGATGGGAGGCGCTGGAGCTGCGCGCTCTAGTAATGGCTTTGACCTGCACTCCCCATCGCTCCGCACCCCTATCCCTATCCCCATCACTGTTACCAGTCCCTGACTCAGTTCTTTTGCCCTCTCCAGGCCTTTCCGCTATTGTCACCAGAGGCTGGAGCGCCTGCGCCTGCAGTTGTGTTCTGCAATTCCCAGCCCTCGGCCGCCAGGCAACCTGCCTAGTGTTCTCTGACTCTTCTCAAGACTGCTTCCTAAGCTCTCTCTCCCTCCTCGTAGCTAGAACCGAGGAGGAAACGAACTTGGACGTGGATGAAGTTAGAGTTTTGGTAAGAGGAAAGTGGTTGCCTACCGCGGCCACCTTTGGGCTCCAGGTGGTTACTTGGCCCGAGTTTCTTCCGCTGGCTGGGATGAGGTAAACAGAGTTGTTTGGCCACTATTTTCTCTGGTGCCCTAGAACTTGATTCTGGAAGATGCTGGGCAGACTTGCTTGCTCGCTTTTCTTCTCTCTTTCACAGAAATGTAGTATTGACTCCGTCTAGCTCTTGCCATAGGAACCTTACCCAACCACATTGGAGCAAAGAGCAAGTTCAGCGGCCCTTGACTATTAGATAAGCAGATCTTGTTTTGTGTACAAATCCCAGTTGAAAAGCATTATCATTTTGTTTCCTCCATTATAGCACCCCCGACCAGCACTTTGTCCTTTGTCCAACACATTTCGGGAAGGAATCAGACATCCCAAGCATTTTGGATATACATGTGTACATATATATGTTAATTATAAAAGCAATGACAATTTAACGGAATAATGTTCAATACCATACCTTGGCTTCTACCTTGGAAAACCACATGCACTGCATGTTCATTGACCACATTATTGATTATAATGGCTAGAAGCTGATATTCAGCAGGGGCCCCGGCAGGACAAATCGTGGAACAGAGATAAACGAGGAAACACGCTGCAGCAGTTTTTGTGACTATTATGACGAATGAATGGTATGTGATAATAACAACACTGCACAGAACATTACTGGATGCTTCCTACAAGGATGCACAGAAGGAATGGCAGCCACAGAACATCTGGTTGCTGTTTCTGGTGATGGTGAACCCTTTGCTATCGGTGCACTGGCTCTTCTGCTGAAGTGGGAGATTGCACTGTAAGATGTACAGATCAACCGTTTTTAGTATGATACAGTTATCTGACCACAACTACAGTCTAGTACTTCAACATTGCTACTCCCTCCATCCCCACCCGGCCCTCGCCATGTGCACCCCAATACTGTTCAGTCTCTAACTTGTCCTTCTGCTAAGGGAAGCTACTACTTTATGAATCCATAATCTGCTTATTCTCGATATTCATATAACTGGGATCTAATAGAAGGTGACCTTCTGGGGCTGCAGAGATGGCTCAGTGGTTAAGAGCACTGGCTGCTCTTCCAGAGGACCTGGGTCCAATTCTTGTCCCCACAAGGTGGGTCACAACCATCTGTAACTTCAGTCCCAGAGAATCCAATGCCCTCCTCTGCATGCACATGACACATAGATAAATAGAAGCAAAACACCTATACACATAAGATTAAAAGGGGGAATTTAAGGTGGTCTCCTGTGTAACTGTTATTTGTGTGTTTGCTTGCATTTTTTTTTGTATTCCTAGATCATCTTTATTTGATTTTTTTTTGGGGGGGGGAGAGAAAAATGTAGGTAGTGTAAAACACTTTTTATATTAAAACAGGTGCTGATAATATTGAATAGAATATAAAATTGACATTACTTTTTCAAAGTACTTTTGACACCAAAGACATTTCTAGCCAAGCTACTCATGAGCTTTAGGTTGTAACCCTGAGCAGGAAAGGACCGCCATGCTCATACTACCTAACATCGCAGCGTCTGCTGCACTGATGGAAATCCAAAGGCAGCAAATTCAATACTTCCTTACTTGGCAAAGCACAAGTAAGCTACTTAAGCGACACCTTATGCTCTCTCTCTCTCTCTCTCTCTCTCTCTCTCTCTCTCTCTATCTCTCTCTCTCTGTGTGTGTGTGTGTGTGTGTCTCCTTTAAAGATTGATATGGGATGAGGGCCCATCCTACTGTTTGTGGAGTCACCCTGGCACAGATAATCCTGTATTATATAAGAAAGCAGACTGATAGCCGGGCGTGGTGGTGCACGCCTTTAATCCCAGCACTCAGGAGGCAGAGGCAGGTGGATTTCTGAGTTCAAGGCCAGCCTGGTCTACAGAGTGAGTTCCAGGACAGCCAGGGCTACACAGAGAAACCCTGTCTCAAAAAACCAAAGGAAAAAACAAAAAAAGCAGACTGAGCAAGCCATGTAGTCAGTGAGCATGGTTTCTCTGTGGCCTCTGCTTCAGTTCCTCCTTCAGTGCTGTAGTGTGGTCTGTAAGGTAAATAGACCCATTCTTCCCCAAGTTGCTTTCGGTACCACAGCAATAGGAAGCAGCCTAAGACAGATGCATCCTGTGGTAGTTAGATGTCTTCTTGAGGAATGGCCCCTGTCTTCCCCATAGAGGCCTCTGTTTTCACTGACACTGGCAGCACACTACATGTGTTCTCCAGTGTGTTGAGTGATTCAGAGATGCTCAACCTGCATTTTCTTCACTGCAGTGCCTGGCACCAACCTCTTTCTTCAGGCCTGTACCAGTCAGCTGGTACCATCACGGTAACAGGTACTTTAGGGGACTAGCTTCATAGGAAGAGAGAGATTTATTTTCGCTCACAGTTTGCTTTGGGGCTTTTGGTGACATACAGGCATACATGGTGGTTAAAATGATATACACTTCATAGGTGATGTGGTCATTTGAATACAGTGGCCCTTTAGGTCCATGAGAAGTGGCACTATTAGGAGATGTGGCCTTGGAGTAGGTATGGCCTTGTGCACTTATGCTATGCCCAGTGTGGCTCACAGTCTTTCCCTGCTGCCTTCAGATTAAGATGTAGAACTCTCAGCTCTTTCTCCAGCACCATGTCTGCCAGCACACTGCCATGTTTCTCGTCATGATGATCATGGACTAAACCTCTGAATTTGTAAGCCAGCCTAAATTAAATGTCATGGTGTCTCTTCATAGCAACAAAACCCTAACTAAGGCAGGTGGAAAGAGGAAGAGGATGGGATTAGGAGTCCACAGTTGTCCTTAAGGACACGACCCAAGTGACAAGCTACTATGTCTCATCTCTTGGACTTTTTACCACCTCCCAAGAGCAGCACCCAAGGGACCAAGGTTTTCACATACATATCTTCAGACGACATTGCAGATCTGAGTTATAACAAGGTTCCCCTGAGGCATGCCTAGATCCTACTGCAAGCTGAAACCTGTCCTGAATCTGCTTCCTTCCTAGTGTGCTGTGATTACTCTAGCTCAAGTTCCTTACACCTCTCTCCTGTGGGATTGCTTCACCTGCCCCAAAGGCTTGAATTTTATGTATGTATGTGCACACACACACACACACACACACACACACACACACACACACACATTCATGCCCTTGAATGCCTGTGTCCAGTCCTTGAGGGATGCGGTTAATCTTAAGTTATACCATGACCCTCCTCCTCTGCTCAGAACTCACTAGGGATAAGAGACAAAGTCACCATCTTGACCCCAAGGATGGCACATCAGTACCTACCGTCCCTTTAACTTTTACCATCATTGCTTCCTGCCTCAGGCCTTGGCATCTGTTCACCTATCCATAACGCCTTTACCTTACCTACTAAGGATCCTGTCAGCCCTGGAAGATTACTTCTTTCTCAGTGGCTCATTTGCCTTCTGTAGGAAACACCAGACTGATGAGAGGAACACTGCCCACCTGGAATAGTATTTAACACACCAGAAGAGATAGACCTATGGCTCCTAATTTAGCTCCGTCCCCATGGTTGTCACAGCAAGTGGCATTGTGGCATGTTGCTTGGTGTCTGCTCTTATTGTTAGTCACAAATAATAGATGTCTTTTATTGGCATGTGAGTTTTAAAGCAACCCTCAGACTACATCAGGTATCAGCTCCGTACATGGCCTGAGCCACTTTAGGCTGGAGACCTGGTGCTCCGACAATCATCACAAAGTAGGGACTTGGTTGTTTGGCTTCACACCAATTCATAGTTGCGAATATGAATTCACAGCACCAAAGGGTTGAAAACTACTTCTGGCAGACATCCATGGATTTGAATGTTCTCTAGTCCAGTGATGTTCAAGCCCTTGAGGTTCCAGGTGTTGGAAGTGGAACCATGAAGTTCTGCTGGACCATGAAGTCCTGGCCTGAAGCTTAATGTAGCCATTTAAGGCAAATATCTGGGCTGTGACAGAGTCCTGTTCTTTGCAGATGAACCTTGGTTTTATCTCATGCCAGTTTTGAGGGCTCAGCCTAAGATGCTACAAACACCTTCCCAGTCCCATGCTGGTAACCACGTTGCTGAAGGACTCCTCCAGACAGTAGCTTTCCTGGGCCAGACAGTATAGAAAACAAAGCTTTTCAGTATCTTCCCATGGGCCGTTCCCCAGCCTCCTGCAGCTTAGTGGGGAAGGGTTTATAATGGCGCGCTGTTAGGCCTGTCTATCTGTGGGCTGTGTTACTAGGCACCCCCCGAAACAATCCCACTTGGATCCAGAAGGCTTTTGTTGGAGGTTCAAAGCATGTAAACTCAGAAGGTTTGTGGGTTCCTTTGTACGTGCTGGGGGGTGGGATGTCTGTGGGGGAAGAGTTACAGTCCTGGCAAAGAAATTACTTTTGAAGTCACTTCAGGATTGTTTGAGCTGCTTCCAATAGAGTACTGTTCAAAGTGTCATTATGAAGTCTAGAAATACATTAAGAAGCGGAGGTCACCCAAGATTCTGCAACCATCTAGCCTACAGTGTATTTGTGATGTATTTATTCTGGATTTTTTTTTTTTCATGTATTGGGGCATGAAAGAATTTGGGTGGCGGCTGCTTGAACTGCTTTGTGGTTGGGCTCACAGCACATCTGACACTTTGAAAGAGCAAAGCTTGTGGTTTGCAAATTAAGAGGACAGTGATTTGCTCAGGAATCTGATGTAGAGAGGGTCTGATGGTGACTGTGTCTGCTCTATGTGGCGGCAGCCTGTGTGCTTATAGGCCTGGGGACTGACATTGGCTAGGAGCTCTCAGAACAGTGCTGCATGATCCTGGCCTGACCATCATACTTATAGATAACACAGAGACTGTATTTGCAGATGAGGCTCCAAACAAGACAGCAACAGGCATTGTAGGAGATGATGTCAGAAGTCACATGGTATGACATCTATGAGCCTTATTGGCTGAACTACTGGAAGGGAGGAGTACTGACCACACAGAGGAAGAACATGAGAGGATGTCTCAGAAAACACAGTGACAGTGGTCCCTAAGCCTTATTCCTGAAGAGTTTTCCCTCAAGGCCTGGAACGGAGCCTCAGAATATTGTTGTTGCTGTTGTAAGTATTACTATTATGCTGGGAGTTTAACCTAGGGCCTGGCACAAACTGAGCAAGCTCTTTACCATGGAGCTATATCTTCTTAGTTTTTATTTTGAGACAGGGCCTCCCTAAGCTGCTCAGGGTGATCTTGAACTCACGCTGTAGTCCAAGATGGTCTTAAACTTGTGATTCTCCTGCCTCTGTCTCTTGAATAACATAGTATGTCAGGCCTGTGCCATCAGACCCAGGAAAATCTTATTTTTGATGCATTCTGGGTAACATTGATGTATATTTAGGAGAGGCTTTGGCCCTTTGGCTTAGACCGATGGCCTCTCACCCTGAGCCTGGGGAACGTGGTGATGTGGTGGTCACATCATTAGGTGATGTGATCAAAGACACTTTGAACTCTGTTGCCAGGTCAACGTGATTAGGGATCTTTCTCTATTTCTCTCTGTTTCTCTGTCTCTCTCTCTCTTTTTGTCTCTCTCTCTCTCTGTCTTTGTCTCTGTATCTCTGTCTCTGTCTCTCTCTCTCTGTTCCTGGGAAGGAACAATTTGGCTGTGCCTTATTGCTGAGGTGCCTCCACCTTGGTGAAGTGGATATCTGATAACGTGAAGAAGTAAGCTGGGTGTGGTGGCACATGCCTTTAATCCCAGCACTTGGGAGGCAGAGGCTGGTGGATTTCTGAGTTCGAGGCCTGCCTGGTCTACAAAGTGAGTTCCAGGACAGCCAGGGCTACACAGAGAAACTCTGTCTCAAAAAAACAAAACAAAACAAAAAAACAAAAAGAAGAAGAAGAAGAAGAAGAAGTAAAGCCAGACTTCATGTGGGTTTCGTTGTGGGCCATGCAATCTTGACATCCAGTAAGACTTGTTCCTGGTGTTCCCCAGGCACTCTACTATTTAGCTAAGGAAGGAGTAGCTAGTCACAAGTATCTTGAGATGAAAAGAGAGGCTAAGGATGTTAAATCCTGACACAGAGCTGAGTTTACCAGTTGGCTCATTATTACGTGGGACCCTGGGCATACAAGTCATTCAGGTCTCCACACAAGTAGAGTGTATCTGTCTGCACACTTCATAAAAATCATGGTGTAAATCAATTATTACAGGACCCTTCTGTGGGAAAGGGGTCCACTGTCTGCTCCTGAGGGATGGAGCTGCTGACCTGTTTCTGTTGCTGGCTGGCTTTAGGAGCTGCTGTATCTCCAGGCTCCCCCCTCCCCCACTCCACCCCCGTCTATTTTCAGCACATCTTGGTACATGGAGTGGACTCACTAGGATGCTGGAGTGTGGACAAGGTGAGTAGCTTTCCTTAAAGGGACTTGCTGCCATTCAGCGTCAACCCCTTCAAGTTTTTCTTGAGGTTCCGGTTTTATCTTGATTTAACCCAAGGGTTCCATTTACTATGCAGTATTCTGGAATGTTCTCTCATCCGATGACCTAGAAAAGTACACACTGGGAAGCTTGGGACTTGCTTCCAGCTACAACTCTGCTGAGGCTCTGCCCTGAGACTAAAAGTAGGTCATAGTTCAGCTTCAACTCTACTTTTCTCAGCAGCCAAATGTGTGTTAAGCCTTGTGTTCCCTTTTCTTTATTAAACTGGCTGATGGAAAACTCCCTCTCTAGAGAACCTACCGGATTCCACCAACCCTCCACAGTCCCCACCACCTTTGGGGGCTGTGTACCAAAAGCCACCTTGCCCTTCATTAGTTTGCTGTGAACTTGTCATGAGCCTTCACTTCTAGGCCTTGTATCTGCCATTTCTTCTGGATAGGCTATTTCCTTCGTTCACAGCTCTGTCTGATTTTCATTACCTCTTGAAGTCCATCCCTGTCCCAGACCTTGGCCAGACCACTGTGGGGTGTTCCTCTCTGGCTCAGGTCACTTGGTGTGCAGTGGCCTTCTGGGTCAGAGGCAGCAGCTGGGGTGCTTAGCCAGGGTGCTTCAGTGTGGGTGGGCTTTGCTGTGGTGTGCAGGCCTTGGTGGCCAGGAGTCTAGATTTCTGTCCAGTGCTGCAACATAATTTCTGTGTGCCTTCTTCACTCTTTTAAGTCTGCAGCCTCATTTGGGGGGGGGGGGGGACGACGACAGGATTATCATGATATTTTGAGGTCTGAATATGTAGATACTATCGCTTCCTTTAGCTTTATTTAAGCGTGGGAGGTGGGAGTGGACGGAGACATAGAGAGGATCTAGCAGGTATTCAGCTCAGAGTGAGAGTTTTAAAAATATTGGGTAACTATCCAAATCTAACTATCCAATCTTCTACCTTTTGACAGGTCTGGTGCACCAAGGCAGAGCAGACGCTGTGTGGTGAGAATCTCATTCTCGCCCACTCCTCCCCCACACCCCGTAGTGAGTTCCTTGTTCAAAAGTTCATACTCCCCCCCCCCCACCTCTGCCCCCTCCTGCCCTCCACACCCCCCCCCCCCATACTGCCAGGAGCCGAACTGAGCTGGAGGAAGGAAGCCCCGCCCCCAGCCGTGAACTAGGTCTCCTGGCAACCGCCTAACAAAGTCCCTTTGGGACTCTGCTCTCTTAGCGCCTGCGCCTAGCTAGCTCCCTTGATTCCAGTGGCTGTAACTGTGCAGCAGGTGCAGGAGTCAACCGGTGTGCCTATTCACAGGTAACCCTCGAGCCTTGGGTTCAGCCTCTATTTCACCCCAGACGTCCCAGGTCCCCCAGGCACCGACTTCCTGTTAGCTAGAGTTCTGTGTCTCGAAACCTGAGTGATGTCCAAGTCAGAACTCTTTATCTCGCTTTAAGTCAATTTCCCAGGGATCGGTATATACCCGGCCCACTCAGTTTCCCCTTCTGCAAGCGGGAGCTGCCAGTTCTGTGCTGTTGCCACATCTGGGACTCTGCCTCACGTTCTTAAAAGGAGTCAGATCCCTGTCTTCTGGTGCCCCCTGGGTCAGTGGTGACCTAGGCTCACCTGGATCGGTATGCCAAGAGCACCCCCTGACCAACTCCTGATTTCTGAGCGAGGAGTAACTGAACTCAGGTCGGAGAAACATCACTGATCCTTCACTGCCAGCTGCAGTTCTCTGGTGGTTCCTTCTTTCCATCTGTGGAGCACTCACTGTGAAGCAGGCCTCTACCAAAGCCTGGGACATTGGAGACAGGACAGAGATGGGACTGGGAGGGTGGGCCTTCCTGCACTGGGCAGATTTACTCCTGGGATCTTTGCTGTCTCCCACCAGGACCATTCGAGTGCTGTGCACCATGTCCCTGCAGGCCTGGGATTGGGAGGAAGAGGAAGGGTCAAGCATGGGGCCCCACTCCGTGGCCAGCGAAAGCGAGACGGAGGAGAACCTGAAATCCAGGATCCCAGCCCATGATTGGGACTCTGAGGACCAGTTCAGCAGCAGCCTGCATTCCTCAGAGGGGCCTGCCTGCATCTCTAACTCTGATGTGCCCCAGATTGTCCCCTGCAGATTTGAGATCTCACTGGCCTTCCCTGTGCTGCTAGGTAGGTGCTAAGGAAGAACTTTGCCTCTTAGCAAGGTGGCACATGACTGGCTTCCATATCTCTTTCCCTCCACCGTTTCCCTCCCATGCTAGAGTAGTTGGTACCAATGGAGGCAGAGGTCAGATAAAGGACAGACAATTTGGGCCCAGCTATTGGTTAGGCATGGAAGTGATTGTGGGACTTGCACTTAGCTCGCTCAGAGGCCACAAGAAACAGGCCTCCTCACCTCTCCTCCCTTACCCTCTCCTTCTCTACCTCTACCCTCTCTTTCTCTCTCCTCCCTTCCCCTTTTCTTCTCATCCCCTCTTCTCTCCTCTTCCCCACCCCAGCTTAACAATCTCTGCAAAAGTTAAGACTTGGTTCTCATAAACCATTACCCAATGCCTTGCTTAAGACACATCCCAGACTCATTGGCTAAAATCTCTTGAGTCAAGAGATTTTACACTACACAACAATATAGTAGTGTAGCAGACACAAAAGGGGCTCCACCCTCCCTGGTTGCAAGCAGGAGTCATAGTTTCTTCGTCAGGTTGCCAGTCTAGGCTGGGCTCTGGACAAGTGGCCTTTCTTCCTCTGTTCCAAGCCTTTAGTTTTACTTCTTGCTAGATGTAGTACTTCATACACACTGGCTTACTATGGACAGGCTGGTGCAAACAGAGGGTAAACCTAACCTATGATAGTTTATCTTGATTGCCAACCTGATGGACTTTTGGGTCATGGAAAGAAACAGCCAGGTATGTGGGCAAGGGGTTGTCTAGATTAGGTTGAGGTGGGAAGACTAACTCTAAATGTGGGCAGCGCTATTCTGAGAGTTGCAGACAGGAAGTGAATACAAAGGAGCCTGTGAGCCGGATAGCTTCATCCCCCTTTGGTGACTCCTGTGATCAATGGGAGGAAGTGACCAAATAAGGGACTAGACCTTGATGGCTAGCTTTAGGACTGTAATCTGATGGTT
This sequence comes from Mus caroli, assembly GCF_978045245.1. Classification (NCBI taxonomy): domain Eukaryota; kingdom Metazoa; phylum Chordata; class Mammalia; order Rodentia; family Muridae; genus Mus; species Mus caroli. The sequence goes on from NW_028227262.1 coordinate 61,589,468, forward strand.
TTTAGCAAGGCAGAGGGAATGAGGAGAGAAGGACAAGACGCTCCAGAGCCATGCTCGCCACATTTGAGCTAGCCAGAGTCTCTTCAACTTCTGTAGCCCTAATTCTAAGAAGTAGAATTGTTCTCAAAGTATGTACTTAAAATTGCTTGATGGCTGTTGTCAAATTGCCCTTTTAAGGATTAGAATAATGTACCCTCCTAGTAATAGAAAAATGACTCTATCTGCTCATGTCTCTTTTCCTTTCCTTTCTTCTTTCTTTCCTCCTCCTCCTCCTCTTCCTCCTTCTCATTTTCTTTTTTAGAGACAGGATCTCATTGTGTAGCTCTGGCCAGTCTAAAACTAGCTAAAGTAGACCAGGCTAGCCTCAGACTAACAGATATAAGCTTGTCTCTGCCTTTTAACTGCTGGGATTAAAGGGGTTGTTTTAGGGTTTATATTGCTGCGAAGAGACACCATGACCATGAAAACTCTTATAAAAGAAAACATTTAACTGGGGCTGGCTCGCAGTGTCAGGGTTTCATCTGTTATTATGGTGGGAAGCACTGAGGCAAACAGGCAGACATAGTGCTAAAGAAGGAGCTGGGAATTTTATATCTTGATTTGAAGGCAGCAGGAAAAGAACCCTGTGAGCCATTGAGCCTAGGTTTGAGCATCTGAGACCTCGAAGCCTTCCCCGCAGTGACACACTTCCTCCAACAAGGCCTCACCGACTCTAACAAGGCCACACCTCCTATTAGTGCCACTCCCTATGGCCAAACATTCACACATTGAGTCTATGGGGGCCATACCTATTCAAACCACCTTGGGTGTGCACTGCCATTTCTGGCCATTCGTTCATTTCTCGATTTACCTTGATTGGATCTGAACAAATTCTCTGGGCAGTTGTACTGTGTCTTGGTTAATAAAGACTTTACCGTTGTGATCAGACACCATGACCAAGGCAACTCTTTTTTTTTTTAAGTTATCAAAATAATTTATAATAGTTAAATGCCTCTTAAATATACATGATATCTTCTGAAGCTAAAAGTAATATGCACCCAGTCTGTCTTTAAAATCTATTCAGAACATTAAACATGATAGAAGTAGGAAAAAAAACTCTTATGAAGTTCTCTATGAAAGGAAGTTGTGAAAAGTTTCTGATTAGACAGAAACTGCTTTATCTCCAAGGAAGAATACTCAGTGTAACTGTGGCTCCATAGAATGAATTGGATAGTGTTCCTTCTGTTTCTATTTTGTGGAACAGTTTGAAGAGTATTGGTATTAGGTTTTCTTTGAAGGTCGGCTAGAATTCTGCAGGAAAACCATCTGGTCCTGGGCCTTTTTTGGTTGGGAGACTTTTGATGACTGCTTCTATTTCTTTAGGGGACATGGGACTGTTTAGATTGTTTATCTGATCCTGATTTAACTTTAGTATTTGGTATCTGTCTATAAAAGTGTCCATTTCATCCAGATTTTCCAGTTTTGTTGAATATAGGCTTTTGTAGTAGGATCTGATGATTGTTTGAATTTACTCAGTTTCTGTTGTTATAACATCTCCCCTTTTCATTTCTGATTTTGTTAATTTGGATACTGTCTCTGGTGGAACTGCTGTGGAGGAAACCACTCCTCTCAATGTCAGCCATGGTGGGGGTTGTGGTCAAAGACAGACAGAGGGAAGAGATGCTGACATCCCAGTGTCACCTCTGGGGATGTACTTGCACTGACCCACTCTCTAATGAAGTCCAACTCTTAGTTTCTACTTCATTCCTGGTATTGGCACTGGGCACTGGGCCCTTGGAGATGTTTCCAAACCATAGCAATGTTTGTTGCCTTCAGGGAGCAGTGGGGCTAGGCCTTCTTTCCCCTAAGTTAAAACAAGGCTCATTAAACCTGTGTCTTCTAGGTAATAAGGGAAAACCCCCAAATGTACCTGATAAAAAGAAGTCTGCTAAATCAGAAACCCGGGCTGGAAAGGCTCGTCAATTCTACCACATTGAGTATTTTTTCCTGCCTGATGACATAGAACCCAAAATAGTTGATGTTGTGGTGTTTCCTAACGTAGCCAAAGTGTTTCTGGAGTCGGGAACAAAGGTGAGTGGTGTGTGTGTGCATGTGTGAATGTGTGCCTGTGTGTGTGTGTGTGTTTGCATGGAGCCTCACACTCAGGATGCAGACTGTGTCCCACTGACCTGCAGCAGGCTCAGCAGTGGAGTTTTCTAGATATGTGGGAAAGTGAGGCCACCTCAGAACTAAGGAATGAGAAGGAGAAGAGCAGAATGGTCCTACAAATGCAATTACATGACCTCTTTAGATATCTTTACTCTGTAGGTTCTTGAATGTGTCATCAAACAAGGCTTTAGTTTTATTTTAATTTTTTTTAAGTACTGAGCATTCACTGTAGGCCCAGAAGGTTCTTTCCTACTATGCACACATACGTGTGTGTGACTGTTCATGTGCAAGACTTATATCAACATACATGCACACATAAAGACTCCTGGGATGCTTTGACTTAGAGCCATTGCTTGGAAGTCACCATCAAGGGCGCTATGCATATACTTGCTTAGATTTCCGTTTTCAAGGAACGGGTAACGGGGACACTGTCCAGTGCTCAGGACTCACTTCCCTGTGATTGAGAGCTAGGAGAGAGGCAAGCCCAGAAGCCAGCTAGACAGAGAGGGCATCAGCCCTACTGTGCTGCCGGGGCTAGGCCAGTGGGAAGTGCCTAATCTGTAGGTTGGTCCTTCATCTCCCACTGTGTCTGAATGGTATTTTACACAGACTGTAAAGCCATGGAGAGATGACGACAAAGTCTGGGTGTCATGGAGCCAAACTTTTCATGTCAACATGACAAAGGAATTGTTAAAGAAACTGAATTTCCACAAAATCACCTTGAGGCTCTGGGACACCAAAGACAGAGTCTCAAAAAGAGCCAGGTACCAGCGGGTGAAGGCCTCAGCCTATTCGGAAGACTTGGAGTCTCTTGGTAAGTTGGCAGTTTTGCTTCTATTTTAAATGTTTCTGGCGACTTGTGTTTTCTCACTACAGGCTGGACGTCGTACCTAGTCTATGAATTTAAAAGGCTGATGTGGTATCAAGTTTGATACTCTCTGAGCCCTGACAGGATGGCCCAAGTGGAAAACTCCACAGCTGAATTCACATGACAGACGAGGGTCATCAAAGTACCAGCCTTCCTAATGCTGGATCTTTTACCGGAGTTCCTCAGGTTGTGGTCACCTCCCAGCCATAACATTTTCATTGCTACTCCATAACTAAAGATTTTGCTACTGTTATAGATTATAGTGTAAATATCTGTGTTTTCTAAGGGTCTTGGGTGACCTCTGTGAGAGGATCATTTGACCCTCACCAAAGGGGTCTCGATCTACAGGTTGAGAACCACTGCCTTATAGCATCTCCTCAGAACTATGAATGGAGTGTTCACACACCTTGAAGGAATCTCCTGTTTAGAGTTGAGCTTCTTCCTCCAAGGTTCTTCATTTGGAAATATGAAAACATTCCAAAATCTGAAAAAGTGCTCCAAGTCCCAAGCGTTTAAGATGAGAGGTTTTAAATTTATAACATCAGAGTAAAAAGCCAGTGTTCCTTGTGTCCTTATGAGATTAGCCTGATGCACATATTGCTTTCTGTGTTGGGCTGTGACATCCACCCAGGGCATACCTGGGGAGTCACAATGTGCTTGTGTACTTGGGCAGTGTTTATATACCTCCTTTACCTTTGGTGAACTTTCGATCCAGAGCAGCTCTGATATGAGTTACTGTCACTGGGTTGTCTCCCCAAACTGATATCGTGTGTTGACTCAAAAGTAAATAAGGATACCAAGAAACAAAAGAAAGGTTTGGCTTGTGTGTACAGTTCAGTGGTTAATGGGCAAGCGTTGCATGTCTGAGTTTCTTCTATAGTACTAGAAAAAGAAACAGAATGTTAAAAATTGTACCTCCTCTGGCTGGGACGATGGCTCAGTTGGAAATGCCTGCAATGCAACTATGAGGACCCAAATGGCCAGGCAGTGGTGGCGCACGCCTTTAATCCTAGCACTTGGGAGACGGAGGCAGGCAGATTTCTGAGTTCAAGGCCAGCCTGATCTACAGAGAGAGTTCCAGGACAGCCAGGGCTACACAGAGAAACCCTGCCTCAAAACAAACAAACGAACTAACAAACAAACTAACAGGACCCAAATCTGACCTTCCAAAACTCATGTAGAAAGGGTGGGGGTGTTGACTTGAATCTGTAACCACGGTTTGTGGGAGGTAGAGATAAGTGGTCTCTGGAACTTGAGATCAAGGTCTAGCCAAGTTGGTGAACTTTAGGTTTAGTGAGAGTCTGTTTCAAAGACTAAGGGAGAGAGTGACTGAGGAAGGTAGCCAGCCTCAGCCTCTGGCCCTGCATGTACCCTCACCTCCAAACATGTGTGCTCATACCCAACCCCACCTCTCTCAGGTCAACACGCTAACACCCATATGCAACCCACTTCAGAGGGCTTTTGTTGTCGTGGTGGGGTGGTGGTGGGAGTGGAAACAAGGTCCTGTACTCCTGGGCTCCCACCAACCTTCTTGGTACCCCTCTCCCAAGTTTAACTGGAGACAAGCAAGATCTTACTAAGTCACCCAGGCTGTCCTGGGACTTTTGATTATTCTGCCTCAACCTCCCTAGTGCTGGGATTACAGGGCTATTCCTAACAACAGAGACCTTTACTTGTGTGAGTATAGCAGTATCAGATCCTTCTGAACTTCCCTGAAGCAGCAAGGAGGGAGGGATAGGGATTCTCACGATGTGATGTCCCAGCCATCTAGTCCCATCCCCTTCTTATCCTAGCTGCGGAATGTGGACGAGTTCTTAAACATTCCTCTCATCTGTAAGAAAGAGAAATTAGTACCCATTCCACTAGCATGCTACTGGCAAGGTGGTGAGAGTGGTCTCTTAGGACTCAAGCAACAGGAGGGAGGGGGTTGTTCTTGGAGAACCTGAACACCAGAATGAAGTGCTACTGAGGAGCGGGTGCTGGGTGCGAATCCTGACACTCTCTCTAATGCTTAGAGACACAGAATGGGGTTTGTGCTGCCTTTGGTGTTGGCTTTCAGGTAAGTGTAGTCACCCACCCTTGCAGACCACCCTTATACAGCAGTGGGCGGGGCAGAGCCACACCCCAGCTCTCCAGGGAAACCTTGAGGGAACATTAGCTTCCCAGGTTGCCTGCCTTTCATACCCCAGGCTTGGTTGTAGTTTTCCTTGGTAACCTGAGCTTTGCGGAAGCTTTGGGCCAGGTGCTTCCTGGTTGTGGGCTTTCCTGAGGATAACATTAGCAGCGCCTAGGCTCAAGAATTCCTTCCTATATTGCAAGATATCCTTAGTGGTTCAAGTCACCGCTCACCGAGAATCACTGATTTAAATCTAAACTAATAATTGGAGAGTTTCTATGGGAGAAAACGGGAACAATAAATAACTTTTGCCACTCGGACCAAAGGAAAAACCCTTTAGGTGTCTTCTGTGGGTTCCAGGGCCTGACCTGGGCCTGGATTTCTTCTGGTGCATGTCTGCTGCCATTGGAGCGGGTGTGGGGCAGTGGCTTCTGCTCTGTGTAGTGAAAGGGCCCTGGAATCCATTGGGTCAGAAGAAGGAGGTCTGGGCCCTGCAGGGAGGGACCCTGGCATCTACCTTGTAGCCACAGTGACAGCTTTTTGTTAAACCCTGTCCCAAGCCTAGTGTCCCTGACTCTTATTTTAAATATATATTTTCCCATTAAAGGAACAGTGGATATTCACTATATAAAAACGATTTAGAAATGTGTAGGAAAAGGAAGGAAAACCTAAAACCACACAGTGTCTGGTCCAGAGGTGGTCATAATTAATAACCTTTCTGTGGGTCTGTCTTTTGTCACTTAAGGATACCTCAACCATGAGTCAAATTTAACCTCCTCTTCCCCTCTCCCCCTTCTTTCTTGAGTTTTTTTCATGCTCTTCATTCACTCCATGCATTCATGGAATGCTTAACACTGTCATATGTTGGGGGGGGGGTCCATGCTGAGAGAGAGAGATTGGCAAGGGGGTGCAGCTCTCTGGCTAGGATCAAAGAGTGTTTGTGGGCTTGGTTCTTCTGGGGCAGCGGTTCTCAACCTTCCCAATGCTGTGACCCTTTAATGCAACTCTTCAGGTTGTGGTGACCCCCAACCATAAGATTATTTTCATCGTTACTGCAGAACTGTAATTTTGCTATTGTTATGAATCATAATGTAAATATCTGATATGTGACCCCAAAGGGGTTGGCCACCCATGGGTTGAGAACCACTGTTCTAAGGGCTGTGATACAGAAGAGTTACCCATTAGCATCAGGTACTCCATGTCTGGAGGACAACTCCTCCCTTGCGGAGATGCAGAGAGCCAGTGGCATGTCACACACAGTTGCAAGTGTGTGACCTAGTACTTGGTGGCAGTGTCATAGATTATCCTCTCATCTTCTGCTGTGTGTCCCTGGGAGGTGTCAGAGGACTGGGTGTGGCAGATGTCCATTAGGCATATTTGACTAATCCATTTTCTCATTCCAGAGGAAGTGAAACATTTGGTTTTGAGTCATAAAAAGTTGTCTTTAGTTTCCATTGGTAAAACCAACACTATCTCCGAAGAGTTGAAAGAGGAGAACCTACCAGGTGACCAAGAAAAGGCAGAAAAACACTTGAAGTCTCCACAAGGTGAGGAATGAGGGCTGTAGACACCTGAGCTCAGCTCTGTGCCGGGAGACCGGCTCAGTTTGCATCCCCCCCCCCCCAACCCCCGGCATCCTATGCCTGTCTGCTCATCGCTCCAGTGCCCTTGGGCGGCTTGATTTGGAGTTTTCTTCCTCGACCTGCCCTGGCCTCCCCTGTCTTCTTCTCTTCCCCCTTCTCATTCTTCCTCCTCCCTCTTTTGAGCCAGGCTTTCCCTAAGTAAGCCTGGCTGGCCTAGAACTCACTATGAAGGCCAGTTGGCCAGGCTGGTCTGGCCTTGAGTTTGAAGTAACCCTCTTGCCTTAGGCTCCTAAATGTTGGAATTGCAGCTGTGAGCCAGTATGCGGCAGATTTAATGGATATTTGTTTCACAACTTAAAACACACACACACACACACACACACACACACACCCCACAGATAAAACAGTTAGCCACCTTGTTGGGAACTTGAGACTCCCAGAGTGCTTTCAACATTCTACAACATATTCATAAGCAGGACTGAAGGGGACACTTATAGCAGATCCTTCTCCTCCTCCTTGGCTGGTAGGGGTCTGCTGGCCTTTGTTTGCCCAATACTTGGAATGAATCATGTTTGTATGTTTCATTCACGAGCAAGCCCTTCTTTCTAAAAGATGCTGCTGTGTCAAGCCTTTGCCCGCAGATGTGTCACTGAAATGAGCAGGGACATCATTTGCTTTGAGCTAGCACAGAGTGAAACTTGCAGACTCTTGCTAACATTTGGTTCTCACCAAGCAGAGCCTGAAACCCCTTCTAAGAATGATGAGGAGTGTGAGAAGTTACTGAAGATGGAGGAGTCTCCTTTGTCTAGGTAAGGACTAGCTGCTTAGGTGGCGTGGTGTTGGGGTAAGACCACCTCCTCCTTGGCCCTGCTCTGAGTCTTTGGACACTTTCTTGCTGGTCTTGGTTAAAGTGACGCTAAGACAACCAAGGAAAAAGGAAAGATCAGGGAAGGAAATGGAGGCGGTGCTTTGGGGTGCACCAGGCACCCTGTCTCTGCAGGAAGTGCTGTATACCTTGACTGACCCACAAACCTTGGATTGGTTATCAGGCTCCACTATAGGCACAAGGTGACGAGTGCTTTCATGAGTTTCACAAAGTCAGAAAGCTGGGATTTGGGAGCAGCCAGGAGTTCAGCCCACAGTCTCAGCTTGTGTAGCCTCAGTAAGGGCGTCCAGAAAGTCACAGCTCCAGAGCTCAGATCCCCAGGTTGGTTCTGGAGAAGCAGGGGTAGAGAATGGAAACACAGCTATGGTCTGGGGCAGGTTGAGGATAGCCAAGAGCCCATGCTGACAGATTCCTCTTCACTCGGGCTTCTAAGCTTGGGCCATTCTCCTTGCCCAGTCTTCCTGAGTGTGCAAGCAACAGACCTAGCTAACAATTCTGACATATTGTTTTTATTTGAATTTGCATTTTAACTTGAGATATTTGACCTTTGTTTGCCATCACCCACCTCCCATGATCTCGGCCTATCTTTTTTTACTTAACCAGGCGTCCTTCTTTATAGACTTAAGCGGAGATGACATTCACCTCCTGGAAATGTGGTTAAGTCTTGTGGGTTCTTAGATGACTCATAGTTTTAGGTACCTTATATATATTTTCCATGTTTTCTACTTGTGCAAGTGTGGCCCACTGGCAGATTTAAGGAGTCTCAGGCTGCTCCAGGCTCCCGAGGGATAACTCACATCTGACAAAAGCCCTAGGCTATCCCTATGGATATGGTTTTAAGAAGTAGGGACAGGCCAGCGAGTAGACTCTCCAGAGATGCCACCTGTATGCTTTCTCCTTACTGTTCTTCTCTGTGAGGTTTCTCTAGACGGACCATTTCAAAGACACCCATTTCTCTGAGTGGAGCAACCATGATGGAGATCAAAGAGCTCATTGAGAAACCATCGTTGACCAGCTTAACAAACATGCTGGAGAAGCAAAAGTCTCAGCGTGAGTCAAGATGGGTCTGTGCTTTTATGACGTGACTAGATCTGAAAAGTTAGGATATATTTAGATTTAAGGCTCGTCAATAAGATCTGTTGGCATTTGATTAAATGAGATACTATGCACATTCACTTGTTCATCGACCCATTCATCTGTCCATCCATCCACCCACCTTCTCATCCATCCAGCTCTCCAGTTGCCCGTCTGTCCATCTGCCCACCTATCTGTCCATCCACTCACCCGCAGAATTTTGTTCCTTTCCATTCCGGTGGGTGGTTTTGGATTCCCGTCTCATGAGTTGCATAAATGCAGACATGAAAATGTCTACTCACTAAAGGTGAACTTTCCAATGAAAGGCTGTAACTCTGCATGGTAGTGCTGTGTTGGTAGGCTCGGGGTTGTTGAGGTGATGGAAAGACTCTCCATGAGAAAGGATGGTTTGCATCTTGGGGAGGTGAAGGGCACAGCATCATAAGTCACAGGGCTGTCTCAAACAAAGCATGACATCCTAGCCTGCAGAGCAACAAGAACCATCAGAAGCTGCTTGTGTGTGTGTGGGATCCTTTTATGCACCATGTAAAGATGGTTGTTTTTATTATTCAAGTGCTGATTTCTGTGCAGGCAGAGAGTTGAGAGCAGACCCGACTTGGGTATTGGTATTCATATGGCTGCGTCATATCTTTTAAGCATTCCCTCCATCATCTTCTGGTTGGTTTAATAAAGTGCTGAGGCAGGAGAGGAGAGGTAGGACATCCAGGGAGAGATAGGACTCGGGGAATGTCAGGCACTGGAGGGTGTGCCAGCCAGACACTGAGGAGGTTGGGTGTGTGAGACTGAACCTGAGGAGAGGGAATGAGTCATGTGTGAGATTAGTGCAAATGGGCTAATTTAAGTTAGATGGGAGCAAGTAAGCTAAGGCCTAAAGCTTCCATAATTAATAAAAGGTCTCTGTCATTATTCGGGAGCTAGCACCTCAAGAGACTATCTGGTTATACTTGTCCTGGTTGACATTTCCTCTCTCCCTCCCTCCTCTTCCCTTCCTCCCTCCCTCCCTTCCTCCCTTCTTCCTTTCCTCCCTTCCTTTCCTCCCCCTCTTCTTCCTCCCCCTCCTCTTCTTCCTTCTCCTCCCCTTCTTCCTCCTCCTCCTTTCTTGATCAACTCCACACAGGCTAGAGTCATCTATGAAGAGGAACCTTAACTGGGAAGATGCCTCCATCAGCTTGCCTGTAGGCAAGTCTGTATGGCATTTGCTTGATTACTGATCTATGTGGGAGGGCCCAGCCCATTGAGGGTGATGGCACCCCTGGGCTGGCGGTCCTGCATTGTATAAGAAAGCAGGCTGAGCTAGCCAGGAAAGCAAGCAGTCCTCTATGGCCTCTGCTCATGCCTCCAGGTTCTTGCCAGCTTGGAGTCTTGCTTTGGCTTCCCCTGAGGATGGGCTGTGACCTGTAAGCTGAATGACCCCTCTCCTCCCTAAGTTGCTCTTGGTCATGGTGCTTTATTGCAGCAATAGAAACCCTAAGACACCAGCCAACCTTACCTTCTCCTTCTTAGCCTGGATCTTCTCACCAGTAAAGGCAGTGTGTATCTAGTGAGAAGTGAAGCTCCCCATGACAGGCTGCCTCACTTCAATCCTGCTGCTGCTGCTACAGCTGCTTCCTCACCTGCCAATCATCAGTTGGTCCCTGAGGCTGCAGAGAAATGACTGTGAGTCCAGCTCTGGCCAAGGTGCTGGAAGCATATGGGTCTCTCCGACTTTGGAGACCCTGAGGCACGGTTCCCACACTCACATTTGGAAACCTATTAAGTCCTCCAGAAGGTTCTTGTTTCTAGAAAATGTTTTTTGGTTTTTGTTTTTGTTTTTGTTTTTGTTTTAGCTTTTTAGTGAGAGTTTTCCAACCATTCCTTTTATTTTGAAAGAGACAGAAAATTCACAGAAAATATAACAACTATGTGGCCACAGTTTAGGATTTAATATTTTACCATATTTCCCTGCTTCCTGTTTTTTCCTTTGTGTGTGTGTGTATGCATGAGTTTGTGGTTCCATGAATGGCATGATGTACATTTCACAGTCAGAAGACAACCCTGCATGCTGGTCCTTGCCCTCCACTTTGTCTGAGACAGGGTCTCTCTTTCTCTGTGGCTTCTGGGGATTCCCCTGTCGGTACATGACATCTCACCCTGGCAAGATTTAGTTATTTATTTTATGTATATGAGTACACTGTAGCTGTCTTCGGACACACCAGAAGAGGGCATCAGATCCCGTTACAGATGGTTGTGAGCCACCATGTGGTTGCTGGTATTTGAACTCAGGACCTCTGGAAGAGCAGTCAGCAGTCAGTGCTCTTAACCACTGAGCCATCTCACCAGCCCACCTTTGTGCCCCTTTTTGAGGAACAAAAGATAACAGATGCAGAAGTGCTTGTGGAGTCCTGCTCTTTGAGGGACACACCTTTCTTGTTTCCTTCCTGCAACCCATCCATTCTTACATGTTCAGATGACATACTGGTCTTTTATTCCTGTGAAGTGTGGAGATTGCGCGATGCCTTCTTGCACCTTCAGTTTACTCTTTGGGTTCACCCTCATTTCTGAGGATTGCACATGTCCACATATGCAAGGATACTACCTTTATTCTGTTTGCATAGTGCCCTGTCAGATAGACCACTGTCCTTCATCTCATCCTGTCAGAGGGCACTTGAATTTCCCTATGGCTTCCTGCCCCTGGCACCATTGCAGTGAACACTGTGTTCCCAATGCTTGGAGAATGCGTGGCTAAGACAGTTGCCTGCAGCTGGTTTTGGTTGTTCTTGTGTAGGTTGGGCTCTAATCAACTCCCCAGTGATGGGCATTGAAAGTGTCCCTTTGGCCCACTTCCAGTGCTCAGCCACACTGGATCTACAGCTTTGGCTTCCAGTGAGGCTGTACAGCATCCCAGAGGCTTCTGTAGTCCCAACTGCTTCACACTGTAGGATTTGCTTCACACTGCCTGCTAATTATGGGTGTCAGTGGTAGACAGTCCTCCCAGAGAGGGGTACGGCATCCTTGTGTACCCCTGAGGGGTTTTGCTTTGTATAACATTTTACTGCCTCTTTTAGTTCATACTTGGCTTAACACCTGAGAAAACACTTCCTTGAGTGACCCCAGTGCAGGCCCAGGAGGTCTATTTGGTGATTCTGAGAAGTCTATTCAGGAGTTCATTTCAAAGATGGGATAAGGTTGGGATAGCCCTGCAGTTCCATTTGCTTAAAATGGTCATCTGCAGCTCGCCAAAGTCCCTGCTTTCCTGCTGCTTTGAAATGTCACCTCTGGCTCTAATCAGCTCTCCCGAGACCCTGGGCTTTGCAGGCAATTCCACTGGCTTTCATGCTCCTCGAGCAAGTAGCACCATGCTGTTGCCTCTTTTCTTTTCTTTTCTTCTCTTCTCTTCTCTTCTCTTCTCTTCTCTTCTCTTCTCTTCTCTTCTCTTCTCTTCTCTTCTCTTCCCTTCCCTTCCCTTCCCTTCCCTTCCCTTCCCTTCCCTTCCCTTCCCTTCCCTTCCCTTCCCTTCCCTTCCCTTCCCTTCCCTTCCCTTCCCTTCCCTTCCCTTCCCTTCCCTTCCCTTCCCTTCCCTTCCCTTCCCTTCCCTTCCCTTCCCTTCCCTTCCCTTCCCTTCCCTTCCCTTCCCTTCCCTTCCCTTCCCTTCCCTTCCCTTCCCTTCCCTTCCCTTCCCTTCCCTTCCCTTCCCTTCCCTTCCCTTCCCTTCCCTTCCCTTCCCTTCCCTTCCCTTCCCTTCCCTTCCCTTCCCTTCCCTTCCCTTCCCTTCCCTTCCCTTCCCTTCCCTTCCCTTCCCTTCCCTTCCCTTCCCTTCCCTTCCCTTCCCTTCCCTTCCCTTCCCTTCCCTTCCCTTCCCTTCCCTTCCCTTCCCTTCCCTTCCCTTCCCTTCCCTTCCCTTCCCTTCCCTTCCCTTCCCTTCCCTTCCCTTCCCTTCCCTTCCCTTCCCTTCCCTTCCCTTCCCTTCCCTTCCCTTCCCTTCCCTTCCCTTCCCTTCCCTTCCCTTCCCTTCCCTTCCCTTCCCTTCCCTTCCCTTCCCTTTCCTTTCCTTTCCTTTCCTTTCCTTTCTCTTCCCTTCCCTTCCTTTCTTTCTTTCTTTCTTTCTTTCTTTCTTTCTTTCTTTCTTTCTTTCTTTCTTTCTTTCTTTCTTTCTTTCTTTCTTTCTTTCTTTCTTTTCCTTCCTTCTTTCCTTCCTTCCTCTCTCTCTCTCTCTCTCTTTTTCTTTCTTTCTTTCTTTTCCTTCCTTCTTTCCTTCCTTCCTTCCTCTCTCTCTCTCTCTCTCTCTCTCTCTCTTTCTTTCTCTCTTTCTTTCTTTCTAAGGTAAGGTCTCATTATGTAGCCCTGGCCAGCCTTGAGTTCCCTGCTGTGAATCTCTGCCTCCTGAGCGCTAGCTAGAGTTAAAGGTGTGCACCATTATGCCTGGCTGAGCTGAGTGTTGTACTCTCCCCAACACCCTGCTGTCATTAGACAGATGCGGTATCTTGGGTTAAAAAGACCTGTCCTGAACTACCCTTCCCTTGTAGGAAGGTACAACAGGGCTTGGAACTTAGCTCAGCCCCATAGCCCAACCTCAGCGCTGGTCTGTGACTAAGTGACTTAAACAGTTGGAACACAGTACAGTGTCATCATCATGGTGATTTCAGTCTCAAAGGGCTTGGGGACACCTTCACCATGTACCTGCTTATAGCTGACAATCACTTGCCACCTGAGCCTAATTAACTTTCTGGTAGTTAGGAAGAGACAGCAGTACAAAAGATAACCCCTGATATAGAGAGAATCTCTTGTACTGTATGGAAGAGTCACCTGTCAATAAAAATACTGTTAGCCTATTAGTTTAGGCAGGAAATAAGGAGGTGGAAGTTCTGGTACAGAGAGAGCATTCTGGTAGAGTCCGGTGCAGAAAAGAGGATTTCACTGCCCCTGACCCAGAGGAAGATGGTCACATGTAACTGAGGACCAGGTCATGTGGTAGAACTTAGAAGAGAATAACAATGATTAAGCTATGATCTAGTCAATGCATTGGAATGATTCCCACAGCATTTGGCCAAGGGATTTGTAAATATATTTAAGCCTCAGAGTTGGCCATGAGGAGAGGGTCGGGAAGACACCATGGGAAAACACCTGGAGCAGAGAAAGCCACATCAATACTAGTATGCGAGTAACTTGGGGATTTTGGTTGGGAGGTAGCCAGATTAGTTTAGAGGATTAGAATAGCTATTGTGCTGTAAGGCTTATTAAATAAATCTGTAGTCTCTGTTGCAGTTATTTGGGAGCTAGCCAGGATAAACAAGAAACTGCTACTTATAAAATTGCTCCTAATACCCCGGTTTCTAGGAGTTTCCAGAACCTTCCTGATCACAATAGCATATATAAGTGCACATATCAACGCACAGCGAATCCCTTTTAACACGTAGTTTGTTTGGTTCCAAAGTTAAAGGGAAAGATACAGAAGTGAAGAAGAAAAACCCAAAGAAAGTGAAGAGGTACCAGGCAGAAGAAGAAGGGGACCAGAAGCCGGAAACCACTGCTGCCTGGAAGCAGAGCATCTTTTCCATCCAGTTACCCATCGTGCCGCTCCTTGCCGGTAGCTACCACGTTCTCAGAATGCTAACGAGACACTTGCGGTGACTAAGACTTTGCTCTGTCCTCATTTCATCATCACTGTCACCTCGGGAATGTCTCAAGTGTACAGAGAAGGAAATGCAGGCCCAGGGAGGCTAGCTACCCTGCAAGATCACACAACTTACAAGTGTAGCCAGGATTTGACTCCAAAGTCCAAGGAAGCCAGTGAGAACTTAGCTGTCAGTTTTGTTTGGAAAATAAGGTGCTGTCTTGTGGTGACTGTTCTCCTGCAGGTTCTCATGGAAACATCTAGGAAGGGGACAGATGGATGCAATGGATATGGACCTTTGTGACACATTCCGTCATGTCCTGTCTTACTTCTTGCATGAGAGGCTTGTGTCCCTTAGTGTGCTATGAGCAGGTTGCAGGCGGGGATTTTAAAATCACCAGTATTGTTTTACAGGGAGGAAAAACCATGTTAGTAACTTACCCAGTGCTGACAGGTCAGTAGTGGAGCAAGGGTTGGATGGTTTTGACTTGTAAGAGTTTCCATGTTTTATAAGTTCTGCTTCTACCTCCTGGCAAATGATGAACAGATGTTTATCGTATTCAAACACTTTGATGCAATTTAAGGATACATTTTAGGTTTAGATTAAATCATGTCATTAAAAAAAAGAGTAATAGGAAAACAATATATGTATTTCTTCCTATTTAGAGAAAATAATTTCAAACATCTTTCAAACCCTTTTCTGGGTTTTCGCTCTCATGTGCGCCCTCCACTGGCTATTTTGTAGAGTTGCAGGCTCCATTCTGAGATGGCAACAAGGTACATAGCTGTTAAGTCGAAGTGTCAACAGAAGACAATGTGTAAACTGCTCAGTGCAGGATCTTGCCAACAGAGGGATTCTGAGTGGCTGGCAGGGAGGTGACAAGCTGGACCACAGAGGGGGGGGTGGCGGGGGGTTTGGCAGATATCGGAGGCTGGTGGTTTGAGGAAAATGGAGTGGAATCCCAACCCTTACAGCAACTGCAGGTGGCAGTCAGCTAGAATGGCCTGGACTCAGGGCCAGCTGCCCTCACCACAAAATCGCAGCCCAAGATTGTCCATTGCAAAACGTGCACCATTTTGTTTGGTAAAAGTCTTCCATTTCATACTGTCCAAGGAGACATTAGTTGGCTTGTATCCTAGTGGGGCCTTTGGAAGGTCCCAGGCTTAGGGATGAACTCTTACATTAAAGGAGGGGGTCGTGTGTGGAAAGCTGGGGTGCGTGAGCAGCCGGGGCAGGTGCCACAGCGTAAGTGTTTGGAGACCTTGAGGGATCACTAAACACCCGAAGTTCAGTTTCTCTTCTGTGAAGTGAAGATGACAGCCATCCTGTAGGAGTGTCTCCAGGATCAAGAGACAGTGGTGTTTGTTTAGGGGAGCGCTCAGGGAAGCTCACCTCTCCTTCCCTCATGTAGCACCAAGCTTTTCTTCTGGGAAATTATATCTCATGGGGGTGGATGACTTGGCGAGGGCGGGTGGGGGAGCATTTTTGGTCATCACAACTGGGAGCCGCGTGGTACTAACACCCACCAGGACATTCTGTCATGCACACAGCACAGGAGGGGAAATAGAGTGTAGCCACGGGTGTTGGTCATGTTCTCTGTAGATACCTGTTTAATGGCCGCAGTTAAAGAGGTGCCTCCTCGTGGACTCCAGGTACCTAGGTGGACGTCAGTTGCCGTCACTGGTGTTTTGTTTTGATTCAGTTGCCAACTGCAGTGTAACTGCTGATGTTGCCTGTCGTGAAGGCTAGGCTCCATGCCTGCCAGCGCACAGCCACACAGCCACTAAGCACCTGAGATGTGGCCAGTATGGAGAAGGAACTGTCTGTAAGTTTTACTAAACTTGCAACAGCCCCACACAGACAGTGGATGTCACCGTGGTGGTGCAGGTCTAGAACAGTGGCTGTAGTCCCCTCCCTGTGTGGAAGCCACACATTGGACCAGTTATCTCTGTGTGGGTGGTACCTGTGCAGCAATACTTTTTTACTATACTCAGAGTAATTCAGAAAATACACTCCTTGCCTTCAAGATAAAATGGTAAAAATTCAGTCCTCTTAGGTAGCTGCTTCAACCTTGGTTTGAGATGTTGTTATTTGACATTCCACCTGTGAGCATTTCCCAGTTTTTCCAGTTCTGAGGATGGATCCCATGGCTTGGGTATACTAGGCAGGTCCCCCACCACTGAGCTGTATCACAGCCCTTGGATTTTGGAAACAAGGGTCTTGCTGTGTAGACAAGGCTGGCCTGGAATGTGAGCATCTCCTGCCTCATCCTCCTGACTGTTCATATCACAAGGAATTGCCACTAGGCCCAGTGTTCTAGTTCTTTTTAAAGGTTTTCCCTTGTTGTATGAACTTTTAATTTTTCTTATCTTTTCTTTTATCAAAAATGTATTTTTTCTACAAATATCCTGATTATGCTTTCCCTTCCCTCTATTCTTCCAAGTTCCTTTGTCTTAGTCATTGTTTTGCTGCTGTGAAAAAAAAAAAAAAAAAAAAAAAAAAAAAAAAAAAAAAAAACACCATGACTCAGGCAACCCTTAAAAAGGAAAACAGCTTGAGAAGTAGCTAAGAGCTAGGTCCTGATCCTCTGTAGGGAGGGAGAGGGGGAGGGGAAGGGGGGAGAGAGGGAGGGAGAGAGGGAGGGAGGGAGGGAAGGAGGGAGGGAGAGAGAAGGGCAGAGAGACTAAAGACTGGGCTGGGCTTTTAAAGTTTCAAAGCCCTTCCTCAGCATCACACTTTCTCCTACAATGCCACACCTCCAAATCCTTCTTAAATAGCACCCCACCCTGATGACTAAGCATTCAAATATATGTACCCCTGGGGACCATTCTTATTCCAACTACCATATTTCTTTCCCTGGTCCCCATGGGCTTGTAGCCATATCATAATTTAAAATACATTTAGTCTAACTTCAAAAGTCCCTATAGTCTACCACAGACTCAGTACTACTTAAAGGCCCAAAGTTCAAAGTCTTTGAGATTCATGTAATCTCTTAACTGTAATCCCCTGTAAAATCAAAATAAAAAAGCAGATCACATATTTCCAAAACACAGAGGCATAGAATACACATTACCAACCCAGTAGGGAGAAGAGCGAACATAGCAAGAAACTACTGGACCCAAGTAAAACTGAAAACCAACAGGCGAACTTGAAACTCTACATCTTCATGTCTCATGTCAACCCATTCTTCAGACCTCCAGCTTCTCCCAGCCTTGTTAACTGCAGCACACTTCTTCTCTCAGGCCAGCTCCACACCCACTCTGCCACTTTCCTTGGCAGGTATCCCGCGACTTGGCATCTCCAACATCTTAGGGTCTTTAACACAATCCAGGCTTCACCCTCACAGCTTCATGCAGGCACTTCTTTGGGCCTCCATACAGGGACACCCCTGGCACTTGCTTGACCTCAGTGGCTTTCCATAGCTGGGGAGGGAGACTGTACAACCTTTTTCACAGGAATCACACAGTCCTTGATTCTAAAGCTAGAACCAGGCACCTGAAGCTGCTAAGTTCTCCTGCTTGATGGGGCTAGATCCTGGTGGACTCCTTCAGTTACATTTCTATCAGCTTTCTGTTGCTGATGGTTTCCTCCATTGCTTACATTTTCTTTAATCCCTTTTCTTTCACAAGCTGGGAGCTTAGTCCGAGTGATTTGCCTTGACGTGATCACTTCCTTTACTCTGCTTAGCATCAGGCTTCTTCCCAGCTTTCTATTTTCTTGATCATAGAACTTGGCTTTGTTACATTGCCTAGTGCTCCTTGCCTCTTCAAACTGTGTGTGTTGTATTTCTCCTCGCCATGTTTGTTTCTTTTCATTGTAAATCTTCATTAAGTAAGCATAAAACACAGGAAACACAGGCTGTCTTGAAATCTCCTCTCCCAAAGCCATTAATCCAAAACTCTTCAGTTTAGTTTCAGGTAGATTTTTTTAGGACAAGGGTTAAAAAAAAAATAAGCAGCCATATTCTTTGCCAGATAGCATAAGATGGTCTCTATGCCAGCTACTAATATTCTTCCTCTCTGAAACTCCTCAAGCCAGTATATCATAGTCTACATTGCTCTCAGCATCGCTGTCTTCGTGCTCCTACTAGTAGGTTCCACTAAGTCCCACTTAAGGCATTCAGCTGTTCACCTAATCTAAAGTTCACAAGTCTATATTCCACCAAGCAGCATGGTCCGGCCTGTCACAGCAGTACCCCAGTCCCTGCTTCCAATCCTGTCTTAGTCACTGTTCTATTGCTGTGAAGAGACACCGTGACTAAGGCAGCTCTTATAAAAGAAGCATTTCATCAGGGACTTGCTCACAGTTTCAGAGGTAAAGTCCCGCAAAGACAGAGCAAGCTCCCTTCTTTCATGTTCTTTATATAGGATGCCAGTAGAAGATGTGGTCCATGTATCTTCCCAGTTCAAAGATCAGGACTAGAAGCAGGTCTTCCCACTTTAAATGATTTAATTAAGAAAAAAAATCCTAATATCCACTTCTCAGTGAGTGCATATCATGTGAGTTCTTTTGTGACTGGGTTACCTCTCTCAGGATGATGCCCTCCAGATCCATCCATTTGCCTAAGAATTTCATAAATTCATTGTTTTTAATAGATGAGTAGTACTTCAAGCCCAGAAACTTAGACTACCCAAGATACAATTTGCAAAACACATGAAACTCAAGAAGAAGGAAGACCAACGGGTGGATACTTCATCCCTCTTTAGAATGGGGAACAAAATACCCATGAAAGGAGTTACAGAGACAAAGTTTGGAGCTGAGATGGAAGGAAGGACCATCCAGAGACTGCTCCACCCGGGGACCCATACCATAATCAGCCACCAAACCCAGACACTATTGCATATGCCTGCAAGATTTTATATAGCTGTCTCTTGTGAGGCTATGCCAGTAACTGGCAAATACAGAAGTGGATGTTCACAGTTATCTATTGGATGGAACACAGGAATGTCAATGGAGGAGCTAGAGAAAGTGCCCAAGGAGCTGAAGGGGTCTGTAACCCTATAGGAGGAACAGCAACATGAACTAACCAGTACCCCCTGAGCTCTCGTCTCTAGCTGCATATGTAGCAGAAGATAGCCTAGTCGGCCATCATTGGGAGGAGAGACCCTTGGTCATGAAAAGATTATATGCCCCAGTACAGGGGAATGCCAGGGCCAGGAAGTGGGAGTGGGTGGGTTGGGGAGCAGGACGGGGAGGGGGGAGGGTATAGGGGACTTTAAGAGAGGAAACTAGGAAAGGGGATAGCATTTGAAATGTAAAGGAAGAAAATATCTAATAAAAAAATTGAAAAAAAATCCTGCTGGGTGATAGTGGCACACTCTTTTAATCCCAGTGCTTAGGAGCCAAAGGCAGGCAGATCTCAGTGAGTTTGGGGCCACCCTGGTCTACAGAGTGAGTTCCAGGACAGCCAGGGCTACACAGAGAAACCCTGTCTCTAAAAACAAACAAACAAACAAACAAACAAACGAATCAATTAACCAACAAAACAAACAATCCCTCCCGGTGTGGCCAGCCACTTGGATTTTAGTTAATTTCCGATGTAGTCAAGTTGATAACCAAGAATCACAAATCCACTTCCTGTCAACTTGACACACAATCACATCTCCTCATGTCATGCTCAGTTTCCAGGTGAAAACAATAACTAGGTCATAATCATGTCTAACATGGTATGGCTGTCCCATGTACAACTGAAAACAGTATATATTTAACTAAGTCATAATTATGCTTGATAAGATATAACTATTTCACATACAACTGCAAACATATTATAAACAGAATAGGTGGCAATGTCTCTTGAAGGGACAAATATCTGTACAAATGCATTCTTAACAAAATACAACAGAAACACTCATATGAGTTATAATCCTTGTTTCTATAACTGGTCATGTGGCCTTAGCTGGTATTTATATCTACCTCCCTTGACTACCCATTCTGTATTTCCTCCATTCTCAGCAAACACTGCATGGGCTTGGCTCTTTTCCTGGAAGAGCGATCCACCTTCATTCCCGAGGAGTCTGTGCCCTTTGTCATTTTGTCTGGAGTAGGTTGTTGTAGTTTCCCATTGACTTTAAATACAGAATACAGTAACCCTAAAGGATCTTCTGCACTTCAGACATAATCTTTCTTACCTCCATTGCGGGAAAACATCTAATCCCCTTGGTACAATACATCAGTCACATTGCCTATCGCTGTTA
Organism: Mus caroli; assembly: GCF_978045245.1. NCBI lineage: Eukaryota > Metazoa > Chordata > Mammalia > Rodentia > Muridae > Mus > Mus caroli. The sequence continues at coordinate 61,609,949 of NW_028227262.1, forward strand.
TTGCTTTCTTAGTCTCTTGCCTTAGGGGCATTAGGAGCCCAACATGGCCTTGGTGGGGGTGTGGGGTGCTGGGTGTGGGTGTGGGTAGAGGGGTCAGGGAGTGTTGAGGTGTGGGGGTGTAGTCTGAGCTTCCAGTTCAACAGAATGTTTGTTGTGTTTCCTGGCAGGAGTGCCAGAATAGTAATACCTGGTTTTATCCTAGATCCTGGGCTATTTATCTCAGGTTCCTGGCCACCCAAATAGCACTGGGTACGAGCATCACCTCATGGAGTGGGCTGTACACCAAATCAGATATTGGCTGGTTACTCCCACAAGCTTTGCGCCAATGCCTTTGGTAGTCTGCGGCATTGTGGTTATGAATTTGTTACCAGCTCTGGTGATATGAATTTGTTATCATCAGGTTTGGGGTGAGAACCTGCTCCTTACTGCCATGGCTAATGGGAGCTAACGCTGCATATTTTTTCTTCTAGGCTGGCAAACGGTCATCTGCCGTGGCAGTGAGAAGTCGGCCAACATTTTAGATTGCTTTTTGACTTTAAAAACAGAAGTTCCTATCATGACTGAACAGCAAAAACAAGACCTGAACCCCCTGATCATAAAGATCAGGTGTGTCTCTTGCCTTCCGATCCAGCCTGTATCCATTCATGATCTGGAGGTAAGAATGAACCCCTGCTTTCCCCACTAAGAGCACCTCCTTTATCCCATGCAGGTGGCTATCGTGTGGCGTCTTTAATCTTTCATGCACTTGATGTGAGAAAATATCATCCATAGTTTACCACTTGGGATTCTGTAGGGAGACATGAAACAGACAAAATTTCCAAGAGCTGGAACCACCAGATCTGAGCTTTTTCACTACTCCCTAAGTGTGCTACAAATGGAGATCACTGGCCTGCTCATCCTCTTGTGCATGCTGCCATTTGGGGGCTTTTCCTAGTAGATGCTTAATGTCAGGTCACTTCTATAGAATGCTCGGCTTCTCTGAGCACTCCCCATTTTTATGCCTGGGAAGGAAGAGCCTAGGCACAGCACAGGGAACTTGTAGGGACGAGATGTGAGTGGACCATGAAGCAGGTCCCAGACTTCCAGTCCTTTTCATTGTCCTGAAGACTAAACCTGAAGAGTTGTGCAGAAAAAGAGCAGTCACTTGTCAGGCACTGGGTCTCAGTCAGAAAGGGGAATCTATCGGGTGGGGGTGGGGGGCCTACTGAGACATCTCACTAAGTCTCCTGTCTTTAACCATCCTCCTCTCTTTTCTTTCTACCCAGGCTTTGGGTCTCCGAGTACTGAGTTCTGGGACAAGTATGGGCTTGCCTCCTGGTCGCTCTGCACACTTGCTGCGAGGCTTTCTCTTTCCCCAGTCGTCTTCCCACTGTTCCCTCTGACCTCTTGCCCACGCCTTTTATCCTTTACTGTGGGCTTTCCTGGCTTTATCTGTTTGCTTCCTTTCTGTGGATCTCTAACACACATAAGCCCTGGCTGTGGCTCTCACATTGCAGAAACGAAAACCAAAGGAGAGAATGCAGCATCTAGGCATCTCTTCACACGCTCTTAAACGGTGGCCTTGGTTTGCTTGTGTTCTGGACCACAGCAGCCCATTCCACCACTTAGTCACACCCCAGTAGGATTGCCTTTGCTAAAATACACTTTCCTTTACCTCGTCTGTGCCCAGGATTAGGACTGGAATTAGAAGCAGATGTAAAAGAAACATCCCACCTATGTCTCCATGGCACAGACTGTTTGGGAAAGGGCGGGGGGATCACTTGTCCTTAAGCTTGTGGCCCATGCCTTGTGATGCTCATGTCTTGTTCATGCACACAGCCTGAATGCCTGTGCTGACCTCACTGTGTGGGTCTGATGAAGGAGGAAGCCCAGGCTTCAGGACTTTGGGGGTAGTGAGTGTGCTGTGCTGGGCACACAGGTGAAATATGACCTGCTGTTCCTCTCTCTCTTGCAGAGGCTGTGTAGCCCTGTGTACTGCAGATACCAGTTCCACAAGACTCCAGTTCACGAGACCAAGAGAGAGCCCCATGGGACTCATGTAGTTTTTCGAGATATCAACGTCATCTTCCTTGGGGCCATGAACCCTAGTGACGTGAGGGAATACCTGGAGGGGCCCCCCATGGTCGTTGAAGTCCATGACAGGGATCGGAAGTTAGAGGAGTATTCCCGGAAGCCTGCCCTGTTTGGAGAGGACCTGATAGATTCATACTTCAATCTCCAGGCTTTCGTCTCTCACAGAGACACAGAGACGAACCCCTATGAGTCGCAGAATAAGATTTGGGATCCTTATGGCGTTGCCCGGGTCAGTTTTGCTGACCTCCTCCTTGGTTATAAGTACTTGAATCTGATTGTCCCCATCCACAACTGTGAGCCAAAGTCTCCCAACTGGAGCCAGGATAGCAGGAACCGAAGGACTATGGGAGTCCAAGTGCCCACAGATGTCCTTCAGCACAGCTCAATTCCCAAAGGCAACTACCTGGAGGCCAACTCTTTACTCAAGCTCCGAGTGGACATTGCAGTGCCCCTGAGTGGTTGGTCCAGAGCTCCCGAGTTGGACCTAATGGGTACCCATTTTGGCCGCATCATTTTTGTGTTCCATGCCAAGAAACTATCCCTCCTCCAGAGCCTGCTGCAGGACATCACCATGATCAATGCTAAAGCCCTGGAACTGGACTGTTATCCCCTCCAGAACATCCAGCAAATCCTGTCGGCCTTCAAGGTGCGTGTGAAGATCCAAGAGCAGCAGGACTTGGATGTGCTCACGGGCTTCCATCTGCTGGATGGAAAGATCCATCTTTTTATTCTAGAAGGCTTGGCAGACCGTGGCTTGAGGCAGCTGTGGGAGAGTTACCAGAGCAGGTAGGTAGACTCTGTCCCATTCAGAGGAAAGCAATGGCAGTCTGGATACAGGGCAAATGGCATTAGCTCTTTCAAAGCCACGGCCAGGTTCAGTGTCCTCTAGACATTGACAACAGGCAGACCTGGCTGTTTTAGCTGGGAGGGGAGATGTAGGATTGGGCTAGTGAGATGGCTCAGTGCATATAGGTGTTTTCTGTGAAATCCTGGTGCTCCAAGTTAAATCTACAGAACTCACAAAAGGAAAGGAAAGAACTGACTCTACAAAGTTGCCATCTGATCTCCATTCATCTGCATTGCCATAGTGCACATAATGATGGTGGTGGTGATGATGATGATATAAGCATTTTTAAATGAAACAGAATTTAGGGTGATTTAGAACATAGTACCCCTCCCCAAACCAACCAACCAACCAACCAAACAGAACATAGTACCCAGAGAGGAATCCGTGTACGTAGGGACAGGCTCCTTCTTTACTGGGAAGGCAGGTTTCATGGCCTCAGACCTCATTTGGTAAGAGCTGGAGGCCAGAAGTTTTTTTATCTATCCAAGAGAGGGCTGTACCACGGTGGGCCTGTCCTGATGTGCTGACAAGCTGAGAGACACCAGAGAGAAGCATGACTTCTCTTTAGATCTATACCTGAGACAACCAAAAATGTATACCCACACCAAGATTTGTAAATGAATGTATAGTACAGTCAACAAGTAGAAACCAGCCAGGCGTGGTGGCACATGTATTTAGCCTCAGTACTCTGGAGGCAGAGGTAGGTGGATCTCTGTGAGTTGAAGGCCAGCCTGGTCTACAAAGTACATCCTAGGACAGACAGAACTATTATATAGAGAAACCCTGTGCCCCCCAAATCAACCAACCAAACCCCCAAAACCCAGAAAACAAGTAAAAAGTAGAAACCAGGTGAGACGTGGTATGCAATGTGTAATGTAGTGGGGCATGCAGTGACACCTGTAATGTGGTCACAGAGCAAGATTGGACTTCAAAAACCCAGACAGAGAAATACAAACAGGGGGTCCATGGCAGGCAAAAGTCAAAGAAAAGGATCCCTTTCAATAATGAGGTCTGGACAATGTTTTCTCCACAGGAAAAAAAGGGAAACAAGTTCCTTTCAAGCCGTTCATAAAACCAAATTCAGCTGATTAAAATCTATGTGGTTTAAAAAAAAGACAACATTTTTATTAAGTTCATTTTATGTGTTTGAGTGTCTTATGTGCACGTTTGGCTGTGCACCTTGTGTGTGCAGGCCCGTGGAGGACAGAAGAGGGCGTTAGATCCCTTAGAACTAGAGTTACAGATGGTTGCGAGTCACCATGTGGGTGCTGGGAACCAAACCTTGGTCCTCTGCAAGATCATTAAGTACCCTGAACCACTGAGCTCTCTCTCTAGCCTCTCTAGGTAGATTGTAAGCTTTTTGTTTTGAGATAATTATATATAAACAAGAGACTCAAAACCGTTCCCAGGAGACCCTCTGTCCCCCTTTCAAGCTTCCCCATGATGTGCTATCTAACTGAGGGTTCTGACAGTGCCATGTGGGCACGCTGCACATGAAATCTGTCACGTATGAATTATGCAGCCACTATAATCAAGATGCAGAATTATTTATGTCACCTCAAAGATTTTTCTCCAGTTGCCCTAGTAACCATGCCTACCTTCCTTAACAGTTCTTAATTCCCAGGAACCACACATTTGATTTATTCTACAAATTTGTCTTATTATTTTGAAAATACTATGTTAAGTTTCAAGTGCCAAATACTCTTTGATGGTTTACTGAAGCATAACTGATTTTCATAAGCTGACAAGCCAACTCATTGAGTGAAGGAATTGTCTTTGTTTTGGGAAATTCGTTGATGTTTTCTACCTAGGCCACCATGTAAGAGGGGTGACGTGTCCCCCTTTCCAGTCTGCCTGCTTTTGTTTCCAGGGGTGCTAGGGAAATTCGCAGTGCTCCTTTCTGTGAGTGGTGGATATAAGCAAGTTCACCTTGTGTTGACGATGCACAGAAGACATTTAATCTTTCTCTGTGGTGTAAGGAGTAAGGCATCTGTCTCTTGGTTCTCTGTTGGCTTGAGGAGGCATCTCTCTCTCTGCCTGCTGTGCTAAGGGTTTCCAAAAGCACTTCTTTACATAGTGCATGAAAGGCAGTTGCAAGTAGACGATAACACCTCTTTTTAAACTGTGAGCTTGGAAATTATTAAGGATTCACAAGTTGCAAAAATAGTAGTTACTCATCACCCCACTTTCCTGGGGGCAACATCTTTATAACCTCCATGCGTCATTAATTGACAAAGCACAGCTAGCTAGACTAAGATGGTCTGAACTTTTAAAATCCTTTTTTTGGTTGGGGGGAGGAGTGGCGGAGGGTGTAGAGAGATAGCAAGCTTCACTGTGTAACCCAGGCTGTCCTGGAACTCAGTAGCTTAGGCTATTTTTAAATCCGCATCTATTCCTCTGCCTCAGCTTTCTGAGTTCTGGGGTTGCAGATGTGAACTATCATGCTGACAGTTTAAAGAATCTATTTCTGAGAAGCAAAAATATCAAAATTTTAGATGACAAGAAAACACACCCATGATATCAGACTAGAGACAAATTTCTCCAGTAAGATACAAAGAATAGAGAGAGAACGAGACATCTTTTGGCTACAGGCAAAGGAGAACTTTTTCTTCAATAAACTACCATACAGTTTTGAAAATGAAAGCAACAAATTGAAAATATTTGCAATATATGGAACAAGACTGGCAGTCTTAACTGAATTAAAAAACAAACACACAAAACAGCAGCAGCAGCAACAACAACAACAACAACAACAACAACAACAACAAACCTGTGTTGAGCATGGTGTGCGTGTTCCAGCACTCAGGAGAGAGAGATAAGAAGGGATCATGACTGAGCTATCCTGGGCTGCCAGAGAGACTGTAAATGAAAGTTCTATGAATCAGTATAACAGCAAGAAAACATCTGAGTGGAAGCTTGGTGGGCGACCCAAATATTTCACATAGGAAGAACTACAGTGTCCAAGGAGAGGTTTCTGAGGGAACAGGAGGGCGGGTATAGATTTCACCAGGTTTCACTTATAGGAACATCACCTGAGGCACTTACAGGGTGACTGTATTTAGGAACCTGGCCAGGTTGCCACTGTTAGAGACCCAAGGGTGATCCCTGGTCAAGGGGGACAGAGGAATGGGAATGGGGACAGCTGGCCTCAGCTGCCACTGTTTTCAGGGTCCATGTTGGGTCTACCCAGTGTATTTGCTACCATTACGTTCTCTACATTGCTTTTAAATAAAAATGAAAGAAAACCCCTGCTGGACAGAGCCAAGCCATCATCAAGTGTTCCCAGGACTCATGGGCAATGCTATTTCTCCTCCTTTCTAGTGTTACTGCCGCCAACCGTGCAGCATGCAAGGTGCTCTATGACTCCAGGTTGCTCTTCTGCCACCGCCTGTACGCTGACCTGGAGACCATCCTGTACCACGTACATTTGTTCAGGCCTGTGTCAGTGCTCCTGCGGTACCCTGCACTCTATATTCGTGGGGCTGTGTCACGTATGGCCTTTAAGGCACTGTCCAGGTGAGTGTGGATGGGGCAGGAGGGACAGCCTATTATCTGGAGGCCAGATGGGCAATAGGGACAGCAGACAAGAATGTTCTGAACTTCCCAGGCTCCAGGAGAAACAGATGCAGGTTCTCCTGAGATGTATCCAAGTGTGTTAGCTGAAAGGGTGCTGGCCATTAGGATGAGCAACTCTGCCCAGTCTGTTCCCATGGGGAACATTCTAGAAGGATCTGAGGAGGAAGCAGCTGGTCAGAGTATAATCTCCAGTGAGAACTGGGCTTACAGACTGCAGAATCAGCCGCAGCCTTTCCTTTGATCCAGTGCTTCCCTTCCCTTCTGCCCTAAGGCCAGTCCCACAGACCCTCTCTATCGCTGAGAAAGCCTGTTGCCAAACAGCCAGCTCTGGAAGGAAGTGTTCCCTTTGCTATGCCTTGCCGGTCAGGCTTGCCTTTGTACCAGGTGCCCAGAGGGCTTTACCATCCCTCTGCAGACCAGCCTTGGCTAAGGGGTGCTGGAAGCTTGAGGCCCCAGTTCAGAGGAGCTGGGAATGAGGCACAAGTAATGCAGAGGAGATGCTACATGGGCAGGTCCCTGTGCGTCCTTCGAGGCACAGGAAAGCAGCGGGACATCTGGGGAGGCAGGGAAGAGTGACCTTGGCGAGCCACTGAACGTTATTACCCTGACAGCCACTCCCAAGCAATTTTAGGAAGCTCTGACCTCAGCTAGTGCTGTTGAGTTGGTGAAGCAGAAGGAGAGAAAAGAGTTGAGGGAGCAGAAACCCTGGAGGAAGAGAAACAAGGAAAGGAGAGCTCAGGGTGGAGAAGGCTTTCACTTGTTTCTTGATTTCTTCCTGCATTCAGGGAAGGGCCTGGGATGGGTGCTCCAGCATTTGGGTGTTAGCGGCAAAGGCTAGACCTTCCATTTTGGGAGATGATGCAGTAGAGTTGGAAGTTGGGGAATCTATATTGGGGGGAACCAGTGTTCACAGTATACTTTTTGTATTAGGTGATTGTGATGGTTAACCATTTATTTATTTATTTATTTATTTATTTATTTATTTATTTATTTAGAGATAGGGTTTCTTTGTGTAGTCCTGGAATTTGCTCTGTATACCAGGCTGACCTAGAACTCACAGAGATCCTCTTGTCCCCACCTTCTAAGTGCTGGGACACTTCTAAGGCGTTTGCCATGTGATGGTTGATCTTAATTATCAACTTGATGGCATTTAGAATCACCATGGAAACACACTTCTGGGTGTTCCTGATAGGTTAACTGATCAGGGAAGATATATCCTGCATGGGGCCTGTACCACCTCACGGGCTGGGGTCTTGGACTGACCCCAGGAGGAAGAAAGTGGGCAGAGCACCAGAACTTTTTATTCTTTGCTTCCCGACTGTGGACATGACGTGGCCACATCCTCGCCAGGATGGACTCTATCCCCTTGAAGTGTAGGTGAATCAAGCCTGCCCCGCTTAAGTTCACTCTTGTCAGGGTTGATCACAGCAAAGGGAAAAGTAAGTCATATAGAAGCTTGGTTCTGAGAAGTGAGGCTGAGGTGGGAGAAGCATGAAGGTATGGTTCTCGTGTCCTTGTAACTGGTTCAAGAGAAGATGTGGAAGAGCCAAGTTCTACCAGCTCAAGATACAGCTTGGTGTACTTGGAAGAGCCTGGAACTGGGGACTAGAGAACCATAGCATGCCATAGCAGACATTAATAAGCCAATCGACTAGGAATTTGAAAGTCCAGAAGGCTGAGAGAAATGCCGGTAGTCGAGGTCGGGCTTGTTGTGATCCAGACAGAAACAAGGATTCTAATGACCTAGTGGCCATTTGTGTTCTACGTAGGTAAAGACTCTGTCTGCATGATGGCAATGTCCTGAGAACCTGAGTGAGGCTGATTAAAACAGTGATAGGCTACTTTGTTTATCAGAAGAAAACCCAAGACAGGAGAACATTCAGGCACTGTCGTAGTTAACTGCTTTCTGTCCCGATTCAGATCAACATTGAGAGGGGTGCAGGGAGAGCAACAAGGGGGGCGGAGAGATGAAAATGTGCTGTTTGCCCTGCGAAAGGAATTAGTTTTAAATGGCAGCAGTGTGGCTGAGAAAATAGTTGTAATTTTTAAAGATTAGCCCCATTACAGAGAAACCCTGTGTTCAACAGGAAAGGTATCCAGAGGGCCAGAGGGCCAGTCCATCTTGTGGAAATGTAGAGTCATTTAAAGGGTGAGGTCCTAATCTGAGAATACCACTGAAGGGTATCAGGGTAGTGTTGCCCACCAGAATCAGCCAAAAGGGGCTGATGCAATTGTGGTCCAAGTACACCAAGCTGTATCTTGAGCTGGTAGAACTTGGCAGCATTGTCCATGTGGTACTGGATTTGCTGGCATTAAAAATGCAAGAGTAACAGAGTCATGGAGACTTGTACAAAGATACTTGAAGGCCAGCGAGGCCAGACAACATGTGGTAGGGTTGGAGTGCCTGCACGGGGTTCCTGAAAGGTCACTGCCTGAAGCTGTGAAGGTAAAGACTAAGTTTCAGTGGAGATCTTGGGACCTGGGTGATATCAAGGCCACAGGATCTCAGCTAAGAAAGACAGGTGCAGAGTGGAGTCTGTCCAGGAGCTCCAATGTGCTTGAGTGCTGCTGGAGATGGAGTTGGAGCCCAGGTGATTCTGTCACAAGCTCCAGATGCTGGATACGGAGCTTCAGGACTTGCTGTTTGCTGTTTGTCTGTTGCCTTTGGGCTTGCTTTGGTCTGGTCCCATCCTTTTGGGGGATGGGGATATTATTCTGTGTCATTATATACTTGAACCATGTAACTTGTTTGTTTTTTAAGGTGGTCACAGTTAAAAGATTGCCTCAAATCTCAGGAAAGGCTTTGGATTTGGGACTTTTGAATAATTCTAGGACGGTTAAACACTGTGGGGACTTTTAGAGTTGGATTAAACAAAAGTATTTTGGAATATGAGATAAAAATAAGACTTTAGGATTAAGGGGTAGAATGTTACAATTTCTAAGTGATGCCTTTAGCAGCTAAGTTTACAAGGGTTGGACATGTGATGGATAATTTTGATTGTCAATGTAATGGTATTTAGAATCAGGGAATCATCTTTCAGTGTGCTTATGAGGATCTTTCCAAAAAGAATTCACTGAGCAAACATTTGCCCTGAATGTGGGTAGCACCACCCCTTAGGGGTGGGGTCATGGGCTGAGTAAAAAGAGAGAAAGCTTGTACCAGACTTCATTCCTTTCTGCCTCCTGCCTGTGGCTGCAGCATGACCAGCTACCCTATGCTTCAACTCTCCATGCCTTCTCAGCAATGAGGGACTGCACCCCCTTCAACTGAAAGCCAAAATGAATCCTTCACTTTCAAGTTGCTTCTTGTTAGGTATTTGATAACAGCAACAAGTGATTAATGTATGGCTACAGCCACCATCACTGTGTCTTTTCTTTGTTTCTGACAGTTGTGGAAAGAGTCCACTAATTCAGGAATATACCTCACCTCAGACTTAGGGGTAGTGAGTAGCACCCAAAAGTTCCCAGATGCTGTCAGTGTGGATCCTGGGTCCACTGCAGGCCAACCTAGGTGTGGCCCACTGCTACCCATGGGGTCCAGGAGGTAGCACTGCCACTCAGGCTACAAGCTCTGTGCTGGCAAGAGCTGTGATTACATCATCCTATCTACTGCAGGAGGACTCTGAGATCTACCTGCTGAGAGTCAACTAGAATATTGGGGTGCTTCCCTAGTGGGGTATGGGGTTGATGAAGACCATGAATCAAAGCCACAGTCAGAAAAAACACTCAGTGCATATTGTGGGCAGTCTCTAATTTTAGCAGGCTTTGGGGTAAAAGGCATATATCAGGAGTCCTAGCCAACCAAACCAGCTCTGAACCGGCACCACTAATCAACCTGACCTTTCACTTCTGCTGTGTAGTGGGGGTGTTTATACAGGTGATGCTGAGTGGCTGGCCGTTCCTCATTTCAGGATCCATGACATCTGCCACAGTAGCACCAGGCTCAAGGAGGTGGTTATGAGAGACCTGCTGCCTTCCTCCTCCATGATTAAAGAACTGAGCCAAGAGTTTGGGATCCCCATTTCTCAGGAAGATCTCACAGATGGAAAGCTATTGACCGCATTGCCCCAGCCTGATACCAGTAATGAGGATATCCAACGTCGGACTTCTACTCTCCCACTGGAGATACAAGTCCACCAGGAGAAGTACCTGCAATGGCGGAACGACATGCTGCTAAAGAACCAGGTCCACAGGGATAGCATTGTCCAGGTGGGCACTCTCTTCCCTCCATGCTGATTGTCCAGGTGGGCACTCTCTTCCCTCCATGCTGATTGTCCAGGTGGGCACTCTCTTCCCTCCATGCTGATTGTCTAGGTGGGCACTCTCTTCCCTCCATGTTGATTGTCCAGGTGGGCACTCTCTTCCCTCCATGCTGATTGTCCAGGTGGGCACTCTCTTCCCTCCATGTTGATTGTCCAGGTGGGCACTCTCTTCCTTCCATGCTGATTGTCCAGGTGGGCACTCTCTTCCCTCCATGTTGATTGTCCAGGTGGGCACTCTCTTCCCTCCATGCTGATTGTCCAGGTGGGCACTCTCTTCCCTCCATGCTGATTGTCCAGGTGGGCACTCTCTTCCCTCCGTGCTAATTGTCCAGGTGGGCACTCTCTTCCTTCCATGCTGATTGTCCAGGTGGGCACTCTCTTCCCTCCATGCTGATTGTCCAGGTGGGCACTCTCTTCCCTCCATGCTGATTGTCCAGGTGGGCACTCTTTTCCCTCCATGTTGATTGTCCAGGTGGGCACTCTCTTCCTTCCATGCTGATTGTCCAGGTGGGCACTCTCTTCCCTCCATGTTGATTGTCCAGGTGGGCACTCTCTTCCCTCCATGCTGATTGTCCAGGTGGGCACTCTCTTCCCTCCATGCTGATTGTCCAGGTGGGCACTCTCTTCCCTCCGTGCTAATTGTCCAGGTGGGCACTCTCTTCCTTCCATGCTGATTGTCCAGGTGGGCACTCTCTTCCCTCCATGCTGATTGTCCAGGTGGGCACTCTCTTCCCTCCATGCTGATTGTCCAGGTGGGCACTCTCTTCCCTCCATGTTGATTGTCCAGGTTGGCACTCTCTTCCCTCCATGCTGATTGTCCAGGTGGGCACTCTTTTCCCTCTGTGCTGATTGTCCAGGTGGGCACTCTCTTCCCTCCATGCTGATTGTCCAGGTGGGCACTCTCTTCCTTCCATGCTGATTGTCCAGGTGGGCACTCTCTTCCCTCCATGTTGATTGTCCAGGTGGGCACTCTCTTCCCTCCATGCTGATTGTCCAGGTGGGCACTCTCTTCCCTCCATGTTGATTGTCCAGGTGGGCACTCTTTTCCCTCTGTGCTGATTGTCCAGGTGGGCACTCTCTTCCCTCTGTGCTGATTTTCCAGGTGGGCACTCTCTTCCCTCTGTGCTGATTGTCCAGGTGGGCACTCTCTTCCCTCTGTGCTGATTGTCCAGGTGGGCACTCTCTTCCCTCTGTGCTGATTGTCCAGGTGGGCACTCTCTTCCCTCCGTGCTGATTGTCCAGGTGGACACTCTCTTCCCTCCATGCTGGGGCTCCCAGATTCCAAGGGGGTTAGGGCCCAGCAAGAGATACAAGCCAGATGCCTCTGGCCTCGGCTTTCTCTTCTGATTTGGGACACTGGGCTGGACAGGCAGCAGTATGGAAGGCAAGGCTGAATTATGCTACAGAATTTGCTTCCAGTCCCACTTATCTGAGCTGTCCTTGAATATGAGAAAGAGTGATCTTAGGCATAGAACACTTACCACAGCACCAGTATTTATTTTAGAACTGCTATGGGTATAACATCTTGCTTAAGCTGCTAAGGCCATGGGTATCACACAATATATACATTATAATATAATATATATTCTATATTACACATGTAACAATATGTAATATACAATATATGATTAATATATAAATATAGTATATATTTTAGATAAATATATGTAATAAATATAATATATAATAGTAATAAAGCATACAATGTAAAGTAGGAGATAATAGAGGATGGAGATGCTGGTGAAGTGATGGAAGATGAGTGGTGTGTGGTCTGGATGGCCAAGGATAGCAACTTAGCCCAAGCTAGCTCCAACACCTTGGAAGTGCAAACATCTCAAGTGTGACTTGAGTCTGTCTGCTCATGATCTCTCTTTGTGAGGCCCTCTCCACCTTCTACCTTCATGGTCCACTTCTAGTCTCCAAGGCCCCCTTCTGTGTGTCTATCATTATTTACTTATTGGTGGCTATTTCTTTAGCAATTTAAAGGTAATCTAACTCTACATCAATACATTTTCTGCTGAAAGTGTGCAGTTGTTTTTTAGGATATATACTTAGGATTAGAATTGCTGATTGCTATCTCCATTGCCTAGATCATATATTATTTTTCAAAATAGTAATTAAGTCAATATATGCATGTAGCTGGGTCTTTGCTATTTTGAAGATTCTTTTTCCCCCCATCCTTTATCTTCCTGGTTTCACCCCTTAACACTGGATAGGGGAGAAAAAAGGATAGAGGGCTTAGGAATTAGGAAGACCCCTGAATCTACTTTCTTTCCTTTTGTTTCTTCTTTGACTATGACTTCTAACAAACCACAACCAACCTCCCTAAATGATCAACAACCCCCCTCCCCCCCCCGACTCTTGGGGCTATAACATTTATATACTTTCTGAAAAGTTCCCAGAATTCCAAACATCCCACAGTCTCAGATACTATCTGGAGCTGGCAAAACCATGCGTCTGCTAGAGCACGAGGCAAATCATAGTCAGCTGCTGCAGCCAGTTCAAAGCAGCCCCATCTCTCCCCACCTGGGATTAAAATGAAAGCACATTCTTGTAATGTTTCTGTGTTTTATAAAAAGAAACTAAAATTCAAAGTTATCACTACATATTCACTCTTGTGTGGGAAGCCCCATTCTGTACATCCATGCTATGTGCTACAAGTCAGACTCTGAGATGTTTAATTTCTGATGCTTAACAGGGTTTTGAAGAGGTTTTAAAGTTGCTGCTTCCTGATGAAGCCTAATATCTCTTCATACATTTCTTGATTACTTTGTCCATGTTTAGATAACATTCTATTTTGAAATCCTTAAAAACAACCCAGTAGCATTAATTCTTTGATTTTTTTATTTTAATATATTTTTGAGACAGAGTTAACCATGTAGCCCTGGCTGACCTGGAACTCACTGTAGACCAGGCTGGCCTCTAACTCACAGAGACCCAGCTTCCTCTGTTCCCTAAGTGCTGGGATTAAAGGCTTGCACCACTACATTTTGATCTTTTTCAGTCTCAATGGCATCTTTAGCAGAAGTCACTTTAAATTTAGTATTTTTTCTTATTTTCTCATTTTTTTGCTTTACTTCAGAAATCTTTTCCTACTCCAAAATTATAAATCTTTTTTCTTCTTTGAAATGCTTATTTGTTTGTTTATTTTGAGGGTGGGGTGCCTCAGGATCTTATACAGGGCAGACAAGTATTCTACGACTGAAGTGCATTCACCATCCAGGTTCAAATGTTATCATATTTTAACTTAAATCGATCCGGACATTCTTTTTCTTTGCTATAAAGTTCTGACTGGCTTGCAACTCACTGTTTAGATCAGACTGGCATTGAACTTATGGGCAATACTCCTGCCTCTGCCTATTGTATGTTGGGATGACGGGGTGAAGCACCACACTTAGCTGGGGTTTATCACTGTATGAAGGTGGAATTTCCTTCCATTTCCCCCTCATGAATGATGACTTGTATCAATATTCTTAGCCTACATCTATCTCCAGTGGTTTGTTCTGTCAAATCAGTTGGACCGAGTTGCCTTGGATCAGGTCTGTTTATGGTGGTTGGGATCGACAATGAAATCACATCTCTTCTTCTTCTTCTTCTTCTTCTTCTTCTTCTTCTTCTTCTTCTTCTTCTTCTTCTTCTTCTTCTTCTTCTTCTTCTTCCTCCTCCTCTTCCTCTTCTTCCTCTTCTTCCTCTTCTTCTTCTTCTTCTTCAAAAAGCAGTGATATGCTTTCTTGGTTTCCATGTTATATATTTACTTGATTTCTGATTGTATTTTTTTATAATATTTGGGTTTAACTTCTTTTTTCTGACTTCAGATGGAAGTATAGATGATTGATGTATTATGAAATCATCTTTATATAACTTAGTTGAAAATGTACAAACACCAAGCACTTCTCATGAGTTTTTTTTTGCATTTATTTATTGTGTGTGTGTGTGTGTGAATGCACTTTACATAGCACCTGTATGGAGGTCAGAGGACAACTTTTTGGAGTTGATTTTGTTTTTCTATCATGTGGGTTCCAGGGATTCAACTCTGGTCATTAGGTTGACCTCTGCTGACAACTCTGCTCTACTAATTTCACAAAATCTATTGTTATTATTTTATTTGTGTGTGTGTGTGTGTGTGTGTGTGTGTATGAGAGAGGGGAGGGGGAGAGAGGGGAGAGAGGGGAAGAGGGGGAGAGAAGGGAGAAGGGGACAGGGGAAAGAGGGGGAGATGGGGGAGAGAGGGGGGAGGGGGGAGGGGGGAGAGTGAGGCAGCCATGAGTGGGTATGGGTGCTTGTAGAGGCCAGAAGTGGTCATCAGATCTCTTGATGCTGGACTTCCAAGGGGTTGGATGCTGAAACCAGACTCAGGTCCTCTGGAAGAACAGCAAGAGCTCTTGATGGATGAGCCATCTCTTTAGCCTTGAATATGTATATTTAATTTCTATTTTTTATTTTTATTTCATGTGTATGGGTGTTTTACCTGCATGTATATTTGTGCACTGTGGCCTGGTGCCTGTGGAGGCCAGAAGAGGGCATAGGATCTTCTGGAACTGCAGTTACAGAGGGTTGTGTGGGTGCTGGGAACCAAACCCAAGTCCTGTGGACAAGCAGCAAATTCTCCTGACCTCTGAAGCCGGCTCTCCGGCCTTTCAAAATACGTTTGTCAATTCTATTTCTCACACATCCTGACTTTGGGTTCTACCTTAATCCCATGGACAGCAGTGAGTCACCTTGTGTCATTTTACTGTTGAGACTTGCTCCATAGCTCAGTCTCTTGGGATGCCTGGGGATGCTCCAGTGTCTGTGGAAACAATGTCTGCCCCAGTTACTCAAGAGCAGTGCAGGTCTGATATGTCAGCTTGTTGAGTTGTCAGGCTCGCTATATCCTGGTTATTTTTTTTTCAAAAGCAGAATCATAGTTTATTAAAGTAGATTTTTAACACAGATTTAAGCAGGGACCATTAATAAGTATATGGAAAGAATGGGACAACCCAAGTGCTGATAAGGGCATTTCAAAACAGTTACCTGGTTGTTGTTGATGTTGTTGTTGTTATTATTATTATTGTCTTATCTTTTTATTTTTACTTTGGTTTTTCAAGACAGGGTTTCTCTGTGTAGCTCTGGTTGTCCTAGAACTCACTTGATAGACCAGGCTGGACTTAAACTCAGAGACTGACTTCACTGTGCCTCCTAAATGCTGGGATTAAAGAAGTATACCACCATGCCTGGCATTATTGTTATTTTTCTCAGTGCTAAAGGTTGAATTCAGGGCAGCACACATGCTAGGCAATTACTCTACGGCCAAGCCATGCTTCCAGTTAGTCTTTGAAACTTGATTTTTTTTTTCTTTTCTCCAGTTAGTTATGAGGAAAAGCCTTGACAAAATCAACTATGGTTATGTGTTTATTTTTTGTTAGGTGTCTCTTTTGGCTTTTTAAAAAAATATACAAATATGTTTAAATATATACAAATATAAAAATAGGACTTTTTATCATTTTGATTTGTTCACTATATAGCTACTTATAGGACTTTTTATCTTTGATAATATTTTTAGAAGTATACATTAAATAAAATATACAAATCTAGGCTGGTGAGATGGCTCAGTGGGTAAAAGTACTTGCCATCCAAGCCTGACATCCAGTTCTACTCCTGGAGCCCATGGTAAAAGGAAAGGATCAACTCCCAAAAGTTATCTTCTGATCTCTGTATGTGTGCTGTGAAATGCATGAACCTGCAGAAACACACACACACACACACACACACACACAAATAATAGCAACACATTAAACAAACAAATACAACCCCTCTACAAATCTCAGATATATAGCCCTGATCCTTATTATCCATGTCTGTATCTGTGAAAACTGTATCTAATTCAGGGTGTACAACATTCTACCACCCACAAAGTGTTGTGTACCTGTTAATCACTATTTTTAATCCAAGTACCATGCAACCATTTTGTATTGAACTTTGCTTAATAAGAGCCATACATGTGTGGTCATGCACGTCTGGTGTTTATCCCACACATGTACTTTCTAGGATTTCACACGGTTTTGCATATATATTTAGCTCTGGTCAAGTTTTAATTGAGTATATACCATGGCAGATTTACTCACTTTTCTACTAAATTGTTCTCTTTTTTTTTTTTGATTTTCGAAACAGGGTTTCTCTGTATAGCCCTGGCTGTCCTGGAACTCACTTTGTAGACCAGGCTGGCCTCGAACTCAGATTTCCGCCTGCCTCTGCCTCCTGAGTGCTGGGATTTAAAGGCGTGCGCCACCACGCCTGGCCTCTACTAAACTGTATGTGGATTGATTCCCCTGGAGTTTTTTGTAGGCTGTTGGGGTTGGTGGTGATTGGGTTCCAACACAGATTAAACCTTCTAAGGACAGGAGGTGTTATGGTTTGTATATTCTTGGACCAGAGAGTGGCACCATTTGGAGGTGTGGCCTTGTTGGAATAGGTGTGACCTGGTTGGAGTAGGTGTGTCACTGTGGGTGTGGGCTTAAGACTCTCACCCCAGTTGCCTGGAAGTCAGTCTTCCACTAGCAGTCTTGAATGAAGACATAGAACTCTTAGCTCTGCCTGCACCATGACAGCCTGGATGCTGCCATGCTCCTACCTTGATGATAATGGACTGAACCTCTGAACCTGTAAGCCAGCCCCAGTTAAATGTTGTTTTTTATAAGACTCATCTTGGTCATGGTGTCTGTTCATGGCAGTAAAACCCTAACTAAGACAGGAGGAAACGTAGACAAATAACAAAATGTTCTTACCTATGGTCCATATGGCCATGACTAGATCCAGTGATGCCTTTCGCTAGTCTTCTTGCGAAGACTGACCCTTGCCTGCCTTGGCTCTGCTGCTGAAAGCCACAGCAGCCACATCTAGCCTGCATAGGTGCTTTCCTTGTGTGTGAATAACAATTGTAACCCTTCTTCTGACTATATCGTGGTCCTCCTTGGGACTCTAGCCCAGCCACCGGCTTACGTTTAGGTAACCATTTGGACCTTAAATGCTATTTGTTGAGCAGAAGGTAGTTATTGTTGCAAATTCAGGAGGCAAATGACAGGCAAGGAGAGAGTGTGGATTGGCTTCTCTGAGCCACGTTTCCCCTTTCTGGTCCCACCCATATTCTCCTGCCTTGTTTCCTGTTTCATCTTTTGTTTCTTTTCAGTCTCATGTCAGTCAATTTCATCTCTTTTTCTCTATTTCCTTTTCATTTTTGCTCCTGGTGATTGAACCAGGTCCTTGCACAGACTAGGCAAGGGCTCTACCATGGAGCTGCCACGCCCAAACCTTGTTTTTGTTTTAGTCAGGTTCTCTTTGTGTAGCTCAGCTGCCTTTAAACACATGATCCTCCTGCCTTGGTCTTTCAGGTGCTGGCTTTACTGGTGTATACACCATGTTCAAGTTATTTTATTTATAATTCCCCAGGAAACTCACAGGTTCACCATCCTTCAACTTATTTCCTCACCATCCTTTCTGGAGAGGGAATAGTCTTCATTTCCTTACCAGGTTTTCTGGAGAATCCTATTGTTCCTGACATACCCCGTGAAACACAGTACTAAAAGTCAGCCATGGCTGCCTTAGGACACAGGGTCCCCTATCTACATCATGAAAGGGCCTCATATTTCTGACCATTTGAACTGTAAGGTTTTTTTTTTTTAATCATTTCTACTAGGTGTATGCAGTAATAGAGGTTCAGTGTGTGGTGTAGTTAGTGTCCTTGGGAAGTCTCAAGATTTTATTCCCCCAAATTCCACTTTGGACAGTGACATGTTGGACTAATTGGCCTTTTGTCATGGCTGTGTGACTATAAACTCCACTGGAACTCAAGGATATTTGACCAGTTTCTGCACTGTGGCTCTGTGTCAGAGAACATTTACTGTACACGAGAAGGGTCTGGTATGGGTAACAACTTGTATCTATCTCTTCAGAAAAATATCACAGAAGCCTACCAGTTCACCAAGAAGTCTCAAAAGCCAATGAGGAAAGTCATTAGAATTGCCATCCCTGAGAACAAAACTGTCCACAACTACAGCGCCCAGACCATGAATTCCACAGAGCTTGCTAAGAAGCAGATGCTTAAAGAGATGGCCAAGGTGAGCAACCTGGCAGCTGGCTAACACACTGTCTTACGCTTCTGCTGCTGTGAAGAGACACCATGACCAAGGCAACTCTGATAAGAAAGCATTTAGTTGGGGGCTGAGGGTTAGTCGATAACCATCCTGGTGAGAAGCAGACAGGTGTGGTGCTGGAGCAGAAGCTGAGAGCTTCACCTCCTGATCCCCAGGGCTGAGCAAATGAGCAACCGGAAGAGAGAAAGAGACACGGGCTGGAGAGTGCTTTTGAAACCTCCAAGTCCACCTCCCATTGGGACACCTCCTCCAACAAGGCCACATCTCCTAATTCTTCCCAAACAGTTCCACTCCCTGATGACTGAGCATTCAAATATATGAGCCTGGGGGAGGGGCATTTTCATTCAAACCATCATACATAAAGCTTTTCTTTCTCTGACCAAGGGTGGGTGAAGTCAACCACTTAGGGACAGTGGACAAAGGATCAGGTGAGAGGAGAAGAGTCTGACTCTCCATGCTCTAGAGAGAGCCTGAGGTGCCCAGCACATTCTCAGACACACATGGTTGAGAACAGTATAGAAGCCGTTCTTCTGGGGAAACACTGTGTTGCTTTGGAGACAACTGTCAGCCATAAGAAAAACCCTTTAGGGTTTTAGCACCCAATACACGTAGAAAACAGATTTCTCTGTCAAAGGGGACAATGATGTGACCCTCACAGGTCTGCCTGTTTGAGTACAGAGTGTCAGGACTTTGTGTCTATGCCTCTAGATGTTTCTGATACCTGCTTGGTAGCTTGGTTGTTACTAAGCCCTATTTAATGCTGTTCTTACAAGAAGTTGTCTTCTCACTTCCAGGAGCCAAGAAAGAGATTCACGTATTCACAGAATTACCTCTCAGCTATGGTGGATCTTCAGGACCCAAAGGAAGAGGAGAAGAAAGCCCAGAAGAAGTCCCGCCAGGCCTGGCTCACAGCCGGTGGGTTCCAAGTATGGGGTCTTCAGAGCAGCACTGGAAGCAGCCAGCAGGATCTTAGACTGCCACCCATCAGAGAGCTAAATGAGGTCTTCAGGGAGGAGCAGGGCCTCAAGTCGGGGGTGCTTCGGGATGTCCTTCCACCTTACTCACTTGCCTCTCTTCTTTAGGAGTGGCAGGAAAACGCACTGTTTACTAATGTGTTGAAGCCTGTGTTGGACCGGGATAGGTGGACCTGGAGCCAGCGCCACCTGGATTTTGACCTGTACAAGAAGCCGCCACTTTACTTTAAGTTGCCCCGTCTTCCATCTCCAAAGGGCGCATCTGGTAAGATCACACTTCTGAGCTGAGCCTGGAGGAACTGAAGGCAGACAGAGCTCGGGTCCACTGGGCATCTTTAGCACTGTGTGCTGGGTTTGCATTTGTAGTCATCCTTTCTGGGTTAAGAAACCTGGATTCGGAATGGGTCTGGTAGATGTAGGGCTGAAACTCAGGATACCTGGGCTGTAGGTCTGTGTGCGGGGTGCTGATTGGATGCTTTTGGACAAATCTCTTTGGGCCCAGTTTCTTGGGTATAAAATGGGAGGTTAGAAGGTATATTAGTAACTTGTGAAGTTTCAACACTGTGACATGGGACTGGCCTCTGGATCCCTGGCAAGCTCAGGGCAGGGACCTGGGAATCTCACGAGGATCTTCTAACTACTTCATTCTAGTTCTAGATGCTGCTGGAATTACTAGGAAAAAGTGAATAGTATCAGAGGCACAGGTCTTGCTTTAACCAGTCTCCCAAGTCCTTTTGTTGTCCTTTATACAGTCTGTTTATAGAGAACATTTTTTTTCTCTAAAAGAAGCTGAAACTTTGTTCAGGGAGAGCATATACATTTATCTAGCAGTGAGGTTTGCCAGACCAAAAATATCAGAGAATGCCAGATTCAATAAGCAAGAGGATCTCTCTTCTGGACTCCAGAGGGACCTGGCAACATTGCAATAGTTCCACAAAACCAGAAGCAGTGATAAGTTGCCTGACAGGTGCTCTCTTAACTAAGTGTGGATGCTGCTCCTGACCTCCGGGGCAGGCCCTTGTGTTTCTTAGACTGGAGAGAACCTGTGTGCTGCTGCCCCAGTTCAGAGTCAGTGGTGCTGTAGACAAGGCTCTGGTGAATGAGCAGCACACAGCACAGAATGCCAGGCTTGCCACTGGATTCCACTGCTGGCCTTTCCAGCTGAACCTCCCTGTAAAGACAAGAAAGAAGTTCATGTGAGAGCTTACCCACTCCCATCAAGAAAAACAGAGGAGAGCCGAACTAGAGTCTAAGCCTCTGAAATCCAGATGGGTAAATGGACAGCCTGGTGTAACTGCCCTATGGGCCAACACATGCCACAGGGCTGCTGAGAACAGGGGTTAAAGGCTCTCCCAAGCTTCCCTCATGTATTTTTCCATTAGCCCGTATTCTACTCTAGTGACCTCCCTTGGGCAGACATCAGCAGGGCCTGCAGAGGGGGCTTCCATCTACAGAGATGAACTTGAGCTGCCCGGCTTTGCTGTTGTGAGCACCACTGCTCTCTTGGCAGCAAACCCTGGGAACAGAGCTGAAATGGCCTCACAGACAGTGCCTTGTCTTGGGCCCTTGACCCCCTCCAGCATTACCTCAATTATGCTTGTCCAGCTGGTACACAGCGAAGAGATTCTGGGCATAGCCTTCCATGCAGAACACACCAGCCAATAGAAACAGCAGAGCTGGGGTCAGGAAGGATGGCCATTGAGAGCTCTGAAGTGACCACTGAATACTGGGCATGGTGGCTGAGGTCAGAACGCCTGGCTCAAAAGGTGCCTCATACCCTGACTAAGCTTCTGCTGCCTGGAGGAACAAGTGGCTTAAAGTCTGGGAGACCATTTCCTTCTCTGTGAGGTAGCTGCCTGTTGGCTGCTCTGGGATGCTATGTGAAGAGCGTGCTACCCATAGGTGTTAAGTGACTGCATTGCTTCCTGGGCAGGGTGAGGAACATACAGGCAAGCCATGAGTAAGGGTGCTTGGTGAATGGGCTCATCACTCACTTGCCTGTTTTCTCTCAGGTAGGAGGCGAAAGGCAAAGATTGGGTCTTCAGGACGGCGTTGGCGAAGTCGAGTTCCATCAAAGCCACTTAGTTCCCCTGAAAGTTCCTCTACGCACCCTCAAGACTTATTCTCTCTTAGTGACCATCACCTGGTACTAAAGACTCTGTCTCGCCTAACCTCTGCATCTCGTGGATCTTCAGTGGGACTATACCACCCAAATCCCACCTTCCACAGCCGTTGGTTTCATTAAAATGTAGTATAAGGAAGGGACCATTCTCGGTACCCATAACCCTGTTACAAATGCACACTGGTTCCAAGAGCAAGCTGTTCTGTGTGTCTGGCCTGTCTTGTTTTGTTTTTTAAATAGCGGGGCATGTGGGGTTCACCTGGTTATGATTCCAGTGCCCAATGTGGATGGAGCAGCTGGCGGGTGATAGCGTGGCTTTCATCTCCTATAGGTGGATGAGAATGTTAGTCACTCTAACATCTGCTGTTTCTCATAGTGGTCTGGAGCAGATGCTCATTGTGAACCCCGGCTGCTGCTGCTGGCCCTTTCAGAACTACACCTCTGTTGTCTCAGCTACACTTTGCCTTTCAGCAACTGGGACCCATGACGACTCTCCCTCAGTGTTGTGGGAGTCTGGTGTCGGTTGGTCTGTCAATGCAACCCCAAGACCCAGAAATTTGTCTAAAACCCTAGGCCAGCACTTAGTGGGCTCAATGTTGCTTTTAGAAACAAGAACTCCACAGAGCAGCCCCTGCATCTAACCCTGGCTGGGTGACTCCTCTTTATTTCAGGGAGCTTTTCTCTACCTGGAAATTTCCAGAAGGAGACTATCGAAACCCTCAACATGCAGGATCTACAGGCCAGCTGCCCCAGCCCATGGTGATCAGTTTCTGTTCTAGACCTGGTGGACAGTAGGCACAAAAGAATCCTGTGGCTGCTGGGATGGTGATGCTAAGTGATGGTGGATGCTGCGTCCCAGGCCAGCAGGGCATATTTATCTTCCAAGAGCATTTTAACAGCTTGACCAAATTAATACATGTTCACTTCTAGCTTGCCCACACTGTCCTAACAGGGCAGACAACACTTACTCTTCCAACCATATCCTAATTGACCCACTTGACACAGCCAAGTAGGGTTTCCAGGTAGACAGGGCAGAGATGGAATCGGGCATTGAAGTGCTCATCCAACATCCCTGGAGAAGTCTAGAGGATAGTTGTATCCCTCTGTAATAGAAATACGAGAAGGGAATGCAAATGTGAGGGGCTCATGTGCTGTGCCTACTCACCCCAAATTGAGGTACACAAACACCAAGATTGCCTCTCCCCCCAAGTCTATGATCCAGTTTAGTAAGCCTTGAAGCCTCCAGGCAATGATTTCTTTGTTCACTATGCCTCCTTTCAGCTCTCTGCAGGTCGCTCACAGTGTTGTGACTGAAGGACTGGCAGCATGGAGCTCTTGTGTTCGCCTATCTTGGGCATGTAGGCTCCTTCTGGATAGCATGGTTCTCTCAGATTATCAGAGAGCAGCAACCAGCCATATGGAATATATGGTGTGTGTGTGTGTGTGTGTGTGTGTGTGTGTGTGTAGCCAGTGAGGCTTTCTGCTGGGGAAATAGTCTTGGGACAAACCTAGAGCACAGGGTTATCTATCATTCTAGACTAGCTGGGCAGCTCAACCCTCTCATTGACTGCTGCAGACTCCATGACCACTGCTCAATGAGTCTACCTGGTTTTCAGTACCTGCCTCACAGAAGTACCCAAGTCTGTCATGCTCAGAACCACCTATGGCTTCCAGAAGTCCTGTGTCAGCAGAGCTCTTCTCCAGGCTGCTTGCTTTCCTAACTGCCCCACCCAGATTTTGAATCTCTGTTCTTACTCTGTTCTACTAAATGAGCCAGTCCACAAGCAGGGCAGACTGACAAACATGGAAAAAGTTTCTTATTCCATATGGACCTAGTGCTTACCACTATATGCAGTCTGCCACTCACCAACTGCCCGCTGTGGTTATGGGAAAGGTTAAGGGTTAGGGTCTGAGTCATGGACAGGACCTGGGATAAGAATGAGGGATTAGGGTCAGCGTAACACAAGCCAGGGTCATCGAGGAAGAGGGAATTTCAATGGAGAGAATAGGCAAGTCTGCGGGCTATTTTCTTGATTACTGATTGCTGTGGGATTGGCATCACCCCTGGGCAACTGGTCATTGGTTGCATAAGAAAGTAGATTTAGCAAGCCATGAGGAATAAGCCAGAAAGCAACATCTTTCACAGCCTCTGCATTGGTTCCTGCCTCCATGTTCCTGCCTGGAGTTCTTGGCCTGACTTCCCTTCTGCCCAAGTAAATTTTGGTTTCCTGGTTCTGTATAGATTTCATTGGAGTTTTGATTAGGAAGAGGGACAAAGAGCTCCAAGGTCCCCAAGTTCATCTTCAGCCTCCTAAAATGAGGCTAAGGTTTAAGTAGGGGGCCAGCATTTGAATATCTGAGCCATCTCCAGTTGCAAGGTGTGGCCCTGCCCATTACTGCTGTGGTTCTAGTTGCTTTAGCAAGGTGTTCTGACAAGTTGACAGGACTGTGAAATCTCTCCGGGGATAAGTCTCTCGTCTTGATGGGTCTGCCTTTTGACTTTTTAATCCAGCATGAGATTACTAAGGAAAATTCCAGTCTCAAGGCCCACTGTTCTGAGAGCCAAAATGAGGGTCATAGTGACTCTTTAGAATAACTCCATTTCCCCTAGGCTTGTGACAAGGTGGCCTCTTGGGGAAGAGAAGACCTTGTGCCTCATGGAGGCATTAGGGGATAAGACTCCAACTCCATGACCTTTGCAGAGTCCTGTAGTACAGGCTTTAATATGGAAGAGAAAGCCCTCCAGACACAAGGCCTAGCTGAGGCTGTCCTCAGCCACAAGAAAGGAAAAGATCTTAAGAGAGCAGTGCCAAACTCTGGGCCAGGCTTCCTCCAAAGAGAAATTACCCTCTAGCTGGGAGCCCTGAGCTTAGCAACTGGTTTCTCCATAGAAAAGACCACCTTTCCCCTCCATCCCGTCCCTGTAGGTTTGCCCCCCCGCCCCCCCCCCCCCCCCCCGCACCCTAGGTTTGCTTCCCCCAATCCAGGCCTCCACCAAAGAGAAAGACAGGCCTGCTACAGATCCCAGCCAGAGAATATACCTCTTTTATAGAGAAGGAAGATTCTCCGGCCCCGTGGGCCAAGTGCCTAAGCCAGGCTTCTGCCTTTGAAAATAGAAGCTCCACTGGCTGCAGATCCATCCCCAAATGAGCATGTGGCTCCTGCTCAGGAAAGTTAATGACTCTCTTGAGGCTGAACCCTACAAGTCTAAGTCCAGGCAAACTTCTTGGAGTAGGGAAGACAGTCCTGCCACGGAGGCCTTATTCTAGCCGAAGCCGTCTCCTTATGGAAGAGAAGGGGAAGAAGCAGATACACACATCATACTCCCTTAGGAAAAGAACATCCCGCTCTGTTGAAGTCACAGGGCCACGGGGCCAGCACTGTGGTAATTTAAACACTCAGGCCAACCCTCTCCAAAGGCCTTGACGTCAGGACTACTCTAGCCCCACCCCTGCCCAAGCGCGAATCAACCTAGGCGCAGAGATGCGCGTATTGCCTTCTGGGATTGGTAGTTTTTCCATGCAGTCTGCACTCCGGAAAGGAGCCGAAGGGAGGTGTCGGGAACTACAAGACCCAGCGTTCCATGAGTCCTGTGAGAGGAAGTGCTGGAAGATTGTGGGTGTGAGTTCCAGTTTTTAAGCTGTAGTTTGGCGGTCAGTTAGTTGACAGGTACTCCGTGCGCGAATCACAGGCTCTCAAGGAGTGGGGATTCCGGAAAGGGAAGAAGCACACCCCCAGGAAAGGAGCCTCGGGTTTCACACCCCTTCGGGCCATGCCCAGGGAGTCTGAGGGAGGTGGCTACGAGGTATCACCTGGCGAAGGAACCTTCTCTTACCGCCATGCCTTCGGACTTCTTTCTGCAGC
Source organism: Mus caroli (assembly GCF_978045245.1). Lineage (NCBI taxonomy): Eukaryota > Metazoa > Chordata > Mammalia > Rodentia > Muridae > Mus > Mus caroli. Next base: position 61,635,796 of record NW_028227262.1, read on the forward strand.
CTCTGGACGGCGGTCCTCGCGTACCCGTGGGGCCGGGGCAGACTGTGATAGGCCGCGGGCCGCTGCTGGGAGTAAGTGTGGGAGGTAGTGTGGGCGTGGGCAGCCAGAGCTTGCTCGGCTGAGGCTGTCTCTGTCTCCTGTCCTAGGGGATTCCGCGCCTTGGCTCTGCTTGTCAAGATTTTATAGGTTTGGGGCAGTAGTTTTCAAACAACATTAGTCAAGTCCCAGACATTTCTTTTTGATGCCTGAACGGAACGAGTTAACATCATTATCCTATCCCGCTGGCAAACGAGGGCCAAATCCAAGTTGAGCTAAGTTCAGGTTGTAAGATGTAAAATGTAAACAGACCAACTAAACAAAACCGCTACTAGTATTTAAAGACGAATAGTACTCTAAAGGTTAGTGTGTTGCATGTTGACCTACAAAGCTTACAATATTTACAGTACTGTATGAGCCATCACAGCGAAGGTTAATCACCCAGTGACCTCCCTTAAGCTAACTTCTTTTATCTCCTGGCCTCCTCTGCTGGGCTGGTGGGCCTTACCAATAATAGCAGTATCCCTTTTGGTAGTATCAGTAGCTGTCTTTAAGTTGTCTGGGTAGTGAACCAGTCATTGTTCTAAAGAGATAACTTTAATTTACTACTTTCAAAACTTTTTGAGTTAGGCGCTTTTTATTAGCCTTGTTCAAATGAGAAAGTTGGAGTATAAACTGGTCATTTAAAGGTGATACATGTACAAATGGCCACTATGCTATATATTCTTTACCCTCTTTGGGAGGAGTAGGAACCAGACCGTTTGCAGTTTGCACTATGAAATTATATTTGGTGGTATTAAGCCATTTAGCATTGCCACAAGACATATCATTTACAAAGGCCGCTCTAGAGAACCTGCCGGTCGAGTTGAAATATCACAAGGGAGAGATGGGCTAGACATTAAGAGCCTGGAACTTATTACAGAGAACTGGGTTCCCAGCACCTATGTCAGGCAGTTCACAAATGCTTGTAATTCTGCCTCTCTGGGCAATGTACATACATGCATATCCTAACATACAGGTATATATATATATAATAAAAATAAAATTTTAAAAATTCACAAAAAATTGTTTTAAAAATCTCTGCCATTATTTCCCACCTGAGTGGTATTTTCTGTGTTCTTACTGCCCTGTTTCTTGGTTTCTTTTCTCTGTGTTCTTCCCCATTATCATAAGAGTTTTGTGCTCCAACATAGATTGTCAGATTGGTGTTCATGTTTTTATGAGCATGGTAGTTTTATAGTTTCCGTCTCTGGGTTGTGTTTTAGATTTTGATATGTTTTGCTCTAGCTGTTGATTCTTGGAGGATGTGTTGATATGTTAGAATTTAGGTTATCTTAAATATAGTTGCCTTTAAAGAGAGGGTCTCACAACATAGCCAGAGCGCCCCTTGAACTTGCAGTTTTCCTGCCTCACTTCCAAGAGCTGGGGTTACAAGCATGTATGTTCCTAGCAAAACCACGTTTTTTGGGGGGAGGGTGGGGTGGTAGTGAAGACCTGATGTTAGTAATGAAATAAACTATGTGTCCACCAGAGGTCGCACTGTGCTTTTGTATTATTCAAAATACCCCTTTTCTCCTAGTGTTAGGCACACTTAAAAGATAGATATAAAAGATCTATTATTGCTTATAGTTAGTGTATAAAAGGAAAGAAGCCTAAGAAGGACCATTAGAGGAACCATCTTGCTATCTCATGGTTTTATCCTGGCATTCCTCTGATGGTTAGGGAGGTATCAATGAGGCCTTGATGCTCAAAATACGAATAGGACCGGCTTACTCTGAGCTGCCGTGGTGATTTGCATGTCTTTGATTGCTTCTGAATTACATGGGTCTAGTCATGTGACTGTTTTCTCACATTAAACCACCTGTGTTTATTAGTAAGAGCGAGGATCTTGAACACTGGGTATTCTGAGAGGGACCACCCAAGTTACCTAAATCCTCTGGGCTTTCAGGACCCAGATATGTAGAATGAACAGTGGCAGCAGTAGCACTATGGCGAGTCTTGGTGTGTAGCTGAGCATGTGGCGATGCACATGATAAAGTCCGTTCTTAGTAACTGCAGCTGACGCTGGCCCAGTCAGGCACACGTCAGAACATGAGGGAGTCTCTCAGCTGGGTTTTTTTTTTTTTTTTCTTTTTTTTAAGTTAGGATATTTACTTCTTTGAAGAAGCTATATTTTAAATGAAGTTTTGGAGACATTTTTTTCTAGAAATTAATTTTTCAACTTAACTCTTTTTTGGGAAGAATGACTTTTTGTGGTCCTCACACTGTGGTGACGCTGTGTGTTTCAGATTATTAAGTGTGGATTGTGAAAAATGAGTACCTGTTTGTGGCAGTTCCCATGTTCTTGCAGCCTTACTGGGTTTGACTTTATATGTTTCTATAGTATGTTTTGAGAGAGAATGCTGGTTCTGCTGTATGTCATGCTTAGCTTCGAGTACTCGATGGTAAATGAGCCAATCGTAAGGCAGGTGAGATAATCGTGATGTTGTAGAGTTGTTGCTTTAGAGGTTTCTCTCATGTGTCAGACCGGGCTAAACGAGTTAATCTCAACTATTATGTTTACTACGAGGTAGGAAGGGCAGTAGTGTTCAGCATTTAAAATATAAGCAGTTTGGAGCGTTGAGGTGGGTAAATGATTGTGAGTGTAAGTTGACCATTATTAACTCAAAACAGGAAGTGATTATATTGAAGACGTAGATGCTGATCTCTTCTGCAGTGTCAGAGTTTGGCTTGGGCTATGTCCCCCTACCCCTGCCTCATGTGGTCCCAGAACAGAAATGCAGTTTGCTTATCTGCGTCTGGCTGTGTGGTATGGTCACACTCTTCAGAGTTACCCCTTAGTTTAAGACAAGCTGAATTTTTATATTTGAAATGTTTCCTATTACATATTGTTTCCAGTACATATTGGATACACTTTTCTTGTTTGGTAGATTGATGAGTAGAACCCCTGTCTAGGTGTGTTTCATGTATGGGGACTGGAGGGTTTGGGGCTACATAGACTGCAGGCTTTTATGGTATTCATTTACTCTTTCATGACCTTGGTAGGTCTCCTCTCTCCATCATTTCGTTATCTGTTAAATGAGGGCAGTTAGTTGATATGCAGTTTTTGAGTTAATAACATATTTAATGTCTAGCCTACTAATTTCATATGCGTGGCTAAGGGTTTGTTTATTTTTCAGGAGGTGGCTATACTTGACATTTTTTTCCCTTGTAGATAACAGACAAAAGAGTATCCAGAAGACATGCCATTCTTGAAGTGGTTGATAGTCAGCTTCGAATCAAGCCAGTGAGTATATTGATTTATTTTATCCCTTTGCCTCTTGTCCTTCTAGCAACTGACTGGAGAAACCTAAGGCTTGGAGATAGGGAATTTATGTCAGAACCCATTCTCCTGATACCTGCAAGCTAAGCACCTAAATAGTAACTTATTTCTCATAGGACAGAGCTGAATCTGAATGGTTAGACTTGTGGAAGATGATTGCCTCTGTGTAAATTGTAATTTTGTTCACAATTTCCATAAGGATACCTGTAATGAGGGTAAGTACACATCCTGCGTAAGTGAGCTCTGATCCCTGGCACACATGTGAGAAGGCATGTGTGTCTGTAACCACAGTGTGAGGGGAGCTGAGACACTCGGTGTATCTGCAGCTTGCTGGCCAGCCCGCCGAGCTAACAATGGTGAGCTTAGGTTCAGAGAGAGTCCCTGTCTCAAGAGAATAGGGAAGAGCGTGGTAGGGGAGGAAACTCCTCTCCCTCCAAGGGTATGTGCAATGTGCCCCTCCCCCAAACAAGGGACTGTCTAACTAGGCAGTGCTTGGTTTCATGCAGTGTCAGGGTTGTACTGAGCACCCTGGAGTTGCTGTACCAAGTGCCTCAGCAGTGTCAGGGCTGTACTGAGTGCCTGGAGCTGCTGTGGCTCCTCTCTGGAGCTTCGGTTTCTTACTTGTCTTAGTTGCAATTGTTAAGCTCACTGACTATGGGGAGTTGGCTCTTGTGTCTCTGGTACCCACTGGCTGCCTGGGCTGTGTCAGGTTCTTCGTATAGTGGATAGCATAAGTCAAAGCTGGGATGAGAAGCACGGTGAGGGCGAGGGTGTTTGGAGGTAGGGATAGCAGGGGGTTTATAAAAGCACTTACGCTTCAGTATCTACTTTCTAATGAACTACCATGGCTCAAAGTAAAGACGTGATACTGAAGGGCCTTAAGGGAAGAGTAAGGGAATTTCTATTCCTGTTTCTGATATGTTATGTATTTAGATTTAGTTGGTTCAGAAAAGCAAGGATGGATAGTAATCTGTCTGGCCTCAAGTGAAGGATTTGTGATAACACTCAACATTCTGAAAGATTTAGCTTGATTGCTCTGTAATCCATGTGATGAAAGGAGAAGTGGACACGTCAGCTTTGGACTGGGAGATTCCCTAAGAGCGCTTGATGATTGGATTTCTGTTTTTAAAATGAGCTTAGACTTTTCTAGATTGTACTGTTAGTATTCAAATCCTACTGATGGTAAGTAACATGTGCAAAGAAATAAACCAATATCATTTTTACAACATATGTAAAGCCTAATTACACTTATTTGTGGTGTGTGTATGTATATATCAAAAATACATTATTAGGAGACCATCCTGTATACTAATGCATGGAGATTTCAAGTTTATTTAAAAATCTCCTGGTGTTAACTAAAGACATTTGTATTCTACAACCTCAAATAGTTAAACAAAACTTATTTAATGTGTATGGTGTTCTGTCTGCATGTATGTCTGTGTTTCATGTGTGTGCAGTGCCCACGGAAGCCAAAAGAGGGCTTTGGATCCCCTGAGACTGGAGTTACCAGTGTCTATGCACCACCGTGTGGGTGCTGGGAATCAAACCTGGGTCCCTTGCAGAGAAACAGCCCATGCTCCTAATCACTGAGCTGTCTCTCCAGGCCTAGAATCTTTCCTAAATTAGCTCATTACAGGTACTTAGTTCTCCCCATAGTTGGGTGAAAAATATTCAGATGTACTCTTACTTCTGTGGCTATGTGAGAATACTGATAATATAAATGTGCACAAATAAAAGAATATGTTAATGGAAAAATTTCTCATTAAGTTTTTTCAGGACTCAGATTTTTTTTTTTTTTTTTTTTTGAGACAGGGTTTCTCTGTGTAGCCCTGGCTGTCCTGGAACTCACTTTGTAGACCAGGCTGGCCTCGAGCTCAGAAATCCTCCTGCCTCTGCCTCCCAAGTACTGAGATTAAAGGCGTGTGCCACCACTGCCCGGCTGTGAGTCAGATTTCTGCATAGGATTTAGCAATGTCCAGTTAAAATTGCTTTCTTTGAAGACATACTTTACCATTACTGAGTCATTAATTAGACTTTGTTCCAATCATAAGACAACAATGTATCCCTGAGCTTTGACAGGAAGACAGGCGGATTCCAAACTGAGGTGCTGGTTGTACCAGAGGTATCTGTCGGTTTGCAGAAGTAATGAACCCTTCCCCACCGAAGAAAAGGGAGGGTGCGGCCACCTACAAGACAAGCAAAAGTTAAGTTGCTAAAATTCCCTGGCGGGAATTTCACCTTTGCATTTTGTTGCTCTCTTTCCTGAAATAACGTGGGAGATGCTCTGATCTGTCCCTCTGCTTTGCTTCCGCGGGACTCACCCAGTCTTAAAAACACGGCATCATTGCAGAGGCCTCTGTATTTTGCAGCTGCCCTTTTGTAAGAAGCACTTTTCCCAAATAAAATGATTAAAAAAAAAAAAAGACAACAATGTATGACTTTACTAGTATCTTTTGAATACTAGACTGTGCTAGATATATTAGAAACTAGGACAGAACTTCTTTGGGGCCAAGGATTTAGGCAGGTAGGTAAAAGCACTTGGCACATAGGCCTGAAGTCTTGAGTCGACTCCAGAACCCATGTAAATAGTTCAGTGATGTGTTCCCCTAAGCTGAGCACTCCTTCAGAACAATGAGAGAGGATGAGAGTCCACTGTAGAAATGAGGGGTGCTTCTCAGGTGGAAAGAGAGAGTGAACTCCCATGCATACTGCGGTACGTGCATAAGCCCCCACATACAATAAACACATTTTAAAAAGTACAGATTATAGATAGAAAAAGAAAATTTACAATAAAGCACTAAAGTTAAGCATTTAAATTATAATTATACTTATGTTTATCTTTTAAATTTTATTGTGTGTATGTGTATGTATATAGAATTTTCCAGTAAACATGATCCTTAGATGTAGAAGAAAGGAAAATATCTTTTTACTCTTTTCTTGGTATTGTTTTTAGAAACTTGACATTGTGTCAAGGTTCTGGAACAGGTCCGATCTTAGCCACTTTTGTGGTGGGAATTAGAATCTGAGATCTTTAATCGTATGGAGTAATTTTTTTCTCCATTTTATTATTTCTGATTCATGATTCTATAACTATTAGGTACTTTCTTTAAAAATTTTTATTTGGTGTTAAAATTGCTGATTTACCTTATGTGTTTTAGTGATTTATTTGAATAAAATTTAAGATTATAAACAACCATTTAATCTATCTAGTCTCAGGTCTTGTCCACTTTAGCACCTTTACCTGCTAGTACTTATCTCTGCCTTGTATCTGCAATTTTCAGAAGATATTTAAAAAATAACTTTTGAAGAAACTATCTTTGGTAATTGGAGGCAGTCAGTGGAAAAATATAATCTAAAATAATGCAGTATTAATTTTGTTTTTGATATGTGTCAGTTACATGTAATATCAATCTAAATTATCTTCATGGAAGGAGTTTTATTCAGAAGGACAATTGCTCTTCTAAGATAGCTGCAAAGAAAGCAGTGATGCTGAGAGAGTAGATCATCATCTCTTGCCTCGTGGCTTTTCACTTTTAAATTGTGTTAGAAATTATTAGGAGAAAATCCATAGCAAGTGAGAGCTGTTGCTGGGACAGGTACATTTTGGATAAACTGGAGACTCTTCCCGTGCTGGGAATTATTTATTTTTTTAATCTTTCTTATCCACTGAGTAGTTCATTTAACTCATCAATTGATAATTTTGTTTGTTATCTTGGATTCTTTCAGAAATGGAGGGTAGAGCCCCTTCTCATATGTAAATGATTGCAGTAAATGGTGCCAGGCTTACTGACCTTTTTAGTGTAATTTTATACATAGTTGTTTGGACACCAGAATTGTGGATCATTCATATTCAGTTATATTTTTCACAATCTGCTGCACCGCTGTAGCTGTATTCTTTATTGATTAGATTCATAGGAATCCATGTTTCTACCAGTCCTCGGAGAAGAGCCAACACTCGCCAATGGAGACGCAAGTGTGGAGCCAGTTGCATCCCGGGGATAGCTTTTCCCTGTTACTTGACAAGTATGCTTTCCGTGTTTTCTCTGCAGAATCTGAAGTGGAGATGGAGTGTACTCTGAGGTAAGATTGCCTGTGAGATGCAGGTGAGTGATGGTGTTGTATCTGATCCCTCCACCTTCTCAGATGCTTCAGGGAAATCACTCTAGGGCTGCAGTAGTCATGTCATTTGTCTTTCTGGAAAACACTTGGCTTAGGAAACTTAAGCCTCGTGCTGTTTGCTCCAATGTGTGCTGTCTTTTACCTTTGTATTCCTAAGGTTTCCACAAAACAGAAAACTAGTTACATGTTTACTTGAATTTTTAGCTTTCTTAATTTTAAGATATTAATCCTGACTCCTATAGCTGAATTTTTCTTATAATAATACCATAAAGTGCAGAGTTGAAGGACTGAAGACAGGTAGTAGAATAACTGTGCTAAATCACAAACTAGTTTCTGAGGCAGGTGTTAGGAAGTTACTGGGGTTCATTTTTCAGGCTTTAAGTGACAGAGTTCAAATACTAGACCCATAGGACTAATTGAAAATATATGAAGTATATATGAAATATAAATTTCATGATATCATTGGTGTTTTTGTGTATTTTGGAATTACCGCTATTTTGTATTTGTTACCATATCAAAAACTTAAAACCATTGATATCAGACTTGTGTTCATCTGCTCGACACTGAAAAGCCAGTATATGGCAGAGAGTTGTAGAAAAGCAAGTTTACTCAAGAGCCAGCACCCTAAAAAGTAGAGGGGGCTTTCTTCTCCCCAGAAGACCATCTTGAGATGGAGAGGAGGTGCAAGCTCAGTGCGGAGGCACAGCCGTGGGATGGAGAGGTAGCATGCATAGTGTGGTAGCACAGCCATGTGCTCAGGGCCTTAAGGCAGCATCTTCATCATCAGGCATGGGCTTTATCTTTTATTTTATTTTATTTTATTTTATTTTCCTGAGTGGGAACTCTAAACTCCTAGGGCTAATAATCTCTGTATTCCTTTAGACAAGCACAGTATTTGTTTGCAGGTTACCCATCCCAGCAGTTCACACACTCTATGTTAGTTGATGTGTCAGACACGGGATAAGGAGGGATGCCTTGTTTTCTGATGTCATCTGAGGGTTGCCATGTGTTCTGGTTTTTAAAGGACGATTATAGCAGTTAATGTCTTGGTCACCTAGGTGTTTTGTATTGAACATAGAAGGGAAAGGCAAGTAGAGGAAACTCAGCCAAACACAACTGCTAGGAGTAGCCACTGTAAGCATGGCAAAAGCTTCATGTACTTGAACACTGAGAAATTATAACAGTGACTGTGAGGGAGTCACGCTACTGATATCTCTGTGCTGCGCTGAAGAAGGCAGAGGCGTTTTGAGACTTGCCTAGGGTTACATAACAAGTCCAGGTTCCAGACTAGTATTTCCAGAATGATGCTCTTACAGACTACCCTCTGCTGTACCAGAATGACTGCCTGGGTCCCCACTGTGCAAGTGCCCAGAGGATGGCAACGTCAACCTGGAGTAGTCTTATATGGAATGAAATAGGGAAGGAGGAAGGGAGGAGGGAGAAGGAGACGGTGAGAGAGAGAGAGAGAGAGAGAGAGAGAGAGAGAGAGAGAGAGAGAGAGAGAGAGAGAGAGAGAGAGAGAGAGACTGTTAGTGTTAGATCCATGTTAAAACCTGGGAAAATCTCTCTAATGTGGTAGGAAAGTTACAAGTATGTAAAGTGTATTTTGCATTCTTGTTAGGTCCCCAGCAGTGGGTGCAGAGTGGGTGTTGGCGCTTGATTATCAGATTGAGTGATATTGTGGTGAGGGTAAGACTTTTTTCCTTGGCTAAACTTCATTGTTGATAAGGAAGGAAGTAACACCATTTTGTCCCTTTGTGATATTTTCTTCCAGGAAAGCACGGTATATTTTTGACATATTAACTTATTTTTTCCAAAGTACTAAAATTCTTAGCACTTATATTCCATGCAAATAACTGCTGGTTTCAAGTACTAATTCTGAACAAAGCAATAGCATGTTTATAGAAATCTCATTTTAATGTGACAATGAATAACTTTAACATTCATTTGTAATTACAGAAGGGTGTGGATTTGGATGGGAGAGGAACTGGAAGGATCTCAGAGGGGAGGGGAAAAAGGATTCAGAATATATTGTATGAAAAAAACCCTATTTACAATAAAAGAAAAACGAAAGGAAAAATTTATAAAATCATTTGTAATTCTTTTAAAATCAGTTTCTTTGTATTAGCATATTTTATATTAAAGACATAAAAATAAGCAACATGTTTGAACATAATTTAGATTATATTTTGAACCCTTAAGGATAACTTAACCTCCAATACAATCTTAAGTATGAAGACTATTACTGAAGAACTCACATTTCCCAATTTCAAAACCTGCTACAAAGTGCAGTCATTATGTCTGGCATAATGGCAGACATAACTTGGTGGAGTTGAGGGTTCAGAAATTAGCCCTTATATTTATGGTCTTTACCTTGGACAAGGGCACCAATTCTTTTTTTTTTTCCCCTGATGGCTTAGGATGATGAACATTTTTATTTTTATTTTTTTTATTAGATATTTTCTTCATTTAAATTTCAAATGCTATCCTGAACGTCCCCTATATCCTACCCCTGCCCTGCCCCCCCAACCCACCCACTCCTGCTTTCTGGCTCTGGCGTTCCCCTGTACTGGGGCATATAACCTTCGAAAGACCAAGGGCCTCTAATTCCATTGATGGCTGACTAGGCCATCCTCTGCTACATATGCAACTAGAGACACAAGCTCTGGGGGTACTGGTTAGTTCATATTGTTGTTCCTCCTATAGGGTTGCAGACCCCTTTAGCTCCTTGGGTACTTTGTCTAGCTCCTTCATTAGGGGCCCTGTGTTCCATCCAATAGATGACTGTGAGTATCCACTTCTGTATTTGCCAGTTACTGGCATAGCCTCACAAGAGACAGCTATATCAGGGTCCTGTCAGCAAAATCTTGCTGGCATATGCAGTAGTGTCTGGGTTTGGTGGTTTTTTTATGCGATGGATCTCCGGGTGGGGCAGTCTCTGGATGGTCCTTCCTTCTGTCTCAGCTCTGAACTTTGTCTCTGTAACTTCTTCCATGGATATTTTGTTCCCCATTCTAAGGAGGGATGAAGTATCCACACTTTGGTCTTCCTTCTTCTTGAGTTTCATGTGTTTTGCAAATTGTATCTGTTAAATCCATTTGTTTCATAACTTCTGTTAGTTTCAGTAAGGGTACCAATTCTAATCAAACAGGCTGAAGTTAGTTGTCCAGACAATACTGGAACAGCTAATATCCACAAAGAAGAAAAATGAAGTTAGACTTTCACTTTATATCACATAAGAATCAAAATGGATCAAACATCTAAATCTAGAGAGGGCAGCATAGGTATAAATCCTTACCACCCAGCACCAGGTAATGGCCTTACAAGTCCAACAGCAAAATATCAGCATTTGATAAATTGGATTTCCTCCCATTTGAAACCGTGTATGCTTATGAGAACAGTCAAGAAACAAAAAGGACAAGTGAATGGCAAAATATTTATAAGTCACATACATCTATATCATCAACATCTAGAATATATAAGCAGTTACAACTCAATAACAAAAGAAAAAACTGATTTTAAGATGTTCAACTGATTAGAATAAATATTTCCTAAAATGAGCATGAAAAGATAGTATCACTAGTCATTGGGAAATTTAAGTCAAATCTATAATGTGATTCTCATAACATTTTGAAAATAAAAAATGCTTACTTAGCTCCTAGGCATCTGTAATCAAAGACATTAGTAAATGTTGATATTAGCTTATGGAGAAACTGGAGTCCTCATATACTGTGTGGTGTTAGGAAGTAATTCATTCTCTTTGGAATGCCCATATTGTGATAATTCTTTAGATTTTAAAAACAAAAAACAGTTGTATGGCCTTGCACTGCCCCTGTTAGGTTTATGCCCCTAAATTGAAAACATGAGTTTACACAGAAACGTATACATGGGTGCTCACAGTGACGTCATTCATAGTAGTCAGGGTGGGAGACAAGCCGAACGCCTCGGCTTTGGAGTGGGTAAGCAAGTACAGAGTGGAGGATAGTTCCTGTCATGCATTATGACTCCTAACATTGAAGTTCAAGTCTGCTTTTGAAAGAGGTTATTCCTTATTTTAAAACTGCTGAAAGAAAAATTTAGAACTGTGAGACTCTTGAGCTACATGTTTCTGAAATCTCTCATCTTCTGTTTTAATGGTGTATTTAGTTTCATTTTATGTATGTGAGTGTTTGCCTGCATGTATGTGTGTAAGTGCATCATCTATGTGCCTGATGTGCACAGAGGCTAGAAGAGGGCATTGGAACTGAGGTAACAGACAGTTGTGAGCCATCATGTGGGTTCTGGGACTAAACCCAGGTCCACAGTGGGCGCTCTTAGCTGCTGATCGATCTCTTCAGCCTTGGTCCATGATTTTTAAAGACTAATGTATGATGTGATAATATATGAAAAACATGTACTGTAGTATTAACTGTGGTTTTAGGCTTTAGTTGGACAGAATGAGCTGAACAGTGAGAGGTTCTCAGAAGCATAGAACTGAACAGCCTCAAGGCTGCTACCATTTGTTATAACTAATAGAAAACCAAGTTCCATTTTATTTTATAGAAACAGTCAGATGCTTGATGAAGATGATATATTGAGTGAGATGCAGAAGTCCCCTGTGGTTAACTTACCTGGTAAGACAACTGGTGCCTCACAGCTGCAAGGAAGCTCTGAAATAACCAAGACCAAGTGTCCCACCATAGATCCTATGGTGAGAATTGTAAGACGCATCATTCTAACCTGGTCTTTATTTCAGGGAGAGAGAAGACAACTGACATCATGCATGTTACAACGCCTTGGGTTTTTAAGTTAGTCTGTAGAGGTCATGCTAGGCTGACAGTTAAGTGAATAGGTAATGAATTTCTTGTAAGAACTTTAACCGTGTGGATAGCTATGTTAATGCTAATTTCCTTCAAACTAAATCCTTTTTCAGATTCACTAAGGGTAGGTGGTTACCTTTAGGAAATAATTTATGGTTCTATTAGTCCTCTTCAGGTGAATGCAGAGCGTTCGGTGAGCACCAGCCACGTCCTACCCAGAGGAAAAGAATCCTCCCAGCTTGGATGTTGGCGGCAAGTCTAAGTGATCGGAGCCTCTCCACACCAGCAGAGGGGGGAGGTAGGTTCCAGGCTTTGCTACTGTTGAGTGTCGAGGAAGCATTAAAGACAATGTTAGGTTCTTCTCAGCAAATAGATGTAGAGTGGTGGCTGCATGCGGTATGGGTTAGCCTGGGACTTAAATTCTGTTCTCTCTATTTATTCTGAGACACGATCTTAAACTTGCTATGCCCCTGCCTCAGTCTCCTGAGTATGGTGTTACAGGTGTGGGCTTGCCATGCCTGCTAACCTACATGTATGTGGAATATAGTATAAAACATAAGCTGCTACTTTATACCATTTGTCAAACCGCATTCTATCTGTTGATACCGTGTTGAGCATGTGGTAGTCCTCTTATTGCTAGATGCACTGCTAATACATATTCTCAGGTGAGCCTGTGGGTGTCACATCTGAGATGAAAGGGCACAGCAACCAGAATATTAAACTAATTAAGTAAGACAATGCCAGGTACCCAGTGTTTGTGCTACAACTTCATGTGATCTTGTCCCAGTCCAGCTTACTGTCCCAGCAGCCACCTCAGTGATTCATGTCTTTCTGCTGGGTATCCACTGTTGCAGCACTTTAAACATGCTCTTTTTCCATGTCAGGCCCCAGGTTTCCTCCACAGCACAGAACAGAAACAGAAACAGCAGCTTTTAGTGTTCATGTTGGACACTGTGACTCTGTTAAGCTTGTACACTAGTTCTAATAGGTCTTTGGGGAGGTTCTAGAGCAAAACTGTCTTTGTATATAGAATTTTACTTCTTTTCAGTTTGTTTTTAAAATTTTTATTCACTTCTTTCTCTTTTTGTCCAAGTTGTCTACAATTTTGTCCAGTACAGTTTTGACGAGTGTTGGTGATGTTAAACATTTTTCTTAGTTATGATAGAAATAGCTTTTTCCTCCTTAAGTTTGTTAATAAAAATTATAGGTTTTAAATGTATTCTCTTTTTCCTATTGAAGTTCTTTTCTGTGATTTTCTCAAGGTTGCTATTTTAACAAATGTTAAAAGTTAAGTATTTTTCTTACACATAATTAGCATTTTGAATGTCAGACTCACTTTCTTTGATAAACCTCTTTGACTTTGGGCAGTTTTTTTGTTTGTTTGTTTGTTTTGTTTTTGTTTATATTTTTAGGCATTGAACTCAGGCTTACTTGCTGAGCAAAGTTTACCTCATATATATCCTCTGCAGATTTTCTCTTTTTATGTCCCCTTTATTTGTTAAGGATTTTTAAAATTGCTGTTTTAAGTGGTGTTCAGCTATAATTATATTAGTGTAAAGTCTTTTAAGAGGTTTTTGTTTTGTTTTGTTTTGATTTTTTGTTTTTTTGTTTTTCGAGACAGGGTTTCTCTGTATAGCCCTGGCTGTCCTGGAACTCACTCTGTAGACCAGGCTGGCTTTGAACTCAGAAATCTGCCTGCCTCTGCCTCCCAAGTCCTGGGATTAAAGGCGTGTGCCACCACATCCAGCGTTTTTAAGAGATTTTAATGTAATTGCTGGTCTGGTAAAATGTATTGAAAAATGTTACTCTTCTCTGTTTCCTGTGTGTTGTGATAGAGTACTATCGCAAAGAACATTTACAATTCTGAGGGCCAGAAATCGAAGATGTGGCTTATTGATAGCTATCATTATGTATCATGCCACATATAGACACTGACACACACACAGACATAGATACACAATGTCCCGTCCAGCAGGACCTAGTTATTCCGTGAGTCAAGGAGGACTGAGGCCTGCAAGAGAAGTGGGCAGAGAAAGGGGAGCGAGACCAAGCAAAGAGTTGTCAAGGTCTGTTTAATGGAGGCTAGGAGCCTGATTATAAGCACACAGTGAGAAAATAGGGAGGGGTCGAGGGGGCATAATAAAATACAGAGAAAGGGGTGGACATCTGGGGCGAATGCTGATTACAGGCTTCTCTTAGCTTATCTTAGAATGTCGGCCCTGAAACAGTCCCGGGCACCAAACGGAGACATGGAGGAGGAGGTGAAGCTGCCTTCATCTAAGCAGTTCTAGGCGCCAGGTGAAGGAGGGAGTGAAGCTGGCAGTCTCAGGTGCCAGGTGGAGGCAATGAGGAGGGGGTGACATAATTCCCTTCAAAGAGTCAGTTGGATCTTTAGGGTGAGAATTACTGGCGGGACCTAGTTTCCCACAGTTTGGTCTCTCACAACACCAGACACACACAGACACTCACTCAACACACTCAAATGGGTGGGTGGAAGAGCAGAGATCTAGTGTTCTCTTCCCTCAATCTCATGACCCAAACGCTTCCTATCCCAATCACAGAAGGATTAGGCACAGTCACACAGGAAATTTGAGATGTAACAGACATCCATTTGTAGCAAATTGCCTGTGTCACTTACTTCTCTTATGCTTTGGAGACATTGAATACAAGCACCAAACACAGCAGCTGGTCTGAGAATGAGAATTCACGAGTGTGAATATGCCAGAGACTCATGTTCAAGGAAGAGGGAGCAGGATAGTGCAGATTCCAGCGCAGTACTCAGAAGAATATGTAGTTCAAAATGGATGAATTTTTATTTCTAGAACTTTCCATGATTGACAGTAAGTGAAACTGGGGGAAGTTACTCTGTTAATTCCATTTTGGTTTGATTGATATTCCAATTGATAATATGGACACTTGCTGAACTGCATAGTCTTGGGGGATAGATTGGGTTATTGCATACAGCATACAGCTAAACAAGGAGGCAGGCTTAATTAATATCATTAGGAACAGTCTCTGTAGGAGAATGGTCTTCAGGCCATAAGTATCGGGGAGAAAGCTGTGGTGAATAGTCTCTGCACATATTGTCAACATCCACCCTTAGACTCCTGTAGAAGGCTTTGCCCAAACTCTCTTGGAGCTCAGACATTGCCTATGTCAACAACACACATTCATTCACTCAGGGCTTCCTCTGTTACCTGCAGCCTGTTTGGCATTTTTTCCCTGAACTGCTTCGGGCCCCTTGAATGTTCTTTAGAATAAGGCTAAGAGACCAAGGCCCATAGGTCAGATGTGGCTACTGCCTCCTTTGATAAGTAAAGCTGTGTTGGAATACAGCCATGCCTACCTGTCTGTATCTAATGACTACTCTGTTATGCAGGCAGAGTTGAGTAGCTGTTATAGACATGCTATGGCCCAAAGAGTCGACCTCTCCTCTCCTCTCCTCTCCTCTCCTCTCCTCTCCTCTCCTCTCCTCTCCTCTCCCCTCCTCTCCTCTTTCTCTCTCTTTCTTTCTTTTTAGAAAAAGATTACTAATCTGCCTTAGAATAACAATGACTACAGATTGTTTGCATATTTATACCCTAGCTCTTAAGGGAATCTTCAGACAAATTTTGGTTATATTCATAGTTCACTTAGTCAGAACATTTGGGCACTGGTTTTAGGAGGCATGTTTTATGGTCTTGCAGGGCACATGAAGTCTCTGTGCTCATAGGGCCCTCAGGGCAGTGTGCAGTGCACAGTCAGCCACCGATAGTTTCCTCAGGGTACGAAGCCTGTTTCATCTTTTTGGATGAGATGGCTATGAATGTGTTGTCAGGTGGGACACTGACTGAGGTTCACCAACTATACTGAACTTTGGTTACTATATGTGATATGATGTCCATTGTTACTGAGACTTTTTGATTTACAAAGTATAGAGGGCATTCTCTCTGAGGTTTTGGAATTTCTAACCTATATTTGAAATAACTTAAGTTGGATTCCTAACTCGATGGTGGGCATTCAGGATATAAAATTCATTGGGTTACTCTGTATGCTTTTCTCTTAGAGAAAATTAATGATACAATTTTAAAAAATCATAACTAATGTGTCAGGCCCTCTATTAGGTCACATCTTATCTCATTTACTTCTGGTGACTCCGAGTTCTTATAGTTTCTGATTCCAGACTAGACATAAAAGACTTTCTAAGAGTTGTAGTGAAACAGTTACAGCGAGCACCTCAGCCTGGTGCACTCTGGGGCTGGTGTTCTCAGCCACCATGCTGCGGAATGCTGTTTGGGATCTGTAACAAGTGTTTCCCAGTGGACATTTCTGTAGATGTGATTTTGGTCTTGCAGGTGTCCATCTCTGTCACTCAGGCATAGCCCTTTAAGATAGGATCTCTCACTGAATCTGGGGCTTGCTGGGGTTTGGCTTCACCGGCTGGCATCCATCCCAAGTGATCTTTCTGTCTTTGCCTCTCCTCCCACACACTGCCAGGGTTACAGGCCCACAAAGTCCTCCCCCGAGTTTCTTTCTTTTTCTCATTTTGGTGTTGGATATCCAAACTCAGATTCTTAAGCTTGCACAACAAATTATCTTACTCACTGAGCCGTCCCTCAGCCTGTGAGCCACTTGCTATTTGATCTTTTGGAGCTATGTGGAGTATTGACCTTTGAAGATACAGGAAGTAATTTTCTTCTTGTTCTTTGTATATGCGTGTTTGTGTGTATGTTAGATAAGGATGTCATCCAGAGGAGTGGAAAAGCAGGAACCTGTGAAGATAGAACCCCAGGAAACACATCATGGCATGGGAAAAAGCGGCTTAGTCCATCAGGAAATTCAAAAAGTGTGTCAGCGGAACAAGACCCTGGGAAGAAGTGCAGAAAGGCTGACCAAGAAGGACCCGGTGTTTCTTCTGAGGTGATTAAAGCTGTGTTGTTTATTTTCTTTGTCTGGTATTTGAGACAGGAATAACTTCCTTTCAGCTGTTGGAGAAGATCAAGTGATAGGCATGAATCATATGCTGGATTTATAAAACAACCTAAGCTGCCTTTTATTTTCTATTTATGTAGATTAAAAACTAGCTCAAATTTTTTGTTTTATTGAAATATAATTTTAATATAGAGGGATAATTTGCATTGTAGAATAATATTTCACACTAGAGAAAGGTGGAGACCTCTTGGCACTGGTTTTAATTTGGCCTCTGAAGGCCTGGTTGTGTCCTCTGTGGGCTTCACAGAAGCACTGTGGGTCAGTGTGGCGAGGAGATGGAGGGTGGACTGGATCTTCACAGAGCATGGGATTACTCCATTCTGCTGTGGCTTTACGGTGATTGTACGCCTGTCATCCCTCTTTCAGTACAGTCCTCTAGGATGACCTGGCTGAGTTGGCATTCCTCGATACTAGATATTAAAAAGAAATGAGGCCTGATTATTACATGATGTTTTTTTTTTTTTTTAACTTGGAAGCTATAGCACATTTTGTTAACATAAGCCAGACTTTAAAAACAACAATAATTTTATTTATTCTTTGGGAATTTCATATAAAATTATTACCCCCTCATCTCCCATACCCACCCTCCCCATCCTTGTATCCGTAGCCACCTACCTGAGTTTTCTTCTCCTCTGACCCGTCACAACCACTGAGTGCGGCACCCAGAGTTAGGGGTGAGGCCTGCACTGACATGCACTTGGTCTATAGGGGTCACATCATTGGAGAGCTGGCCACCCTCCCAGCCACCACGGCAAGAGCTCCTCACTGCTGAGAGTTCGTGCCTAGCATCTCCCCTCTGTGCTGGCTCCTCGGTAGCCTGAGCTTGCATAGGGCTTGGACGTATCGATGCATTTAGCTTCATTGAGAGGTGGCTCCAGGGCAGGAAGCCCGCACATTGTTCTTCCTTCCAGAGTGGTATCTTAGGTGACTTTCTGCATGGACTTGTAGGCTGAGCTCTGTGGGTCTCTCAGTCTCAGGAAGCCAGGCTGGTCCTACCTTGAACAGGATGGACTGGGTCATTGAAATGTCAGCAGCTGTCCCTGAGGTCAGTCTCAGTACTACCTTCATGTTCACATCCTCTCCTAGGAGAGAGCAGCACCGCCCTAGCACATCTCCCAGCTAGAGAAGTGGATCCAGTCTCTAAGACTCAGTGTCTTCGCTTCCTGATGGGGCCAAGTGTAATAAAACAAGATGAATTCTGGCTCATCTATATGTGCCTTTAAATCTTAATAAAATAGAACTTGTCTTATTTAAGCTTCTTGCCTTCATATACTCTATTTGAAGAATGAGCTTATCAATTCATTTTGCCTATTTTATAAGAAGTTACTTAGTTTCAAAGAGAATTTATGTTTTAATATGATTTATCATGACTAAGTTTGGTAATTGTAAGAAAGACTTTAGAAGAAGTAAGCAGATCTGAGTTGTTCAAAGTGTTTGTGAGACCTTGATGACATCAGGCGAGTATAGCAGATGCAGGAGGGGCCCGAGGGCTCCACTTGGCTGACTGCTCTGCCTTTAAGGGGTTTATTTCTCCCTGCTCAGTAGAAAAGAGGCCCGAGACAGGGAAGGGAATTGGTGGTCATGGTGACATGATGAAGAAATGCAGACTTTGAACTACTTGGGGACAGTGAGGCATTTGACTGGTAGAGTATCTGAGAAGCAAAGCTTCCGTGCCTGATGTCTGAACACTGGGGCTGGGGAAAGGAGAAGGGAAGGCAGGCGCCAGGTTTCCATCAGGGATCATAGGTAACATATTAGAGATGTTATGGTAGAGAATCAGAGGTAGGGTTTCAGTTGTGACCTTTTCAGTTTCAGGGAGAGACTTCCCAGGAAGAAATACTTAGCTAGTGTTTGAACCACCAGTCTGAGGCTTGTGTATGAAATGGAATTTTCCACTACTCTCCTGGGAATGTTAATGGATACAGGATTTTTAGGGCAATGTATCAGCATGGTCATTCCTGCCAAGAGCAGCTTGGAAACAACAAATCACCTTGCTGAATTATGTCAGAGGGAAGGTCTTTATTCCACCCCTTGCAATACATTGAAATCAGGTGGGTGAAGGGCAGGAAAGTGCTTCCTAGACAAGCGGATAAACTATTTTAATGGTCTTAAGAGTACATTCTGGTCTTACTCAAAGGACCACTAGCCTCATAATCTCTGACGTCTCAGACACACACCTTTACTTCGTAGGTGATCTTTTTACTGTTACCATGACTCTAGCCTTTAACCTGTCCATCAAATTGTAAGTAAGGAGCGGTGGCAGATGTTAGTAGATCTGATGCTCTCGTTCTCCTGCCTGCTGTAGGTGCACCTTACATTTTCCCTGTCCCCTTACCCACCAGGTCAGTGTCTTCCTCAAGCCCTGGAGCTTTGGAATTGGCACAGATCAAATTTATATATCAGCAAACTTAAAAATTACTGTGTGTAATGGATTTTGGGATCATTTATGAATAATTGAAACCAAGAATGTTAAATTCTTGAATGCCAAGGATGCTATATATTAATATTGCATGGAGTTCCATAAAGAACATTATGATTTCCAACTTTTGTGTCTCTTATTTGATTTTTTTTTGTTGGGGGGGGGTAAGTGTCTTAGGTCTCTACATAATCCTGGCTGCCCTGGGACTCATTCTGTAGACCAGGATGGCCTAAACTCACAGAGATCTGCCTGCCTCTGCCTCTCAAGTTCTGAATTAAAGGTGTACACCACCATGCCGAGCTGTCTCTATTATTTGAAATCCCCTAATTTATAGTATTGGCATCTGTGATTTTTATGTTTCTTTCTCTCTAAGAAAGCGAGCATGTTGTGCATGTTCCTTGTGAGGAACTAAAGGTTAATTTCTAAGGAAACAGATTCTTTTGTATGTTCCTTGGAACTACTACAAGTCATACATTTCATTCTCTGATTTTCACTTCCAAATAGCAGAGTAATACAGATTTATTGAACGTCTTATTATTTAATTTAGTCATAATTGCATATATGATTGCAAATAGAATATCCGTAAGCATATTTATTAAAGAGGAAAACTTCCATTTGACTCAGCCTTCAGTCCCATTGTTGTACTGATTTTTGTAGCAGTACAAATTCCTCACCTGGATTTATACAGGCAAACACATGCACACATAAAGGTGCTGCATTTATTTTCAACATGTCCTTTCTCTAGAACTCAACTTGGCTCATGTGTTGATCTTTCTGCCACAACCTCCCAAGTACTTTGATGACGTATGGGTATGTGCGACTGCACTTGGCTATGAGAATTTAATTAATTTTTTTGAGTTTCATGCTTGAATACTATATTTACATAATTTCTACTCCCTTTCCCCACTTCCATTTAAGTTTATGACCTCTTTCTCTTTAATTATTGTTAAAAGCCCATGCATACGCACAGCCTACATTTAGGGGTGCTTATATGTACGTGCCTTCCCCCTTGGGAGTGGATGACCTGTCGGAGGACTCATCCCTGGAGAAACCTGATCCTCCCTCTCAGCAGCGGTTGGTTGCCTGTAACTCGTCATAGGAGTGGGGTCTTGTTAATTTTTTAATTCACGTCGGCATATTAAATGGTCTCATTTAGGCAACCGCATTGTTGAGGTTTTGTGGGTAGTTTCCCTGTCATGCCTAGTAGACATTGTCTTGTGGCAGGTATTATGGTCCTCTGCCTCTTACAGTCTTTCTGCCCTGTTTTCCATGACTTCCCTGAGCCTTAGATATAGGAGTCGGGTCTGGGTGACCCACTGTCACTTGTTGTCTGCATTCTGATGGTGGATCTCCGTAATAGTCATTATCTGCTGCAAAATCTTTGATGGGGTGTGGTGGTGTGAGAGGTGACTTAAAACATTAAACACCAGCACAACATTGTTCTCTATTTAAAAACAGGCTTTAGAGGGGCTAGAAAGATGCCTCAGTGGGTAAGAACACTTACTCTAAAAGCATGAGAACCCAAGTTCAAATCTCCGGCACCCAGAGCTTCACTTGCCTGTCACCCCAACATTGGAGGGAAGGGATGGGCTGACCCTGAGAGTTCTCTGGCCAGCAGCTTAGCCAAAAAGGCAGATTTTGGATCCAGGGATATTCCTATTTTGAGCTAGTGGTGTAAAGAGTAAGAGGGAAAGATGTCAGAGGTCTTGCTCTGGTCTCTGCATGTGCGTACGTGGGCATGCATGCACTTCTGACCAAGCCCGCTCAGTCAGTCAGCGGGTTCTCCAGCACCAGCCAAAGGGTTCCCCAGCACTGGAGTGAGGATTAAAAAGAAAAAGGACAGTTAGACAACATTGTAGCATGACCCCAGTCAATTCTGAGACTGAAGGCAAATTTAATTTTCCCAATCCACTTTTTATACCATTTAAATTACATGCAAGTATTAAGGGTGAGCAGTACCATAAGGAACTAGAAAGACAATAGTCAAGGAACAAGCAAGATAATAAGCACACAGCCCCATGAACGCTCGTCCTGGTGGTCGCTGTTTCTAAGGATGATCAAGATATCTGAGCCTACTTCTTTGTTCTACCCTAACACCAGATTCTTACTGCCTTGTCCTTGGCCAATGTCGGACCCCTGCCTGAACTTACTTCTTTGTCATGCTCCAGTGTCAGATTCCTACCTTAGCTTACTTCCTTGTCACAGCCAATGTCAGATTCCTGCCTGAAGCTCATTTCCTTGTCCTTGGCCAATGTCAGACTCCTGCCAAGCGGCACCCCAAAAAGGCTCTCCGCAGCCCCGTCAGACACATCAGTAAAATAAAGCCATCTTTTCAAAGTAAGCCTGCCATGGCACCATCAGCTCAGCATCTCCACAATATTTTATAGAGAGGATGTATTCTAATTCATTTTATTATTGTCCTATGTGTTTCTTTGTTCTGAAATCAATTGTATAAGATGTTGAATGGGATTGTTTCTCCCCACCCCCAGCTTCTGCTGGAACCACAGTATCCAATGTTTGGAAGGAACGTTAGCGGTGAGAGACTCACCCCTGGCATGGAGCATGGGCCTGAGAGCTGTTTAGCCTTTCGCTTCCAAGCTTGTGCAGAGGTTGCTGAGAAGCTGGATCCTTCAAGGCCCAGGGGAGCACAGTGCTTCTGAGAATCCCTTCCTCCCTTTCTAAGGATGGAGAATGACTTGCAGAACCTAAAAATGCCACAGGAACAATAATCTAACAAGGTCTGGGCTATTAGCTCGGCTACCAGACTTACTGACTCGCTCACTGCTGAACAGGGACGAAGGAAACAGGGGAGAACTTGGAAATAGTGTATGGTGTAGAGGGATGTAGCATAAAGATGCCACCATCCAAGGGTGAGTTACAAGAAGTAGTCAACTGGCTGTTTTCAATAGATGATCTGCTGCTGTGCAGAGCCGTGATAAGACCCACGCTCCACCGAGAGTGTGATTAGCCAGTATGAGTAGTATTTTGAAGTTACACATTCTTTTAAAAATATTGAAACATTTAAATAATTAGTTCAAAAGAAATCATGTGAGTAATATGTTAAGAAATTTGAAATGTTATCAATCTATTAGTACTAAAATCACTTTTTGCCAGATGGCAGTCAGCAGCCTCAAACTTTACTTAGAAACGGAGGTGAGCGTTCACGTGTTTGGTGTGTGGTCCACACATCTTTGACAAGGTTCACAAGGAGCCTTGTGTTAAATGAGCAATGTTTCTACTCCACAGAAAGAGGCGTACTTATGTGATCACTTTCTAAGGCTAGGCTAACTCATTATGCTGGTGGGCAGAACAAATTAAACAGAACACATTAAAAAGTGGTGATTAGAATATCTTCTTGGTTTAGTGCACCGTTTTTTGTCAATATTTTTAATTTTTGAGAATTTTGTGAGTGCAATCCTGATCATAATTACTGCCCCCTTCCAACTCCTCCAGGATACCCTGTACTCTCTCTCAAAGTCATGTTCTTCTCCTTCTCCTCCCTTCTGTTATTATTTATTATAATATAACCTAGTGAATCCAGCTAGTGTTGTCTATATGCACATGGGCAAAGCGCTAACCACTCGGATGTGGGCAACCTACCAGGAGGCTCACCCCTAAAGAAAAGCGAGTCCCTCAGGAAGCCATGTCTGGCCTAGCTCCTCACCTAGGGGTAGGACCTTATAAACTGGATGGCGTCCACCCATGCAGGGATACTGACTAGTGCGGTCAGTCTTGTGCAGGCAGCCATGACGTGAGAGTTCATAAGTGTATGCTCCTGTCATGTGCAGAAGACTCTGCTTCACAGGAGTCCTCTCTGCCCTCACAGTCTTCCAACCCTCTCTTCTGCACTGTTCCCTGAGCCTTGGACATAGGGGTTGGATTGTAGATGTCTTGCCAGAGGGTGAGATCTCAGGCACTTATTCTTTGCCCTCTGCCCAGCTGTAGTTAGTTAGAAGAGAAGCCCCTTTGATGAGAAGAGCAGTAATCTATAGGCATAAGGATCAATTTTATAAAGCAGTTGTATATTTTATCCATTTAATAAGATGGTGGTTGGCGGCTCTCTAGGCTTAACTGGCTAACCTGACACTTTTATCAGATCATGTCAAAGGAAAGTCGCTTGCTTTCTGCAGCTGGTGATTGCGTTCGTTCCCTCACACCCATTCTTCTGTAGACATAGCCAGTTTTGCTATTCTGCCCTGTGAAGAATACCATGGCTTAGAGAGAAGTTCCAAGGTCGCTTTCAAGAGATTAGAAGGACAATAATACCACGTAAGAGCTTCTTGAGTGAGATTATGTGACAGTGAACTAGAGTAGCTTCCCGTAGCTGGGTGATGGTGGCGCACGCATTTAATCCCAGCACTTGGGAGGCAGAGGCAGGAGCATGTCTGTGAGGTCCAGGCCAGCCTGGTCTACATAGTGAGTTTCAGGATAGCCAGGGCTACACAGTAAGACCCTGTCACAGAAAATAAGAAAAAAGCAAAGCCAAAGCCAAAGCAGCAAAAGGAAATGGAGTGTCTTCTCACGTTTCCTTTGTCTGTTTTCTGGCTGTTTTTACTAAATATCTGACATAGTTGTAAAGGTTCACTATAGCTGTCAATTGATATTGTAAGAACTACAAATTGTTAAAAAGTTTCTAAACTAAAAGCAGAAAATGGTAGCATTAGTTACTTTAAAATAAGTTTAAAAGTTTTAGGCTTTTTTTGTATCATGGAACTTGTATTTTTGTCCTCTTAAACTTTAATTTATATATTTCTTTTTTTTTTAATTTTTGGTGTTTTGGGGCAGGGTTTCTCTGTGTAACCTTGGGTGCCCAGGAACTCTCTCTGTTAGGGCACACTGACCTTGAACTCAGAGATTGGTGGGATTAAAGATGTGTGCCACCACTGCCCGACATTTGCCTTTTTTAATGATGCCTTTTCTGTATTTCTTTTACAGAATGTTCCAGAATCGTCATCTTCAAACATAGCAAAGGACCCAGATGTGGATATTGTGCAGACAAATAAACAGAAGGACGGGATTTTAAAAGAGGAACTTGGTGAGGTCTCTAAACATAAAGCCGCCACCAAACCAACCACAAACGAAGAGGGCGAGAGTTGTGCAAGTGTCCAAAGCAAGTCACCTCCTGAGAAATCTCAAGGAGGCCATCCTGAGTCCAGCTCTGCTCCCTCCAGTCCTGATGCTTCGCACACAGACACAGCTGACCCAGTGCTGGGCTGTTCAGAAGAAAGCAAGGTCCGGAGGATGGCCTGCATGTATGGGGCCAACTGCTACAGGTAAGGAGGACCTGCAGGCGGCACCTCAGCCCATTCTTCTATGCCATCCCACCCTGTGTGTATTAAAAGCCTAATGAACCATTGCCTTCCGGTCAGTGCTTTGTGCATTCTGCTAAGTCCTGCCAGAAGCTTTTAGGATGCAATGGGGACTTAAATGTTTTATGTGTAGACATGCTGACTAATGCAAGGGCCCAAATACTGGGGAATCCAGACTTAAATACCTGCTTACTTAGTATCTTAATTTTAAAGAGATGCTTTGGGGAATAATTATTGTACTCATCTACTAAGGTGATTTTGGATTATGTTTAGGCATTGTATTATATTTAATTATTTTCTTCACATTTGTCTATAAGATAGACATTTTTCTACTTTGAAAATTAGGAAAATGAGATTTTTATGATAGTCATTGATATGATTTATGATATGCGATGACATTTCATGCATTCAAATCATAATCTTAGTTCAAGAGTGTAGCATAACCTGTAAGGTTTCTGGCAGCATGTGCTAGTTGGTCTGTTTCCGTTGTTTGCCATCCTGCCTGCCAAGCTGTGTCTGCTGTGCACCTGGGGCTGTGTGCTGTGCACGTGTGTCCACAGTGCTGTGCATGTGTGTGAACAGTGCTGTACACGTGTGCTCACAGCGCTGTGCACCTAATGCTGTGTGCTGTGCATGTGTGCTCACAGTGCTGTGCACCTAATGCTGTGTGCTGTGCATGTGTGCTCACAGTGCTGTGCACGTTTTAAAGAGGGGGATAAAAAAGAGAAATGAACAGAATCTATGGTGAACAGATGCTGAGCACACGTGCACAAAACACATTGTCATTTTAGCATTAGAGTAGCTGTATTTTTCACTTTCAACTGTTTTGAGTTTTAGATTTATACATAATATTGTCTGTGGAATGTACTTGTGCCTAGAATATAATGTAAAAATATACAGCAGATTATAAACCATCTCTTACTTTGGATTTTGAAAAGTCCTGTTTTGCGTTTGGGTTAGTTGGCTAAAGTGGCCGTAAGGGAACACCACAGACTGGTGTCCCTCACTTAGAGATTGGCCTTCTCTCTGTCCTGGACATTAGAAGTGCTAGGTTCCAGACCTTGCAAGCCTGGCTTCCCTTCTTGCCAACGTAGAGGGTGGCTGCTTCCTCGGTGCCTTTTCTTGACAGGGCATCCTCTGGGGTATCTTCCTCACCTAGGAAGATGCCAGGCACTGTGTTGGGGCCTCAGCATTATGGCCTCACTGAGCCTTAATTATCTCTCTCATAGGTACATTGGAGATTAGCACTTTCAACACAGGGGTCTTGAGAGGACACAAAGTCAATGAATAGCAGAATTCAACCCTGTCATTTCCTTTTGTTAAAGGGGGTAAATGTTTTTTCAAATAACAATTTATTTACTTATACTTTATAATGATGTTAGTTTTAATCACTCTTAGCTTTAGGTAGTAACTAACTTCTCATAGTTTTGAAATAAAGAATGCCTGAAATTTGTTTAAATCAAAATGTTTTTATTTGTAACAAAGAGAAGAAGTAACTTTCATTGAAATGCTTATATTTATGAACAAGGGCGGGGGGAGAATGGCATTTTGAATTTGAGATATACCCACATACCCACACATGTACAGATCTATAAAATCATTACAAAAATCTACCTGTTCTTCAGCCTCTGTGTTATTGCTGTAAACTCTCCCTTCTTTCAAATGGATAGTGTCCCAAGCCTCTATATTTTCTAAATTTACATTCCTCTTTGTTTTGTGTTTTAAATTTTTAAAAATTAATAAACAAATGGGTTTTATTACGATATTTGCATATATTTTATTATAATTTATTGTAATTTATTATAATTTATCCCCTCTGATATCCTCTGTGCTCCTTTTTGTTTTCTGTTTTTGTTTTTTTGTTTGTTTGTTTTTGTCCTTTTTGTTTTCTGAGACAAAGTCTTCCTATATATGGTATAGGTCTGGCTGTCCTGGAATGTGCTGTGTAGGCCAGGCTGGCTTCGAACTCACAGAGATCCTCCTGCCTCTGACTCCGAGTTCTGGACTTAAAGGCATGCACCACCATGCCCAGCTCTGTGTGCAACTCTTACCCTCTCCCTAACTTGCTGGTTCCTTCCCTTCCCAAATAACCCCTTCCTGCTCTCATTCCATGGCTATTACCTCACCCTGACTCTTTCACTTCTGCCTGAAGATCCACCTCCCTCTTCAGCCTCTTTGTAGTTTAATGGCCTGTAACGCCTGTCCTCCCTGCCCCTGCCCACTAGTATAGGTTCCATATCTGAGAAAAGTGTAGTATTTGTCCATCTCTGTCTAACTCATTTCACATAACACAATGGTTTGCAGTTCCCTCCATTTCTCTGCAAATGGTATGATATTTACAATGTGGTTCTCGTAAGTATGCAGTAGAGTTCCCTAGAGACCACAGAACATTATTGTTGTTAATGATCAAATGCAGAAACGAGGAAAAGCCAACTGCTTTTTCTTAAGCATGCATTACATCTTCATGAATTTTATATTGGCATTAAAGAGTATATAAGGGCCAGTAGAATGACTCAATGGCTATGCTAGATAATTCTTCTTTTTGTTGTTGTCATTGTCGTCATCATCATTAATTTTGTCAACTGGACACAGGCTAGAGTCATTTGAGAGAAGGGAGTCTCAATTGAGAAATAATACCTCCATGAAGTTGGGCTGTGGGTGAGACTGTGAGATATTTTCTTGATTGATTGCTGTGTGATGGCTCAGCACATTGTGGGCAGTGTCAACCCTGGGCAGGTGGTCTTGAGTTGTATAAGAAAGCAGGCTGAGCAAGCCTTGAAGAGTGAGCAAGCCAGTAAGCAACATTCCTGCCCTGACTCCTTCCAGGATGAAGTGTGACCTTCTTAGGTTGTGAGTGGAGATAAAGCCATTTATCCTCAAGTTAATGTTTGGTCATGACGTCTTATCACAAGCAAACCAAGACAGTGGGTAAAGGCACTTGCCACCAAGCCTTATGACTGAGTTGGGTCCCTAAAACCCACATAGTCCAGGGAAAGAGTGAACTCCCCCTCCCCCATATAGATAAATAAATAAATAAATGTAAAGAAGATTTTTTAAAGATGTTAAGATGTTATTTATAATATGTGAAAAGACATTTTCACTGTTATCTTAATTAAACAAGTGTACTTTTCTTATTTCTCATTTTAAATTTATACAGGGCAATCCCCCCACATAATCAGAGAGCACTCAAATTCTAGTAATAAATTTTAAGGCCATAAGAGAGGCTGGAACCAAAGAGTTTGAAAAATAGTTTTAGAAAACAGGATAGTATACTTTGTGTAGTCAAAAGAGTTTAAAGATCAGAAACATTGGGTCTTTCTAGAATGTCGGTAATGTTTTTATCTTAGCATAGGATGCACAGTCTTTTAAGGCTATAGATGCTTATGTTTGTTGTATACCTACATGAACAATGTAATGCTTACAATCGACCTTTTATACATGTCACTGATCATGTGACACTGAGAGTCCTGTGCTGACTCAGTATCCCTGCTCGAGAGAGGAAGGGACCTGGGAAAATGAAGCCCATAATGAAATGGATCAAAGTCTGATCCAGTAGGCAACTTTATTCAGAACCCTGGACAGTGTATACTGTGGGGTAAGAAAGGTCACGGGAGTTAAGTTCTCGAGAGTTCAGTCTGAACACAGTTACAAGAACTGGCTGCACACGGCGAAAACGTGTTTCCATAGAGGTAGAAAGGATATTCTAAACATTTCATTGACTGGCAGCTGCAAGCAATAATGAGTGATTGGAAGTAAAGTCATTCTTACCTGCTACACCTGGGAGGGGCACAGACGCACCTTCAAGATCAGCTCTGCGTTTTGAATAAACTGAAACTACAAGACTGTGTTTCCTCGGAGTGTTTGTTCTCACAAGCACCCAGAATTCTCTTCACAGGACTGCGTTCCTGGACCATTTTCCAACAACCAGATGTCAAGTTGGTGGACAACATGGCATGGGGATGTCACCTGTGTTTACATCATCAACATGGGCATTTGGTTTCTTTCTGGAATAACCAGATACTGGCTGGCTTCACTCTGCAGCCATTACAAACCCATAGCTTCCTATTGTTTTTTCCTCTGACAGTAAGTTTATCGTCCTCCCAGGAAGAACCCCCTCCACTTTCAACACTTCAGCCACCCTGGTGACAGTGACTATGGAGAGGTACATGGCACAGATGAAGGTGTGATTGGTGACAGGCCCGAGTGTCCCTATGGGGCGTCTTGTTACAGGTAAGGAGGCTGCGCCATGTGGCTGCCCTTCTCCCTAATGGCTTCTTAGCCAGCTCAGACGGCCTGACTGGAGCCCCCATCTCGAGCCTACAGCATAGATTTTATTAAGTTTATGTGGAGCACAGAGTTTCTCTCATGTAACCCTAAATTGTTATTAATCTTATAGGTAACTGAAGTTTTTCTGTATTTCTGTCTAAAGTGCAGTCAGGTTAACTTAAGACATCCTAATACATGCTCTATGAAGACTCTGAGGTGTGATGTAAGCCTACTGGGGATTTAATTTCTGTTTCTGCTTCCTCAGCTTCTACTAATCCACTCCTCTTGCCAACACCCAGAACTCAGGCACAGCTGAAGAACTCGGGAGCCTTCCCTTTGCTCGTCCTCACTGTCGCCTCCTCCTCAGGCCAAGTAGACCTCTCCACACCACAGTCTTTCTTGACCAGAATGTCTCCCCACCCAGGCAGCAAGCACGTTACATTGACAGAAAGGATTCTTGGTATTTTGAACCCTTGTTTATTAGGTGAATGAACTTGAACTTAACCAAAGTACAAAATCAAGTACAAAACAAGCCTAAGGAACTCTGCTGCAGACAGCGGTTTGTTTTTAGGTGGTCCTGAGTGCAGGTTACAGACTGAATCTTTTGGCTACTAGAAAGTTGATGCGGATAGCCTGCTTGTACTGAGCAGAGCAGGGACACTCAACGCATGTATTCTGCAAATGCTCGAGGCTAGTTTCTGTGGAGATTTGATTGTGTACTGTGGTGTTTTTCAGATTTTCCACATCCTTACTGATTTTATTCTGTTGTTTTTGTTACTAGGAAACAATTTTTAAATCTCTTAATTTGTATGTTTATCTTTTTTACTTAATCCTGTCAGGTTTTTCTAGTCTCAAAAACTTAAGAAACTCACTGAAAAAGCCATAAAAATGGACATTTAAATCAGAGCCTCTTCCACATTGGTGATATTTAGGCACTTTTCAAAGCTCCCGTGGGTGGGGTTATTTCCCCAATTTCATGTTTTGCAAGTTCATTTTTGGTGTTTAGAAAAGCTGCTCTTTTGATGTTGATTTTACGGCCTGCTGCTCTGCTGAAGCTTTCCACTGTAAGTCTCCTGGTGGAGTTGCAGGGTCTCTTAAAGAGAGGACCACATCACTGACACAGAGGGGTAATTTAAAGAGAGGACCACGTCACTGACACAGACAAATAATTTGATTTCTTGCTCCCCCATTTGTATGCCTTTTATTTCTTTCTCTTGCCCTATTATTCTGAGATTTCACACATAATGAATAAGAGTTGGGAGTGAACAGCCTTTCTTGTGTCTGACTTTAGTTTTTCCTCAGTCAGCATGATATTATCTTTGGGTCATGGTGGACTCAATACTGTGTGGATTTCATTTAAGCAGACATGGGTCTTGGAGCCCGTACAGCATGCAGGTGCTAGGGAATCTGTCTTCCTGGCTCTGGATCATCCCTCAGAGATTGGGGGTGGGGTGGGCCACTGAAAGTTTCCTATTTGAGCTTTGGAAGTCATGGGTTCCTGTGCTGTCCTGTGCCCAGGAATCCATAGAAGAATCAGTGCTGAACCACTGGGTGTTGGCCTACAGCACTGGCCAAGCTACCAGGGAAGGAGAATGAGTTAAGACTGCAGAGAGCCCTGTGAAGATAACCAGGTCTCGGAGGAAAGGGAAGCTCCTTTCCACCAGAGGCATCAAATAGAGAGGCCCTCTGAGTTCCAGGGAGTGGGGGGTGTGGGTGGAAGGAAGAGACTAGATGCAGGAGTGACCGTGGAGCCAAAGTGCTGGTCACTTCATCCTGTCTATGACACTGCATCTTCATCTTCCCTTTGAAAGTTACAGTCCCGTCCATCTCAGCCTGCCATCCTTTAGCTGCCTGTCGTAGGGTTTTACTGATGTCAACAGACACCATGACCAAGGCAACAACTCTTATAAAGGACACCATTTAGTTGGGGCTGGCTTACAGGTTCAGAGGTTCAGTCCAGTATTATCAAGACAGGAACATAGCAGCATCCAGGCAGACATGGTGCTGGAGAAGGACCTGAGAATTCTACATCTTGTTCCAAAGGCAAACAAGAAGGAGTGAGATTGGCATCCTCAGGCAGCTAGGAGGAAGCTCTCAAAGCCCACCCCCACAGTGACACACTTCCTCCAGCAAGGCCACACCTACTACAACATGGCCACACCTCCAAGTAGTGGTACTCCCTGGACCAAGCATATTTAATCCAGCATATTCCACTCCCTGGCCCTCATAGGCTTGTTCAAACATAAATCTATGGAAGCCATACCTAAACGTAGCATAATGCAAAATATATTTAATCCAACTTCCAAAGTCCCCATAGTCTATAGCAGTCTCAAAGTTCAAAGTCTTTTCTGAGATTCATTCAATCACTTAACTGTGATCCCCTATAAAGTCAAAGATCAAAAAGCAGATCACAGGATATACTATATATATATATATATATATATCATGGGATATACATTACCATTATAAAATGTCATAGTGAATAAATACTGTGACAAACAAGACTAAAAGTCAGCTGAGCAAACTGCAAATTCTGTATCTCTGTGTCTGATGTCAAAGCTTTCAGACCCCACACTCACAGTAACACACTTCCTCCAACAAGGCCACACCTTCAAGTAGTGCCACTCACTGGGCCAAGCATATTTAAACCACCACACTGTCCCTGGGTCAATTCTTTTCCTTGCTTTTAAAGCCAAACATTTAGTTACTTGAAATTTCTAAACCAGACTTTGAGGGACACTCCAGTAATAAATAGCTAAGATCATGTTTAACTTTTCAATAATCTTATTCAACTATTATTAAAGGAAAAATGCCAAAAAATACTGCCTGAAACAAACATATTCTTAGGGAAAGACCACGTTAAGTTTCAAGTAGTCCATGTAGAACATGATACTTACCACCTGAGTTGTAGTTCAGTGGTTAGGGTACTTGTCTGGCATGCTCGAGTCTCTGGGTTTGAGCCACAGCACTTCTAAAGGGAGGGAGGGAGGGAGGGGAGAGGAGAGGGGAGAAGATGAACATTTGTCAGTGGCCTATTCATTCATTTTTGTAGGTTTTAAATTTTTAAAATAATAACTAACAAAAGTCCTCAGGTGCCCAGCAGTGGTTCTAGAGTGAAGACGGACCTCATGTGTTCATGCCCTGCTGTGCAGCTCCTTCCCCTGTGCCCACACTGACTGACCTTTCACCGAGCACTGAGTTTACAAGTCCGTGACTTGCACCAGCGTGTTCAGTAGGGAAGGCATTGCTGAAGCTTTTCCGTTTGCAGCTCCCTGAAGCACATGTCAGTTGTTCATTTTTCCTCAAGCTTAGAGTTTCCGTTCAAGCAGGAGGTCAGACCTGGGTTAATTACCGCACACACAGCCTTGTGCAGACGCTGTGTTCCCGTCTGCACACCTGTTGAGTTATGACCTAATTAGCTGTACACTTGCACTCCTGAACTGCCTGCTGCCCACCCACAGGAAAAGATAGGAAGAAGGAGATGCTGTGAAGAAGTGCCAGACACCTGGCACAGGGCTGGCCTGCAGCAGGCAGTCTGACTGACTCTGGACCTGCTAAGGACAGAGCCTCCCACCCACCAAGCTGCAGCTTCAGCGGCATGTGGGCTCTGTGGATACTCTCCTCAGGCTGGGAGACTGCATTAGTCTTTTCCCTCTTTTCAGTAGTAAGGTTTCCACCATAGAATCTTTACTTTCCTGGAGAGTCTGTAGAGGATGTTTGGTGGTGGGGGGGTTTTAAATCAAATTTAAGTTGCTCTGGAGTGGGCAGGAGATCTAACGTGCTTTTTTTTTTTTTCTTTGTGTTGTTCAATATGCTAGTCAGATTTCCTATAATTTAACTAAATTAACCAAAATCAAATACATTCAAAATCTGGTTTCTCAGTTCCAGTGTCCACATGCAGTCGCTGTTTAGTGTGCTGGATAGCACACAAAGAGATTGTTACAGAGATTTTAGGGATTTCAGTTACTGTGACTCTTAAAATTAGCATTAAATTCTGTCAAGAAAATAGGTCTGTCATTACAACTTACATGCAACAACATTGTATTTTTCTAAATCTCATTACTTAAAGTTATGTTTTTATAATAACTTCCTATTGCCTTGAATAAAGAAAATTCCTGGAACAAATACAAAGTATTAGGTAATGCTAAAGCTCAGGAAACAATTATTTATAAACCAGATGGTTCCACATAATTAGAAATTGTGCTTTACTCAGTAGTGTCAGAGGCACAGAAGAGAAAAAACATAATACTTTAAAAGTATAATTTTATTATGGAACATTTTAACAAAGTATGCACGGTCTTAGCTGATAAAAAAAGAAAACGTGCCCCTCAACAGAGGAATGGATACAGAAATTATGGTACATTTACACAATGGAGTACTACTCAGCTATTAAAAAGAATGAATTTATGAAATTCCTAGCCAAATGGATGGACCTGGAGGGCATCATCTTGAGTGAAGTAACACAATCACAAAAGAACTCACACAATATGTATTCATTGATAAGTGGATATTAGCCCAAAACTTAGGATACCCAAGATATAAGATACAATTTGATAAACGCATGAAACTCAAGAAGAATGAAGACCAAAGTGTGGACACTGTGCACCTTCTTAGAATTGGGAACAAAACACCCAGGGAAGGAGTTACAGAGACAAAGTTCGTAGCTGTGATGAAAGGATGGACCATTTAGAGACTGCTGTATCCAGGGATCCGTCCCATAATCAGCTTCTAAACGCTGACACCATTGCATACACTAGCAAGATTTTGCTGAAAGGACCCAAATATAGCTGTCTCTTGTGAGACGATGCCGGGGCCTAGCAAACACAGGAGTGGATGTTCACAGTCAGCTATTGGATGTATCACAGGGCTCCCAATGGAGAAGCTAGAGAAAGTACCCAAGGAGCTGAAGGGATCTGCAACCCTATTGTTGGAACAACATGATGTACTATCCAGAACCCTGGAGCTCTTGTCTCTAGCTGCATATGTATCGAAAGATGGCCTAGTCGGCCATCAATGGAAAGAGAGGCCCATTGGACTTGCAAACTTTATATGCCCCAATATAGGGGAATGCCAGGGCCAAAAGAATGGGAATGGGTGGGTAGGGAAGTGGGGGGCGCTATGGGGGACTTTTGGGATAGTATTGGAAATGTAATTGAGGAAAATATGTAATAAAAATATTAAAAAAAAAAAAAGAAAACGTGCTTTTACACTGCTGCTGTAATTTATAAATGGAGGCTTGACTCATCTGAGAATTATGAAGCTCTTGAATACAGTTGATTAATTTGTCTGTCCTCTCTATACTGTCATTTCTTGGGTTCAAAAGCACAACCCTGGCGTGGGATGCACAGTCAGTAAATACTGTTACGAGAAGGCAAAGACTACTGGGCAGAGTAGCTCGTGCCTGCAATCCCAGCAGCCAAAGGACAGAGGACTAGGGGTTCCAGGGAAACCTGGGATGTGTAGCAAGAGCCATTATAGATGGTGGTGGTGGTGTCGGTGGAGGGGAGGAGGAGGAGGAGAAAGGAAGGAAAGAAGGGGAGGAGGGGTGGGAGCAGAGGGGCAGACCCTTTCATGGGATGCTGCTTGGGCCTGCCTTGATTAGCAGCTTCCTGAGCCCACTGTTATGGTCATAGCTCTCTCCAGGCCTTGGAGAACTCTATCCCATTTTTGCTTCCTTTTCTTTTTCAGGAAGAACCCCCAGCACAAGATGGAATATAGGCACAGTGCACTTCCGGGTAAGTACTTCAGCCAACCCAAAAGAAACCGTTGAGTAATTCTCCCATTAAACCGGGTATTTCAAAAATATTGTTGCTTTTGCGAGTTATTGTTGCTGATTTAAATTACTTCTCCTAGATTATTTTTAATGAGGTTTTAGTTAATTCTTTTTCTAAAAGATTTATTTATTTATTTATTTATTTAATGTGAGTATACTGTCGCTCTCTCAGACACACCAGAAGAGGGCATCGGATCCCATTACAGGTGGTTATGAGCCACCATGTGGTTGCTGGGAATTGAACTCAGGACCTCTGGAAGAGCAGTCAGTGTGCCTAACCACTGAGCCATTTCTTTAGTCCCCACCCCTTAAAAAAAAAACAAACCACAACGAACTTTCAGAAGCTGAGTTTGATAGCTCATACCTGGAATCCTAACACTTGGGAGACTGGGGCAGGAGATTGCCTCAAGTCTGAGGCTAGCCTGGGCAGCACACCAATTTCCTGTTGCAAGTGAATGAAAGAATTATAAACTTCTATATAACAAATGCTTTCCCCAATCGTAGCCTGGTAGCATGTGCTTCTCCTTTGTCTGTTTGGCATGTCTTATATTCAGGTACCTGAGAACAAAGTATCAGGCTGGCCTAGCAATGGTAAAAACACACTGACTTCTGTACTGGGAAAGCCTGAGGGTGGGGCCTGGGTCTGGACTGTGCTGTTGGGTTGGCTCATTATTACTGTCAGCAATGTTCCCATTCCTTGATCGTTCTGTCTCAGAGGGCTATTCCTTCTCAAGGCGTTTGCTCTCAGCTAGAGGAGAGCACCCTCTTTTACACCCTTCTTAAGCCGGAACAGTGTGATCAGTGTTGACATCTGAGGGAAGAGTGAATTTCCCTCCTTTAGATAGCCTAGACCCCGTGAGCCATTCTTCCCTGTGAGCCAGTCCCCATGAGGGTGATTATTCTGAACGAGTGCGTGAACCTTCTCAGGACCACCAGGATTGTGGGCATCCCTATGAGAGTGTAAACCTCTAGCTGCCCAATTGGCCTTTGTTTTGCCTGTTTTTGAACACTTTAAGAATTTTCCTCTCGGTAAGTCTCAGCCTCTTTGTGCAGAGTATATAATGTGAGGACCAATTCAGCAAATAATAGCTTTGCCTGAGAGGAGAGAGAAAGCATATGCTGGCAGGCTATGCTCTCTAGTTCTTGTACCTGCATATGTGACCAGCTTGTGACAGAGCAATGCAGATGACCTCACAGAGCAACACGGAGTATCTCTTTAGTGTGCTAGCCCTCCAGACAGAAATGGACCCTTTGTTGTTGTGGCTGGCAGGGCCTAGAAGTTGTTATTTAACAAAATTGCTTCACTTAGCTGCATTCAATGATTTTTCCAGCAATAGTATAATAGTATTTTATTTAATGGCATTTTACTGGCAATTTATGTGTCAATATATTGTCCCATACCCTTTACCCTAAAGCTGTCAATATGCACCACAAAGCACCATAAAATGTCTGAACAGTCTTTACAAAGTTTGTGGGAATTTCAGCGAAGTGTTTTCTAAATGAAGAATATACTTTAGAACAGTGAACTTAATTTTTTTTATTTTTGATATTTTAATATAATTACAGCATTCAACACTGGACATGTAAAGAAAATCTCTCTTGTACTGTGAAGCCGTGTTTTCTTATTATCAACAAAAAAGCATATACATTTAGACCATGTTTCACTAGTCACTATCTCTCTTCAAAGATAGCAAATAGAAAAGTCCTTAATAATTCATAAGCTTCATCTAGTTATTGTATTCATTCTACTTTCTTATTGTTGCTATTAATCTGTTTCTGTGTCTGATTACAAATGAAGCTTTATCCTAGGGGGGAGAGGGAGAGGGAGAGGGAGAGGGAGAGGGACAGGGACAGGGAGAGGGAGAGAATGTGTGTGTGTGAATGAATGTGTGATTTTATACGTGCATGTGTGTATGTGTGTGAGTGTGTGAATGTGAATATGTGTGAATGTGCATGTGTGAGTGTGTGAGTAGGCATACTTGAGTGTGTGTGTGTGTGTGTGTGTGTGTGTGTGTGTGTGTAAATGTGAGTGCTAACCGGCTCCCAGATCCCAGTGGTGTTCCTGGAAGAGCTGTAGGAGGAAGCAAGTCTGTGGACTTGGGAATTGCCCTGTGCTAATGTAATCAGAACATCTTTGCCCTCTCTAAACCAGTCTGAATACTGTAAATATTAGGCTAAATGTTACAGTCTCATATTTCCTAATTCAGAGATGTCTAAGAC
The DNA here is from genome assembly GCF_978045245.1 of Mus caroli. Classification (NCBI taxonomy): domain Eukaryota; kingdom Metazoa; phylum Chordata; class Mammalia; order Rodentia; family Muridae; genus Mus; species Mus caroli. The sequence goes on from NW_028227262.1 coordinate 61,673,030, forward strand.
ATAATTCTGGTAGTTATTTTTCTCCTAAATGTTTAAAGTTCATCATTATCCAGTCTCTAATCTCATGTGTATGTAGATTAATTTCTTCAGTGTTGTGTAGCATCAGCAGTAAAGCAACCACACTAGGCCCTGGACATGTAACTTCTCACTTAGCCCCCCCCCAAAAAAAACCCGCTGCGTTTTCCTACTTGTTGCAGCTAAGGGTTGCAGAGCTCATGCATTGTTCTGCTGCCCTGTGCCACATGTCTTCTGCGCCAGCTGACATGAGGTCTTACCAGCTTTCCACACATGTCAGACTGCTGGAACTTTGACAGAGATGGTGAACACAAGAGAAAGAAGTGCCAGGAAAGTTTTGTCATGTACTTCATCAGCCGTCTCATCTCACATCTGACTTTTGGCGTGGTTCTTCCAAGCCTCCTCCTATGTGGTATCATCCCACTAGGCAGCGGCTGATGCTGTTATAAGAACCCAGCGATTACTGAGAATTACTTTAAATGTTCATAAACTTATATAGTGGGGTGCACATGTTGAAATGCCCTCCATCCCCTAAGAAACTGAACCCCAAGAGATCTTAGAAAGAAAGTTAAAAAGAACAACAAGGCTTATCTGAGATTTAAGCTGCTGCTTAGATGGGAAGAACTGAAAGAGCATAGGAGCACAGGCTGTCAGAGCCTGATGCAGTGGGAGCATGATCTGTCAGAGCCTGATGCAGTGGGAGCACGGTCTGTCAGAGCCTGATGCAGTGGGAGTACGGGGTGTCAGAGCCTGATGCATTGGGGTGTCAGAGCCCGAAGCAGTGGTGAGAAAGTGCAATATAAATTTACAAGCTACTTTTCCAAATGTGGAATCCTACTACCAGCTTGATACATTAAAACAAAACAAAACAAAACACCAAACTAGTGTTTTATTTTACAGTTAAACATTAAAAATAATATATTGTGTAGTAAAATTTCCTTCTCTAGAAATATTGTACCAAATAATATTTATGGGAAAGAAAAAGGAAAATAAAAGCTGGAGAATTAAGTATTAATTTGCTGAGAAGGATGTGTAGCAGCTATTTGGAAAGATTCTCCTGGGAACCACGCAGGGTTTTGTGCTAGGCGAGAGCTCTGCTGCTGAGCTGTGTCCCCAGCCCTAGAACTGTCATCCTCACATGACAGCTCCCCCTGAAGAATAGAGAAGGCCAACATGGCCACATCTAATCCTGTCTGGTGAGTAGTGGGCAGGGTCGAATGTCTGGCTTATTACCCTTCTGAAAGGCATTTTCACCACTGTGTCAGGTAAGTCCTTTCCATCCGCTTGTAAAGACAAATGACAGGGAGTTCTGTGCTGTCCTCACGCTGTCAGTCTGTCTTCACACTTCACGTTGCTACACTAATTGGTAGAGGTGTTGAAGAAGACTATTTTGGCTTTAAAATGAACATTTTAGAGTTACGGCTGATTTTTAAATTGACTTCCATTTGATAAGGTAACCTTCTGTCCTGGTTATTGTGAGCTTGATGCAAACTAGAGTCTGCAGGGAAGAAGAAACCACAATTGAGAAATTACCCAAATCAGACTGTCCTGGAGACATGTCTGTGGAGCATTTTCTTGATTGCTGGTTGATGTGACAGGGTCTAGCCCACTGTGCAATAGCATCCCTAGCCATGTGGGTCTGAGCTGTGTAACAAAGCTGACTGTGTATAAACCAGAAAGCTAGCCAGGAAACAGCTTTCCTCCTGCATTCCTGCACACACACACACACACACACACACACACACACACACACACACACACCAGATAAATAACATTTAAAGCCATGTTAACACATGTCTAGCCAGTTCTGTGACCTAAGCACTCTGGAAACTGAAGCAGAAGAATCACAATTTTGAGGCCATCCTGGGCTACCCAGCAAAACTCCGTCTCCAAAGGGGGAAATGAAGTATTCATGGGGCAGTGTTAACAGAAAAGGCCTGAACTTCAGCAGTCATCTCCCTAATAACGCAGAGATGTTTCTTCATTCAGAAATCTGTAAAGCACTGGGCTTAGGAAATTTACCATCATCAGACTCTAGGCTTCCTATTACAGAGCATAAATAATATGAATGTAAAATGCAGAGAGAGAAAATAAGGTTCTTCTGATGAATAGGGCTCAGTACCTCAGTGGAGCTGGAATAAAGCCCTGTGCTTGTGGAGTTTTACAATGATGAGTAGCGCATGTCTGAGCAGTTAGTTACATGATGTTGTAAGCATGCTTGTAGCACTGACAGAGAAGAAAAGTCTGTGTAGGAAAATATAATAGCTGGGATACTGGGGCTGGAGGAAGGCACCCTTCCCACACACAGTAAAAGCAGCACTCTGAGGTTTTGACATTAGAGCACAGGCCTGCAGCGTGGAGAAAACTAAGAGTTCAAAAGCCTCCTGGTCTTAGACTGTGCCAGGACCAACAACAGGTGTAGAACTGAACAAATCGAAAACCACACCCATGACTTAGCACTTACAAAGCTGGGAAATGCAAGGTCAGGCCAGCCTGGGACTTTGCCATAGGAGAAAAAAGAGGAGGAGAGAGAGCAGAGAGGCATGCAGTGGGATCAGACCACAGGGATAAGTGCATGGAAATGACTGAGTGAGATACACAGCTGCTGGGGGCATTCTAGGCTCTTGGTGGGAAGGTGGCTAGAGGGAACGGTTGCAGGCTCTAAGAGAGCATTGTATCCAGGAAGACGATGATGCTGATGAGTTAGGACAGAGTGGGTAATGGAAGCAGAGGTGACACATGAGAGGCAGAGCCTACCCGAGTATTCCAGATAGTAGAGTCAGTTTTCAGGGACAGAGAGAATCAAAATGACTCTAGCTGACAGGTTGGAGAGTACAGGAGTTGTGTATCCAAGACCGTGGACAAGATAAGTAGGTTTGAGGGAGGGGACTTGAGAGTTGTGTCCTGGGAGCGATAGTTTCCATAGCCTCTAAGTCACCTGAGTGGATATGGTATTCAGGAAGCCATATGATGGAGTCCAGAATGGTGGCATTTGGTCAAGGCTTAGACATACGCAGGAAGAGTTAGGAAATAATATTAAATAGAATCATTAATAAATTAATCCGAGACAGGGCCCCAGCTTGAAATACAGGTGGTCTACAAATGAGAACACAGAGGTGAGAGCACCCAGCAGAGGCAGACTAGGTGTCTGGGTTCTGCTTTAAGGCCTGTTTTTCTTGTGGATCCTTAAGACGCTTTCTAGATCTGAAAGACACCGGCTTATTGAGTTAGCGATAGCATATTAAATGCTAGTGCACAGTAAATGCTTGCTTGTGTTCGTGTCTAACAAGCATGCAAGAGACCTCCAAGAGGAGCATGCGCGAGGGTGGATACTGGCTTTCCTTGCTTACTCCGCACCTCAGTTTCAAGCTGTTCTGACATCTAAGCTATTTTGTGAATGCATTTACCATAAGAAAATGAGGATGGGTTAAGATTAGCTGAACGTGAAACATTTTTCAAGCTGTTCAGTATTAGATTCGTCTCCAGCTAAGTGGGCCACAGTGTCTCCCTTGGGAAGGGGTGTGCGCTTCCTCTGTATGAGAATTGTGTGTATTACTATGTAATCCTTTAAGCTTTGGCTGCTGAGAAATTTAAACTGCTTTTTCTATTATTAGCTGTTATTTTTATTTGCATTATATTATTACATTATCATTAATATAAGCTACCTGAAACCCTTTCTGAAATGAGCTGTGATATTGAGAAAAGTGTAAACATACTGGGCTGTAGCAGTAAAAGAGTGGACATATTACTTGGGCATTCATTTAAGCTATAGCGCTACATCACATGTGGATATTACATAAAACAACAAAACTACGCACAAAAGTGCAGGTGTTAATACTTTAAAAAAAACTAGCTAAAACATTTAAAATAATGTTTTTAAAACATCAGAGAGATTATAGAGTAGGATTTGCAGGCAGTAGTGAAGTTGAGCATCTAGGACAGCAGAAAAGCCCTAAGCCATCTTCCCCACAAATTATGAAGTACTCTGCTTGGACAGATGAGTCAGGGTTGAAAAGAGTCAGAAAGAACAGAGGTGGGGGATCTGGCAGGAAGTATTTTCCTACAGCAGTTTGGGGTCCAAGATCAGAGTAAAGTTAGACGGGACCTGGAACAACCTGGAGAGACTCCAGGCCTGCTGGGACTTTCCAGGCTTGATGGAGTGATGGCCTGCAGCTGGGGAGCCCCCGCCGCTGAGATTTCCAGAGAAGCTTCCAGGTTGGTTCTTAAACTCCGTCCGTTTCCAAGCATCTGCGTACAGATGGCACGTGCTGTGGCCACGCCAGTGGGGACGGGAGGATGACCCTCTCAGGAGGGACTGAGAGGACCTCATTGTGGAGAGTTAGGACAATAAGAAATAAGTGATCACTTTAGTGTCTGTTCTAAAACTTGCAGTAGTAAGGTATATGTTAATAAAGTCTTGCTGAAGGTAGACATTTTAATAGCGACATCCCTAACCCAGGCTGAGTAGTGACTGCTGTGATTTGTCAATATTCTGGTTTTTTGTTTGTTTGTTTGTTTGTTTTTAGCCAGAGTTGCTCTGGATGAAGATGACGATGATGTCGGGCAACCCAGTGACGATGAGGACGAGGAAGACTATGAGCCGACAGATGAAGATTCTGATTGGCAACCAGGAAAGGACGATGAGGAGCAGGAAGATGTGGATGAGCTTTTGAAAGAAGCAAAAAGGTTTATGAGAAGGAAGAAGTAGCGTTTCTGCAGTGACTCACATTTGCTTTTTTTTCTCTGTGGGAAACATAATCATTTTTTTCTTTTAATAGTTCTTTGCTCTTGAAACATTGAAACACCAGCCGTCAGTGAAATAGGTGGGATGTATGCTATTGCCTATTTTAGTGCCTGTTTAATGCATCCATCAGTGAAAGCAGGTAAAGAGGTTGGGCAGTCTGATATTTTCAAATACTTTACATACTGCAAATAAAAAGCCATAGGTTGTACAAACCTTTGATCATCTGCCCTGAGGTCTTTATAGAGCACCCTGCAAGCTTAGCCAGGTGATTACAGAACAGTGGAAGAGCCAACCCCACACTGCTGTTGAAAGAGTCCCTCACAAAGCTAGACTCTAACAAATGACAGCCAGCAGTGTGCCATGTCTCTAATATATTAGATGTGGCTTTCTGATTTCATTTACGGCTTTTGTCCTTTGAATCCTGGGAAGACTATTAACAAAAAGATGCTGAAAATGATCCTGTTAACCTATAGGGCAGCAGTACTCACCTATAGGGCAGCAGCACTTACCTATAGGGCAGCAGTACTCACCGTGCAAGGAAATGGTTTTTGTGCATCCCCAACTGTGTATGTATATCTGTGAGAGTATAAAGAAGACTGCGGAGCCCTTGCATGACTCTCACACTGCCCTGCCCACATCACGCCCCGCCCACACCGTGCCCGGCCAGACTCCTTTGCTTGCTCTGTGCACCTTTACCCTGAGGACGCGAGAAGCTTCAAGCCACCGTCTTCTCAGAGGGTCACCTGAGAAGGGTGAGTTCTCTGCTGTGGATAGGGCTCTGGGCTCTGAAGAAGCCTCTGCTCCAAGGAGTGGAGCATCTCTGGTTTTAGGCCGGTTTCCCTCTGAGCAGTCTGCAGATTGGGGTACATCAGTTCGTGAAGCAGCGAGCCAGAAGCTCCTTGTCATTCCTCACTCAAGAGGAAATAAAATGCACATCTCAGAACAGAAGGAGCCACATGCTTTCTTAGTATTTCTGAGTCTCTCCATATAATTGTACAGTGTTAAATTTACTTAAACTGAAGAAAGGCAGAATAAATATTTCTCTATTATCAGTTGCTGTGGCTTATTTGCAAACTTGTTTTCCCTTCCGTATCAGGTTCTTTAGAAGAGCAGAACTGATAGTATGTATGCTACAGGGGATTTATTAGATTGGCTGACGTGGGGAGGGCTGGGTAGTCCATATGGCCGACTTCATCCTGAAGAGGCAGAGAGCTAGCAGCTGCCCAGTGCATGAGGCTGAGAGAAGTCCTCAGCAGTCCAATCTGGCATAGTGGCCTAGTGGATTCTGGAGAGCTGCTGGTCCTTGTTGTACATTGGAAAGGCAAAGAAGTGAGATTGCACGTGCTGGCCTAGGATATCGCACAGAGGCAGAAGTAGGACTGCCGTGTTCACCAGCAGGCAGGGCAGGGCAGGCATGTGGCAGAAGCAGCACAGCTCTCTCGCTGCTTTAGATCTGCATGCACCTCTGGGTGGCAGCCCGCTCGGGGAGGGTCTCCTCCCTTCCCCAAGTCCGTCCTTCTAGGAAACACCCTCACAGCCCTGCCTAGAGGCACAGGTTTTAGCTAACCCCAGATCCAGTCAAGTGACAAACCAAGATTAACACTCACACCTTCTGTTGTCTCTGTTGTGGAGGGGTTGATGTACCTGTGAGTCTTTGACTTCTTTCCATCCTGCACTGACTCAATCTTTAAAGGTTCCTTTAACCCTTCCACTCAGTATAAATCCAAGGATGTTGAAAACCCATCCATTGAACTGTAGGTCACCCCTTCAGAGCATTGGTCTTTGTAGTCAGACATTACATGTGCCAAGTGCCTGTTGGCCAGTGAGTGAGTAAAGAGCCTACTAAGGGCATTGTGGAACAGTTGGCTATAACAAGAAGTGAGGCACTGATATGGGTCACGGTGTGGTCCTTAAAAACATGTTGGTATTAGATGTCTAAAATGGGCAAATCCTTGGAGACAGAGCAGAGGTTGTTAAGGGCCTTGGTAGGTGGGTAGGGAGGCTGCTGGTGAGTATAAAGTTACTATTTGAGATATACCAAGATTGTAAGATTAGGGGTGAGAACTGGACAGTGACAGTAAGCCAGAGTGAAGGAGGACACACGTGAAAAGGTGAGTCAGCATTTGAGTCTCTGAAGCTGAGAGTGGTCTGCAATAGAGCAGGGTTTTTGTTTTGTTTTTTGTTTTTTCTACATGTCATGGGTACTGGAATTTTAGGCACGTGCCATCACACCTGACTTATACAGTGCTAGGAATTAAATCCTGGGTCTTATGCAAATACTCTAATAGCTGAGCCATACCCCCAGTTCAAAAGCACTATTTAAAAACTTTTTTTTTTTTCTTTTTGAGGTCTCTCTGTGTAGCCCTGGCTGTCCTAGAACTCACTATGTAGACCAAGCTAGCCTTGAACTCACAGAAATGTACATGTCTCTGCCTCCTGAATGCTGGGGTTAAAGGTGTACACTACCATGCCCAGCTTAAAAGCTTGCTTTTTAAAATTAATTTCCCTAACGTCAGTTAAGTGCCTTGTTCTCTAACGGCGTAGTCAGTGGATTTAAACTGTTCCAGCCTTGATCTTGGGACACTTTTTTGTTACATTGTAACAATGAGAATGCAGGGACTGGTGAAAAGGAAGATTTTAAAAGATGTGATTGTCAAGGAATGAATATTTTTATTATAGTTGGCGTTAAACTTAAATTTTTAACTTTTGAAATTAAAATATAATCACATCGTTGTGGTAGTTTGAATGAGAACGGTCCCCAAAGACTCTTTATTTTTATAGAATTAATTTTTTTATTAGGTATTTTCCTCATTTACATTTCCAATGCTATCCAAAAAGTCCCCAATACACTCTCCCCTCCCCTACCCACCCACTCCCACTTTTTGGCCCTGGCGTTCCCCTGTACTGGGGCATATAAAGTTTGCAAGTCCAATGGGCCTCTCTTTCCAGTGATGGCTGACTAGGCCATCTTCTGATACATATGCAGCTAGAGTCAAGAGCTCTGGGGTACTGGTTAGTTCATAATGTTGTTCCACCTATAGGGTTGCAGATCCCTTTAGTTCCTTGGGTACTTTCTCTAGCTCCTCCATTGGTGGCCCTGTGATCCATCCAATACCTGACTGTGAGCATCCACTTCTGTGTTTGCTAGGCCCCGGCATTGTCTCACAAGAGACAGCTATATCTGGGTCCTTTCAGCAAAATCTTGCTAGTGTATGCAATGGTGTCAGCGTTTGGAAGCTGATTATGGGATGGATCCCTGGATATGGCAGTCTTTAGATGGTCCATCCTTTCGTCACAGCTCCAAATTTTATCTCTGTAACTCTTTCCATGGGTGTTTTGTTCCCAATTCTAAGAAGGGGCACAGTGTTCACACTTTGGTCTTCGTTCTTCTTGAGTTTCATGCGTTTAACAAATTGTATCTTATATCTTGGGTATCCTAAGATTTTGGGCTAATATCCACTTATCAGTGAGTACATATTGTGTGAGTTCCTTTGTAATTGTGTTACCTCACTCAGGATGATGCCCTCCAGGTCCATACATTTGCCTAGGAATTTCATAAATTCATTCTTTTTAATAGCTGAGTAGTACTCCATTGTGTAAATGTACCACATTTTCTGTATCCATTCCTCTGTTGAGGGGCATCTGGGTTCTTTCCAGCTTCTGGCTATTATAAATAAGGCTGCTATGAACATAGTGGAGCATGTGTCCTTCTTACCGGTTGGAACATCTTCTGGATATATGCCCAGGAGAGGTATTGCTGGATCCTCTGGTAGTATTATGTCCAATTTTCTGAGGAACAGCCAAACTGATTTCCAGAGTGGTTGTACAAGCTTGCAATCCCACCAACAATGAAGGAGTGTTCCTCTTTCTCCACATCCTCGCCAGCATCTGCTGTCACCTGAATTTTTGATCTTAGCCATTCTGACTGGTGTGAGGTGGAATCTCAGGGTTGTTTTGAGTTGCATTTCCCTAATGATTAAGGATGTTGAACATTTTTTTCAGGTGCTTCTCTGCCATTCGGTATTCCTCAGGTGAGAATTCTTTGTTCATTTTTTAATGGGGTTATTTGATTTTCTGGAGTCCACCTTCTTGAGTTCTTTATATATATTGGATATTAGTCCCCTATCTGATTTAGGATAGGTAAAGATCCTTTCCCAATCTGTTGGTGGTCTTTTTGTCTTATTGACGGTGTCTTTTGCCTTGCAGAAGCTTTGCAACTTTATGAGGTCCCATTTATCGATTCTCGATCTTACAGCACAAGCCTTTGCTGTTCTATTCAGGAATTTTTCCCCTGTACCCATATCTTCGAGGCTTTTCCCTACTTTCTCCTCTATAAGTTTCAGTGTCTCTGGTTTTATGTGAAGTTCCTTAATCCACTTAGATTTGACCTTAGTACAAGGAGATAGGAATGGATCAATTCGCATTCTTCTACATGATAACCGCCACTTGTGCCAGCACCATTTGTTGAAAATGCTGTCTTTTTTCCACTGGATGGTTTTTGCTCCCTTGTCAAAGATCAAGTGACCATAGGTGTGTGGGTTTATCTCAGGGTCTTCAATTCTGTTTCATTGGTCTACTTGTCTGTCGTTATACCAGTACCATGCAGTTGTTATCACAATTGCTCTGTAGTACAGCTTTAGGTCAGGCTTGCTGATTCCACCAGAGGTTCTTTTATCCTTGAGAAGAGTTTTTGCTATCCTAGGTTTTTTTTTGTTCCAGATGAATTTGCAGATTGCCATTTCTAATTCCTTGAAGAATTGAGTTGGAATTTTGATGGGGATTGCATTGAATCTGTAGATTGCTTTTGGTAAGATAGCCATTTTTACAGTGTTGATCCTGCCAATCCTTGAGCATGGGAGATCTTTCCATCTTCTGAGATCTTCTTTAATTTCTTTCTTCAGAGACTTGAAGTTCTTGTCATACAGATCTTTCACTTCCTTAGTTAAAGTCACACCAAGGTATTTTATATTGTTTGTGACTATTGAGAAGGGTGTTGTTTCCCTAATTTCTTTTTTTTTTGGGGGGGGGGGGAGGAAAGGGTTTATTCGGCTTACACTTCCATACTGCTGTTCATCACCAAAGGAAGTCAGGACTGGAACTCAAGCAGGTCAGAAAGCAAGAGCTGATGGAGGGATGTTCTTTACTGGCTTGCTTCCCCTGGCTTGCTCAGCCTGCTCTCTTATAGAACCCAAGACTACCAGCCAGGGATGTCCCACCTACAAGGGGCCTTTCCCCCTTGACCACTAATTGAGAAAATGCCTTACAGTTGGATCTCATGGAGGCATTTCCTCAACTGAAGCTCCTTTTTCTTTTTTTTTCTTTTTTTTTTAATTTTTAATATTTTTATTACATATTTTCCTTAATTACATTTCCAATGCTATCCCAAAAGTCCCCCATAGCGCCCCCCACTTCCCTACCCACCCATTCCCATTCTTTTGGCCCTGGCATTCCCCTATATTGGGGCATATAAAGTTTGCAAGTCCAATGGGCCTCTCTTTCCAGTGATGGCCGACTAGGCCATCTTTCGATACATATGCAGCTAGAGACAAGAGCTCCGGGGTTCTGGTTAGTACATCATGTTGTTCCAACAATAGGGTTGCAGATCCCTTTAGCTCCTTGGGTACTTTCTCTAGCTTCTCCATTGGGAGCCCTATGATACATCCAATAGCTGACTGTGAACATCCACTCCTGTGTTTGCTAGGCCCCAGCATCGTCTCACAAGAGACAGCTATATTTGGGTCCTTTCAGCAAAATCTTGCTAATGTATGCAATGGTGTCAGCGTTTAGAAGCTGATTATGGGATGGATCCCTGGATATGGCAGTCTCTAAATGGTCCATCCTTTCATCACAGCTATGAACTTTGTCTCTGTAACTCCTTCCCTGGGTGTTTTGTTCCCAATTCTAAGAAGGGGCACAGTGTCCACACTTTGGTCTTCATTCTTCCTGAGTTTCATGCGTTTAGCAAATTGTATCTTATATCTTTGGTATCCTAAGTTTTGGGCTAATATCCACTTATCAGTGAATACATATTGTGTGAGTTCTTTTGTGATTGTGTTACTTCACTCAAGATGATGCCCTCCAGGTCCATTCATTTGGCTAGGAATTTCATAAATTCATTCTTTTTAATAGCTGAGTAGTACTCCATTGTGTAAATGTACCATAATTTCTGTATCCATTCCTCTGTTGAGGGACATCTGGGTTCTTTCCAGCTTCTGGCTATTATAAATAGGGCTGCTATGAACATAGTGAAGCATGTGTCCTTTTTACCGGTTGGGACATCTTCTGGATATATGCCCAGGAGAGGTATTGCTGGATCCTCTGGTAGTACTATGTCCAATTTTCTGAGGAACCGCCAGACTGATTTCCAGAGTGGTTGTACAAGCTTGCAATCCCACCAACAATGGAGGAGTGTTCCTCTTTCTCCACATCCTCGCCAGCATCTGCTGTCACCTGAATTTTTGATCTTAGCCATTCTGACTGGTGTGAGGTGGAATCTCAGGGTTGTTTTGATTTGCATTTCCCTGATGATTAAGGATGTTGAACATTTTTTTCAGGTGCTTCTCTGCCATTCGGTATTCCTCAGGTGAGAATTCTTTGTTCAGTTCTGAGCCCCATTTTTAATGGGGTTATTTGACTTTCTGGAGTCCACCTTCTTGAGTTCTTTATATATATTGGATATTAGTCCCTTATCTGATTTAGGATAGGTGAAGATCCTTTCCCAATCTGTTGGTGGTTTTTTTGTCTTATTGATGGTGTCTTTAGCCTTGCAGAAGCTTTGCAGTTTCATGAGGTCCCACTTGTCAATTCTCGATCTTACAGCACAAGCCATTACTGTTCTATTCAAGAATTTTTCCCCTGTGTCCATATCTTCAAGGCTTTTCCCCACTTTCTCCTCTATAAGTTTCAGTGTCTCTGGTTTTATGTGAAGTTCCTTGATCCACTTAGACTTGACCTTAGTACAAGGAGATAGGAATGGATTGATTCGCATTCTTCTACATGTTAACAATTAGTTGTGCCAGCACCATTTGTTGAAAATGCTGTCTTTCTTCCACTGGATGTTTTTAGCTCCCTTGTCGAAGATCAAGTGACCGTAGGTGTGTGGGTTCATTTCTGGGTCTTCAATTCTATTCCATTGGTCTATTTGTCTGTCACTATACCAGTACCATGCGGTTTTTATCACAATTGCTCTGTAGTAAAGCTTTAGGTCCGGCATGGTGATTCCACCAGAGGTTCTTTTATCCTTGAAAAGAGTTTTTGCTATCCTAGGTTTTTTGTTATTCCAGATGAATTTGCAGATTGCACTTTCTAATTCGTTGAAGAATTGATTTGGAATTTTGATGGGGATTGCATTGAATCTGTAGATTGCTTTTGGCAAGATAGCCATTTTTACAATGTTGATCTTGCCAATCCATGAGCATGGGAGATCTTTCCATCTTCTGAGATCTTCTATAATTTCTTTCTTCAGAGACTTGAAGTTTTTATTATACAGATCTTTCACTTCCTTAGTTAGAGTCACGCAAAGATATTTTATATTATTTGTGACTATTGAGAAGGGTGTTGTTTCCCTAATTTCTTTCTCAGCCTGTTTATTCTTTGTGTAGAGAAAGGCCATTGATTTGTTTGAGTTAATTTTATATCCAGCTACTTCACCGAAGCTGTTTATCAGGCTTAGGAGTTCTCTGGTGGAATTTTTAGGGTCACTTATATATACTATCATATCATCTGCAAAAAGTGATATTTTGACTTCCAATTTGTATCCCTTTGATCTCCTTTTGTTGTCGAATTGCTCTGGCTAGGACTTCAAGTACAATGTTGAATAGGTATGGAGAAAGTGGACAGCCTTGTCTAGTCCCTGATTTTAGAGGGATTGCTTCAAGCTTCTCACCATTTACTTTGATGTTGGCTACTGGTTTGCTGTAGATTGCTTTTATCATGTTTAGTTATGGGCCTTGAATTCCTGATCTTTCCAAGACTTTTATCATGAATGGGTGTTGGATCTTGTCAAATGCTTTTTCCGCATCTAACGAGATGACCATGTGGTTTTTGTCTTTGAGTTTGTTTATATACTGGATTACGTTGATGGATTTCCGTACATTGAACCATCCTTGCATCCCTGGGATGAAACCTACTTGGTTAGGGTGGATGATTGTTTTGATGTGTTCTTGGATTCGGTTAGCGAGAACTTTATTGAGGAATTTTGCATCGATATTCATAAGGGAAATTGGTCTGAAGTTCTCTTTGTTGGGTCTTTTTGTGGTTTAGGTATCAGAGTAATTGTGGCTTCATAGAATGAGTTGGGTAGAGTACCTTCTGTTTCTATTTTGTGGAATAGTTTGTGAAGAACTGGGATTAGATCTTCTTTGAAGATCTGATAGAACTCTGCACTAAACCCATCTGGTCCTGGGATTTTTTTGGTTGGGAGACTATTAATGACTACTTCTATTTCTTTCGGGGATATGGGACTGTTTAGATCATTAACCTGATCTTGATTTAACTTTGGTACCTGGTATCTGTCTAGAAACTTGTCCATTTCATCCAGGTTCTCCAGTTTTGTTGAGTATAGCCTTTTGTAGAAGGATCTGATGGTGTTTTGGATTTCTTCAGGATCTGTTGTTATGTCTCCCTTTTCATTTCTGATTTTGTTAATTAGAATACTTTCCCTATGCCCTCTAGTGAGTCTGGCTAAGGGTTTATCTATCTTGTTGATTTTCTCAAAGAACCAGCTCCTCGATTGGTTGATTCTTTGAATAGTTCTTCTTGTTTCCACTTGCTTGATTTCACCCGAGTTTGATTATTTCCTGCCTTCTACTCCTCTTGGGTGAATTTGCTTCCTTTTGTTCTAGAGCTTTTAGGTGTGTTGTCAAGCTGCTAATGTGTGCTCTCTCTAGTTTCTTTTTGGAGGCACTCAGAGCTATGAGTTTTCCTCTTAGAAATGCTTTCATTGTGTCCCATAAGTTTGGGTATGTTGTGGCTTCATTTTCATTAAACTCCAAAAAGTCCTTAACTTCTTTCTTTATTCCTTCCTTGACCAAGGTATCATTGAGAAGAGTGTTGTTTAGTTTCCATGTGTGTGTTGGCTTTCTATTATTTATTTTTTTATTGAGGATCAGCCTTAGTCCATGGTGATCTGATAGGATGCATGGGACAATTTCAATATTTTTGTATATGTTGAGGCTTGTTTTGTGACCAATTATGTGGTCAATTTTGGAGAAGGTACCGTGAGGTGCTGAGAAGAAGGTATATCCTTTTGTTTTAGGATAAAATGTTCTGTAGATATCTGTCAGATCCATTTGTTTCATAACCTCTGTTAGTTTCACTGTGTCCCTGTTTAGTTTCTGCTTCCATGATCTGTCCATTGGTGAAAGTGGTGTGTTGAAGTCTCCCACTATTATTGTGTGAGGTGCAATGTGTGCTTTGAGCTTTACTAAAGTATTCAGAATTGATAGCTCCTCTTGGAGGATTTTACCTTTGATGAGTATGAAGTGCCCTTCCTTGTCTTTTTTGATGACTTTGAGTTGGAAGTAGATTTTATTAGATATTAGGATGGCTACTCCAGCTTGTTTCTTCCTACCATTTGCTTGGAAAATTGTTTTCCAGCCTTTCATTCTGAGGTAGTTGTCTATCTTTTTCTCTGAGATGAGTTTCCTGTAAGCAGCAAAATGTTGGGTCCTGTTTGTGTAGCCAGTCTGTTAGTCTATGTGTTTTTATTGGGGAGTTGAGTCCATTGATATTAAGAGATATTAAGGAAAAGTAATTGTTGCTTCCTTTTATTTTTGTTGTTAGAATTGGCATTCTGTTCTTGTGGCTGTCTTCTTTTAGGTTTGTTGAGGGATTACCTTCTTGCTTTTTCTAGGACGTGGTTTCCATCCTTGTATTGGTTTTTTTCTGTTACTATCCTTTGAAGGGCTGGATTCGTGGAAAGATAATGTGTGAATTTGGTTTTGTCGTGGAATACTTTGGTTTCTCCATCTATGGTAATTGAGAGTTTGGCTGGGTATAGTAGCCTGGGCTGGAATTTGTGTTCTCTTAGTTTCTGTATAACATCTGTCCAGGCCCTTCTGGCTTTCATAGTCTCTTGTGAAAAATCTGGTGTAATTCTGATAGCCTTGCCTTTATATGTTGCTTGACCTTTTTCCCTTACTGCTTTTAGTATTCTATCTTTATTTAGTGCATTTGTTGTTCTGATTATTATGTGTCGGGAGGAATTTCTTTTCTGGCCCAGTCTATTTGGAGTTCTGTAGGCTTCTTGTATGTTCATGGGCATCTCTTTCTTTAGGTTTGGGAAGTTTTCTTCTATAATTTTGTTGAAGATATTTGCCGGTCCTTTGAGTTGAAAACCTTCATTCTCATCTACTCCTATTATCCGTAGGTTTGGTCTTCTCATTGTGTCCTGGATTTCCTGGATGTTTTGAGTTAGGATCTTTTTGGATTTTGTATTTTCTTTGATTGTTGTGCCAATGTTCTCTATGGAGTCTTCTGCACCTGAGATTCTCTCTTCCATCTCTTGTATTCTGTTGCTGATATTTGCATCTATGGTTCCAGATTTCTTTCCTAGGGTTTCTATCTCCAGCGTTGCCTCAATTTGGGTTTTCTTTATTGTGTCTACTTTCCTTTTTAGGTCTTGGATGGTTTTATTCAATTCCATCACCTGTTTGGTCTGGTTTTCCTGCAATTCTTTAAGGGATTTTTGTGCTTCCTCTTTAATGTCTTCTACCTGTTTAGCAGTGTTCTCCTGCAATTCTTTAAGGGATTTTTGTGCTTCCTCTTTAATGTCTTCTACCTGTTTAGCAGTGTTCTCCTGTATTTCTGTAAGTGTGTTATTAAAGTCCTTCTTGATGTCCTCTACCATCATCATGAGATATCCTTTTAGATCCGGGTCTAGCTTTTCCGGTGTGTTGGGGTGCCCTGGACTGGGCTAAGTGGGAGTGCTGGGTTCTGATGTTGGTGAGTGGTCTTGGTTTCTGTTAGTAAGATTATTACGTTTACCTTTTGCCATCTGGCAATCTCTGGAGTTATTTGTTATAGTTGTCTCTGTTTAGAGATTGTTCTTCTGGTGATTCTGTTAGCCTCTATCAGCAGACCTGGGAGACAGGCTCTCTCCTCTGAGATTCCGTGGTCAGAGCACTCTCTGTAGGCAAGCTCTCCTCTTACAGGGAAGGTGCACAGATATCTGGTGTTTGGACCTCCTCCTAGCCGAAGATGAAGGCCCAAAACAGGACCTTTCCCAGAAGCTGTGTTGCTTTGGTGGGCCACAGAAGCTGTCAGCTTGTGTGTTGCACACTCTCACCTGTGCAGACTATGTTCGGTGGAGTCCCGGAACCAAGATGGCTACCGCCAATCTAGAGGCAAAAGCCTCCAGGGCCGGGTGGACACCTGTCCTCTGGCCAGGATGGTGGTCGGATGTCTGGGGCCCGAAAAGGGTGCTGCCTCAGTAGCTCTGTGGCTCCCACCTGTCCCAGAAGCTGTCAGCTTCTGTGGTGCACACTCTCACCTGTGCAGACTAAGTTCAGCGGAGTCCCCGAACCAAGATGGCTTCCGCAGATCCTGAGGCAACGGGCTCCCGGGCCGGGTGGACACCTGTCCTCTGGCCTGGAGGGTGGCCAGGTGTCTAGGGCCCGAAAAGGGCGCTGCCTCAAAGGCTCTGTGGCTCCTGCCTGTCCCACAAACTGTCAGGTTCTGTGGTGCATACTCTCACCTGTGCAGACTAAGTTCCTAAGTTCGGCGGAGTCCTGTAACCAAGATGGCTCCTGCCGCTCCTGAGGCAAAGGGCTCCCGGGCCGCGTGGAGACCTGTCCTCTGGCCGGGAGGGTGGCCGGATCACCTGAAGTCTTAAGATCCGGTGGCTGGTGTTGTGAGTAGCTGGCGGGTGTCAGCCCACTCTGCGCCCTAGCTATCCCTGTGCTGGTCGGACCGGAAGGGGCCCCCAAAGACTCTTATGTTTGAATACTTGGTCTCTAGTTGGTAGGAGATTTGGGGGTGGGGGAGGGATCAGGAGGTGTGGTCTTGTTATAGGAGATATGTTTCTGGGGATGGGCTTCAAGGTTTCAAAAGCCTCTGCCATCCCCAGGTTGCGTTCTGTTTCCTGCTTGTGGATCTGGTTGTGAGCTCTCAGCTGCTGCCTCAGTGACCTGCCTGTCTGCCTGCTCCTATGCTCCCCACCCTACCAGGGTAGTAGTAATGGACCCTGAATCTCCGGAACTATAAGCCCAAATAAACCCTTCCCCCCTAAGTTGCTTTGGTCACGCTTTTATGACAGCCACAGAAAAGTACCTGATATAATGATTTCCCCTGCCCTTTCTTCCCCCCAAACCTTTGTACCAGCTCCACCCCTTGGTTTTTCAAATTTGTGGCTTCTATTTCTTTAATTGTTATTATGTATACAGCTTTAACTTACATTTATTAAAACTGAGTTTCAACTTGGTTGTGTAATACAATTCCTTCTGAGGAAATTTTAAAGAAGTGCTGTGCTCCATCACAAACCTTTAGGTCAGAATTTTTCAGATGAGCACTGGTACTAGTGGCAAACAAATAGACCTTCACACCGTAGTCTGACATCAAGGATGTGATGATGTTGAAGGGGACAGAGGACAGACAGAGTGAGCCTTTTTTTTTTATGTGAGTCGCCAGTGAGCAGCACAGTCCCAGCAGTAAGGACATCTCAAAGGAAAATGGCACCAAAGCTTAGCATGAATCTGGGAGATATTCATTTTCATGATAAAGATAGGAGCTGTAGCAAGTCTTCCTTGAAACCAAATTATATGTTCAAGGCTTTCATCAGCATCCTATATTAATCTTCACATTTTAAACTTTATTAAGTGTGAACTCAGCTTCTCACTACCAGCTCGCTGTAACCAGAGAACTCAGATATGTGAAGTGGAGAGCCAGATCTGTGGAGCCCATGGTGGAGACCTTCAGTAACAAACACCTAGAGGATGAGAAAAATAAACCTGTCCTTATTCCATTTCCTGTTGCTGCAATAGAATATGCACGGACAAAAACAACACAAGGAGAGGGTTTATCCTGGCTCAGAGTTCAACAGTACACAGTTGTTCATCATGGAGAAGCTGGGGCAACAGGAACTGATCTCATCGTATCTATAGTCACTCAAGAAACAGGAAGTGGATGCTTGCAATGGTCATCCTCCATTATACGTACCAGGATCTCCTGCTCAAGGGATGAAGGAAGGGATGGAGAAGGGAGATTCTAGATTCTCTTAATAACATCAATCACCACACTAACTAATGTGAAATTTTAATCTGAATAAAATCATCTTGTGCAAAAAATATCAGATGGAAATTTTAAGTTAGAAATAATTACAACATTGTGTGATACACAAATATATGCTTGATGGATATTTTGTTTTAAATGTATAAGAGAAAAGATTAAAAATAAATGAACTGGGTGTTTTACCTCCAAAGCCAGACAAAAGTATCTATATAAAACCAGGAAAAGCAGGACAGACTATAGTAAAAATCTGAAGATAAAGGACTAAAATAAGCAATAGACTTAATTAATAAAACAAAAAGTCTTTGAAATGATCAATAAAATAGACAACTCTTCACAAGACAAGAGTTAGAGATGGAAAGGGTTTCAACTGTAAATAGGGGTATTTTAAAGTTTGCAAAGGGGTATATATAGTTTTCTGTCAGTTTTCAGATCTACATGAATATGGCTTTTAGAAAAGTACAATTGATTAGAATTTACTTCTTGAGATTTTTTTTAAAGATTTATTTATTTATTTATTATATGTAAGTACACTGTAGCTATCTTCAGATAGCACCAGAAGAGGGAGTCAGATTTCATTACGGATGGTTGTGAGCCACCATATGGTTGCTGGGATTTGAACTCAGGACCTTCGGGAAAGCAGTCAGTGCTCTTAACCGCTGAGCCATCTCTCCAGCCCCACTTCTAGAGATTTTTAAATCTTAATAGATCCAAGGAATAGGAAATATTCAACTCTGGCTCACTGAATTCCTGGCTTTATGTGTAGTCCACCAAACCTTAATTCACAAAATAGCTTTCCCGTTAGAAATCTTCAGATGTGGGGAAATGTGGAGCCTCACATTTCTTTAAGTCATCTGAAGATAGCACTGAACACCTTAACAGCAGATCTCACTGTGAACACAGAACGTCCTACTGACTGATCGGCTCCCCCATCTGCAGTGAGACAGCAGACCTGGCAGGGCTTATGCTGCAGATTCGAGGGATTTCAGAGCCAGGAATGGATCCCAGTACTCCATCATGTAACTGGGGGTGGGGGTTAGGATAAAGCCTGAATTCCAGAAGCACCCACGAGTCATGCTTGGCCACCCGTCCCTTATGCCAATTACAGAACTACAACAGCAGCAACAACGAATAAATGAATGAATGAATGAATGAATGAATGAATGCAAAGATTATTTAGTTTGGTGACATGGGGAAGAGGGCCAAAGGCATCCAATAGCACCAAATGCAGACAGGAGGAAACAGTTCTTGATCATCAAATTTTCAGTCTAAGCACTTATAATCCCTTCAGTGTCTTCACACTAATTGCTAATTGGCCAGATCTTTCTACAAGTCAATTTAATCATGGCGAGTATCATTGAAGTCTTTGCCTCAGCTATTCCTATTTTAGGAAGCTGTCCTGCAGACACATTTGAAGCTCACTGTTAAGATGAACACACCAAGAAATATCTATCTGTACTAATTGGGGAAAGGAAAACAAGCAATGAAATAATGCAAAAAGAAAAGCTGTAGGCAGAAATTTTTTGTAATCTACTTTTAATAAACACTGAACCTCTTCTCTAGCCCCGCACCCAGCAGAGGCAGTGGGAGAGAAGAGTTATTTAGGATAGGGGAAATGGACCTGTTCAGCAGGACAGGGGTCTTTAGGGGCGAACACAATCTTCTTTCTCACAGTTCAGCCCAGTGGCAAACACCAACTCAAACCAGCAGCTGCAGTCCAGTCTTCGGCAGCAAATACCACACAGGAACCAAACCGGCAGCGTCGGTCCAGTCCTGAAGAAACCTCAAGGCTCACCAACCAGCCTGAGGCCTCGGAAGAGGCAAGAAGTTGAAGGAAGCCCACAAGCTGTTCAGTTTCTCTCAGTGGAGCATTATCACAAGCGGAGCTCAACCAAGCTAAGTAAGGCCAACCAACACATGCTTGTCCTTAGTGAAGACTAGCAAGGCGGAGCAAACCAAACCAAGGCTCCCTCTCCCGCTGTCTCTGGGGTCATATTTATACTCCTTTGTCATGTGTCCTTTCCTGTGTCGGCTATTGCAAAACATCTTTTCACCTGTGTTTGCTTCAGGAAAACATTCTTTCCCATGTCTGCTTCAGCAAGACATCCTTTCACTGGTGTGCCCCAGCAAAACATCATTTGACGTAACTGACTTTCCAAAGAAACCAGAAGTTTTCACTTCAGGAAGCAACCTAAATTGTCCCTCAGGGGAGTGAGGAAAAGTTATGTATAAAAATGATAGCACTAACTCAAGATGAATTCACCAAGGTGAATGATGAGTCAGCATAATTGTATGCACAGCAGTTATCTGTATATGTATTTACATAATAATAGAAAACAGTGCATGCCTAACTGCTGGAGAACTGTTCTCCCAATAAGGATGGCCATGGGAGGGCAGGCGCTAGGGGGAGACGATCAGACTCCACGTACATACTAGTATTCTGACTGCGTCACATCAAAATGTGTTCCAGTAACACTTGTGCCCCAAACATATGTTCCTGGGCCTTACATTTGATTCTGGAAGTGAAAGAGACTGCAAAGCCATCTCAGGATGAAGCCCTGGGAGACCAGATAAACTGTTATTTCTGGTAGCACAGAGATGTTTCTATCAACAAACCGTTTGGCTAAACAGGGCTGATGCTCCCCACCCATCCCCTGTGGTGTTCCACTAAAACATCTTTAACAAAACCTCTTTAACCGTTAGAATTTTAGGAGATTTTATGGATTCCCGGAATATTCCTCATTACAGGTTAAACAATGACTTCCCTGGCCCACCTCTGGTGCCTGGACTTCCCTCGTAGTCCTCAAATTCCGGGAACTTTCAGCATAGTCTTGTAAGGCACTGTTGGGTGGGATTGTGTGCGTGCATGTGTGTGTGTGTGTGTGTGTAAGTGTGTGTGTGAGTGTGTGTGTGTGTGAGTGTGTGTGTGTGTGAGTGTGTGTGTGTGTGAGTGTGTGTGTGTGTGAATAAGTGTATGAGTGTGTTGTGTGTCTGTCTGTCTGAGAGGTATGAAGTAAAATAGGGGGAGCCCAGTGAGTGATGTCCAGAAGCGATTGCACCATCTGGAGATTTGCTCACTTTCTGTGATGTTCCATCCCTGTGATGCCATTGGGTGATTGATCATGTTTCTCCCGGATGTCTGGGAGCAGGAACTCTGCCACAGTGCTGATGTCGCTGGGCCAGCAGTGGACACAGAGTGCTCATCTGTGGAGTATGGCTTAGAGGATGGCAGAACTTGTACTGATTACCACAGCACAGCACAACACTCTCACCTCAGTACTTAGGTAGGGGGTGCAGAATACTCTCTAATTGTATTAATGCTGGTTTAATGAAAGATTATCATCAGAAAGATTATCATCTCTTTGGCTTTATAAAACAAGTTATTTTTTCCAAACCCAAGATTAAGCAAAACATACCAAGCTTCCTCGATTACCTGTTTAACTTACCTCTTTCAACTGTGTTGGAAGGTAAGCTAATTGGCAGGAGATAAAATGTAGTTGCTTGGTAGGTCTAATTAAGGGCCACAGATTGATGCCTGATAGTCTTCGTAGATTCAGTACTTGTTTCTAAATAACGGTTGACAACTCAAGATGGTGCTAATCACTGTGTCTATTAACCATGCCACCTGGAAGAGCTGACACTTGCATGGCTTAGCTGTTTTCCATTCTGTATAAAACAGCTTCTGAGAATTAGCTAGGATTTCCTAGCCAGGGTACATGTTTGTTGCTGAGGTAAAGTTAATACGGGTCTTTTAGAATGTCTCTATGTGATAGTCTGGGTATTTACTGAGACAATGTCTAGGAACTTAGGTGGTCATGCAAGCACTTATGAAATATCATCCCCTGAATTCCAAATGCATACAGGGGCTTCATTAGGAAAAGTTCTGTGGGTCTTCAGAGATCTGTGTGCAACGCACCATGCTGATGTGTTTAGCTGGCTACAGATTTATGTACAGCTGGAAGCTTCAGCCCAGGGGAGGGGAGTTTTAGATCAAGCACATACTACAACTAAGGGAAAGCTTGACTCAGAAGTTAGGAAGCAGAACAAAGGCCACACAGGCTACAGTTCTTGGCAGGCTGAACCTTTCCTTAGGGATGTCCTTGCCTACTGCCAAGTAGGCACAAGTGGGACAGGCTCCAGCAACACATGCTAAATACTGGACGGTGAACCCTGCCTCCCCATCACTTTCCATACCAGCTGCTTCCCTTCTATTGTGTGAACTTGGCTCTGCACAAGCCCACTCCTGGCCTCGTTTTAAAGCAACTCAAATTCATGTTTGTACAGGGTGAGTAGACATCTCCGGCCCCAGCCTGGTTATACAAAAATGCAGTAACTAATCTCTTGGGCCCAGATCCAGATTCGAGCACCAAGGCTGGAATTTCTTAGAGTAGGCAACTCAAAAAAAGAGGGTGATGTGAAGTTCCAGGCAGTGGAGAGGAAGGACTATAAGAGTAGTTAGTGTGTATGGTATACATGTATTTTTTAAAATAAATTCTTATAGAAAACATATATAAATGTATATATATATATAAAGATATTTATACGTACATATAGACACACAGAGAGAGAGAGAGAGAGAGAGAGAGAGAGAGAGAGAGAGAGAGAGAGCTTTCTCTGTCTTCTACAATGGCAATGGAGTTTACCATCAAGTGCAGGGTAGCAGCATCCCCTCACCCAGCCTGGCACAGGGCTGTATGGCATTCAGCTTGGATGGGGATAGAATCAAAGGCCAATAGAACCGGGGGTGACGGTTGATGTTTATTGTCCACTTGGCAGGATCTGGATTCCCTGGAAGGTCAGCCTCCAGGCATCCCAGCGAGGGCTGGTCTCAGCCAGGGAAACCGAGGAGAAGACTCACCCTGAATGTGGGCTGCAGCATGACCTGGGCTAGTGTTCTAGATCACATAAGAAGGAAAAGTCTAGCCAACACCAGCATTTGTGGCTTGCTGCTTGCTGACCAAAGAGGCAGTGTGGCCTCTGAGTCCCTGCTGCTCTGAGTCCTCTGCCCTTACAGAACGACCCCTGTGCAGTGTGATGCTGTTCCCAGGGAGATGTGGGCAAATATCCCACCCAAGAAACGGAATCCACAGTGGGCCAAAGTAATGACACCACCAAAGTCCAGCTAGGTGAGACAATGAGTTTACTGAGGCTACTTACAGGAGGGTGGATGAAGTGTTTCTTACAGGCTCAGGGATGGTTCGAAGACCCTGCGTCACCAGAAGTCCACCTCAGCATGAGTGACAGCTCACAAAGGCTGGACCCCCAGGACACACTGCACAACCTGCAACAGCTCAACAGGTCCAGAGTCTCCTGAGCACCCTTTACTGTTTATAAAACCTTGGTGACAGAGAGGCCTATGAATCTGGGGAGATTCCAGAGTTACTCACTTCCTAAGTCTTAGTGAGTCTCCTTTTAGAACCTGTAGAGTCTTTCATGACATTTCCTCAAGGGTGGAATGTTTCAATTTAGAGAAAGTTGGTATGCAAGACCCTAACTGTGTGAACCAAAACCAATCTTTCCTTCCATGAGTGACTTTGAATGGGCATTTTGTCACAACATGGTGAGTGACCAAGAGAGAGAGAGAGAGAGAGAGAGAGCTGATGCTGAGAACTACTGTTGTAGTTAACTTCGCTGAGTGGTTCTTAGGTCGTTGGAACTGCCTTGTGGGAAAACGTAGATGTATTTGCAACTTTGGGCTAGAAAAGTTCTTGAATGCTTTCGGCAGAACCTAATGTGACATTCTGATGGGATTTGGAAAAGTCAGAAGAAACAGAAAAATGCAGACTATAGAAGCCAGGCTCATGTGGCTTTAGCAGGGAACAAGGGACCTATCAGGAACTAGGGGACATTTTGTGTGACATTTTAGGCGGGAATCTTGTTTCCTTCTGCCCATACCCTGAGAACTTGAATAACATTGAAGGCTGTGGTGAGGCTACTGCTTAGTGCACTATTTCAAGTCTACAGAGAAAAAGAGCAAAAAGTTGGGAAGATAAATTTAGATTTTTTTTTTTTTAAGTCTGTTGAAGCAGCAGAAAGGGTGTAAAAAAGTTAGAGGGTGAAACCAAGGAGCAGGCTAAAATAGAGATTACAACTGTTAAAGAGATAGAGATTATATAACTGTTAAAGAGATAGAGATTATATAACTGTTAAAGAGATAGAGATTATATAACTGTTAAAGAGATAGAGATTATATAACTGTTAAAGAGAAGGGTCCGCTAAACAATGGGGCTGTGGCAAATGTGCCCGCCAGGGCGGGACCGCGCTTGTAAAGGGCTCTAAATTGTGAGAATGCAAACTGAGTTGAAAAGAGACATCTTGAACTGAGAGTGTAGAAGAAGGGTTCCTCTAAACCCTCAAGAGCAAATGTCCAGGGAAGTGTTTGTTCAAGTTCAGGACAGAAATGAACACAGCTAAAAGCATGCAGGCGACATCTCCAGCTGAAGATGGAGCTGAGCGTCATTTATGTAATGCTGGTTCTTCATGCATTAAAGGTGCAAAATTGGAATCAGGTGAAGTCTTGCTCCACAGTTTCTGAGAGCAGCTGAGGCCCAGCTGTGTGTGGCAGGGTCAGAGTTCCTTCAGTGAGGCTCTCAGAGACCACTGCTGGAAGCTGTCAAGCCGAAGGAGATGCAGGTGAGAAGCCAGGCTGTTGGAAATGCCAGAACCCTGGGATGACCACCGACGAAAGCTCTGTGCAGAGTGGGGCTGTCTCAAGAGAGATGCTGTGTGGGCTACAGGAGCAGGGCTGGCAGGGCTACCCAGGGTCTTTGGTGGACCCCATTAAGAAGCCCCAGATGGTAGCTACAGGCCTGCTACCAGAGGTCCATGTCTGGCTTGTTTCCAGGTTCTTGGTCCCTTAGTCAAGACTTGAAGTAAAAGCACACAGAGCGCAAGGTTACAAGAAAACTGTTAATAAAAAGAATTGGTAATACAGATCAGAAAATGCCGTCAGGAGCGGCGTGCATGAGAGTGCTCAGAGGTCCAGGCTACTGTTTGTGGCTTCTCATTACGGTGTTCAGGAGGAGGAGAAATTTGGCTGCTAAGGGATGTAGTGACTCTGGACTGACAGGCTTGGATTGTGTCAGCTGCATCTCATTGTATGCATCCGTTCCTGTAATGCATCCGATTTTAATCATACGCACAGCCAACTGTGCATGGGCATAAAATGGTAAATAGGGCGTTCTCCCTCACAGTTCACGTAGAGGACACATTTTACTTTATGCTCTAACCCAACCACTGCCCCCAAACCAGTTCAGTCTAGACCAGCCCATCTCCCTTTCTTTGGGATGTGTTCTGAGACACGTTTGTACAGAAATTATCAAGGGGTTGCTGAAGGGCATAGTTTCCATTGTTTAAAGCAGACATGTGTGCAGCACAGCACAGCTCAGCGGCATAGGTCGACTGCCCTGTAAGAGAAGAGTGTGTTCATAACGCGTGCATCTGAGCCAAGGGCACTGTTAGCAGAGGGTGTGTGCACAGCCCAAGCCCCATGAAGTGGCAGCTCACTGAGCTCAGCCTGTGGCTGTCTCAGAGCCATGAGATTTGTTTGTTTTCCAGGCGCTCCTCAGCCTTGGTTTGGTGTCACCGTTCCTTGCTGCGACCCATTGTTCCCTTTGGGAAAGGGGATTATTTACTCTGTGCTGTGTGTATTGTAACCATGCAACGTGGCGGTGGACGTCATGACGTTAAGAGATTGCCTTGAGTCTCACGTGAGACTTTGGGCTAGCTTAATCTGTGTTGCTGTTCTCACAGGCTGTAGGGACTTTTGGAATTGGACCGAGTGCATTCTGCTTTTTATGAGATGGTCATGAGCTAAGGGGACAAAGGGTGACAACTTATGGCTCAAAAGTGGTAACATTTAGGTGTTGGGTGGACGAGGGATGACCTCTGATGGTCAGTATTGATGTTTAATTGGGAAGGCTCTGGAATCTTTAGGAGACAGGCCTCCCTCTGAGCATATTCTTGAGGTATTATCTGGATAAGGGTAGTTAAGGTGGGAAGACCCACCCTGACCACGAGAGGGGCCCTTCTCAGGGCTCTGCACAAATGAAAGTTAACCAAGCACAAGCACGGCTCCCTGTTCCTTGACTGAATGCTCTGTGAGCGCCGCCTCAAGCTCTGCCGCACTGTCTCCTCTGCTGTGATGGACTCAACCCTAAAACCTGGAGCCAGACTAAACCCTTTCTTCCTAAGTTTCTTTAATATGATATTTTGTAATAACTTTATTTTTAAAATAACTGGGGGTGGGGGTGGGGATGCTAGTTTCAGAGGGATGGTTTGGATAAAATAATACCTCTTTACAAGCTCCCTGTCAGTTGTGGGAGTCTGCCTGGTGTCCTGCTGACTAACTCCTTGTGGCTCTGTTAGCAAACAAAATGCCCATCCCCCTCACCTCCGCTGAGTGGCTACCAGGGCACCAAGCTTGTCTTTTCCCAGTGAGCCTGGACTGCTGAGACTGGGAGGCTGTTCCTGGCTGAGGAAAGGGAAGGGTAAAGGGTAGACTGAGGAAGGAAGGGGCACAGGGGCTGCTGGAGGTCATTCCTCCCCTAAAATATCTCCAGCAGATGGCCACATCTAACTGTAATCCTTCCACAGGAGCTATCTTCTGTAGGAGAACTAGATTCGGGTGCAAAGGTCTAAATCTCAAGGTGCTAGGTTCAGATGGGCTCTCCTTTGGAGGCACGCCACTGATTATAATAAATGAGTGTGTAACGTGGATCGTGAGCCTCAGACGGGAGGGTAAGTGTTACTGAGGACATTGGCAGATCTGTGAGGATTCCTGATTTCCTGCTGAGGGCCCTGACCCAACAGGGAAAGCATGGTTGGTTGTATTCCCCATGTCACCAGTGGGTTTTCTGAGGGTGAGGGTGGTCTTTATTCTCACACAGTACTTAGCCCGGTGCTGGGTACTGATCCTATTCACAGCCAACAAAGACCAGGTCCATCTGCTAAGTGATAGATTCTCTGCAACACGGGGAACGCTATGAACATTTCCATCATAGCCAAGCGAGACACCCAGGTGACTCAGTGTTAAAAATGAACTCCAATGGACACACTGAACAGCTCGCATGCGTGGGGCCGGGAGGCTGTTTTCAAGTGTGTCTGCAGCGTGGAAGAGAGTGGTAGGAGACCTCAGACCGTCATGGGTGTCAGGTGCATGCTTGGCTATTTAATTTTTAAAGTTCCAAAGCTTTTAGTTTTCAAAGTTTTACCATGTTTATCTAATGAAAGGTAATTTGGAAAGTCAATTTCTTCTGTAACTGTATTTCATCAGTGTATCTGAAAAAATATTAAAGTCAATTGAAAACGTGATTGTTTGTGCCGTAAGTGGTTTATTAAATTCATCAACGGTTAGCTCATTTCCCTGGATTTTCTTCTCAGTAGCTTTCAACCAGACACCAGCCTCAGAACGTACTTCTGTCAGTGTAGTGACTAAAGATGTGCCAGGCAAGAGTGGAGGGGCCATCGTCGTTCAGCGTCACCTTGACCGAAGAAGTGGGATGTGCTATCCCTCTAACGACCTCAAGTATAAAGTATCTTCAAAAACGACGGAAGAGGGTCAGTGAGATGGCTCAGTAGGTAAAGGAGCCGGCTGCCAAGCCTGACAACTTGAGTGTGATTCTTAAGACCCACACGGTAGAAGGGGAGAGTCAACTCTCAAAAGTTCTCCTCTGACTGCTACATGTGGCATGCACATGAGTGTGAGTGTGAGCATGTGTGTGTGTACAAACACACACAAATTTAAAAATGTAAAAATACAGAAGAATATTTGTTATTGAATCATGTAACTGAATACTAGGGAAACTACAACGTGTCATAGTTAAAGAACATTTCAATTTTATAATATATAATGATTTCATCTCAGTAACACTAGAGAAAGCAGACAAGCAGAAGACACAGCATACAATCCATGTGTAGCTACTGCCCAGTCAGCCCACCCGGACAACCCGTCTCGGTGTAGTCTATTCCTGTTTTGCGGCTGCCAAGTTACACTAGCGTGAAATGAACTCAATAAGGTTACAAGGGAAAAATAATGGCAGTGATAGGCTTAGACGGGAGTCACATGACCACGACTGCTTCCTCATTTGCTCACATGCAGCAGTCATGGCTAAGGAGCGCCATCCTGCCCCTCCCACTCGGAATCCGACCATAATTAGCGTTGTGTTCAAGAATGGAATTAGTACTCTCACGCGGACTATACCTCTTCGTGCCTAAACTTACAAAGTGCATGAGGTCTGGTTTTTATCTTGTGCTTTGATTTTGCTTTAAGGCCCCACTGATATCACTGTCGTGGAGAACTGTCTACTGAACAGAGCAAGCTGCCATAAAATGGTGAGATGGGTGCCCAATTGGCATCGTTCCTCTAGCCATAAATGAAGTATTTTGACAGAGGAAATTCTGATTAGAGACACAAAGGCACAAAGGCCCCATTATGGTAATCGCAGCTGATTTCCTGTGTCAAATGTCTTCCTGCTTCTGTTACTGGCAGTGACTGACAGCTGGCTTAATCAAATTCAAGCACTGATTGCTTGTCTTGACCTTTCCTAAGAAACAAAATTTTGAGTGCTGGACATAAATGGGGTGTTTAATGTGGGGAGAATAATGTGTGCATCCCTTTTGGCAGCCAGGAGATCTGATTAGCTGTGCCATCTATATCCCACTCCAGAGTGGGATGGGGTGTGGCTGGGTAGTCGCGGGTCTCATTCAAGCCAAGGCTCTGGTTGAGTTAAGGAGGCCTGTAGCTAACCACTGCTCTCAAGTGATTCCCGAGCTCATTCATTTGAATCATCCCAGTAGGTTACAGTTTTCTTTGAGGTGGATGAGTTGAACAAACTCTTTACCGTTTTCCTTCCTTTCTTTCCCCCACCCCCTGCTTCCATATGTGCTCCCTGCGCCCTCTCCTGGGAGAACTGGGTAGTGCAGCAACTAAACTGCCATTCCCTACCCCAACCCCCACCCCTCTGCCAAGTGTGGACTGCTGGTCATTTCAACCTTTGCAAGGATGAGGCCAGAGGACTTTCCGTGTGTCCAGCGTATGCTTGGTACCTGATCTTACTTGTATATCCAAAGTCATCCTTATGACCCATCTTTCACTCACTGTGTGGTCTTTTAAACTCCAGCATATTTTCTTTTTCGTTTTCAAGACAGGGTGTTACTGTGTAGCCCTGGCTGTCCTTGAACTTCCTGTGTAGACTAGGCTGGCCTCGAACTCATAGATCTCCACCTGTGCCTGCCTCCCAAGGATTGAAGGCGTGCGCCATCACGGCTCCGCTTCAGCATATTTTCTAAATTCCTTTATTGAGAAATTGCTTGGGAGAAAAGTTTCCCCTGCACATCAAGGTTGACTTGGGTATTCCAGAACCTGCCCGGGCATTTCCTGTACCCGGTTGTCATCTACTTTGACATCTCCTCCGTCCTCTCCTGGGAGTGGTGAGTTCAGTCTGTGGGTGGCAGCCCTCCTCTGTGAACAGAATCCAAGAAAAGTAATCGGGAGTTGCAGAAACATGTGTTCCGGAGTGCAGGTGCACACATGACTCCTGTGCAGTCAGCCTAGCCGCGCGGCTTCGTCACACGCAGAGACGCTAACGTTTCAGAAGCAAATGCTTTTGAAAATACATATTTAATAACCAACAAATGAATTATATTTTATTAACAGACCTGTAAAACTGTTGTATTCAAACTTTTTCAAAAATAAAAATTAAAACTTAACTATATATGTACGTACAATTTATAGAAATTGCATCTTCTGACTTAAGATGGCATTAGTCATTTTATTCTTTGTACAGATTCTTGTACATTAGTCAGTTTCTTAGCCTTATCTGTTTTTATTTAATGAGTATTTTACTGAAGAATACATTTTAAAAATATATATGGCCTTATTTTTACATCTTCATAGTTTCCATGTATGGGAAATCACCTCGAAATCATTTTACTTTTCTTCGGAAAACACAACGTTGCCAGTGGATAAAGAACCTACCATAGATGCAGGAGTATCCAGTGACCTTAGAACAAACTTTGCTAAATAGAGCTGTCCCAAATGTACTTAGTTTTGCATTGATAGGAGGCTATGCCAACTCAAACATTTTTATATTTATATTTATATTTATAGGCCGCTATCTTGTGCCTCCACTCAGGCTGTCTTTCTATCATCTATTTTTATACAATAGACTCATCAAATATATGCTCAGCAAAGGACTGTAGATGCACTAAAAATCATAGATCTATTCAATATCATCCCGTTTCAGCACTGGACATGATTATAAATAGGAGTCTTATCAAAGTTTCTTCTTGGAGGAACAAAAAGTTTCAAGACACAAACAAAACAAAACAAAACAAAACAAAACAAAACAAAACAAAACAAAAAGACAACGGTAATTTCCCCAGTCTATAGTTACACAAATATAAGTAAGATTAAGGTTCCCTATCAGTGTGGATGCGCAGTTATCTCTAGAGTGGGGTGGAGAGTCCCTCGGAGTGTGCCCAAGGGGACTAGAGTGGGATCCTGTGGTAGATCTATTTGCAGATTTTTGAGAAGCCTCCACATTGATTTCCAGTGACTGAACTAGTTTACACTCCGATTAGCAATGGACAAGTGTTCTTCTCTATTTACAGTACATAGAATGGAAACAGCCCAGATGCCCATCGAGCCTTGGACAATGGATAACGGATTTGTGCAACATTTACACAACAGAGTGTTATTTAGATGTTAGGGAAAAGGAAATAAGAAAGTTTCTATGGATCAAGATAATCACTCTGTGTTAACTAGTCTTCTCTGTGCTAACTAGTCATCTCTGTGCTAACTAGTCTTCTCTTCAGGAGCTTACGACTGCCTGCAGAAGAGAATTTACTGATACTTTCTCGTTTCCAGTGCATGGCTTTGCAATGCATGCTGTATCCTCTTTGCTTAGTGTCTTCTAAATCCCAGATTGTTTGTCCCTTGGAAGTTGCAACCAGTCCTGCATTATCTAGCATCAGATCATTACCATAGGGAAAGTGCCTCACCCTCGAAGGCCTGGCTTACAGGCACGTTACTGTCATAGATGTTCCTCTGTAAGCAGTAGGCACTGTAATGCTGGCCAGGGTTTGGGCTTAGCTCCTGACACCTGAAGGGCTTTTGGTGTCTATATACAGGCAATACAGATTAGAATACCTGATGTCTGTGGGAGCTTCCAGAGATAGAGATCGTTTATTAATCTCATTACCTAGCACCAAAGAATTCTAGACTCCTGGAGGTGACTAATCAATATACTGCTGAGAAACTAATTACAATGTAGCAAGCGTGGCTACAGAATGCCACTCACCTTTCATTCTGATAAGGATAACCTACAAGTGTGTCTTTTCTCTGCTAAAGAGAGTTTATCAATTTTTCCCTTTTGTTATATATGAGAGATAATTATGCTTTTAAACCAAGGTTAACATGCGTGCTCCCACACATTATGGGCTCAGCATGGTGCAACTTGAACTTCAAGCCATTGCTTTTGTTTGGTTTTAAATCTGTTCTCAGAACAGGAGAATCGGAAGGGGAAGGTAAACTGGCAAGGAAAGAATGCTGTTGCTTTAGAGTCAGCCTAGAAACTCTTTCTCTATTACAGATGAAAGCATTTTCTAAGGGGAACAGCCCACAGTGGTGTTTTCTCAGGACTTCCCTGGGTTTAAATATGCTGCTCCACTTAAAAGTGCCAAGTGCCATGTGGTAAGTTCCATATTAATGTCACCTCTTATCTAGAGTTTGAGCACTGTGGAAGTCAAGGAAACCGCTGAACTGGCAGGACATTTGTTAACCACCTCTGGGGTGTGTAAAACAGAGGTCGTGTTTATGTGTGCACCACTAAACAGCAGCTAAAACTAGATTACCATTCTACTGTATAAGACTTTATGTTGATAAGGTTATGCTAAGGAGAGACTAAGATGCAGTTCAAATGGGAGGCTGGTTATCTAGCCCAAATTTATCAAACACCAAGTTTTCATTCTCTCTGAAGTAGATTTTAATGTTTTCTAGTAAAGTTTAATAGAAAGCATATATGGATTTTCTGATGCTGCTGGAGAGATGGAATTGTACTCACCTAATTGTTTGATCGTTCTTCCTTTTGACTTTCTGATGGACCTCCTCGTTCTTGAAGAGATTCTTCATCTGAGTCCTGTCTGGATCAGAGTCCCACCTGCAAGAGTCTGGTAAGTACTTCTCGAATGAAAGCCTGAAAGAGAAGTAATATCCCTCTGTATGGCAATCCTACTTATAGTGCCATGTGCTTGAGGCTGGTGAATGCAAACAGCCGAGTAGCTGATGGGTACTGTGTAGTAAATACAAACATCTGAGCAGTTGATGAACACTGCACACTGTATACAAACACCTGAGCAGCTGATGGGCACTGCACACTGTATACAAACACCTGAGCAGCTGATGAACACTGCACACTGTATACAAACACCTGAGCAGCTGATGGGCACTGCACACTGTATACAAACACCTGAGCAGCTGATGGGCACTGGACACTGTATACAAATACCTGAGCAGCTGATGGGCACTGCACACTGTATACAAACACCTGAGCAGCTGATGGGCACTGAACACTGTATACAAACACCCGAGCAGCTGATGAACACTGCACACTGTATACAAACACCTGAGCAGCTGATGGGCACTGCACACTGTATACAAACACCTGAGCAGCTGATGGGCACTGCACACTGTATACAAACACCTGAGCAGCTGATGGGCACTGCACACTGTATATAAACACCTGAGCAGCTGATGGGCACTGGATACTGTATACAAACACCTGAGCAGCTGATGAACACTGCACACTGTATACAAACACTTGAGCAATGATGAACACTGCACACTGTATACAAACACCTGAGCAGCTGATGAACACTGCACACTGTATACAAACACCTGAGCAGCTGATGGGCACTGCACACTGTATACAAACACCTGGGCAGCTGATGGGCACTGGACACTGTATACAAACACCCGAGCAGCTGATGAACACTGCACACTGTATACAAACACCTGAGCAGCTGATGGGCACTGCACACTGTATACAAACACCTGAGCAGCTGATGGGCACTGGACACTGTATACAAACACCCGAGCAGTTGATGAACACTGCACACTGTATACAAACACCTGAGCAGCTGATGGGCACTGAACACTGTATACAAACAGCCGGGCAGTTGATGAACACTGCACACTGTATACAAACAGCCGAGCAGCTGATGGGCACTGCACACTGTATACAAACACCTGAGCAGCTGATGAACACTGAACACTGTATACAAACACCCGAGCAGTTGATGAACACTGCACACTGTATACAAACACCTGAGCAGCTGATGGGCACTGAACACTGTATACAAACAGCCGGGCAGTTGATGAACACTGCACACTGTATACAAACAGCCGAGCAGCTGATGAACACTGAACACAGTATACAAACACCCGAGCAGCTGATGAACACTGCACACTGTATACAAACAGCCGGGCAGCTGATGAACACTGCACCAGGATCCAGGTAAGTTCTTGCGAAGGTGTTGAATAAACTCACGTCCATTGCCAAAGCCTGGAAATGACTTCATCCTGGTGAAGATGATGTTCATTTTTTTTTAAAAAAAGGGGGGGGGATTTGGGGGGGATTTTTTTTTTAAGATTTATTTATTTATTATATGTAAGTACACTGTAGCTGTCTTCAGACACTCCAGAAGAGGGTGCCAGATCTCATTACAGATGGTTGTGAGCCACCATGTGGTTGCTGGGATTTGAACTCTGGACCTTTGGAAGAGCAGTCGGGTGCTCTTACCCACTGAGCCATCTCACCAGCCCGATGATGTTCATTTTTGCTTTGAATTCAGGTGCGACCAACACTCACAGCTCTTCATTAAAAGCTGCTTACATTGAAAGAAGGGTCATTTGTCCTATCTTATGAAAGAGGCTTCAGCCATGTAGCTTGCATTAGCATCAGATCATGGCTCCCTCTGAACCATGTGGGCCATTTTTGAGTCTCGCCTCTGTCTAGCCTTATAGATTCCGTCCAGGGTCTAGGTGTTGACTACCTATCACGGGATGTTTTGAACACATTTAAGCTTCTTCTTACCAAATCCTGCCCTCTGAATAGTAAAGGTTAAATACATGTTTTTTTAACCTATGACCCTAGCCTGTCAGATATCATTGGATATTTGTCAAATAAATGAATGCTTCCAGTCTGTGACTTCATAGTCATCCCAAATTAGCTTCCATTGTTTAGTTTTATCTAGAGTTTTGATTGCATTGTTAATAAAATAAATTTAAATATGTTTATACTCACTAAAATCATTAAAAATTAAAACATATAAAATAATATTTATTTACATTATCAAAAAATGAAATTATGAAATTTGCAGGCAAATGAATCAGGCTGGAAACAGTCATTCCGAGTGAGGTAACTCAGACAGATGAGCCCAGTCACGTGTTTTCTCTCCTTGGTGTATGCTAGCTTTGACTCTTCAGAAACGTGCATCCCATTTGGAATACCCATAAAGACCAGGAAGTTAGAACGGGGTTCAGGGTGGATTTTAAAGAAGTTGCAATGAAATGATGGGAGGGTCTAATAGCCAAAGCCAGGCAGTTGTACATAGGAACCCATAGTGATTGAGACAGTGTGCACAGACCCAGGCAAGAGCAAGCCTGACAAAATTCTAGCATGGAGAGGAAAGGTGGGTGCAGAGCCCCAACCCTAGATAAGGAGTTATTGGCCATTGATAGATGCAGAGGGGGAGGATGGAGAAGTTTTCTTTAAGGATGTGGCCCCTCGTTGGCTGAAGCTCAAAATGTACTGATAGTTTTTTTTTTAAAGACCCAAATTTGGATGGGTAGGGAAGGGAAAGGGATATGGGAACAATGGGGGAAGAGACAGTAAATATGATTAAAATATACTGCATGAAATTTTCAAATAACTAATAAAAACAAGAAAAAAACCCCTAAGATCCTTATCATAAAGACTCCTTTAAGACTTAAGGATGTTCAAGTGAATAGATTGCTCAGTGGTGGAACCTGGCATGTGAAAGGCTCCAGGATTGATCTGCAGCATAGCAAAAGTGAACAGGCAGAAAAAGATACCCTGCAAAAATCATAAGCATATATACTTAGGCTGCACAAAATTTACTTTCAGTTAAAGACTGTTAAAAAAAAGACAAACAAAAGTATTATATAATGATTGAAAGATTAATTTACCATGAAGGTAAAATAATCAACAACATATATGTAGCATCCATTAGAGCTTGTAAACGTATAAGATAAACATTAGTGAAATCAAAGAGAGGATTAGACAGATGATGTACAGAACGGCCAGGAATCTTGACTGTCTCCTCTCTGATAATGAGTAAGTAAGCCCAGAGAAGCTCAATACACAAGCCAGGAATACGACACCAAAGATCAGTTGCAGCTGACATAAAGCATCCACCCTGCAGGAGTAAAGTGCATATTATTCTCAGGTGCACATGGAATGTTCTCCCACATAGACCAAACGCTGGGCCATGGACACATCTCAGCAAAGAAAGAAGATTGAAGTAGTACACATTCACACTGGAATGAGAATAGACATTGCGGGCATCCAGAAACTGGAAAGCTAACATGAGTGTTGGTGGCTATGCAGCACAAACAAGCAGGTGACTAAAGAAGACATCACAAGGAAAATTAGAAACTATCCTAAGAAGATGAGAATGTAGCCTAAGAAGATGAGAATGTAGCAGTAGGTCAGGTTATGGGATAAAATTTGCAACAGGAAGGACATTTACAGCATGTTAACACATTAAAGGAGAAGATGTTAAATAAAAAGTGGATGTCTACCCTGTATAAGATTAGAAAAAGATGAACCCACAGCTCAGATAAGAAATAAATAAAATTAAGATAATAATTAAGACAAGCAAAATGAGAATAGAAAAACAATGGAGTCAACAAGACAAGAATATGTTCTTTGTAAATATTGACAAAATCATTAGACTATTAGCTGCATCATGAGGAACAGAGAACCAAATAACTAAAGCAAAAGGAATCAGACACTGCCACCATTTTACAGGATTCCAAAGTGCTACAGAAACTGGCTACCTAGTAAAGAGTGGGTTAATTCCTAGAAACACACAGTCCACCAAGACTTTGACTAGACATATAACTTGCCAGGAGCTTGAGCCAGTCATGAAGACTCCACACTAAGAAAATCCCATTTGCCCTAATTGTAAACTCCTTTTGATACCAAAGCCAGACAAACATAACAGGAAATGTTTATCTTCAATATCTTCAGCGTAGATGCAGACAGAAAAAAACATTGGACAAAACTCTGCCCTTTTTTTGGGAAAACAAATCATTAAAGGAGAAACAGAAAGAAATCACATGAATGCAAAATAAAGTACATATGAAAGACAGATAGCTAACATCATAGTCAAAGATAAGGAACCCCTATTTTTATCACTTGGGTTCATCCAGACAGAAGAATCAGATGAGAAAAGTACAGAAAAGGCAGAAAAAATTAAAAGGGAAGAATCATTTGTATTTGCTGGAAGAAATCACATGTAAAAACCTAAAAGATTCTATTTTCACACATGCATACTCACACAAATACAGGAACTTACACACAATACTGCTTTAACCCATAAAAAAATCCACAAAGTCGCAACATATAAAATGATCACATGAAATTCACCCTTTCTTCATCAAGACAGAATAATTTGAGAAGGATTTAATAATAATCTAAGAAGCAACTTAACATAGTATCCAAAATAACAAAATATTTTTATGCACAAACCAGTGAGGTATGCAATGAAAACTACAAAACATGCAGAATGAAGTTAAAGAGAAGAGAACTTCACAGAAAGACCCTGGAAGATGTTATATTACACAGATGTCAGTACTTCCCACAAGGACCCACAGATTCAACAGGAGCCCTACCAAAATCCTGATGGCATTTTTTGGGGGGTATGATGCCACTTCACACTTATTAGGGTGGCTAGAATAAAAAAACAAAGCAAATCAAAGCAAAACAAAACAGAAACTGGCATGTGTTAGGAAAGATGCAGGAAACTGGAACATGTGGATCTGTGGGAGGGCTCAGTGGTGCAGCCTCTGGGCTGAACAACTTAGGATTTCTCTGTGCTTCACATACCGCTTTGGTGCACAGCCAGAAGAACTGAACGGAACATCTCAGACACATGTACACAGAAGCATTCATCAAACCCGCCAAAAGGTAGAGGCCACCCACGCGCCCATCAACAGATGTTTGGAAGGACAACAGGACACACACATTCAGTGGTGTCCCCATCAGCATAAACCCAAGGGAAGCTTGGACACAGGCTACATCATGTGAAAAATGAGGACCTAGAGCTAGGTTAAGTGATCCAGTCACAAAAAGACAAGTGTAGAATCTACAAAGGAGCGGGAGGAATCAAATTCAAAGAGATGGAGAGCTATAAAGGTGGTTGTCAGAGGCTATGTGTGTGTGAATATCTGCTAATAATGGGTATAGGGTTTTAGTTTTAAGAGGAGACAGTTGGGAGGTAGGTTACCAAACAACACGGAAGTGGTTCACATCACCAAGCAGTGCACTTAAAGCCAGTGAAAAGAGAAATGTGTGCTGTGTGGTGTTGATTTTGCCACATTTTAGAAAATTCTTTTCATGGTAGAAATATTCTGATGTACCATCAGAGTTAAACTTGTTTAAAATTTTTTTCAGTTCTTCTAGCTTCCCCAGTTGGTAGGTGAATGTTTCTGTTTAAGGCCTGTGCTTCTTAGTAATTTGCAATTCTTTTAAAGCTACACAATTTAAGTAATTTTTTCTTGTAGTCATTGAGTCCATTTGCTGAAAAATTTAAATTGTTTATGCTCAAAGAGTAGCTAAAATTTAGAGAAACTTAAAACTTTAATTTATTTATAAGGTATATTGGCTAAAAAATAATCAAAGGCATAAACATTTCTAAAATCTGACTGATAACAGAAGTAAGTAACTATCTTCAGTTTTGAACTTATTACTTATTTTTTAATGTTACAATAATGTCAAATGTGCTACTTTGTTAAAATCAACCTTACACAGAGTGACCACAACCAAAGTTGATTCTTTGTTGGAATCGGCACAATTGACATTGAGTTAGAGTCATCTGATGCTACCAATATAAAATGGTTCTAAGAAAAATTTATTTTATAGATGGAGACAACACATCATAATTAGTGCTTCAGTTGATTGTCCACGTCAACAAATGGTAGAGCCGTTTAGCTTAGAATCATCATTTAATGTAAATTAAAGTCATGTGTTAGAGCTGTATCTCATTTCATAGAGCGCTTGCCTAACATCTCTGAGGTCCACCTCCTGGATCCCACCACCATCAAAAGGTCATGTGTCATGGCACGCTGGGTGCAACCCTTTTAAATAACTTGTGTTGGTTGCCCACATGCTAATGCTTTTGTGGTGTGGTGTGTCTCCTAGCTTCATGGGCTTGGAGATGTCTTACTGAGGACAATCACCAGCTTCCCTCAGTTGCTTGAAGCATCTTGAAGGCTACTGATGGCTGGCTTGACAGGAAGCCAGCACAAGGGCCCACATTTTGCTGGAAGACCTGAAAGGGAGAGATGCCCTGAGTCTATCTGCACCTGTTCCTTACAGCTTCACATACTTACATCCATGTGACCTTCCAGGCAGGCATTTGAGTGTGAACTCTGATTCTAGAATGTTTTGCTGTCCCACCTCAGTGAGGCAGAATTTTGTTTCTAATTCTTTGATTTCTGTAGACATTTTCAAAGACCTCAATATGCAACAACCCATATTCTCAGCTTCCTGAGGCAGACTCAGCAGCCTGTGCCTGTGTTGGCAGTTTGGAAGCTTGGCTATTAGAAAGGGGCCCAGGAATGTGGACCAAGATCCATATTCTGCTCAAGGCTGCCTCCCACACTAAGGACTAGCAGAGCAGAGGTGGTATACAGTAAGAAAAGCTGCCTTGTGTTAAGAATCCCCAAGTCCTGTAGAATGCACTTTAGGGCTAAAGAATCAGCCTGCCTCCTGTTTCAGGCTTGGCCTTAGCAGCTACGGAGAGGCTTGTAAGACAGAATCTTTGCCATGGAATTTACATTCATAACACTGAAAGCAAATGAAGAAAGACCTATTATTTCAGGAGAAAGTAAAAGCTAAGAAAGGGAAAGGTAAGAGAAATAAAGGCAGGCATCAATCAGGAGCCGGAACTGTTTGGGGCAAAGATGTCCTTTCAAGTGAGGAGACACTTGAACAAAAGAGTGGATGAAGGGAAGGCCAGGCCGCATGGAGACACGGGGACCTGTGGCCAAGCACAGGGGCAACAACTGCCAAGACTTACGGGGCATGGGGTTGACATGATCCAGGAGGAAAGGGGAGAGCACAGAGGCAGGGCAGAAAGAGCGAGGACTGTGTACTACACAAGAGAGCAATGGAGACCAACGAAGTCTGGTCACGCAGCACCTTCAGCCGGGGTGTGGCTCAAAGTGTCTGAGAAACACCTGCTTTATCTAATTTTGTGAAAATGCATTCACTTGCTTCTTCCATCCTCCCTGTTTTCCCTTTCTGTGTTTCCCCGCTTTGTTCCTTTCTTCTTCCCTGACTTTTGTTCCTTTTCTCTGCCAACAGAGGCTAGGCCATGTTCCTCCTCTGAGACCGACCCAGCACCTGGCCCATGGAGGCGTATGCGTATTTCTTTGTGTGAGGGGGGAAACTGAGACCCAGAAAGATGAAATAACATTTTCAAGGCCATGTGCGTATTCAGTGGGCCAGCCAGAGCCAGATCTATCTTCTGCTTGTTTCCTGCTTCTTTACCACATCAGGCACATGAAAATCAAAAGCAGATCCAAAGAATTTTATAATTAGTATGTGTGGCTTATTTCCTGTCGCCGACTATGAACATAATCCAGAGCCACACCATTACCCACACAGGTCATGAGCTGAAGGTCACTTCCTATCTCATTTGTGAGCATTTACTGATTCACTGAACTAAGACTAATGGCTCTGGGGTGACTGTGAGTCTCCAAGATGTACTTTTTTGTAATGAAGCAGAGGGTGTGCTAAGCAAGAAGAGAGGGGCTACGCAATTGAGAGGATCAGGGATAAGTAGTTTAAGTGCAACTTTTCATTAAAGAGGAGAGAAAAGATAAGAGGTAAAGTAGTCAGCAAAATATTGTCAAAGCAAAAAATGTAGCATATCCAGAGGCCCAAAAGCAGCCAGAACCAGAACACAGGCAATTAAGAAAGACCCACACGTTGAGTAGGTATGGAAGGAGCAGACATTCTTGTCTTGTTCCTGATTTTAGTGGAAATTTGCTGTATATTGCCTATATTTTGCTGAGGTATGTCACTTATATCTTTAGCCTCTGCAGGGCTTTTATCATGAAGGGATGTTGGATTTTATACGTATGCTTATATGACCATGTGATTTTTGTCTTTCGTTCTGTTTATGTAGTGAACCACATTTTTTGATTTACATATGCATCTCTGGAATGAAACCAGCTCAGTCAGGGTGGATAATCTTTGTTATGTGCTCTTAAGTTTTGTTTGCAAGTATTTTATTGAGAATTTTTACACCTCTGCTCATAAAGGATATTGGTCTACAGCTCTCTTTTTGTATTGGGTCTTTGTGTGGTTTTGTTATCAGGGTAGTAGTGGCTTCATACAAAGAATTAGGAAATGTTCTGTCAGTTCCTATTTTGCAGAATAATTTGAGGGGTGTTGGTGTCGATTCTTCCTTGAAGGTCTGGTAGACTCTTGCACTGAATTAATCTGTCATGGGCTTTTCTAGGTTACAAGATTATTTTAAAAACAATATTTTGAATATGCATCCCTGGCTGTCCTAGAGCTCATTCTGTAGATCAAGCTAGCCTCAAACTCAGAGATGTGTCTGCCTCAGCTTGGAAGGACATGGTTTAAAAACCTGTATCTCACCAAACTGGAAAACCAAAAGGAAAGTGATAAATTTATTGATATATATCAATATATATGTAAATATATATGTATATATGTATGTGTATATATATGTATATCCTAGCAAAGTTAAATCAAGATGAGCTAAACAATTTAGAAATAGAAACAGTCATTAAAAAATCTTGTAACTAAGCCACGCATGGTTGTGCATACCTTTAGTCCCAGCGCTTGGAAGGCTAAGGCAGATGAATTTAAAGAGTCACTACAGAATGGTGAAGACTGGCAGTGCTCCAATTAGACAGCTTATGCCACCAAGTAGATCTTACAGTGCCAGGAATAGGTTACATCTTGTTGAGTTGTTGGCTAGAGGGATCCCATAGAGTTCCCCCAAATAGGCTATTGTCAAAGGTATTGATTACACTCTATAACCTGATAGTAAGTCCCTATTACTGAAGACACAACCTCCATAAGTCATTGATCATGGTGAAGCTGAGCTGGTGTCCATCTAGAAGCTTTATTTCTATTGACTTGTATCCACAGTACTAGAAGGTGCTTTGTAAGCTACCAGAGGAGAAAAGTAATCACCAGTTCCATTCAGGTACAGACCCTACAACCTCCTAAACCAGTGTTTCTCAGGGGTTGGATGACCTTCTCACAGGGGTCAGCTACAGCCATCAGGAAACATGGCTGTTTACATTATGATGTGTTACAGTGGAAAAATTACAGTTATGAAGTAGCAACAAAAATAATTTAAGGCTTGGGAGGATCACCACAACATGGAAAAGAATGAGGACAGCTGTCCTAAAGAGAGAATTGTCTGTAAGACATACTGGCACAATGGTGGCGCAATGTTAAAGAAGCAACCAACCACTGTTTGATTGGATTTAAGGCCCACTCCATGATAGACCCCATACCCGACACTGCTAGAGTGGCCAACAAAACCACTCCTAATGACAGATTTCTATCCCCACAGATTAGAGCACCACTTAACCTGCAGCAGAGAACTTCTTACAGTAGAAGGTAATTAACAGAGTCCCACAACTGGATAATGTGCAGAGAGTGAAAGACTTCGGATGGGATGTCTTTATCAAAGTCCTCCCCTCCAGGCACAGAGATCTACATGGAGGGAGGGTGCAGAAACACTGTTAGAGCAAGAGATGGTGAAGGACTCCAAGGAAAGAGCATCTTCCAGGAACAGCAGAGCTGATACATGTGTGAGCACACAGAGACCGTGACAGCATGCTCAGGACCACACAGGTTCTAATAGACAAAACCCCAGCACTGAGGAGGGGACATGGACACAGGGTTCCACCACTAACTAAGAAGGTATTTACAATTCATCCCTGTTGGGAAAGGGAAAAGGATAATAGTTTCCTACAAAGGATAATAGATGGAAAACATCAACACAAGGAGTGAAACTACACCCTACAAAAAGCAAGAAAGCAATCTTTCCACAAACCCACACAAACATAATTCCACCTCTAACAACAAAAATAATGGGAAGTGACAATCACTTTTCCTTAATATCTTTAATGTGAAAATTAATATTACCAACATAACCTAATCAATTGAAATTCAAAAATATGAGGAATTAGAAATTTGTGGGCTGTCATCTAGTGGTTTCTCTAATTTGGCAATTGGACAAATAGGTCCAATATTGTACAATCCATTTATACTTTCTGCTTGTTTGTACGTGACAGTGTCTTGCTGTGTACCACATAATGGTCTTGAAATCATACTTACCCTATCTCAGCCTCTCTATAAGTAGGATTGTTTATTTCATGTTTTTACACTATACTGTG
This sequence comes from Mus caroli, assembly GCF_978045245.1. Taxonomy (NCBI): domain Eukaryota; kingdom Metazoa; phylum Chordata; class Mammalia; order Rodentia; family Muridae; genus Mus; species Mus caroli. The sequence continues at coordinate 61,715,713 of NW_028227262.1, forward strand.
GTTTCCAGAACAGCTTACATATTCCAAAATTATTTATACAGCCTAAAGAAACATAGACAATTAATTTGAGAGGTGGCTTGTAAGAGAACAATAAAGAGTGAGACTGAATGTTTTGCTTGATATTTGTAATTATTGTATCAATTTTGAAGAAGAGGACCTTATAAGTTACTCTTTTTCTGAGATGAATGCTTTTCAAAATTATCACAGCCAATGAACCAGAATCTTACCCTCACCTAATGTTTATGCCATCCTCCAAGCAGAACAGAAATAGTTGATGAATGACTTCATGGATAGACCATCTTAATACACACACCATTTCTTAAACGAATGTAACATGTTCCCTGTGGGCTGAGAATGATGACAATCACTCAAGTCAAATGGCTTTGACCATAGCAGGAAACCTGTATCCAAAACTCGTGCCTATAATTCATTCCTTGGTGCAGTAGAATTGTCAGCTCTTAGCTTAGCTACTTTGGAGGTAAAATCCTTTGGTGATGTGAGGGACACTGAAGTACAGCCTTATTACAATGAATTCCAATGTCTAAAAATTGTTCTTATTTTGGGTTTTTACCACAGTAAGATCCAAGATTTTAAAGCTCTACTGAAAAACAAAACAAAACAACACAAACAAACAAACAAACAACTTAATAGGTGAGACCGTGCACAGGACGATAGTTCTCCCTGTAGAAACTACAGATCATCAAACAAGTGGCCAGTTTTAGGTATTTGAAGCCTCAATTTGAGTAGTTGTTTTGGAGCAGTCTCAGAGACTCTTCCAGGAGCATCGTTAAAGCAAGCTATCATCCACACATCTTCACATCTTAGTTATTTCCTCTTGGTAACTCTTGTAAGTGCTATTAAATCAAATACCATCAAAAAACAAAAACAAAACAACAAAAAGTTCGTGAGCACTTGCCACCAGGGCATACTGCCACACCCAACAAGTCTTTGAAAAGTACCAAAAACCTGCTCAGACTCTTGTAGCGCAAATGAGCTTGAAGGATGCCAGTGGAGTAGAGGATCTGAGGAAGTGAAGTAGAATAGGAGCTGTGGGAACGAACGGTCAGGGTCTGATGGTGGCTGGCTTTGTGAGGATGGGCTCTATGTCAAAGTTCGGCTCCTCCTGACCGACACACTCAGTCAGCACAGCAAGGACAGGAGGGATGGACCAACGTTCAGAGTACTTGCCTTGCCGCGCTTGCAGAGAACTGGGGTTCAGTTTCCAGCACCCATACTGTGGTGATGTACGCCATGTTCCAGGGGATTTAGTGCTGTCTTCTGGCCTCCTTAAACACCATATGCACATAGTGCACTAACAAGTATGAAGACAGAACTCATATACATAAGGTATTTACATGAATTAATTGCCTGGTGTGCATTGTGGTGGTGCACACCTTTAGTCAGCACTTGGAAGGCAGAGGCAGGTGGATCTCTGTGAGCAGGAGCTCTGGACCCACCTGAGCATGGGCAGGTGATGATGTCATCCGTAGGAAGCACGCTGGATTAAGAGGTCCAGGAGTCGGGCACGTGCACACTTCAGTGTGGCCCGTTTTAGCACTTGGGTTCTTTTCAAACATTCTATAATGAACAGAGCTGCTTTTACCTGCATTGTTGGCAGGCTTAGTGCTTCTGTGTTGATATTTCTAGCCATTCCATTTTCCCACTATGCTTTAATTACTGGTTAATTAACATTGAAAGGCATTTTATTGGGTCAAATACATGGCACTTCATTGGCTTTTGGTAATTAATAAAAGTACTTCTGTGTTATCTTATCCTAGAATTAAAAATCCATTAAGAAGTCTTTTAAAATGTGTGCTTTTTCATTTATATCTCTGTCCATCCTCCAAAACTTGTGTGTGCATGCACACATACACACACACACACACACACACACACACATGCACACACACACACCACTCGTTCATGCAACTTGAAAATTATACTCACAGAAGCCAGTTTTGTAACTGATTTGGTAGCTATGTAAAAGATTAATTGCACACTTTAAGACCCCCCCTGAGTGTCCTTGGAGTTCATCTTCTGTGCATTTTTCTAGATTTGTGTTGGTTCTCAAGGAGTTCTGATACTCCCAAGCCCTTTGAATGATGTCATCTTTCTGGCCTGATGCCCCTGGATGTTTGGCAGCTGGCAGCTGCTGAAAGAAATGGCAGGCAGACCAAAAACCAGGAGATGGGAAGGGCCCTGTGAAATGTACTGAACAGCCTGGATGCCGTGTATCAAAAAGCATACAGACTGAGGAATCTAAGGAAGTTCAAGATGCCTCCAGATTAGACTGTTTATCTGATTCTTAAATTAAGCTACTAATCCAGTCTTTACTTTAGTTCATGTTCTTGTACATTTGATAAACTGGTGGTTCCCAACCTTCCTAATGCTGCGACTCTTTAAAACAGTGCCTCATATTGTTGGTGACCTGCATCATAAAATTATTTCATTACCTCTTCAGGACTGTAATCATAATATAAATATCTGGTATGCTACCCCTAAAGAGCTCATGACATGCACGCACATATGTACATACACATACCATGCTTGCTCTCTTAAGTGGTTTTAAGCATAAGGCTCGTGTGTGTGTGTGTGTGTGTGTGTGTGTGTGTGTGTGTGTGTGTGTGTGTGTTTTGAGACTGGGATCTCTCTGTGTAGCTCTGGTCGTCTGAAGCTCCCTCTGCAGACCAGGCTGATTTCAAACTCACAAGAATCTGCCTGCCTCTGCTTCCCTAGTGATGGGATTAAAAGCACGTGCAACCACCGCCTAGCTGCTCATTGTCTTTTTATTACTTTACTTGTTTATGACATTCAAGCCACCACACAAAGAGCAAGAGCCCACCAAACATCAGAGAATGTATGTAGCTGAAAACATTTGTAGTTTCTCTCCCTTGACCTGAGTGGCAGCAGTGTCTGCCCTCTAGACACTTCCTGCTGTGGATGTAGGCTGTGTTTTCCCTCCAAAAGGAATCAATTGCAATATGCTTTTATAACCTTGATGTTTTCCAGTTAGTATTGTATTTCAACTGCTTCCCAGGCCACTCACTACTGTTTGGCACACATCATCATTTTTTACTCATTTTTATTGAGACACACTAGATAATCAGAAATGTGCACATTCAGAAGGGCACAGCTGGATAATGTATTACAACCAAAGATCTCATCTCAGTGGCTACCATCCAGGACTGGAGTGTGGCCTCTACCACAAAGGCTGCAAACGCTCCCCGTCCCCATCCCTTCACTCTGCAATCCAGCCACTGCCCTTCTATCCTGGGTGTGACAGTCGCAGGCTCACTTCACATGTTCATCACTTGTCACAGGCTGTGCTGTGTTCCCTAGGAGATCTGTTGAAATCCTCAGTGTGGACCTGTGAAATCCGTGTTTGCCCATTCAATCAGTGCGTGAAGTGAGGAAATGACTGTTCCAAGGTGTGGTTGAGGAGAAGGGTCACTGTTATAGTAGATATGAGCGAGAACAGGATCTGAGACATCTGGAAGAGTCCAGAGCAGGAAGACAAAATAGCAGACCAAACATGGCCAGTAGCCTTGTTACACCCAAGTCTCAGGGACCCCAAAGACCACTGAGGAGCCAATTTTGATGCAAACACACGAGGGTCATGAGCTCACTGTCGAATGGATCAGAAGTGAGAGCCCCCTTCCATCTCGGGCTGAACCAGGAAGGCTGTAATCAGATGTAGAGTTCGTGTGAGGACTCTCTCTGCCACTTCCCTTTGCCCTCCACTGTTCATGCAAATAAATAAGTAAAGAAAGAAAGAAAGAAAGAAAGAAAGAAAGAAAGAAAGAAAGAAAGAAAGAAAGGAAGGAAGGAAGAAAGTTATTCCACAAAGTTGACTGCACTGTGACTTCACCCTTCACACACAAGTATGTGTCGGACTCAGCAGCCTAGGCCCCTTCTACCTCCCCCCCTCACGTTGCTTAAACATCAACAATATTCTGACATTAACAAGTCAGATTTCTTTCCTTTGCACTTCCCATTTAAAAAAAAATTCTTGTTTGCTATTTTCTGTTTATTCTTCCAGATAAATCTAGGAACAGTTTCTCCACCTTCCAAAAGAGTCCCATGAAGACTTTGTTTGGAATGGTATTAAAAGAGCGAGAGTCATAAAAGCGTTACCATTCTTTATGTCAGGGCTTGTCCGGTGTCCGTCTGCATCTCCTTACACACTCCCTCCAGCAAGGCTCATGGAATCAAAGAACCTGCTGAGTGGGCTTTGGGAGGCACTCAAGCATAGCTGGCTCGCTTTCTCTGGAGGTAATTGGCACAGGAGGCAGGGTGAGCTCTGAGCCAGCTCTGGACGAGGGTGTGCTGAGCGCAAATCCGATGAAAGCAGAAAAGGAGCTGATTTAGTACATTTACCAGACAGAGGAACTCAGGCCAGGCCCCGGAGCCAGGGACAGCAGAGAGAAGGGCAAACAGATCAGCTGGGGAGGAGGGAGGGGGAGAGGGAGGGAGGGCTGGGAAGACAAGAGAGGCCAATCCTGGGCCAGTACTAGACCAGGGCTTGCTAATGAGGTCTGAATGGGTCCACCGTTTGCTGTCTTACAGTGCCCAATATGCATTAAATACATTGACAATGTGTAACCATCATCACCACTCATTTTCAGGACCTTTTCATCCAATCAAACAGAAAGTCTAAACCCACTTGACATTAAGTAACACCCACTCTCTCTTCGACTTCCTGTCTGACTTCCGCAATTCCTCTCACATGTGGAAAGATCCAGTGTTTGTGAGGCTTAGTGACCACAGTATTTCACACAGCCATGTTTTCAAGACTTACCGGTGTGAAAACGTGTCAGTAATTCATCCCCTCCTCTCCCTATTTAAAAAGTATGGAAAACTGCAGAACAGTGGCACACGCCTTCAATGCCAGCACTAGGCAGGCAGAGGCAGGTGGAATCTCTGTGAATTTGAAACCACCCCGATCTTCCAATGGAGTTCCAGGCCAGGCATTAAGGAAAGACTACATAGTGAGACACTGTGTCAAAAACAAACAAATGAACAAACACACAAAAACAAAAAGAGAGAAAGAGAGGGAAAAAAAAGATTATCATTTGGGGCTGGAGAGAGTTTAGCAGTGAAGAGCACTGGCTGCTCCTACAGAAGACCTGTGTTCAACTCTCAGCACCCACATTAGGTGGTTTATAAGCACCCATTACATCTTCTGGCCTTTATAGGCACCTGTTAGCACACAGTACACACACACACACACACAAAATAAAATAAATAAATGAACATTTTAAAATGTGGAAATATGAAAAAAGAAAAGAAAAGAGAAAAGAAAAGAAAAGAAAAGAAAAGAAAAGAAAAGAAAAAGAGACAGAGCCCAGGTCTGGTGGCACACACTTGTGATCCTAGCTCTCAGGAAGCAGAGACAGGTGGATCTCTGTGAGTTCAAGGCCAGTCTGGACTACACAGTGAGTTCCAGAACAGCCAGGGCTACATAGATAGATCCTGTCTTAAGAAACTCAAATTGAAGTACGAGGTAGTGGCGACACATACCTTTAATTCCAGCACTTGGGAGGCAGAGGCAGGTGGATCACTGTGAGTTCTAGGCCAGCCTTGTCTATAGAGCTAGTTCTAGGACAGCCAGGGCAACACAGAGAAACCTTGTCTCGAAAAACAACAAACAAAACAAACACAACAACAACAAACCCCAAACCTGAAACAGTGGGCTACACATATTCACCACCATCATCATCATCATTTTGGGCTGGCCAGCCTGTAACATCAAACATTACCACCATCGTCGTCTAGGCTGGCCAGCCTGAAACATCAAACATCACCACCATTGTCGTTTAGACTGGCCAGCCTGTAACATCAATCATGTCTCACTGCTGTGTCCTGTTTCCCACCACACGTCCTCAGATCTCGTTTCATTTTGTGAAGTTAAAATTCTGCACCCACCGAGCAGTGGTGGCCCATGCCTTTAATCCCAACACTTGGGAGGCAGAGTCAGGTGGATTTCTGAGTTCCAGGCCAGCCTGGTCTACAGAGTGAGTTCTAGGATAGCCAGGGCTTCACAGAGAAACCCTGTCTAAAAAAAGATCTTAAGCAATAACACCCCATATTAGTCAGCTTTCTGTCACTGTGACAAATATCTGAGAAAATTAACTTTAAAGAGGAAAAATTTGTCATGGTTCACAATTTCACAAGCTTCAGCCAGATATCAGCTGACTACTCTGGTTTTGGACATGTGGTCAGGGGGGATTATGATGGCAGGGAGCTTGGGTTGCAAGGAGCTGCTCATTCATGACAGCTAGGAAACAGAGGGAAAAGGGGTGGGGTCCTCAAATCTACCTCAAGCACACCCCCAATAACCTACCTTCTTATAAGCAGGCCACACCTCTTAAAGACCACACTTTTTTTTCCATAGCAACACAGACTGCTGACTAGCTTTTTCCAGGTTTTTTGGGGGAGGGCAGGCATTTAATTTCCAGCCATAATGTACCCTGACTCCCCACTTCTCCAGGTTTCTGTCTCTACCCCTCTACTTCTCCCGCTGTGAGTTTGACTCTTGGTAGCTCATGTCAATGGAATCCTATAGTGTTTATCTTTTGGGGTCTGGCTTATTTTACTTAGTATAGTGTGCTAATGGATGTAAGCTCACATCCATGCTAAGCATATGGCAGACTTCCCTGCCTTTTTAAAGATGAATACTATTCCATTGTGCATCTCTCTGTGTGTCTGTCTATACCACATTTTGTTCTTCATTCTTCCAGCCACGGGCACTTGGGTTGAAAAGTGACACTGAGAAGTGGGAGGTGTTGCTATTGGATCCTGTGCTTTGTGGACCATTTGAAATGGTTTGTGAGAAGAATTTTTGAGACTTTGAACCCGTGAGCTAGAGAAGCTTTAGAGCAATGTAAATGGTTTACTTGGTTATTCTGGGGGGAGTTTGGAAGCCTAGCTTCCTAACAGAAATGTGAACAGTGGAGAGCAAGGAGATTCTGAGGAGTGGGGCTATAGAACACTCACATTACATTTTATCCATACCCTGGGAACTTGAGTGAGGCTAAATTCATAAACAATGAGCTGATTTCTTTGGCAGCAGAATTTTGAAGACAACATAGCATTTGGGCTATGACCTGGTTACCCCTAACATAATTTGTTCAGAACTATAGTTTGTGTGTGTGTGTGTGTGTGTGTTTGTGTGTGTGAGAGAGAGAGACAGAGAGACAGAGAGAGAGAGAGAGAGAGAGAGAGAGAGCACAGAGATTAAAGTTACAGACAAAGAGGTGCAGTTAAAGTTTCTGTAATTGTTAAAGGAATTAGGATAGTTCTGTACTTTATGCTTGGATAATAGGGATTGCCTCAAGGACAAGACCCCACCCTTCAAGGCCTCAAACATGGGAAGATGTTAATTCATTTAAAAGAAGAGAGCCTGAACTGAAAAGGCCACCAAAGATTCCCAGTTTGGAAACAACTACCAGCTGTCTCAGGAAGTGCCTTTCCAGGATCGGCAGCTAATGTGCACAGAACCCACTGTAGCAGCTATACTAGGCGGTCACACTACATCTGGAACTGACAGCAGAACTTGGCTATGTCATCTCCTTGGGGCTGGTTTTACAGGCATGCAAAATTAAAGAACCACAGGGTCATGGGGGCTTCCATTCAAGCCTCAGAAACCACTGAGGCCCAGGCAACATGCAGCTGTATTGGATCTTCTGAGAGGCCACTGTGTGAAGCTATGAACGGAAAGTTCAAGATATGATAGAGACCCCAGGATGTCTGAGGTACCGGGACCATGAAACATCACTGAGGAAAGCTTTGGAATGAAATGGAACTAGATAGGCCAGGAGAGGCTACACATGCTACAGATGGAAGGACTAGAGGAGCAGGATTACTGGCTGTCAATTTGAATACTTATAAAATTAACTGAAAACCTAAGTCAGGGCTTTTAGCTAATTGGGTCGCTTGAGCTAGGAAGACCCTCCTTAAATATGACCATTTGAGGTCAGAAAACCCACCCTAAATCTGGGCCACACCTTTTTGAGGCAATAGGACAGTCCAGAAGGCTGGATGTCTCGAGTCTTCAGTGTAAGCCAGAATCATAAAGAAGTATGCTGCAATGCCAGGAAACCCAGAGCAAGGGTGAAGAAGCAAGAGCAAAGTCTCCTTCCCTGTCTTCTGTATCGGTCTTCTGTCCATAGACAGACATTATTGGATTAGCTGGACCACAGCCTAGAAAACACTCCTATACACCCCTCATATACGTCTATGTGTGTATGATATATATTTATATGATGTATACATTAATGTGTTTATATGGAAAGAGAGCCGTTCTATTCGTTTTATTCCTCCAGAGAACCATGACTAATACAGATCGTGTGATAACAGGAGTGGGGTGAGTCCTCCCACCTCAAGTGATCTGGATTCAAGGTGGGTCTTCCTAGCTCAAACGATCCAATTAACTAAAAGCCCCTCACAGTTGTGTCCAGAGACTTGGGTTTTTTGTTAATCCCTGGTATAGCCAAGTTGACAACCAAGAATAGCCATCCCAGCTGCCTCTGCCCATTGGCAGCCACATGGTGACACACCAAGTCCCCGACGCCAGGTATGGGGATCCAGTTTGGTGTTTGCTCTGCCGAGTTTCAGTATTGCTTTATCATTCTTTACTGTCCCCCTTTGGGAATGGATATGTTTACCCTCTGCCGTTGTCAATTAGAACTATACAACTTAAACAACAAAAACAGGAGCTCACACTAAAGGGATTGCTCAAGTCTTAGAAGAGACTGTTAGAGACTATGAGGACTTCTGAAGTTGTGGTGAATACATTTTGATTTATGAGATGGCCATGAACCTTTCCTTTTTTTTTTTCCCCCCCTTTTGGTTTTTCGAGACAGGGTTTCTCTGTGTAGTCCTGGCTGTCCTGGAACTCACTCTGTAGACCAGGCTGGCCTCAAACTCAGAAATCCACCTGCCTCTGCCTCCCGAGTGCTGGGATTAAAGGCGTGCACCACCACCGCCTGGCAGCCATGAACCTTTGAGAACCAAGCATGGAGTATTGAGATTTTAAAGTGATATAATTGGGCATCAAGTTGGGTGGTCTTCTGCTGGTTACTCACTCTTGCTGTTATCCCGATGGAATTTAGAATTATCTAAGAGACAAACTTCTGGGCATGCCAATGAGAATGTTTTTAGGAAGATTTAACTGAGGAGAGAAGACTAGTCCTGAATGTAAGCACCACCATTCCACAGGCTGAGGACTCCGAGGAATGACCAGGAGAAACTAGCTGGGCACTAGTGTTTATCTCTGTCTGCTTTCTAACTGCAGATGCCGCTCAATGGCCGCCCCACACTCCGCTGGCCACACCGGCCCTGCTATGATGGATTGCATCCTTCCTTTTTCTTTTTCTCTTTCTTTTTCTTTTTCAGTGCTATTTGTTTTATTTTTTCTTTCTTTTTTAATTTATTTTTTATTAGATATTTTCTTTATATACATTTCAAATGCTATCTCAAAAGTTCCTATACCCTTCCCCCGCCCTGCTCCCCTACCCACTCACTCCTGCTTCTTGGCCCTGGTGTTCCCCTGTACTGGGGCATATAAAGTTTGCATTTCTAGGGGTCTCTCTTCCCAGTGATGGCCCGACTAGGCCATCTTCTGATACATATGCAGCTGAGACACGAGCTCCGGGGGTACTGGTTAGTTCATATTGTTGTTCTACCTATAGAATTGCAGACCCCTTCAGCTCCTTGGGTACTTTCTCTAGCTTCTCCACTGGGGGCCCTGTGTTCCATTTTATAGATGACTGTGAGCATCTACTTCTGTGTTTGCCAGGCACCAGCATAACCTCACACGAGACAGCTATATCAGGGTCCTTTCAGCAAAATCTTTCTGGCATATGCAATAGTGTCTGGGTTTGGTGGCTGATTATGGGATGGATCCCCCAGTGGGGTAGTCTCTGGATGGTCCATCCTTTCGTTTTAGCTCCAAACTTTGTCTCTGTAACTCCTTTCATGGGTATTTTGTTCCCTAATCCTAATCCCTAATTCCTAAGGAGGAATGAAGTATCCACCCATTGGTCTTCCCTCTTTTTGATTTTCTTGTGCTTTGATCGCATCCTTTCTTAAACTCACCCTTACTTTGACAAGCTGGTTTTGTCCAGTGTTGGTTACAGAATTTGCAAACATCTCTTTGAGACCCTGTATTTATTTGATTTTTTGAGACCCTGTATTTATTTGATTTTAAGGAATTACCAGGAGTGGAGATGCTGGGTGGTAGGGAAAGACTTTTTTTTTTTTTTTTTTTTTTTGAGGAAGCATTGTTGTACTATTTCCCACAGCTGCCACACCATTTTACACTTCTGCCATTGCACACGAGAGTTATACCTGTTACAGTTCACACACATTGAAGGCAGATATGCACACACTCCTTTGTTTTCTTTGTATCAGTTGATTGACATAGTGTTGTTTCTGCCCTTTGATGACAGTGACTAGAGCTGCTGTGGGGATCGGTGTACACATACCTAAATTCCCGCTTTCAATTATTTTTTTTTTCCAGTCGTGTATTTTAGATGGGATTGCTGGCTGCATGGTGATTCCTATTTAACACTTGGAAACCTGGTCATGCTGCTGAGCAGACATGGCATAGAGGCTTCCTTCCTGCATCCACTCTCCAGAAAGCCCTAAGAGCTTACCACAGAGGCCAGGCAGCAGACAATGCTCTCAGCTGAGGGCTGCAGAGATAAGCCCAGGGGTGAGGTCTGAGCGCTCCCAGCCAGGGAGAACAGCAGGGGAAGGGATTCTCTGTCCTTTGAAGGCGCCAAGCTCCCGTGACCAGTCCGCCCACTCGGGCGGCAATGGGCCAGTGAACTCGAGGTGCCAGGTGCTCAAGACAGGCACAGCCTGGTCACGCCATGCAGGGGTCGCCTTAGAGTTGGTGCTCAGGCGACACACGGAGCCACACATTCTGCATCCTGACACTTCAGCAGCCTCAGTTCCACTCGACTTAGGGACCTGTCCCCAGAGTGAGGGATAGAGAGTGAAAGATGGGAACAGAAGGGAGAGGAAAGTGGAAAGACAGCAGCCGCGGGAGGGAGATCACTGAATATGGGCGGGAACACCGGGGCGGGGCGGAGACAGCGTGCTGTGGGCGGGGCTGACTGGCCTTAGCTCAGTGTGTCCGTCCGCCGAAGTAGTAGGAGGCCAGCTGCCACTCGAGCACGGAAAGACCCTCAGAAGACAGAGGGGCTCCTAGCCCTTGCTGCAGAGCTCCGCAGGAGCATCTGAGATCCTCGCTCTGGTCCGCAGGTACCGACAGCCCCGGAGACGCTCTGAGAACCACGTGTAGAGGGTGGACGGAGCCTAGACTGCCCCCTCACAGCCTTAGGTGAATGAAGAGGGTCCTTGGGGACTGCAGCCCCAGCAGCAGAGGACATAGGGTCCCCAGGGCGAGAACAGTTCCAGGAAAGACCAGGGGGCAAGTCCTCCAACCGTCTCTCTCTCCTAGGCGATTCTGGACCGTTTCTTTAAATCCTAACTTTGAGCCGAGCTAGCAGCATGCTTATAGAGGTACCCCTCAGAAGGGATGTGCCTGGGCTCCGGGCAGGGTCTGCTGACCTCTCAGCTCTGCCTTCTGCCTCTTATCTAATGGGAGCAGAGCTGGGGGGGGGGGGGCGCTGAGCTGACCAGGAGAGAAGGGCAAAGCCTAAGGAAGAACTGTGAGAGGGCTCAGGTGGGATGAACGTCCTGGGGTGCAGAGGGACTTCAGCCCTGCCCCCTTATCACTGGGCAGCAAGCTTTTGGGGCGAATCTTGGGGGCAACTTACTTCCCCCCTTTTCCAGGATCTCAGGTTGAGCAATTTTATTTCCTTCTGACATTTAGGGTGTTCTCCAGACCCCGATCTTCTCCCATATCCAGTTCCCTGGTCTGATGCCTTGGGAGAGGTGTAAGGAAAAAGTCAGGAGGGAGATTCACTACCGACAGACCCTCTCTCCCCATCCCTGCCCTGCGGGATGCTGGTCTTTAGTCCAGGATTCCGTCCCTTCCTTGCAGCTGGCCTGGAGGCCTGAGCACTGACTTGTGTGGTTCTGGGGCATAGCACTCACTGCCTCTCTCTCCAACAGCTCTGATCTTTACAGACAGTATCGATCTGCCTGGAGGATGTTAAAACCCTGCGTGTTTAAGCTGTTAACCCGAGGACACACCTCTCACCAAGGGGTTTTGCTCTCAGGTTTCCCTTCTAGCCCTCTGGGTTAAGTGACAGCTTGTGACTGTGCCCTTCGACTAGGACGAGCCTTGGCACGTAGTGTGCCAAGCTTATAGAGCCACAGCAGGTTTTTGACAGGGGCACGGGAAGCTTGCAGAAGCCCTCCAGTAGGAGGGCTCTGTAAACGGAGGCTCCAGGTTCGGTTCTCTGTGTTCAGGGCTCTGTGAATTTGCAGTTGTGCTATGGTGAGCCCCAAGACGAGTCCTTTCTTTCCAGCTATGGGAAGCAGCTATTGTTTACCTCAGAATGGGGCTGTCCACAAGGACAAAGTTCAGGTGTTCAGACAGGGATTGGGGTTTGGGACAGGCCTCCTCTGCGTTCCACCGTCTCACCCTCGCAGCTTGAGGAAGAGCATAGCTTTTTGGTTTCCATTGGAGTGGAAATAAATGGAGCTGGAGCCTGTCTTCACGGCCCTCCAGCCTTCCCCCGGCTGAGTGGATATGTGGTTTGCATTCTCCTGGGTTCTCTCACTGGCCCTTTCTTCCACTCCATTATCTGTATGTGCCGTGAGCAGGTGGCTAATGGGTCTGCATAGGTTTCAGGATGATTTTAAACTCATCCAAAGTTCCCTCCAACATGTAGCCAATTGTGTGTATGTCTTTCGAAGGTTGAAAATGGAACTCAGATACCGGGCCCCGCAGATGCTGGCTGGGAAGATCTGACTCACCGAGGGAGAGCCAAGTGCTTGCAGAGAGGAGCCGTCAACCTTGCGGATGCCAGTGGGACTGCTCCAGGGGTGTGCACCTGCCTAGATGGAGACCACTGTCGGGGCTCTGGGTGAGAATACCACAGACACCTTCACCGACTTCTTTTCTGCACTCGATGGCCATGAAGCCCAAACCGGCTCGTTACCATTCACGTTCAGCTACGGGGACTATGACATGCCCCTGGATGAAGAGGAAGATGTGACCAATTCTCGGACTTTCTTTGCTGCCAAGATTGTCATTGGCATGGCTTTGGTGGGTATCATGCTAGTGTGTGGCATCGGCAACTTCATCTTTATCACTGCCCTGGCCCGCTATAAAAAGCTCCGCAACCTCACCAACCTGCTTATCGCCAACCTGGCCATTTCAGACTTCCTTGTGGCCATCGTGTGCTGCCCCTTTGAGATGGACTACTATGTGGTGCGCCAGCTCTCCTGGGAGCATGGCCATGTCCTGTGCGCCTCTGTCAACTACTTGCGTACCGTCTCCCTTTACGTCTCCACTAACGCCCTACTGGCCATTGCCATTGACAGGTGAGTACCACACAGACGAACAGAGAGAAGGGGGTGTTGGCCTCGCCTCTCCGTTTCCTATAGTTGCGTGCTGATGACATGTGACTGTATTACCCACAAATGGGAACCATGGGGACTCAAAAGCTGGACATCTAGTGGTAGTCAGGTCTGGAGGCAGCTGAAGCCTGAAGTTAGGCAATAGGGAAGTCTTTGATCACTCTCTGTGGATGTTCTCCTAGATGTGCCCGATCTCGACTTAGACAGGTAGGAGGAAGTGTTGAGGGGTAAGACTAAGTTATAAGGAGTTACTTCTTGCAGGACTGTGAGAATCTGGAGGGAATATCCTAAGTCGTCTAGACCTTCTCCCAATACTAACTTTCTTAAATGAAATTGAAGGAGTTGGTTTGAACAAAAAGGTGGGGCAGAAAGAGAGCATGTATTTGCTGGCTTTTGTTAATGGTGTCTTAATCCCACCTCACCCCACATACATCATGCTACAGTACAAGATCTGCTCTAGTGATGGGGAGAGAGACTGGGAGAGAAACCTCTGCATGTCTTTCTTTTTTAAAGTAATTAACTTTCCGACTTGACCACAGTTTCTCCTCCCTCCTTTTCTCCTAGTCCTCCCCCCACCCCACCCCCATCTACTCCTCCAAAAGGGGAGGCCTCCCATGGATACCAGCCAGCCCTGGCACACCAAGTCTGCGTGCCTTTCTTATTTCTAGATGTTTCGGTTTGCATACACTGGTGCTAATGGGCCAGGATCACCATGATTTTAGGGAATCTTTGCAAGCCTCTTTGTGCTTTTGACTCTAGTTACAGAGCACCTTGTTATGGTCTATGAACAGCTTCCCTGAGGGACTAGTCAGGCTTCCCCTGTTCCTTGACATGAACAATTTGCCATTCTCATCATCCAGGGAGCCTAAAGCACAGGCTCTCCTTGTTCCATGGCCTCAGGGCCCTGGGGTGTCTGACTTGGGCTCAAAGTCACAGCAAGTTTGCTGGAATACAGCTGGGGGTAGGATGGCCTGAGAAAGGTCAGCTTCGAAGGAAAGGGACACCAAAGAGCCTGGCTTTACAACCACTGAGGAGCAGAGCTCCTGCCTCCTTTCCCCAGAGAAGGATGTCTGAGAGTCAGCAGCTGGCTGGATCTTGGTCTGGCACCACAGCAGGTATGTTGGGGTCCTCAATATAAGTCGCTGACCCTGGAGCACTGAGCCACATAGTCAAGGAACATAAATCAGCCTAGTGGAGGGTACAGTCAGCCAAGGTATCTGCTTACCAAGTGACTTTCAGAGCTGCCCAGGGCAGCCTCCGGCAGCTTTGCTGCTCTCTGACCTCCTCTGAAAATGGAAATGCTGCCTTGTGGAACAGGACAAAATATGTGGGCTCCTTTCCTGGACTTTCACATTCCTGACGGACAGAGCTTTACTCGGAAGATGCTCTTGGCTACTGGAAGTGGGATCAATGGGAGTCTGTCCTGTCCCTGCATGAGATTTATTCACCACTGAGGGGGGCCAACAACTGTGGGAGAAAGAAGCCAGGATAAGCCAAGGAATACTGGGGTATGATTAACACAGATATTGATCAGCCACAACACAGATCCAATAGCCTCAATACAGATCAAGTGCACATTCCACTTTCACACCAGACTCAGCTGCTTTGAAACACGGTGTGTGTGTGTGTCTCTGTGCAAGGAGCAAACGAGACACTGAGAGAGATGGATCAGGTCATGCTTTGCCCTGGGAAGAGCTATTGGTGCTCAGAGTGGGGCTTCTGGTTGGAAATCTGCACACAGATGTGGGAGAAAAGACCCAGCTACTGGCCCAGACCTTCCTCAGTCTTAGGTGACTAACTGACCCAGCACAGTAAGTTTCTGTTGTTTAAACTGATATTTATTAATCTTTGCTCAGAATGGTTTTTATTTAACTGTGTTGCTATCACCTACAGTTTTGTGGCCCAGGGGTCATTCATTTTTTTTGTCTTGGGTGCTGTTCAAAACCCAATGACTTATCAGGTTTGATTTTTCTTAGCTTGGGGCAACTAAATTTTTACCCAATGTATAACAAAATATATACGTTGTTGTTAAAATGCCTTTGTTTAGTGAAATTTCTGCAGGAATAGTTAGTGTGTACTTGATTGGAATCTCTTGATGCCCTCCACTTACTGTGGGGCCACCTCTGGGTTATCTGCCCTCTTTTTGTCATGGGCAATAAGAGAATCTAGTGTCCTGGGTTGCTTTGCAGTAGAATGCAGACATACCTACAATATAAGGTATTTCTTTCTCTATCTTGATATTTTGAGACTGGGTCTCATTGAAAAGCTCAGGAGGGCTTTGAACCCACGGTCCTGCCCCATGAGTCTGAGTGCTTGGGTCACAGGCATGTGCTTTCGTGCCTGTTCAGAACAACGAGAGGTCAGAGTAAGTACTGAATAAGGAGTGGCTATCATGGCTCTTACATTAAAAGACCATGAGTGACAGCAAATCTGAATAAACTGGGGTGTTTCCAGTGGGTTAAGAGTTGTCACTCTTGTCCCTGCAAAGGTTTACTTGGCTGTGTAGTCCCAGCCTCCTCTACTTTTGGCCCTCTGGTTTCAACGTCTCTTCGCTCTGCCCAGCTGCCCCTGTCAGATCCATCCTCCCTTTCAGTCACTGAAGTATACGTACATTCTTTCAAAAAGAGTGTCTACGCAGAGTGACTACTCAGTGTCAGGTACTATTCTGAAGGCTGGGGATACGGTGGCAAGCAAGATAAAACAGCTACCTCTTGAGGAAGCTCTAGCAAAGGGATGGAGAAAGCCCTCTTTCAGGAAAAGAACCACTGAAGGTAATTTCAGAAGTGAGAAATACAAAACACAAACGCACCAGTAGAAACACCAGAAATGCCCGAGTAGGAGAGCTAGGCAGCTCAGGAGAGGTGTCTCTGAGAAGACATTTGGGGGACACCAGGAGTGAAGCAGAGGGTTCACAGCGTGAGGACTGGGAGAAAGTGTCTTGGATAAAGGGATGTACAAGCACAAAAGCCTGGAGGCAGGCACAAGCCTGACGCATTCCAGGAACAGAGAGAAGGCTTTGTGGCTTAAGGAAAGGAAGCAAGGCTGTAAACGAAAGGCTCCTCTTGAACATAACTCTGGATTCTTGATGAAACAGCTGATACATATTCTTTGCAAGCAGAGGACCGAAGTGAAATGTCTTGTCCAAGGCAGCATACCTGCTGGGCCACACCTGCCACGCTCAGCTCTAACCTGCCCTACCCCTCTACTGCATTCCCAGCCTTCAATTGCTTAGCACTGCAAACCACTGAAGGCTCAAGTTAAGTAAATGCATCTCCGTCCTCTTTCCCAAAAACGATTGTGGTCTTTCTAACAGTGAGTGTTTCTGTTCACCCACTATCAAACCATTGACAGGGTAAAGTGTTACTAGTTGTTAAAACTAGGTGCCCTAAACTCACTGAGAGCAAAATGAGAAAAGGCATAGATGAGATCTCCAGACAAGGAACTAATTGTGAGATGGTTAAACAGTAAGCAAGGGTAACCTTCTCAGTGAGGTTTGGCGAAGGCCAGTGTAGTGGGTAAAGGAGGCAGCTCAGAGGAGAGAGAATCTAATGAACATGATCAACAAAAGGGAGGAGAGGTTTTCTCAGAGGTGGGTCTAGTGTTTGAGGAAGCCAGGAGGTGAGAATGCTTCCGGCCACTGCAGAACCTTGGAGAAGCATGTGAATCAGGGACGGGATCTTCCGAACAGTGTTCAAAAAGGCTGGGGTCATATTTCAGAAAATATAAAAATTCACCAGAGGAGGGCTACCTAAGGAAGTCAGCAAAACGCTGCAGGAAGGTCTCACCTCCACCCCAGCCCTGGGACAGGGCCTCTCCGGCCTCTCTTTGATGTGGAAACAGGTGTATGTAGCCTGGTCTGCTGCTTGCAAACTGCTGGGAGACTCCTCTTCTCTGGCCTAGGGTGCGGAGGAAAACAGCCAGGGTCTGTGTCCAATGGTGTTGAATCCTGTCGCCCAGGCTCTGAAAGCACAGACACCCCTGATGAGTTTATCAGCTGGGGTTTGCTATCCATGCTCTGAGCAGCCTAGAAGCTGCTACAACCATTGTCATGGTATACCTTAGGCAGGGACTGGCGTGGAGCCACCTAGCCCTCGGTTATCATACATCCACTGCAAAGCTATTCCTTTGTCGGGGAGCCTTTATCCATTGTTCTCTGGGAACTCTTGGCTTTGAGTAGATAGACACAGAGCAAGTGCAGCCATGTTCATAGAGAGAGAAGAGGGGCTGCCAATGCCCTGACTGCTTCAAGGGACAGCATAGGTAGTAAACAAGACTGTGGCAAAGAGAAGGGTTGCTAAGATTTGGTGACGGTCAGGAACCGGAAGTCAGGAAAGGTCAGGTGAAGGGACCATGCCCGTTCCTGCTGGAAATGGAGGCAGCATTTGCCTCTCCATCCAATGGGCATCCTTGCCATCTTAGTCTTTCAGGAAGGTTGAGATTACCTAAATGAAAGCATTGGCTTGCACTTGTAAACTTCTTACTAATGAAGAGTCCTAGAGTGAAGGCTGATGGAAATCTCTGGAACAGTTTTCTGCCTGTTGGTTCGTGTCTCAGTGGTGGTCATTATCAAGTGTGGGTGCAGTCATTGCTTGGGTGAGGATCTTGGCCTGTATAACATGACTAATGCAATCTAAGCACCGGCATTCATCACTCTACTGGCTGTGGATCGGATGGCTGCTTCAAGTGCCTACTGCCTTGTCTTTCCTGCCATGCCACTTCAAAAACATGACTGTCACCAACTGTGAGGCAGGATAAGCCCTTCCTTTCTTAGGTTGCTTTTGTCAGAGTATTTTAGTCACAACTCAATGGGTCTCTCTCTCTGAGTGTGTGTGTGTGTTGATGTGATATGAACCCAGAACCTCTGCATGCTAGACTGGTTCACTGGGTTATGCTCCAGCCAGCGTCATGGCTGCTATAAAGGGCCCATGCATGTGTGATGCCAGCCATGCACATAACCCTGTCCCAGTTTTTCAGCACTAAGGAGTTACCTGGAGTTCCAGGGATATATGCTGGTGGCCATCTGGGGTGTCCAGAGGGTAAACATGCCCTATCCAGCTTCTTTAAACTTCTGGAGAACAGGGTCTCACCCCAGTGGCCCTCCAGGTTCCCCCAGTGTGGGTGATTGTATGTGAAATTAAATCAGAAAAACACAAGAAGGGATCTTTCTTCAGATCAAAATCCCAAGAAAGATGACTTCAAGGGGGTATTTACCAAGGGAACAGAGCCAGCCTGGCTTTCCTTCAGGGCCCTGTCACATTGCCACCCACTCTGTTGGGATCAGCTCTGGACACACAAGCATTTGTCTCCAGGGCTGGCCAGTCCTTTCCACTTCACCCCGTCCTTCTCTCAACCCTGCCAGCTGTGCAAAGCCTTTCCGGAAGCTGGAACTCTCTGCACAAGTGTGTGTGCACGTTGAGAAGGGCGCCATCATACCACGAGGGTGACTCACACTCCACAAAGTGCTCTCTGCTTCCTGGACCACTGTGGTAACACTGTGGGTTCTCTGGGAAAGAACAAAAGCGGCATCTGACATTGCCTGATGCTTTGTGGTTTAAAAAAAAAAAATCCCCGTGCACACTAATTGATTTTCATATCAGCCCTGTGAGATAGGGTCTAAATGCTTTCTGTCAAGAGTCTTGTGGCATACAACCTTGAGAAAGTTCCTCATCTCTTAACAGCCTGTTATCTTTCCAGGTGGAAAATGAGGTAAATATATTCTTCCTCTCTGCATGCAGAACAACGCTTGCTGAAACGGGGAATGAAAACAAACCTTTGGCCCACGCACGGGTTGGAAAGGACGCCTTTTCCCATCGACTGTTCAAGGTGGAACTGTCAGGGATACTTAACTTTGAGCTTTGCAGGCTTCAGGAGATATGATGGACCGGTGCCTGGCCAGAGACCTATGAGAAGTATAATTACCACATTTAAAAGGAATTTCCACCGTTTTCCTCCCAGTCTTTGTCAGATTTAAAACTTAGCTAGGAATATGGTATTCATTATCGCATGTAATCCTTAAGCCATCTAAATACGTGGGCAGATGAGAAAGGTGAGATGGGAGGAGTTAAAGGTGGAGCTGAGGTTTGGTGCAGAGCCCTGGCTGGCCATCACCCTCAGGTAACAGTCCATATTGCTGCATAGTGTTCCCAGAGGGAAATTCTCACAGGCAGATTCCTTCCCGGTTGACTCCTCTTCTGTTCTTACCCAGGTATCTGGCCATTGTGCACCCTCTGAGACCGCGGATGAAGTGTCAAACAGCCGCCGGCCTGATCTTCCTGGTGTGGTCAGTGTCCATCCTCATCGCCATTCCAGCCGCCTACTTCACCACTGAGACCGTGCTGGTCATCGTGGAGAGACAGGAGAAGATCTTCTGTGGTCAGATCTGGCCGGTGGATCAGCAGTTCTACTACAGGTCCTATTTCCTTTTGGTTTTCGGCCTCGAGTTCGTGGGCCCTGTAGTCGCCATGACCTTGTGCTATGCCAGGGTGTCCCGGGAGCTCTGGTTCAAGGCGGTGCCAGGCTTCCAGACAGAGCAGATCCGCAGGAGGCTGCGCTGCCGCCGCAGGACGGTGCTGGGGCTCGTGTGTGTCCTCTCTGCCTATGTGCTGTGCTGGGCTCCCTTCTACGGCTTCACTATCGTGCGTGACTTCTTCCCCTCCGTGTTCGTGAAGGAGAAGCACTACCTCACCGCCTTCTACGTGGTGGAGTGCATCGCCATGAGCAACAGCATGATCAATACGCTCTGCTTTGTGACTGTCAGGAATAACACCAGTAAGTACCTCAAGAGGATCCTGCGACTTCAGTGGAGGGCCTCTCCCAGCGGGAGCAAGGCCAGCGCTGACCTCGACCTCAGGACCACGGGAATACCTGCCACCGAGGAGGTGGACTGCATCCGACTGAAATAAGCAAAATGGTACCACAGCGCCCGGGTGCACACAGCAGCCATGAACTTGATTTTCTGCGGAAGGCAGAGGAAAGAGACAACTACTTAGACACGCTATTCAAGGACCACTGAAGTGTGGAGTTTCTGAAATGGAGACCTGAGATACTGTCACTAGTGGTCAGGGTTCACTGAATATCTAATTTTTGCAAAGACTAGACACCAGTGAAAGTCCTTTGACAAAGTGAAGTGGGGATTATAGCAAGGAAATATGGTTTGGAGTGTCTGGAAAAGGGTATTTCCAGAGAGAAGGCAGAGCAGGCTATGTAGGACTCTCCTGTCTGTGCTTAGGGTGGAGTACGGGGCTCTGTGTGGGCCTAGCTCACCTCTGGCAGTCCTCTTGGGTTTTTGTTTATGTCTATCTAGCATTAGCAAGCCCGAAGCGAGAGTATGGAAGAGGTTCCCAGATGTGCTGTAGTCCTTCTCTGCTTACCTCAGAATCCCCACTGAGGGGAATCAGAAGCATGAGTGGATACTCCAGGACCCACGGCTAAGTTCTGCGCATCCACTCCCAATCTATGGTCAGCTCTTAGGCCTAGGGCTCTTAGGCCTAGAGCTCTGCACAGTGGGGGAGGGGACTTCTTTGGAGCACCGACTCGAGGGAGGAGCCACTTGGACTCTGGGTGCCATTTACATAGGGAATTTGGGGTTCTGAGTCATAAGTTTGAGCTCAGGTGAACAAGATTCCCCCACTCATGGTCTGCTCACTGCAGGGGAAAAGGAGGTGAAGAAGGGGAGGATCAGGTGGGACCCCCGAAGGCATGCGTGCAGGTTAAAGGATGCTGTTGCTTCATCTCTCAGCATCTGTGCCCTGGACCACTCATGCTTCTTGAGTCTTCATGCCTCTGTGTTTATGGAGCATAGAACTCATGAAGGTAAACGTAGCACCTCGCTGTTCCATTCCCACTAGCTCCCAAACACTGGTGTTTTCATCCCAAGCAGCCTATTTGATGGAATTCCCTAACTGGTAAGACTGGGAGAAAGATTTCTTAACCAGTGGTGCCTGACTCTTGGCCTGGTCATGGTCCTGGGAATTAAGACTTGCTGCTCTTTCCAAATGAAGGTGACCTTGGCAGAATCACATTTCTGCTCTTCAGCGCACATGAAGACTTGCACATCAGGGGTGCTGCCTGGGCACTCAGGAAACCGAGGTTGACCAACAGTGAGCTCTAGGGACCCCACATCCCATGTGATAACTTACCTTCTTAGCTTGGCATTTAGAATTCTGGCCTGAGAAAACCTGAGGCCTAGCTTTGACTAATTCATCTACACAGACCTGAGATAAGACTTTCTAAAGATAAAGGTAATACTTAAGAAACCTTGTTAGAATTGTTGGGAGGTCAATCAAATAATCTGTGGAAGATAAGCTCTTAACTATCTGGATAGTAAAGTATTACCACCATTTCCACCACCATCACCACCACCACCATCTCCACCACCATCACCACCACCACCATCTCCACCACCATCACCACCATCTCCACCACCACCAGCAGCAACAGCAACAACAGTGAACTAGCAACTATGAAGTGACTGGACAAAGACAAACTTGTACATATATTCTGTTTATGACTCTGTCAATCTAACCAACTTCTCTCAATGTTCTCCGTGTGAATTATTTTCTCACGCTTCTCAATACTGCATCGTGTCATCATAGCACATTGGTATCAATAAGACCGAGAATTTCCATGGCAGGTACATAAAGGAAGTGGTACCCAGTCTCCAGTCAGGACATGAGCACCAGGCTCTGCAGTCTCAGGATCAGGGCATCCTTGTTGTCAGGTAGAAGCTGTTCCCACACATGCTCCCGGAATCAGAGCATCCTCACCGGCCATCATTCTGCACATGTCCCAGCCAGCATGAACAATGTCTCCCAGCTGCTTTTATTCTGAGTGTGCAGAGCAGCAGAGGGGCCGGGTCCCTCCCCTCAGATTTCTTTATAGGACAAGACATTAATTAAATTAACCTGTGTGTATTTTCTTTCCAAATACAGGTAACTCTATTTTTGACCACAACGGTTTTTTTAGTTGTCTATTTCCCAGAAAACACATTTCAAAGGACCATTTATTTATTCTTATTCAGTATGCAACAGATTCACCTTACTTTAAGTCAGAATTCTCTCAGAGAATAAAAATTCATTAATGTTCAAACCTAAATCAAACACAGAGAAACAAAACCCCTATTTTTTTATTTTAAACTTTATTACAAAAAATTGCAAAAAAATAAAAAGGAAGAAAAGAAAATCACATGCCAAATTAACCAGATCAACAGACTCTTATTTTTTTTTATAGTAAAACCCCATATTGCATTATAAAATGGCTAAGTTAGCTTGGGGTGTAGAAATGCTTAGATGATAGAATTTATTGGGATCATGCTCACTGTTCCTCTACTAAAGCTAAACAAGAGTTAATAGTTGCTAAATAGTTGTTGATTTTTTAACCTCATGACAAATTTTCTTCTGACTTTTCTGCTAAAATGTGTCAAAGTTTCACTTTCCTAAACTGTCTATAATTCTTCCAGATATTGGTGTCTCGTTGTGATTTCACAGTGAATGCTTGTTCTCAGATGGAATACCAGTAGATGTACACATACGATCACTAACTGTACTGTGCCTGTCATTTCTCCCTGCCCCCATCCTCTCCCAAGCTCTAGTGGGATGGTCTTTGAGATAACATCGACTGGATTCCACGATCCTAGGAATTGTGAGGACGGCACTGCCTCCGTCTGCTCTTGCGGGGAGCTTCCCTTCTCCATCAAGAGTGGTAGCTGATTTATGTGCCTTCTTCCCTGGAGTCTGGGCTGATGGAGCCAAGAAGACTTTTGAGCATTTGAGTCTGAAGACTTGATGTCTGTGGACCCATTTACGCCAATTCTAGGAGTAAACCTGTGAACAGGCCCGGTGTCCACCCATGCAGACAGGATGAGGGAGAGACTGAAGATTCGGTGCTGAATACAGGTTTCCTGGGCTAGCATCTCAGACAATGGACTTCTCAAAAACAAAATCAATCAATCAATCAATCAATCAATCAATCAATCAATCAAACAAACAAACCCTACATACAAAAACCCAACTCGTGCTAAGCCCAACAAGATGAGTCTTTTTTTTTTTTTTTTTTGGTTTTTCGAGACAGGGTTTCTCTGTGTAGCCCTGGCTGTCCTGGAACTCACTTTGTAGACCAGGCTGGCCTCGAACTCAGAAATCCGCCTGCCTCTGCCTCCCGAGTGCTGGGATTAAAGGCATGTACCACCACGCCTGGCTTTTATTATTATTAATTATTATTATTATTATTTTGACAAGATGAATCTTATGACAGATACTTCTTTTGTATTCTCTAAACTTTCAGTGGTCAGAGATATGCATATATCCCATGCAGAAGGACAAACTGTGATTTTGCAAAATCATACCATTTCCATAACTAAGAGAGGAAATAAAACATAAATTCTTAAATCAAAGACGTTAAGACAGGTGGTGCGGAGGTCACCACAGCATGCTCCGGAGCATGGAGCAGGACCCAGGTCTGTAGCGGATGAAGACACAGGAGCACTTGTCGGACGAGCAGATTATTGTAAATCTGACTCCTGTTCTTGAAAAACATACGTTTGTTGGACAGTGGTGGCACTTTAATCTCAGCACTTGGGAGGCAGAGGCAGGCAGATAGATCACTGGGAGTTTGAGGCCAGCCTGGTCTATAGAGCAAGTTCCAGGATAGCCAGGGCTATTACACAGAAAACCCTGTCTTGAAAAAAAAAATAAACAGAACAAAATTATAACAACTAAAAAAGAAAAAGAAAACCACAATCTTTTGTAACCTGGTCTCAGAGAACAGTTCAGTTTTCCTTCCTAGAGTGTGAGGGTATAATGTTCAAAACTCAGATTCTACAGTTACAAGAATAGCAAGTGGGGGCGGCGAGGTAGAGGAGGGTGAGAGAGGTGGGGGTGTAGGTGAAGAAGGGTGGGAGTGAGGTGGAGGAGGGTGGGAGTGTGGTAGGGGTGGTATGGGGTTAGTGTGGGGTGAGGAGGATGGACATGATGGAGTTTAATGTCACACAGTTGGACACTGTGAGAGCCAGTTAGACCTCAGGGCTTCTGAAACTGAGCCCAGCACTTTTCTATCACAAAATTCCTTGGTGCAGAGTGCATAACATCTGGGGGTGGGTGGGAGGAATTCTGTCCAAGAATCCTTGAGATGTCTATTCAATCTACCTGACCTTCTCTGGAGACCCCTAAGGAGTTTAGCAGAGACATTCCTGGCTCATTTGCAGGCCAAGTTTTAGCTCATTCTACCCCCTGGACCTCACAGCCAGCTGCAGAGGCCCCAAGCTGGGAGAGAATGGTTTAGAGCTGTTGCTGATAGCTCTATTTACCTAGCCTGAGGCCCCTAGGAATGCAACCGAAAGAAAGTTGGCTTCCCTTCCCTAAGATGCAGAGTATGACTCAATGCTTGCCTGAAAGTCCACACTGCTGAGCAGACCCTGCATGCTGGAGTTTAGATGCTCTGCAGAGCCAGCTCCTGTCCTTCCCTGGGAGGTGAATGAAGCAGCATTTGAACTTGAGGAGGGAGGCACAAAAAAGCAAGAAAGAGCACTGTGTCACAGCAGCAGAATCGTCTTGTTTTGTTTTGTTTTGTTTTGTTTGTTTTTGTTCCAGCTGACCAACGGTGTCTCCCACATGTTGAAACTGTTCCTGCGAGAAAAAAAGATCAAAACCTGAAAAGCACATAAATCTAGCTAAGGCCGTCAAGGTCTCTCCTCTTCTCTCGTGGCACTTTCAAAGGCTGGAGTGTGAACCACTTCTGAATACGTGGGGGAGACACTGTTCTTTCTGGAGTTTGTGTGATGGTCAGTTTTAACTATGAATCAATTGTATTAATAAACTCTGAGAAGAAACACTTTGGTTTGTCCAAAAGTGATCTCCAGAGGGGATTAGTTAAGGAGGGAAGGCCTGTCTGAAATGGGGGTGCACTGTTTAATGGCTTGGGGTCTAGACTAAATAAAGGGGGGGTGAACCAGAAAGCTGGCTCAGCTCCAGCGCCCACCTCTCTCTGTTTCTCTGCCCACAGGGACTCTTCACACCCACTGCCATCCACCTCTAGCTGCCCTCCCTTCTTGACCATAATGGGTTTTCCTCTCCCAAACTGTAAGGCAGAATAAAGCATTTATTCTTAATTTGCTTTCAGGCAACAAGTTCATTGATGAATACAGTTTGAAACAGTTGACATTTGCATCTCTTAAATCTGCTTCTGCTTCTGTCCATCTTGTCATTTCTTATTTCACTACATTTGATGATATATCTTCTTTGTTGTATCTCCCTAATAGAAAATGTAAGTGCTCATGTACTATAAAAACAAAACAAAACAAAACAAAACAAAACAAAACAAAACAAAAAACCTATCATCTTGGAAGGTGTCTTAGTGTTCCACTGCTGTGAAGAGACACCATGGAAACTCTTATTACTTTTTTTTTTTTAATTGTGACTGGCTTACAGTTTCAGAAGTTTAGTCCATTAGTCCATTACCATCATGGCAGGAAGCATGGCAGCATCCAGGCAGGCATGGTACTGGAGAAGTAGCTGAGAGTTTTATACCTAGTTCCAAAGGCAGCAGGAAGAGAAAGAGCCCCAAGGCCTAGGTTGGGTCCTTGAAATCTCAAAGCCCGCCTCCTGTGACACACTTCCTCAACAAAGCCACACCTACTCCAACAAGGCCACACCTCTTTATTCTTTCTCAAGCAGTGTCATTCCCTGATGACCAAGCATTCAAGTATAAGAGCCTATGGGGCCATTCTGACTCAAACCACCACACAGGGGGCAGTGGTCAAGACAGAAAGCAAGAGAAACTGATTTGAAAGCAAAATAATAAAAGAGGTGGATGGAGCGGCTCTTGCAGGGTGTTTAGCTTTTTGACAGCGTCATAGGAAACCATCAACTACGAATGTGTTGGGCTCATTCTATGTGATCTTGTGGTACATAGTGGCCATGAGCCACAGTTGAACATTCATGGAACTTGAAATTAAAATGTAGGCTAAGTGAAGAAGAAGGGAAGAATTACGACATTGTTTTAAGTCTGGGTAACTGGAACTTCTAGGACAGGAGCTGACTTAGGAAGTATACAAAACATTTATTGTTTGATATATTGATTGCGGTATTGATAAAATATTTAGGCTGTGCTTCCAGCAAGTACATAGAAAAATCAGTTAAGAACTCAGAAGCAAAGTGTAAGTTAGTAAGGTTTCTCTCTGAACTTCTGCAGGGGTCACGCTGTCAAATTAGACTCACAGGTTTTAGTTATACATGAAGCGGGTAACATCAAGTCTCAAGAAATGCACAAGTATTGATAAAGCAAAGGTCATCTGGTACAATGCAATGTCTCTTAGGTCTTCTCATATCAGAAATAATCTTTACTCCACAGTAAAAGATGAATAAATGCAAAACTGTAAAATAAACTCAGAAATCCGCCTGCCTCTGCCTCCCAAGTGCTGGGATTAAAGGCGTGCGCCACCACGCCCGGTTAAAGATTTATTTATTTATTATATGTAAGTACACTGTAGCTCTTCAGACACACCAGAAGAGGGCATCTGATCCAAATACAGATGGTTGTGAGCCACCATGTGGTTGCTAGGATTTGTACTCAGGACCTCTAGAAGAGCAGTCAGTGCTCTTAACCACTGAGTCATCTCTCCAGCTCCTCTTTTTTTTAAAAAAGCAGAACTTTTAGGAATTTACTTAAAATCATAGTCACTTTGATTTCTGCAGTGGACAAATACCTGCAAGAAGCAACCTAAGGGAGAGGCGGTTTACTTCAACTCAGGGTCTGAGGGGTGGAGCCATCATGGCAGGGGAAGCACAGTGATAGTGTGAGGCACCTGGTTGTATTCCACCAAAGACCAGAAAGCAAAGAGATGAATGCCCCGGAAGTCAGGAAGCAGAGACCCGAATGTACCGGAAGTCAGGAAGCAGAGATCTGAATGGTGGCATCACTTAAGATGGTTTTCCCATTTCATTTAGTCCAAGACCCCAGTTCATGCATGGTGCTGTGCACATTCAAGGCAGGACCTCAGTTAATCCTCTCTGGGAAGATAGACATGACCAAATGTAAGCCTCACTAATGCTGGGGAGATTGAGGTCCCTAATTCAGCCAAGTTAGCAATGGAAATTGAGTACTACAATAAGTAATCCTGAGAAAGGCTAACCTGCTAAGAGAATTCCACAGATAAGGACTCTTATATCAAACCATCAGAAAATTCCAGGAGGGCCAAGGGCCCACAAGTTTCCAAGGAAGTAAGATTGAGTCACCTGGCTTCCCACCCAGATAGATGCCCTCTGATCAAGTCTATGTGTCCCTAGATACTCTTCAGTAGTGGTCCACTGTCTTAGTTAGGATTACTACTGCTGTGATGAAACACTATGACCAAAACAACTTGGGGAGGAAAGGGTTGATTTGGCTTATACTTCCACCTCACTGTTCATCATCTAAGGAAGTCAGGGCAGGAACGCAACAGAACAGACACCTGGAAGCAGGAGCTGATGAAGAAGTCATGGAGGGATGCTGCTTACTGTCTTGCTCCCCATGGCTTGTTCAGCTTGCCTTCTTATAGAACCCAGGACCACCAGGCCAGGGATGGCACCACCCACAATGGACTGAGCCCTCCTCCATCAATCACTAAGAAAATGCCCCACAGCTGGATCTTATGAAGGCATTTTCTCAACTGATGGCTAAAGCTTGTGTCAAGTTGACACAAAACTAACCAGGACAGCCATACACCTCCTTAATACCTTCCTCCCTGTGTAATTAGAAAGAGTTGAGTATATAGAAATGCTGAATAACTGTTTGAGAAACAGTAGGAGATAGGGGAACCAGGGATGGAAAAGGAGAAAGAATATTTTTAAGATTTTTGAATGACTGGGAAATTCATTTTTCTTTCACTACCCAGTATTCTATTTTTCCTTGGTAAAAAATAAATCACCTTTTAATTTCATAGTAGAGATTGTATTTCCCATCTTCCCTTGTTGTAGGGGTGACTACAAGTTATCTACCAATAAAATCTAAGCAGTAACTTAGTAAAGTATTTCTTTCATCAGTAAGAAAGGAAGCGGCTTAATGTTTTCTTTCCAACTTCCTGCTGTTTGAGGAGTATAGTTGTGATGGCTGGAGCTCTAGTAGCCATCTCTGATAATTTAAATAAGGCTTGACCTAAACAGTGGGTAGGAAATAGACTACTGAAATTCTGTGGTGCCCACACCAACTGAAGAAGTAACAAAATTCTAGGCCTTTAGGTCGAGGCTTGGGAATGTAACCTTTGTGACTCATTGCTCCAAGGTATGCTAATCATACCTTGTTAGCGACATTCCTTCCTCCACCTACCTGCTTCCTGAGTTCAAAGAGTGTTCATTCAAAGAAAGTCACCCTGACCAACACCAGAAACTGCCATGCAAATGTGCTATTGTTAGGGGCTCTTAGAAACTGAGAGTTAACCAAAACAATTACCAGGTATTCTCTGTGACTCTTGTGACTTTACACTTCCTTATGACTCTTAACTGGTATCTTTGGTATTTTTCCAACAACGCCCTCCCCACTTCCTTGAGTTGTGGTTTCTTCCTTTAAATACCCCCTTACTCAGCTACTCGGGGCGCCATGGTCCTCTACCCCTGCGTGGTGTATGACCATGGGCCCGAGAACGCTCTCGAATAAAAATCCTCTTGCAGTTGCAGCAAGACCGTTTCTTGTGGGTGATTTTGGGGTGTCGCCTCTCCTGAGTCAGAACGTGGGGGAGTCCTCACGTTGTGGGTCTTTCATTTGGTGCATTGGCCGGGAAACGCGACCACCCCTCACACCCGAGAACCGACTTGGAGGTATGGAGATCCCCTCTTGTGTGTGTGCCGGCCGGTGTCTCTGTTTTGAGTGTCTGTTTTCTGAAACGAACATTGGAACATGTGCTTGTTGTGTTGGGTTGTTTGTGTCTTGTCCTATGTTTCTGAAGCATGGCGAAGTCTGAGTTCGGATCCATCTGAGTTTATTAAATTTGTGTCTTGGTTTTCGGGTTGCGAGATCGTGGGTTCGAGTCCCACCTCGTGCCTTGGTTTTACACCTGGCAGAGTGAAATTTGTGTCTTGGTTTTCGGGTTGCGAGATCGTGGGTTTGAGTCCCACCTCGTGCCTTGGTTTTACACCTGGCAGAGTGAAATTTGTGTCTTGGTTTTCGGGTTGCGAGATCGTGGGTTCGAGTCCCACCTCGTGCCTTGGTTTTACACCTGGCAGAGTGAGGAACAAGTGTGCTTCTCTGGTTTTGGTCGTCTAGGTAGAAATGGATGCTGGTGTTTGTAGACGATGGGGTGATGGGGTCTGAAATGCGCGCGCGGTCGGTATTTGCAGCTGTCCTTTTGGGCCGTAAGGACCGGAGGACTGTGGTCGGCAGACGTGCTAGGAGGACCACAGGCTGTGGCCCTGGGGGACGCCCTGGGAGGTAAGGAGAGCCAGGGACGCCTGGCCATCTCCGGATCGGTCAGAGGGACCGAGTTCTGTTGAAGCGGAAGCTTCCCCCTCCAAAATCGTCTAATTCTCTTGCCTGCTTGTAGAGGACAAGAAAGGGTCGAATGTGTCTGGATCTGTTGGTTTCTGTTTTATGTGTTTTTGTGTATGTGTTTAGAGCTATGTGAAAATCTAGAAAAGCAAAGGTAATTCTCATAGGTGCTTTATACCCTGACTAGAGATAGTTTACACCTGAGATGTGAGAGAATGGGTTTTGAGAAAAGCAGTACTCTCCGACTATCTGGGGATAATTTGGTAAAAAATAAAATAAAATAAACAGTATTAATTGGTCTTTGGGGCCCTGCACCTGTAGTTAGGAATCTAGTGTGGCTAGAGAAGCCCTGCTAGGAGCTGATTATAAACGCTGCTCTTATAAGGACCAGCAGCTTCTCAAGTTCTACAAAAATCTCTGTGCTTGTGATTATTGGATTCATCAGGTGACAAGGTGCTCCTCTCTTGAAATTACAGCTAGAAAAATTAAGAATTTTGTTTGGTTTAAATAAACAAATGTATGCGGCCATTTCATTTTTGTTTCTAAATAGTTTCAAAAGTATAAATATGTTTTTATATGTCTTGGTTATAGATTAGTGGCTCATAAGTTATTAGTTATGATTAAAAATTTGTAACATTGGTAACAAAAAGTTGACTTAAAACTGGTAACTCTGGGTTAGAGTAATTTAGAACTACAACATGCAGCATGAGACAACCCATGAGAACAGGTCTCTAAAGATACGCCTAAATTGAGTAATATTCTATGTAATTCTTATCCTAGAAATCCGATTTATAAAAGATAAGATTTAGGGTAGTGTCTTTTTGAAATATTGGCGACTACACCTTCTTGTGTTTGTGTGCAGGAACAGGCAGCCAAAATTTGTAGCAAGTAATGTTTTTAGAGTTCAGTTTTAAAGAAAAAACTAGATTGTTTTCACTGTTAAAATTGGGTTTTGCTTCTCAAAATTGTGGTTGTACTCTTATGTTACAAGAGAAATTAAAGGTTTCTCCCAAATCGCAGCCACCAGCCAATTCGGCTCCTCCAAAATCTATGAAGCCTCCTGAGTGGCCTAGTCGACAACCTTCCCCTTATCCACAGCCTCAACTCCAGCTGCCGAGGGAACCCTAAACCCCTCGGGGTGTCGAGAGGCGGACCGCTGCGGGTACATGGAACTGCAGAGCACAGAGTCCGGGCGGACTCTGGTGGACCCGCCCAAACTTTAAACCCTTCAGTACTGGTCATTTTCCTCTGTTGGTATTTATAACTGAAAAACTAACCACCCCCTTTCTCAGGATCCCCAACGCCTCACAGGGTTGGTAGAGTTCCTTATGTTTTCTCATCAGCCTACTTGAGATGATTATCAACAGCTGTTGCAGATGCTCTTAACAACCGAAGAGCGAGAGAGAATTCTGTTAGAAGCTAGAAAAATGGCCCGGAAGCCAACGGAGGTCTACACAGCTACAAAATGAGATCGACATGGGATTCCTTTTGACTCGCCCCAGTTGCGACTGCGACATGGCTGAAGGTAAGGAGAGCTTGAAAATCTAACGCCAGGCTCTGGTCTCCAAGGTGCCTCAAGATGGGCCCACTAATTTGGCTAAGGTAAGAGGTAATGCAGGGGCCGATCGAACCTCCCTCAATGTTCCTTGAAAGACTTATGGAAGCCTTCAGGCAGTTCACTCCCTTTAATCTTACCTCGGAAGCCCAGAAGGCCTCAGTGGCCTGGCTGGCCTTCATAAGGCAGTTGGCCCCCGATATCAGAAAGAAGCTTCAGAAAAAAGAGGGAGACAGTTAAGCGATCTAGTGAAAGAGGCAGAAAAAGTGTGTGTGTGAGAGAGAGAGAGGCGGGAGGCAGAAGAAAGAGAAAACAGGAGGGATCATAGACAAGAGAAAAATTTGACTAAAATCTTGGCCACAGTGATAGGAGAGAAAGAAAAAGACAGGATCTAGACAGGAAACCTGGGCAACTGAAGACCGAGCCTCAGCTAAAAAGGCTCAGCTGTGTCAGACTAAAGGTACTTATTTGAGATACACCCTTCGAGACGGGAAGTAGTGGCTAACTACACCAAGGCAAGTAAGAAAATTCTTGGGTACTGCTGGCTTCTACAGACTCTAGACACCTGGGTTGGCGACCTTAGCTTCCCATTGTACCTCCTAACCAAGGAAGGGGAAGTGTTTGTGTGGATCCCAGATCACCTGAAAGCCTTTAGAGAAATAAAACAGGCCCTACTGATGGCCAGCCTTTGTCTGACCTAACCAAGCCTTTCACTCTTTATGTGGAAGAGAGATCAGGGGTCACCAGAGGAGTCCTTTCTCAGACTTTGGGACTTTGAAAAAGGCCAGTGGCTTACCTAACCAAGAAGTTACACCCTGTTGCCAGCGGGTGGTTTTCTTGCCTGTAAGCTATTACTGCCATAATCTGCTTGTCAAGGATGCTGATAAGCTCACTCTGGGACAGTAACTAGCTGTAATGGCATCCCACGCTCTTGAAAGCATTATCTGAAAGCCCCCTGACTGATGGATGACTACCAATGCTCCTGTGACACATCAGAACTTTTTGTTGACTGAACGAGTGACCTTCGCTTCGTTCCACCTGCTGTCCCACTGTGTGAGACTGCACCTACTCACCACTGCGCTGAAATGATCTGAAGGATCAGATCAGCCTTGGCCTGAGGGTTCGAGCTGGTACACTGATGACAGCAGCCTCAAGGTTAAAGGTAAGCAGAAGGCGGGGACAGCAGTATGGTGGTGGACAGAAAGCAAGTGATCTAGGCCAGCAGCCTCCCTGAAGGGACGTCGGCCCAGAAAGCTGAACTTGTGACTTTGAGACAAGGTCCATAAATGGCAAAAGAAAAGTCAACAATGACAGCAGGTATGCTTTTGCCACTGTACGGAGCAATATACAGACAAAGAGGGCTGTTGACATCTGCAAAAAAAAAACCTAAGATGCTATGGCTAAAAAAAAAATCAGATGGCAGATCTAACCACCAAACAGGTGGCCCAAGGAGCAATAATCCTGGCAGTCAAAGAGCCTAAAGATTATTATGACATCAGAGAGACCAGCTTTAGATACACCCCTGAGCACTATCAAGTTTGGACAGTATTTGACCCACCTGGGGGCCAAGAAATTCAAAGGTGTGGTTAGGTCCTTTGACTACTATGTTACAGGACTCTCTGACTTGGCAGAAGAAATAGTCAAAAGCTGCAAGGCCTGTGCTATGATGAGGTAGAATTTACAGAAATTAAGCCAGCTAGATATTGCAACAAGTACTTGTTAGTGTTTATAGACACCGTTTCAAGATGGATAGAAGCTTTTCCTACCAGGACTGAAGATCCTAAAAGAAATCTTCCCAAGGTAATAGATCTGCCTTTGTTGCCCAGGTAAATCAGGGACTGGCCAAGATATTAGAGATCGGTTAGAAGTTACATTGTGCATACAGGCCCAAAGCTCAGGACAGGTAGAGAAAATAAATAGAACCATTAAGAGACCCTTACCAAATTGACAACAGAGACTGGCGCTAATGATTGGATAGCTCTCCTACCCTTTGCTCTCAGGGTTAGAAACACCCCTGGACAGTTTAGACTGACCCCCTTATGAATTACTCTACAGGGGGCCCCCTCCACTGGTAAAAATAGCCTCTGTACATAGTGCTGACATGCTGCTATCCCAGCCTTTGTTCTCTAGGCTCAAGGTGCTCCAGTGAGTGAGACAGCGAGCAAAAAAAGCAGCTCCAGAAGGCCTACTCAAGAGAAGAAGACCTGCTACATTAGACGTCTCTGCACAGAAAACCTTGAGACTCCGGTGGAAAGGCCCTTATCTTGTACTCTTGACCACCCTACTTTCTACCTTTATGATACCCCTTTTGATTTTGCTTCTGCTTTTAATTATAGGTGCATGTGTGTTAAATAGACAAGTCACCTTTATTAGAACAAGAATTAGTACAGTGCGGCTTTTAGTTTTGAGACAACAGTACTATGCCCTAAAGGATCAAATATGTCAGAGGAAAGATAGTGTCTAGTTCTAAGATTAGAACTATTAACAAAAAAAAAGGGGGGGAATGAAGAAGTAACAAAATTCTAGGCCTTTAGGTCGAGGCTTGGGAATGTAACCTTTGTGACTCATTGCTCCAAGGTATGCTAATCATACCTTGTTAGCGACATTCCTTCCTCCACCTACCTGCTTCCTGAGTTCAAAGAGTGTTCATTCAAAGAAAGTCACCCTGACCAACACCAGAAACTGCCATGCAAATGTGCTATTGTTAGGGGCTCTTAGAAACTGAGAGTTAACCAAAACAATTACCAGGTATTCTCTGTGACTCTTGTGACTTTACACTTCCTTATGACTCTTAACTGGTATCTTTGGTATTTTTCCAACAACGCCCTCCCCACTTCCTTGAGTTGTGGTTTCTTCCTTTAAATACCCCCTTACTCAGCTACTCGGGGCGCCATGGTCCTCTACTCCTGCGTGGTGTATGACCATGGGCCCGAGAACGCTCTCGAATAAAAATCCTCTTGCAGTTGCAGCAAGACCGTTTCTTGTGGGTGATTTTGGGGTGTCGCCTCTCCTGAGTCAGAACGTGGGGGAGTCCTCACGTTGTGGGTCTTTCACAACACTGACCTGACCATCTCAGACAGAAATCAAGTTTGTGTGGTCATGGTACTTTCTAGGAAGTTCTGCTCCTCATAGCTTCCCTGGGGACCCTCTGCCGCTCGGAATGGCTGAGTTTTAGCTAGTTATGATGACATTTTGTCTTCCACAGGAGTTTTCTTTTTTTTTCCAACTAAAGTTATATTGCCAAACCAGATGGATGAGATATCAGGACTTTCCAGGATATTTGCACCTTAATGAAAATCTAGTTAGAACAATTCCAGTTTAATTTCATTTTTTTCCTATTGTTTTTAGTTTTATGCTTCTTTGGGTTATAGACTCTTTGAAACCCATTCAGTCTATTGCTGGGAGTCTCCTGACCTGGAGTGTGTTGAAATGAGACACAGAGTCCGGCTCAGGTGTAGCTTTAAAGACTGATGGTCTCTGGACATTCAAGCTCTCTAACTATACTGAATGCTAATGATAACTTCTAAAAAGTCCTAAAAGCTTTCTCACTCATTCTGAGAGTTAAAAACTGCTGGCTTAGGTGATTAACACGTGTAGCCAAGCAGCAGGGAGTAGGTGGGGGTGGGGATTAAGTAATGTAGCCTTTGTTCTATCTCCGCAGGAATTGTGGGATTCTAATTTTCAGCCTGCTAGTTAAAGTTGCAGGAAGAAAAAGAGATGCTTTGAAAAGTGATTTTTAGCATTTATTTCTAAGTCCCTATGAAAGTTCTCTAAGAAAAAGGGGAATAGGAGAATGCTAAGAAAAGCAGCAGGACAAGGAGAGAGAGTGTGTCCTCTTCTCTTTTCCCTCAACACTTATACATCTTTCAAAATACACGATCACATGGTTAAAAAGTTCATCACAAGTATACACATAAATACAAGTCATAAATCGAACAAGAAGTTCACAACAGAGGATGTTTACATGAATATCCATTAGGAGTAATTATTTGGCTAAACTAATTCATCACCTGTCACAACTCCACAGGTTCCTGGAGAGTTAAAAACCATAATTAAGTTATTAGTGAAGTTTTGTATAGGTAAACCCAGTCAATATTTTATCTTCTGTGCTAGCACCTGTAATAAACAGCTAGTAAACCTTTCTATGATCTCTAGTTAATGGTCAGACCTTTTGGAATGTGCTCTGAGTAGAAGACTGACTGCTTACATCTCAGAAGCCATTAACTCATGACACTAAAGACTGGCAGAGTTCTTGTTGCAGTTTTGACTATCAGAAAGAACCTAATAGCAGTCCCACTATAAAAGAGCTTAATAAATACTGTTATAATTTTAGGAATTCTTATAGAATCATCATTAAGAATTAGGAAGTCATCTATTTGTCTATAGAGCATCACTACAAGACAGAACATCTTCATTGTTCTGTGGAGATCTGCTCAAAAGGGTGGGCTAATATCTAGTGATTGTTATATATGTTTAATAATAACAACAGGAAAAGCATATTAATAGCAGGAGTCTTTCCTAAAATGGATATCTCCTGAACCTTGTCTAATGGAGCAACTCCATCATAGATTTTTTTTTAATCCAAGGTGGACTATCTTAGAAAGATCACCTACTAGTTATTAGCTTGTTGGCTCCTGACAGTCTATGTTCTATTTTCTTAGAAAAGTCCATCTATAACAATGAACATAATGCATAGCAGAAAGTGACAGGGATTTGAAAGATTTAAGAACATAATAATGAAGATGTAACTTAAGTTTCCAATTTAAAGGAAATGATGGAATTCTCTTGTGTTTTGTGCAATCCCTGAACTTTATAAGAGTTTTCAATCAGCCGGGCGGTGGTGGCACACGTCTTTAATCCCAGCACTTGGGAGGCAGAGGCAGGCAGATTTCTGAGTTCGAGGCCAGCCTGGTCTACAAAGTGAGTTCCAGGACAGCCAGGGCTATACAGAGAAACCCTGTCTCGAAAAACCAAAAAAAAAAAAAGAGTTTTCAATCAAGAAACGTATTCATTCCCCAACTTCACCATACTCAATAACTATAGAGAAAGCTGGAATTGCCCAAGATACTTTTGTGGAAGCCCAGTCCAAGAGGAGTTGTTTGTTCAGCAATGAAAGATAATGCAGATTGGAAATCCTATCTTCTTTTGTCAATGTCACAAGGATGCTAGGTGCATGATTCTTTTTTATTATGTGATTGAATAAGTTAAGTACATTAAGAAATGAGGAGGAGGACTCTAAGCAGAGGTGGTATCATAAGCAAATGCAATAATAAGATGAATCTGCTCTCCAGCTGTTTGTTCATCTCTTGTGATATATCCATTTTTTTGGTTCTTGGATACTTGCTAGGTTTCCTATAAGAATATAAGGATGGATTTTATCCTAATCACTTTGGTACATAGTACATAGGACATGTTCAACTTGTTTCTGTCTAATAGATGTCATTGTAATTACAGTATATTAAATTTGGGTATAATTTCCAATTATTAATACACTTAACATCCAGTTTAATTTTTAGCAAGCCTATAGAGAAAACTTTTTTTTTTTTTTTTGTTTTTCGAGACAGGGTTTCTCTGTGTAGTCCTGGCTGTCCTGGAACTCACTCTGTAGACCAGGCTGGCCTCGAACTCAGAAATCCGCCTGCCTCTGCCTCCGCCTCCCAAGTGCTGGGATTAAAGGCGTGCGCCACCACGCCCAGCTTTTTTTTTTTTTTTAATTTATTTATTATATGTAAGTACACTGTAGCTGTCTCCAGATGCACCAGAAGATGGCATCAGATCTCATTACGGGTGGTGTGAGCCACCATGTGGTTGCCGGGATTTGAACTCAGGACCTTTGCAAGAGCAGTTGGTGCTCTTAACCACTGAGCCATCTTTCCAGCTCTAGAGAAAACTTTTATTTTACATCAGACACCAAAGTACAACTTCTATCAAAGGCAAGTTTTTCTTCCTTTCATGTGATATGTGTGTGCCTGTGCATGTTTTATGTATGTATGTATGTGTGTATGTTGTGTGTATGTGTGTGTGTTTATGTTGTATGTCGTATGTGTGTGTGGTATGTATATATGTGTGTGTATAGGATGTGTGTAGTTTCACTTTACTTTTGTTTGTTTGTTTTTAGTTTTAATGTTTTGGTCTGTCCTTTAATGTTTTGAAGGACAGCAGAGCTCAGCTTGGCCTTCAATGCTTATAGCCTAAGTTGGCTTTGAACTCAAGATCTTCCTGACAGCTCATACCATTATCCTCAGTGAGTTTTTCTTTCTTTAAATTTCCCTAAATGCCCCATTTTGCATTCAGCTTGGACCATAACACTATGCTGCTACAGTGGCTCTGTTTATCTGTCTTTGCATACTGTATGCATACTGCACAAATACAGTGCTATTGAGCAGTGGGAATGAGCTCCAGAAGTTGGCTGGTCTAGAGAGGGCATCAACTAACAGGTGAAAACCAGGCATGTGTGGCTCCAGGGTGTGACATCAGTAAGCAACAGTTTCTGCAAGAGCCTAAGATGTCTTCCCTTTTGTACATAAAACAGACAGTGTTTGGAAGGATGAGTATTGTGGGAATGGAGTGCCCCCTGCCTGGTCTTTTGTTTCTTCCTCCTTCATCCGTTGTCTAGTAATACTCAGAAGAATGGCTGAGGATGTGGATTCTTCCCTGATGTGAATTCAGCAAAAGCACTGTTTTTCCTGGAGTTTCCCTCCATCTCTAAGCTCTGAAGAAGGGAGGATTGATGTAATTGTATTGTAAGCCTCCACACAACAGATACCAGAAATGACGCAAGCTGGCCACTGAGTGAGAGCTCTGGGGCTTTGGATTCTAGATACTGTTCTCACAGTGGCTCTCTGAGATGCTTTACACCACTAACCCACATAGACGGCTTGCAGAACCCCAGCATCAGAACAGTTTCCAGTGTGAGAAGTGTATTGTGTGGTTTTCTGGCTTTTTAATTTAGGAAGTGGCCCAGAAAAGTCTCCCACGGACTTCTAACAAGAGCAGCTCAAACATCAATAAATTTAAAGTGACCCAAAAAGTACATTTTGTTTATGAATAGCAGAGGAGAAATAAGGAACAATAAAGGTCATCTCATGTGGACATACACAGAAACTTCTAGAACCCGTGAATAAGAACAACCATTTGCCTTTCAGAGACACTCTGTACTTTTGTAATCATTAAGAGAAAAAAAAAGTCTAAAGGCCTTCAAACTGGAAGTTTGCAGAACAAACCTCACTCCAGGTTAAAAGAGGCTACAAGAAGAGCATTATATGTCCAGATAAATGGCTTCAGGAAGCATTCATTGTACACATGATAACAAGTCTTACATGTCACACAACTGTGCAGGCGTATCACTGTCATCCTGTATTAACCTCAAAAATGAGCAGGCATTGCTATCACATGTACTTAACTCTCACAGGTCCATAATGGAACAGGAAGGTGGGACACCCCATCCACCTTTCATGAGTTACTGAGGCTTCTGAGAAATGAGTGCTTGGCCTTCACCCACTGCTTCTGACAAGCAGCAGCCTGTGGGTTGTGGTCCTCCACAGGAGGCTCTCCCTCTAGACCCACCTTGTGTCTGCTTTCTCTAGGATCGGGTCAAGCTTGGCAGGGTACCTCATCTTTTCCTCATCCACAGCACGTTACTGAAGTTTTTCAAATCTGAGAATTGTCCATCCTTTACCAGTGGAGCACATAAAACCCCTCAGGACATGTATTAAGGAGGAACTGACCCTAGCATGACCTAGTTAATGTGAACTTTTAATTAATGTTTGGGTGGATGTATATACAAATATCTACTAAATATTAACATCTATTGTCTACTATATTTTTTACAGTCCATGTAAGCACCCAGTCTGACTAAGAGGAGAGGATTGCCCTGAGAAATGCCCATCCATTTGGTCTGAAGAATCAGCAGTCAGACACTGATACCTTCTTCACGAGAGTATTATATTCATGTGCACGTGTACACACACACACACACACACCACATTACTCTTTACCTTGTGATGGGTAAAACCCTGGCCCTGGGATATTTAGTTCTAAATTCCAGGAACCTGTGAATGCTGCCTCACGTGGCCAGTACAATTGCATTAGCCATCATGGAGTCTAGATACCCAATGAGCATCAGACGCCCCCCTTGCAAATGGAAGGTGAGCTATGTGTGATTTTAGGTGTTTGTGATGTGAGTCTGGAATCAGAGGTTGGAGGGATGCACTTTGACCCTGGGAAAGGCATCACACACAAGGCACTGGATGCTCAAGACATCAGGCCAACTGCTCTCCCTGCACAGCCTTCAGAAGGCTGTGCTGCAGTGTGTGGTGGCTCTGGACTTCTGACCTCCAGCTCTGAGGACAGAACTCCCTCAGGCCGGTTGCTTTGGGATCGCTCTGAGAGGTTAAATTTCCCCAGCTTCAGCTCCACTTCAGACTTGACGGATAGGTTTGCTGCTCCTCATTTAGCCTCCCTCTGCTTGGGGCGAACAGCTGGACTCCCTGGCTAGTCTTGTTCTGTTGTGCTGAGGACACAGGCCTCTCACTGGGGCAAGGCATTTTTGGGGAGTGAGGTGATCATTCGTGACGAGACGAGATATTTGGATTACCACAGGGTTTCTTCTTGTTCTCCTTTATCCCTCTCTGTAGCGGAGATAGTCCTTAAGAGCCACAGTCAAATTGCTTTTCTCAGAAAACCCTCTTACATGGTTTCAAAGCATCCCTACTCCAAACTGTGGTCCTAGGTCTGCTTGGGGACCTTGCTGCCTCCATAGTGTTTTCCCTAAGCCCTTGGTCAGGACTCACTTTGCTGGCCTGGATGTGGCTCTTGTGGGTGAGCAGGCCCCTCCCTCTGGGTTGTCCTGGTGTGGGTGTTATGTTCTAGCCAACTTCAAGCCTTGGATTTGTTTACACACTCAAGACAGCTCAGTGCTGTGTTACTCCCTCTAGTGCTTAAGGAACTGTGGGTGGGTGGGGTTGTGGGGCTTTGAGAGCCCAGATCATCCCCTCTCAGTCACTCCAGGGCCCGTGGGTGGAACAAACAACATGAAACCAATTTCCTTCACTTCACACAAACTGCTACTTTATTATTTTGCAGATTAGAACATCTAGAGTTTCTATGAAAATGGTCTTTATGGTTGCCACCCAGCGATAGTCTAACAAATATCTGTTTAGTGTTTGCTGTATATTAGGGAATACTCAAAATTCAGCAATGAATAAGGCAAGTTTGTTGTCTTCCTGCAGCTCCATGAATTCTACAGCAATCAAATAACTCAAAGAAGAGCATGCACAGACAGAAATCTCTAACGTGTGTGTGTGTGTGTGTGTGTGTGTTACGAAGGGGTGGGGTGAAGGGCCAGCATGTGGCCATTGGAGGAATGAGGCAGAAAGGAATTGGGGGTGGTTTGGATTCAGGGACAGTAGGGGTTTCTTAGAGATGAAGATGGAGAAGCCAGCCCTGCAAAGCCTCTGGCAGTCTTTCCCAGTGTTGGAGCTTGCAGAGCAAAGGCACAGAGGACCAAGGAACTGAGGTGAGGCACAGCACAGAAGTCTGTGGCTGGAACTAGGAAGCGATGGGTTGAGAGGTCCCATACCTGACCATCTAGAGCCTCACAGGCCTCAGGAAAGAGAATGGTTTCTCCTTCGGAAGCTGAGGGCTGCTGTAGTTCTGAATTAGCGTTTGGCGTTGTGTGTTCACTGATCTTAGAACAGTGAG
Source organism: Mus caroli (assembly GCF_978045245.1). Taxonomy (NCBI): domain Eukaryota; kingdom Metazoa; phylum Chordata; class Mammalia; order Rodentia; family Muridae; genus Mus; species Mus caroli. Next base: position 61,756,925 of record NW_028227262.1, read on the forward strand.
TTGGCGTGGGAGAGGGGGCAAAGTATACCAAGCTGGGTACCAACCTGGTGGGGGGGAGCTGTGAAGCTCAGACTCCATTTCTGGAAAACCTTCATCCCTTTGTTTTTTTCACAGGTGTTCCCAGAGCTTTGGTTGCTGAGACTGGTGTTTCTCTAAGTACTGAGTCTTATAACATTTTTCTTGTTTTGTAGACATAGCCCCTTCTTTTAGCTTATGCAAGAGAATACTACTATTTGAAGTTCTCTTAGTGGTCTTGATTGATAACTAGTATGATTTATTTAATCTATTGGTCACTATATTTTAGGCTGTGTGCTGAATAATTTTATGTCAACTTGAGACAAGCTACAGTCATCTGAGGAGAGGGAACCCTAATCTGGAAAGTACCTTCATAAGACTGGGCTGTAGGTAAACCTATAGAGTATTTTCTTAATTAGTGGTCAGTGGAGGAGGACACAGCACTTTGGAGGTGATGCCACTCCTGGGCAGGTGGTCCTGGGCTCTGTAAGAAAACAGACTGAGCAAGTCAGTAAACAACACTCCTCCATGGCCTCTACATCAGCTCTGCCTCCAGCTTCCCTTCCTATTTGAGTTTCTGTCCTGACTTCCTTCAGTGATGGACTGTGGATGAGGAAGTATACGCCGAATAAATCCTTTCCTCCCCAACTTGTTTTTGGTCATGGTGTTCATAGCCATAGTAGCCCAAACAAAGACAGGCTGAATGGTTACAAGTCAGACTGCCTAGTTAGAATAACAGCTTCTTTGCTTATCATGTGACTTTAGGCAAGTTCCTTAGTGGCTGTATGACAATTTTCTTTCTCAATGGAGTTAATAACATGCTTAATTTCTGCAAGCATGGTGGTCTAGTCCCATTATCCCAGCACTCTGAAGGCTAAGGCAGGAGACTTGTGAATTAGAAGCCAACCTGTACAACACAGTGAGAGCTTGTCTCAAACATGCCAATAGGCCAACAAATACCTGCTTACCTAAGTAGCTTTAACTTAAGTGGTTTGTGAGGACTGGTTCCGTAAACACTTGTACAGTCACACACACAGCATCTGGTCCCAGGTGTGTACAGTGAATGTGATTTTGCTCATCTTTCCTGTTTTCTTTGGTCTGTCTGTGGCAGTACATGCTTTTCTGAAATGCTGGGACTTCTTCATCTTTGCTCATGCGTAAGAAAGGGCTTCTCAATGCTATCTTGGAGGCAGCTACGCTGTGGGTGTGGCTCTAGGGTCCTCAGCTGTGCTGCATTCTGAGGCTTGCATCCTCCTTCAGTGCTCTCACCTATGCTGGCCACCTGCACACAGAAGGCTTTCCACTCTCCCCTCTGCTTTCTCAGCCTTTAGCTCAAGAGCTTTCATGTGATCCCCTGTTTTATGGTGATATTCCCCTCATTAGATGTTTGTGGCCCAGATGGAGAATCTTTGGCTTAATCATTTCCAAAAACCAACCTTCTAGTTTTCTCACAAGAAGGTCAGAACAGGCATCCAGCTCTTTAGAGACGGGGGAATCTGGAATCAATAATTCTTTGTTTCTTCAGGCGTTATCCATCTTCCAGTTTTCGGCCTCATCTCTACTTCCAAAGATCCAGGGCTTAACAGATGCTTGGCACTCTGGGGATCTCATGGTGCAAGCACAACTTCTCAGCTGTCTACACCGACTGCTGAGATTTAGCTTTCTTGGACAGTGAAGCCCATTTGGTTTCCAACTTCCAAACTTTATTGCCAATTTCCCTTCTTGATTCTTTTGTTAAAAAAAAAAAGTTGCAGAACAGTTATTTGTGTTGGTTTAGAAAGGGTCAGAGACACATGTATCAACATGTCATGTCTAACTGGGGGCATAGACCTTTGTTACATATTGGAGGCCTGTGTCCAGGGTAGCCACACGGTTGGAGACAACATAGAGAAGAGATAAGTTCCTCTGATTTACGACCAAATCTCTTTTCAAAGCCTTCTCATGGGAGCCTTGGTGGAATAACATTAGACATATTTTTCTCATGACCTCACTCTTGCAGAATTGCCCTAGAGCCCCAGAAACTCATGAGATCGTGACTCTTCATTTCCCCAAAGTCCTCACCTGGAGAGCAGCTGGCTGTACCTGCAGAACGACTAAATGTCATATAGCAGCTAACCCCTGACAGAGATACCTTATTTTAATAAGCTAGTTTCCATAAATAGAGAAAAAAATTCATGACACTTGAGCAACGTGATGGATATTTCCACCCCAGAAAAGCAAACACCACTGCAGATGTATTGGTGACTTCAAGGAATCAGTTCTCCATGGATATGAACTCCACCCCAGCAACTGTTGCTGAGGCACCTTGAGACCAGACCCCACCCTTCCTCCTTGAGGTATGTAGATATTCTTATTTAACACTTCAGTCAAAAAGCACTTCTACTGCTATCCATGTGGCTGGAACTTGAGCAGGCTAGAGGTGACAAGGGCTTGAAGAAATGACCAATACAAGCCCAGACCACTGGAGTCAGGTGGGCCCTGTGCTCTGATGGAGCTGCACAAAGAATGCAGGACTTCAGTGCTTTAATCATGCACAGTAGAGTGGGGAGGCTTAGGCAGTCTCCGTAGGTGGTCGCTGTAGGTCAGCAGCGTCAGGATGCTTCCATCCTGGAGGAGGAAGCTACGGCTGCTACACTTGCCCACATTATCAGCCTTGGCATACAAAGGCTTTGGCATCCTTCTGAGCCTGATCTGAAGGAAAGGCTTTGCTCTGTGGGTCCAAGGCCTTGGTCCTTGACTCTGCAGTGCCCATGTCAAGTAATACATATTCACTCAGCCCTTTACCCACTCCTTACACATCAGGGCTTCTGGAATCCCCACACGTGTCTATAAAAATTTTCAGGTCTACATACATAATATGCAAACAGAAAGAGACCTTAATAATTAATCCAAAGGCCCCATTTTCTTGGAAATGTGGTTTGGACCTAGACACTTGCTCAAGGTTGAACAAACAATTATAATTTTTTTAGAAAAAAAATATCACTTTTCATACAGGATATCACCAGTTCAAAGACATCCAACTTATCTGTCTAGTCCATATTTACTCTGAGGCAGGCAGAGCTCCTAAGCACTGAAGATCTTAGGATAAACAACCACACAAAGCACAGAGTTCATATTCTGGTTGAGATAGGGAACTTTTCTCCCTAAGTACACATGAATAAAAGGATGAGTGTATGTGTGTATACGTACACCCATGAACATGTATATACACATACATGCTGTACAACTTGAAGAAAAATAACTAGGAGCGAACAGCACAGAATGACATTTTAAAATTATTGACAAAGTTGTCTTTGAAGAGGTGACATGTGAATGGACATCTTAATTGAAGTTGATATCTGGGCCAAAAAAAAAAAAAAAAAAAAAATCCATGTTGAAGAAACAGAAAAAAAAAAAAAATCCCTGAAATGAGAGTGGAAGGCCAGGAAAGGAGTGGAGACTAAATAAAAAGAAACAACATAGAGCATGGACAATGGCCAAATGTCACAGAATCTTGATGGCCACTGAAGGATTTCAAATGTTATTCTCAGTATTTAAGAAGTGACTGGGATGTTTTTTGAGCAAAAGAGTGACCAAAGTAAGTTGCCTTTACAACTGTTCCCTCATGAAGAATGGACTGTAATAGGCAAGGAAAAACGACAGACCTAGATAATAAATATTTTAACAGTAGGAAGACACTATTATGAAAAAGCTTATGGCAAAAAGCCTAAATGCAAAATACACATTCAATCGACTTGCCCAAGTAGACTATTTCCTGGCCCATAAAGCAAGTTTTAATACATCTTAAAAAGCTGAAATATGTTCTCTGAAAATGTGATTAGATTACAAATTAATAATAATATTAAAATAATTCTCCCAAGCTTGGAGATTGAGCAAGACATTTAAATGATGACCTAGCGAGAACCCATGGGAAAAGGGACAGAGAGATTTTAGGGGTCTGAGGATGGGGAGGAGTTATAGGAAACGCTGTCCTCTGGATGTGACAGTGTCATGTAATCATAAATACACAAGAGCGGTGCCACCATTACAGGGCTGGAAAGCAAGAGAGGGGATGGTTTAGAAGGAGAAAGGGGTCTTTAGGAGTGGGAGAGGAGATCAGAGGTGTAACAGGGTGACTATGTTTACAGCATATGGCACACATGTATGAAGGCATCAAAAATCAAATATAAAAAAATATAATGAACCAGTAAAAAATTACAAGGGAAATTTTAAAATATTTTGAGTTAGATGATAATGAAAGAATACATCAGTATGTTGTGGGATATAGCAGAAGCATTTCTTCGAGGTAATTTGTAGTTGTAAATGACTATTTTGAAAAGGGTTTAAATCTGATATCAGATTCTACAAAGATGCTAAAAACCAAAGAGAAAATTAAATCCAAATAATGCAGAAGGAAAAAACAATGACAAGAATGGAAGGAAAAGAAATAAAAATAGACAAAAGTGAGAAAAAATCAAATTAAAAGATTGCTTTTTAAAAGACTAAAAAAAAAAAAAAGTAAAATTTTCTTTGCAAGACAAATCATTGTAAAGTAGGAAAAATCCCACAATCTTGTGGTTCCAGGATAAGATAGACTTCAAGAGAGATCCTACATAGATTCTATATATTAAAAAAATCATAAAGGGTACAGATTTTATTCTAAGTTTGCAATTCAGATAAGTGAGAACTTTCTGGGTAGATAAAACTTAGCAAAAGTCACCCAAAAGAAAATGGAAAGAAATCTTAATAACTTCTTATCATTTAAAAGTTAAATTTGCAATAAGAATTCCTGTCCTCTTTTCATACTTTCCCACCAAAACCAAAACGGTAGCAACCATGGCAATCACCAAACTCTAGTCCAAAATACGTGAGCAGCCAGCAGTCTGGGGAGGCCGTGTAATCAAAGGAAGTGCAGCTAGTGTTCCTTGTTAACTGAGATGGAAGATTTAACAAAATCACATCCTGGAGTTTATCTCAGGCCTGCAAGATTGACACAGCACTTACAAATCAACCAACTCAGCTCAACACATTAACAGAATAAATGATAAAACCCTATGTATGATCAGCTAAATAAAACATCAGTTATTGATTTTTCAGGTTCAAGAAATTGCTGACAGAGGAAGCATCCCCAACCTGGAGAAGGGCTCCTCCACCCTTTGCCCGTAGATCAGGATCATGGCCTGGTTGTCACCTCTGACTCGTTTTCCTCAACACTGCACCACAGGCTTCACTGAACCAGGACAGTTCTTATAAAAAGCATCAAGACTGGGGGTGGGGGTGGGGGTGGGGGTGGGGGAACTATCATTTATACGATGAAGTGAGCTTTGCCTGTAGAACTCTCAAGCAACCTACATAGCAACCTGTTAGAGTTACTAATTCAACTTAGTGAACTGCAGATTGTTAGCCAACCTGAACATAAAGGCAGCTATTTAAGTGCATAGCAGCAGCAGCAAGCAATTAGAAAATAAATAGAAATATAAATATTAAAGTACTACCGTCTACAACAGCATTGAAGTTCATCAAACATTTAGGAAGAAAAGTTGTGTACCTGTCTATACTTATAACTACAAAATTCTATAACCATTAAAGGGGGAATGAAGTCGTTAGAGAACAGTCGTTAGAGAACAGTCGTTAGAGAACAGTCGTTAGAGAACATAAGAACAGTTTAAATAGGTACATCCGATCAACAAGTCAATGTTTGTGGATTAGAAGACTCGGTTTTGTTAAGAGTTACTCGTCCCACTTTTTGTGAATTCATTTAAGTGCCATTTAAAACTCTTAATAACTCTTTTCTATAGAAAATTTCACGTTCAGCCTCAAGATTTGTTTTTACTGCGATTTTGACGTATGTGGGTCTCCGTGTGGGCACGTGCACATGAGTGCAGATGCCTGTGAAGTCCAAAGAAGGGCACAGGAGTCCCTGGAGGGAGCTGGAGTTAGAGGCAGTGGTGTGCTGCCCCATGTGGGTGTTGGGAACTGAACTCAAGCCCTCTGCTAGAGCAGCACACTAAGCCCTACAGGCTCTTTCTAGGACTCATTCAAATGTCTGTGGCTCTAGATATTGGGGGAATTACAGAGGAGAAAGAGTTGAAACAAATCACCACACTAATGAACAAATGTTGGGATTGGCATAAGTTGGGCAGAGCATCAGGAAACGCAGGAGGTCTAGAATGAAATCCACACAGGTCCATGTAGCCAATTCATTTTTGAAAAAGTGCCAAGACAACTTAAGGTATAAAATAGGCTTTTATTTGTTTGCTCTTCAGGACATGTTGTTGAAGCAGCTGGATATTTAAACAGAAGGAAATTGTGATGATGGTTTGAGTATGCCTAGCCCAGGTAGTGGCACTATTAGAAGGTGTGACTTTGTTGGAGTAGAATTGCTACAGTGGGCTGGGGCTTTAAGACCCTCATCCAGGCTGCCTGGAAGTCAGTCTTCTCCTAGCAGCCTTCAGATGAAGATGGAGAACTCTCAGCTCCTCCTGCACCATGCCTATCTGCACTCTGCAATGCTCTTACCTCTGAACCTGTAAGCCAGCCCCTATTAAATGTTGTTCTTAGAGTTGCTGCCTTGTTCATGGTGTGTCTGTTCACAGCAGTAAAACCCTAACTAAGACAGAAATGAATTGCAAATCTTCTCTCTAAAGAGTCAACAAAATTAGTTTAGATGAATCAAAGATTTAAAACATAGGTAAGAACTGCAAAGAAAATATCAAGGAACATCTTCAGAACCTTAGGCATAAGAATCAAATTCATCAGACAGAGCAAAAAAAGTTTAACAGAAAGTATAATTTTGACATATTAGATTTCCCTGAAATCAAAGTTTTCTACTCACTTGAGATACCAAGAAAACAAACAGGCAAGCCACAAAACAAGAGAAAATATTTGTCATATGTATCTTTGAAAGGATTTTGTAGAATGAATCTCTTGTGTACTGTATGGATACATCACCTGTCAATAAAAAATCCTATGGCCTATAGAATAGAGGAGGGACATCCAGTAGGCAGAAAGGATTCTGGGATAAAGCCAAGCAAGTGCATTCAGGGTGTCTCTCTCTCTCTCTCTCTCTCTCTCTCTCTCTCTCTCTCTCTCTCTCTCTCTCTCTCTCTCTCTCCCCCTCTCTCTTTCTCTCTGTGTATTTGCCCTGGGACAGGAAGGAGGGCAGACATGAAAGCTGAGCAGAGGTAACCAGAAATGTGGAAGAACTTAGATTAGAACAAACAAACCGGGTTATTAAGTTATGAGCTAGTTAGCGAATGAGCCTGGCTATATGGCCTATTTGTAAATATACTTGAGTCTCAGAGTTGTTATTTGTGGGGAAGAGGGCACAACTTACAGTAAACATCCCACAGCAGGATTTACACCCATATATTTAAATGGCTATTAAAAATTAAAAACAAAAACAAAACAATAAAAAAATCAAAGAAAAGACTTGGACATATCATAAATGAAAATATAGTACAAATAAATAATTTGATGGTATATTTCAAGATCTTAGAGAAACAGAATAAACCAAACACAAAACCAGTGAAAGTAAAAATAAGAATAATAAAGATCAAAACTGAAATTAATGAAACAGTCTAGAAGAACAATACATACAAAGTACAAAGGACTGGTGAACTAATAAGTTGGCTTTTGGGAAAGATTAACAAGATTGACAAAGCCAAAAACAAGTTAGAAAGGGAGAAGAAAGGGGCTGGAGAGATGTCTCAGCGGTTATGAGCACTGCTCTTCCAGAGATCCTGAGTTCAATTCCCAGAAACCACATGGTGGCTCACAACCATTTGTAATGGGACCCAATGTCCTCTTCTAGTGTGTCTGAAGAAAGCGACAGTGCACCCATATACATAAAACTAACTAAATCTTTTTTTTAAAAAGAAAGGAAAGACTTGATAGAACTAGATATGAAAAATATTGATAAAATAGCAGATACTACTGAAATCCAATGGATCATTAGGGTAGTTGGAAAACCTATACACTAATAAATTGGAATCTCTAAAATTGGATAAAATTTTAGATTCAGATGACCTTTAAAAATTGAACCAAGAAAGTATTTCTTAAACAGTCAATGAAGTGATTCTGCCAACAAAGAAAACTTCAGGAGAGAGGAGTTTGTGGAACACACCAGTGTTCCTGAAACCCATCTGTAAAACGGAAAGAGAAAATGATCCTGAACCCATCCTCCAAAGCCAGCATCATTCAATCCAGACAAGGACTAGATAGGAACAGAAAACACAGTCCAGTTTCCTCAATGAACATACATGAAAAAATTCTCAACAAAAATCTTGCAAACTAAATTTGACAACACACTTAAAAGATTGAACCCCATGAACAGGTTGGTCTCATTCCAGGATGAGTGACTGTTTCAATATGTACAAATCAATATGTATAATGCAGCAATAAGTCAAATCAAGGACCAGCTTAGCAAGCAGAAAAGTCATTTGAAGAAACTCAACAAACTTGTGCCAAAGCCCTGAAGAAAGTGAGCATATGGGGTTGCATCTCAAGACAGAAAAGCCCCACGTTACAACCAGACCAGCGACCGCCTGAGGCTGTGGCTGTGTGCAACGCGCTCCTCCGAATGGGGCTGAACTGAGGGATTTGCTCCAGCGTCAGGAATGAGACCTGTAAAGGAAGAAGAGGTCAGACTATTCCCATCTGAAGGTGCGATGACTCGAGAGAAGACCCAAAAGATGCTAGCAGGCCCGATGAATCCAGCAGAGCCAGAGGACACAAGATCAACATAAAAAAGTCACTGTGTTTTCTTTGTATAATAACCCAGTGAGAAGGGAACCAGGAAAACAATCCTGTTCACAACAGCTTCAGAAAGAACAAAATAGCTAGGAGTAAGCCTTAAAAGGAAAGGAAGACATTTATAATACATGCGTGCACATGCACACACATGAAAATATACACTACATGAAAGACAGCTTCTTTAATAAATGATGCTGAGAAGACTGGGCACACACATGTAAAGGGATGAAAAGAGGTCCCTATTTTTCAGCTTGCATGATAATGAATTAAAAGTGAATCAAAGTCCTAATTACAAAAATGAGGTTAATGCTGCAAGGGCAAATACTTGAGGTCAGAGCAGGGACAATGGCTTTCTGAAGAAGATTCCAACAGTGAAGAAAGTAAAACTATTCAACCAATGTGGGATTGATACACCATAGACATAAAGGACTTTTTAAAACAGTACTCACTAAACTAAATCCAATCTACAAATAGAGAACTCAACTGAACAGAGGATTTTTACAAGAATAGAAACCACTAGTAAATGAATAGGTGATCAAAATGTGGTGATGTCCCCAATGGCTGTCATCGGGGAAACAAAACAGCACATGGTGACAAGGATGTGGGGAGAGGAATATGTAATCCTGCTCTGTGGGTGTAAACTTGTCAGCCATGATGAAATCAGTATGGAGGCTTCACAAAAATGAAAAGTGGTACTGCCATGTGCTTCTGCTCTCCTGTTCCTAGTATATTCCCAGTAGAATCAAAGTCAGTGGACCGTAGGGGCAGTAGCCTGTCTGTCAGCACACTGTTCACCATGACCTCTAAGAAACGGAGCCAGCCTACGTGCCCATCAGCATGAACAGGTACAGAGAGTGTGGGACAGATATCCAATGAGCACAGAAGAACAAAATGTGCGCAGGAAAATGGATGGAACTGGAGATTCTCATAGTAAGCAAAATAAGTCTGACTCAAGAAGACAGTTATCACACGCACTCTCTCATATGTGGAATCCAGGCATCTATGGGCAACGTCTGGGAGCAGGGGAGCCTAAGGCAGGGCAATGTGGGTTGATTACGATCAAAACAAGTTATACACAATATGGAAATGCCACGGTGAAACAGTTGATATGTGCAAACACAGTGCTCCCAAAGGAAAATATGAACGGATATTAAGAACAATAAAAAGTCCTCAGCGGTATTATTAGCAAAGGAATGTGAACTAAAATCTCAAGGAGATTCCGGGTCTCACAATCAGGAATGGTTAAAGCATAACAAATACATCCCCAAGACCGTGAGGACCGGCATTCATATATTGTTAGTAAAAACACAGAATGAACGGTATGGTATCTCCTGCAAGATAATGTCTTCTGTGATCCTTCCCTGTAGCTTTCTATATTCATGGTCTCCCAGAAAAAGTTCAGTGTTTCATGAGAGCCACCAAACAGTTAAGACACTGTCAGTGGTACAGCCCCAGGTAGGGCCTGGAGGATGGTGAGGGAGGCTTCCTTCTGCATGCTCTAATAGTGCACGTGCCCATGTCCACTGGCATATGGTATGACACAAAATAGAGGATCCTTGTAAACTAGTGGAACCTCAGAGTGGGGCCGGGGATGTCTTTATGGATGTCCACTTGGGTGCTGGTGGCCTGGCATCTCCCCAGAGTACCAGTGGAATGGTTGGTTTCTCCGGAGCTCGCGTTGATTCCCCATTGATTCAAAGTCTGAGTAAAAACACTTGTGGCTGTGCAGTACAGTAGATCTACACCTCAATGCTGGTCTCTGGAGTCTGTCTCCCCAGTTCATGAGTCCTCCTCCCTCTGTCCCTCCTGGATCCCTGTTGCCATAAAACACATACCTGCTCTTCTGGTTAGCCATTCATGTCTCTATTGTCAGTCAACTTGAGAAGAGAACCTAAGTTGAAAAATCACCTTGATCAGACAGGCCTGTGGCCATGTCTGTGAGGAATTGTCTTGACTAATGATCAATGGGAGAGGGGCTACCCACTGTGGGCAAGCAGCATCCCTAGGCAGGTTGGTCTGGGCTCTACAGGAAGCTAACTCAGCATGAGACAGTGAATGAGCCAATTAGCAGCGCTCCTCCATGGCCTCTGCTTCAGTTCCTGCCTTGAGTTTTTGCCCTAACTTCCACAGTGATGGACACCCTAGAAGTGTAAGCCAAATAAGCTCTCTCCTCCCTAGGTTGCTTTTGGTCAGACTGCATTGTCCATAGTCACAGAAAAGCCCACTAGGGCAACTGACCATGAGTGTCCTGTCCCTGTTCCGCCATGTGAACTTCTTAGCTCGGTGCGTTTGGTGGAAAAGGTGCTGATGCAAACCAGACTTATGGCAGCCACTTACAGATAAGACCAAACACAACTCTTTGGCCTTCCAGCCTTTGCTCTGTGTCGTTTCCCTTCATCTTACGTCATGAACCCTTCCTGTGTTCCCAGAGCCCAGGCAGTGCTATGCTGCACTACAGTGAGGCAGAGGAAGCACGGCTCTGTCACTTTCATGTGAAACTCACATCAATGGGGGGGGGGGGGTGGGAGAGAAGGAATTGGTAAGAAAACATTACATTGTTCATGTATCCCAAAGCAATGAAAAATTTTAGTATTTATTTGTATGTATATTTGTGTGCATGCATGTGTGCATACATGTGCACTTTTGCCATAGCATATGTGTGGAGGTCAATTATAACTTGCTGGAGTCCTCTTTTTCCATCATGTGGTTGTTGGGGATTGAACTTAGATCATCAGGCTTGGTGGCAAGTCTCTCCTTCCGCACTGCTGAGCCATTTTGCTGGCCCACCAAAACAATTTTGAGCTACTACTTCCTATTTATTAATTGAATGAATTAGAAGAAATATGACAAATCCATTTACTGCCTAGCAATGTGTAAGATTGGACATTAGAAACTAGAATTGCGCCAGGCGTGGTGGCACTCGCCTTTAATCCCAACATCGGGAGGCAGAGGCAGGCGAATTTCCAGCCTGGCTATACAGAGAAACCCTGTCTCAAAAAACCAAAAAACCAAAAACCAAAAAAGAAACTAGAATTGTGTTTTATGTAAAAGTTTATAAGAAAACTGATGTTGTAGCTGCAGTTGAAATAGCATCATGTTTTAAATAACGGGAAAGGGGAATTTTGTAAGGAAATATGTCTAGCATGAAAACTAAAAGTTTACCAATGACATTTGCAGGCAATCATTTTTAGCCAACAAGCTATTTGCTTTGCATGCTGGGTTGCTACCAGGTTTAAGCCTTGGAAATGTCATGCTTTTATGTCACATAGTTCACTCTGCCCAGGAAAACATCTTAGAGCCCATCTCATCCAGCCTGCTTGCTTTTCAGTTGAGGAGCACATTAGGAGGTTAGTCATCGAGCCAAGGATCACACAGCTAGTTTAGATTTGGAAGAAGGCGTTGATCTTGCAACTCACCAAGCTTCCTGTTCCTAAAAGAGGAAAAATCATGGTGTGTGTTATTGTCAGGGTCCTGGGGGGATGGAGTGACAGTTTCTGGGAGAGTTGGTTAATCATAGAGCTTTCAGAAGCACTACCCCTCAGGAGCCAACACCCTCCCCCCAGCTCAGCCAGGATCCCACAGAAGCGGAAAAGAGCTGCAAAAGGAGGTGCTTACAGCTGCACTCATTCTCTTGGTGAAGGGGTCTACACTATGTATAAACCCACCCGATTGGAGTGTTGCATTTGATGATCTCTGGGCTTCCCCCTGACTGTCACGATGTTAACATTTTACTGACTAGTAAGTCAAGCTAACAGAAAAGAGGTTTGGGCAATGAGCAAATTCAGACAGGAAATGAGGTCACCACTCATGGTTCACCCGTTTCTCTCCATATGGCTCATGGCTCTTATGGAATTCCTTCATTGAATGATCTTTCCACTTTGAGTGCTGTAGCAGGGCTTCCTGTAAACATGATGAGCTTTCATTATGAACAATACATGCTAGTCAGATGAGAACAGAGCCTGGGCTACTTTGTGCTTTCTTCTGGGTCTCCATTTCCAGGCTGGACCAGTCCTTAGTACTGAGTCGGGGAAGTACTGACTGCGGTTCACCAGGCAGGGCTTGTTGGTTGGCCAGCTTTTCAGTTGGCTCCCAGGACTGGGACCCTGTTCTTTTTCTTTTTATTAATTAATTTATTTGTTCACTTTACGTACCAGTCACAGTCCCCCTCCCTCTTCTTCACCCTGTCCCACTGGACTGGGGCACTATTCTTAGGAAGAAAAATATAGCGTGCCCACTCGGAACACATCATGCTATACACACACTTCTGTTTCTTTCTGCAACATCAGACTTTAATGACTAACCAATAAATTCACAAGCTACATTGGTTTGGTTGGCTGCAATTTTCTAAACAGTCATGACTTCCTTTGATGAGTGCCTTTGGCAAATAGAGATTCCAATCTTTTTGTTTTTCTTTTAAGATTTATTTATTTTATGTAAATGAGTACACTGTCGCTGTCTTCAGACACAACAGAAGAGGCCATCAGATCCCATTACAGATGGTTGTGAGCCACCATGTGATTGCTGGGAATTGAACTCAGGACCTCTGGAAGAGCAGTCAGTTTTCTTAACTGCTGAGCCATCTCTCCAGCTGTCATTCCAATTTTAAATACTAATATTAACTCTGAGATAAAGTATTACACATAACAAAGTAGTTATATATACATATGTGTGTACATGTAGGTCACAGAAATAGGAGTCATAGGTTGTTGTGAGCTGTTGTGTGGGAGCTGGGAATCAAACCCAAGTCCACTAGAATACCAACCAATGCTTTTAACTTCTCACCACTCTGGTGAGGAAGTCCTATAAAATTAATTTAAATGTAGTGATTTCAATTGCACTTGGACCATCTGGTGCTGTTTGATATTTTCACAGATCCTTTGGGGGAAAGGCATCGTGCTAATGCAAACCATTATCAGAAGAGGAAGGGCAGTGGAGGGTGCAGCTGTCTGTGAAGACTTCGGATATGTCAGGTCAGCTGGTGACCAGACCTGACAGATGGGAGTGAGGAAATGGGTCTTTCTATTGGTGCTCTGTGTCCCATGAGGGTGGGGTGGGGGTGCGGTGGGTCATGGGTTCATACACACACTTTAGTATTTCCAGTAAACTGGAGGGACAGAGAGGAACTGCTGGGGACATGGAGTCTGATAGAGCGAGTCACAGAGGACTCACCCTGTAGAAAGGTGTTTCCCCGGGGAGGTGGGAACTGAAAGAATACAGTAGCTGCTGCTGAGCTCCTCGTTGGCTTAGATGCCCACATGAGTGCTGAAGGGTAGAATAGAAGGACAACAGGGCTTCTGCAGGCTTGAGTGATGCAGTTTGCCATCCCTCATACAGGAAGGACCATCCTCCTTCACCTGGAGCCCTGGGTCCCTCAGAAGTGATGAAGGCTCACTTTTCTCTTTGCTGTGGACCCGATTTATGCGTGGCACCAAACCTGGAACCCCACAGGAAAAGCACAAGTGGTTGAAAAGTCCAGCAGAGGGAGCTAAGAAGCAAGAGTCTTCCTTCTGTCAAATATTCTCAGCAGTTACAGCTACAAAACAACAGAAAACCTTTCTCTGCATGGTTATAATCTGCAACAGGTTTAAGTCAGCCCAGAAGTCCCGTAATTTGGCCAGTGCTCCCATGGCACTTCTGTTCTGCTTTGCCAGGCCCTCTTCCCTGAGGGTCAGGAAGACAAATGCAACATAGGTCAACTGACGTAGACATCGGCCCTACCTCATGAGCCTCCTTGGAGACAAAGAGAATAGAATTCAATTGAACTTTGGATTATGAGACTGAAGGACCAATGCATTTCTCATCTTGCTCTCCCCCTAATAAGTTAAACAATGGCTTTCTTTAAGCTAATAGCATTATGCTTTCTGAGAGATGCTTCATTGGAAGTCTTGTGACAAGGCCGGCCATCAGATCTGTAAAGGAGGCAGCTCGTTACACAGAATGCATCATATGAGTTGATTTTATGATTGGGTACAAGCAGTCCAGTCAATAATTGGGACATGAAAAAGGAGAATAGGATACAGAAAATATGGAAAAATAATATTGTGGCTGTAAACAGAAAGGGAAACACTCTTTTTAAAAAAAAAAGACATGGTTTGAACTATAAAAGAATGTTAGAAGAAATCAATGAACAGAATATACTAAATTCCTGGGTGAATGGAATAATAATGATAGTTTTGGACTAATGGAGGGTCTACAGATTCATTCCTGGGTATTAAGTGAATGATTACCAGAGCCTAATGGAGCCTAAGTAGCATGTGAACCAGTCTCTGCTCCTCAGATTGTAGGAAAATAGCGACTATGGAGAGAAGGTGCCTGAAAGCAATTACAGTGTCTTTATTTACTCACTGGAAGCTCTCCCAGGAGGGCACATTTAGCTTTTTTAGCTAGTTATATGGGTGGACTCCAGCCCAGGGTCTCTCAGAGTCGTTCCGATGAGCACACAGTGAACTGTTAGCCATCAGTTACTTCTAGCCCTGGTGACTTTGGCTACAGTGGATGTTCCACCCTGCAGGCTTCTAGACAGGAGCCTCTGCAGCAGGTAGACGACAGGGCCTTTCAGGTAGGTCACACTCCTCGGGTTGACTGGTGACCTCACTGAGTTGCAGCATGTCCGCCCCATACAGACTTGTTATACAAGCAGGAGTCAGCTAGGATGGAACTGCCTTGAGACACTGGTGGAAACGTCTTCACACTCTCTAGGAACTAGCACTGCGTGGATAAACATCCAGCCCAATGTAGTAAGGGTTTCCTCTGCAGCCTCGGACTCCAGCATCCCTGTGAGCTGTCTGGACCACTCATGTCACACTTGAAATTTAGCTTCTTAGTTTCTACCACAACAAAATGGCTTGCACAGATTGCAGCCTTCCTTGTCTCTTTCAGAAACACCGTGTCTCTCTCCCTTTCCTTCCCTGCTCCTGGTGTCACGGAGGTCCAATGCTACTCCCTGTTTGCGGGTTATTCAGCTCCCCCTCAAAGCCTGGCACTGACCTTCATGGTGGATGTGGGAGGCCTAGAGGTGAACTTTCCCTCTAGACGTTCTCAAAGTATTTTTCTAGTAGGGGCACGTGTCTTTGTAAGATAAATTTTGGTAAAAGTCTTTTTTCCCCCTTTTTTAAATTTTATTTTAATTAGGTATTTTCTTCATTTACATTTCCAATGCTATCCCAAAAGTCCCCCATATCCTCCCCACCCACTCCCACTTCTTGGCCCTGGCGTTCCCCTGTACTGAGGCATATAAAGTTTGCAAGACCAATGGGCCTCTCTTTCCACTGATGGCCGACTACATATGCAGTAGATGGCTGATACATATGCAGCTAGAGACACAAGCTCCGGGGGGCGGGGGGGTGTTACAGGTTAGTTCATATTGTTGTTCCACCTATAGGATTGCAGACCCCTTTAGCTCCTTGGGTACTTTCTCTAGCTCCTCCACTGGGGGCCCTGTGATCCATCTAATAGCTGACTGTGAGCATCCACTTCTGTGTTTGCTAGGCCCCGGCATAGCCTCACAAGAGACAGCTATATCAGGGTTCTTTCAGCAAAATCTTGCTAGTGTATGCAATGGTGTCAGCGTTTGGAGGCTGATTATGGGATGGATCCCCGGTCAATATTTTCTCAGTTTATTAGAATGAGTCCAACTACATTATTGGTACCTTTGTAAGAACACTTGCTCTGACCTACAAAAGCTCCACCTGTACCTTTGGTCTTAATGTAAAGAAAAATTCAAAGAAAAGAAAAAAAGGAGAGAAAATTCCTTAATGTGCACTACAAAAGTATTTCTTTTTTTTCTTCTCCCTCCCCCAAACCCCCTTCCTAGGCAGGTAGGCAGTGTTTCTCTGTGTAGCCCTGTCTGTCCTGGAATTTGCTTTGTACAGCAGCCTGGCCTCAAATTCAGAGATGCCCCTGCCTCTGCCTCCAAGTGCTGGGATTAAAGACTCACAACACCATGTCTGGCTACGAAAGTATTTCTAACTAAACAGATTAAAAGAAAAATCTCATCAGACATAAAATGGTGGCAGAGTGTCTTTCTGCTTTCCTTCCTTTCCCACTAAGGGTCTTTTTTGAATACTTCAGCATTCAGCTGCTTTGTTGGTTAAACAGTGTCCCTGACCAAGAGCAATGACTAAGCTCTGAGCAGGAGAGCGGAAATGTGCGCCACAGCGCACAACCTAAGGCCTGTGGCAGGAAATCAGTTCTTTGAAATCCGGGGAAGAGGGTGGGTCCTTTCACAGCTGGGTCCCTCCTCAGAGACCTGCACCATCAGCATCCCTGTACGCCAGTCGTCTGCCCTGCGCCAATCCACTGCCCTATGCCAGACTTTGCAGATCTTCTGCGATGGAGCAGGCAATCCAAGCTTTTGTTTTGGGGTTGGGGGACTAAACCAAGGGCTTTAGGCATGCTAGGTGAGAGGAGAGTTGTCAGCCCTGGCTGATTTTGATGCTGTGTGAGAAGCACTGCTGAAAGACAATCCCTTCATCCTGCAAACAGCTCACTTTTCTTGCCAAGATGGGTTGGGGGGTGTGTGGAGGGGTGGGCGGGGTGTTTCTGGGTGGGCATGTGGCCTTATTCTGGTCGCTGAGACTTTGTAGAGGGATTATTCTACGATCCCTCTGGGCAGAGTTCTTGCTTTTAGAAAGGGTGGTAGGGGACGATGCAAGAATCATCTACTGAGGCACTGCGCCTCAGTCTAGCTGGTTTCCTGTCTAGCTGAGGACAGAACTCTTGTCATTCTACATCATGGGGAGAACTAGAATATTGAACTAGTCGGCATGAAATGACATCTGGACGTTCCTAAAATTAGTGGTGTGGTAGTCACACCACTTGGAGGCTTTTTGTGTTATATCCGTATGGTTAATATGAAAAAAACAGTGGAATTCAGCATAAACTTGTATGATAAAATTTTCATTTGGGTACTATTGTCTCTGGATATATGAACAAGTGATTGCCAAGACCTGCTCTCTAGCTTGTGGCTAGAGCATAAACTTACTGTTTCTCCACCCCAGGGCTCCCACAGAAAAGGACTGAGTTTCCTAAAGCCACAAGATGTATCTCTACATAGATTCTTAGCAGTCCCTGGACTGTTTGTGGTAGAGTTAGGAGTATAGGATGGCTGTTGAGGTGGGGCAGACATACTTACCCCAGTCTAGGTTGGTTTCATAGTAAATATATTTATAAACTCATATTAATGAGTGGGAGAGGCAGCTAGGAGAAAGAGCACCCTTGGGTTCAGTCACTCACTCTTCTCATTTCTGAGGTCAGAGATATCTCTGACTCTTCTTCATATTACAGCCTTTTCTGAGCCGTGTACCAGGAGGCTGTTCTCCCTCTACTGCTATTCATCCCTCAGTGCAATCCCACCCCCAAATCACAGATTCAGCCTTTAAAGTCCTTATTTCTCATTTTTCCTTATTTCCATTTAGGTGGGAATTGGGGAAATTAAATAAAGGAGTAGTTTGCTTTAGTCAAGTTGGCCCAGTGTGTTGTTTGCTTGTGTTGCGATATGGCATTTACTATCCTTGGTAACTTATTTCAGAGAAAGAAGAGATGGCATCATGACAAAGAACAGAGCCTCCAGTGCATATGCAAGTGTTATGAACTGACATAATAATTATTCTTTTTTTTAAAAATTTTTAATTTTTTTATTACGTATTTTCCTCAATTACATTTCCAATGCTTTCCCAAAAGTCCCCCATACCCCCCCCCCACTTCCCTACCCACCCATTCCCATTCTTTTGGCCCTGGCATTCCCCTGTATTGGGGCATATAAAGTTTGCAAGTCCAATGGGCCTCTCTTTCCAGTGATGGCCGACTAGGCCATCTTTTGATACATATGCAGCTAGAAACAAGAGCTCCGGGGTACTGGTTAGTTCATCATGTTGTTCCCCCTATAGGGTTGCAGATCCCTTTAACTCCTTGGGTACTTTCTCTAGCTTCTCCATTGGGAGCCCTGTGATCCATCCAATAGCTGACTGTGAGCATCCACTTCTGTGTTTGCTAGGCCCCGGCAGTGTCTATAATAATTATTCTTAACCCTTACATACACAAAGACACTACAAGGTAGACCAGAAGACTGCAGTGTATCATCTGGATAAGGGGTGACTCCCAGACTCCTCTGTCTGCAACAAGTGGAGCTTGAATTAGCAACCTTCTCAGGGACAACTCAGGAGATCTGGAATATGCGTCTCTTTACTTTCACAATTCTATTTTAAATGTTAAGTTTCAATTGTCTGGTACAGATTGAGGAAGACCATCTATGCAAGACATGTGAGTGGAGTTTTATACAAACCTTCCCCATGTGATGTGGTGGTATCTTTAGGTGACACTTACACTGGTAAAACTGCCATAGTCTCTGGGACCATACCAAATAGGCACATGAATTCTACTTTATAGTCTTGAGCCCAAACTCTTTCAACCCAGTAAAATTTTGCTCCAGTCTACTTTTCTCTCTGATCATAGCTACACAACATATGCATATCCTGCCCCCTCCCAATCTATGGCATTCTGTGTGTCCAGTGCTAAGTCCTGCATGGTCATGGAAGGGATGGCATGACATGATTCAGGACCATGGAACAGAACCAGTAGGGTGTGGGCCTACACAAGTGTTGACAGTTGCTGACCATGAAGCTTGTTTGAATAACACACACACACACACACACACACACACACACACACACATTACTCTATGTTCCTCCAGGAAATATCTCCCTGTCAAGGTTATCAGGCCAGGCCCTCTCCCAAGGTTAATGATAGTCAGAGGCACAATGTCCATGATAATCAGAGACAGCATGATTCTGGGAGATGAGGCTTTCTCTAATGTCTCAGCAAAATGGTAGAACACTGCAACCTTCAGGACACCCCGTAAGGCTGTGGGAGAGAACTCCGAAAACATGAGTTCAAAAACACATAATTTCTCAACTATGTAAAATATAAGGATGCAATATGAATGATATGAGGGGCTTCATGGAGCTAAAAGAACAGAGGCAGCTGCATTATGAGCACTTATCAGAAAGTTATTAAGGAAAGAGATAAAGAGATTTGGGGAGTAGTAATCTCAGGGGAAGTTTATTGTTTGTGCATATAAAGGCCAGCAGATTTCTGAGTTCAAAGTTAGCCTGGGACAGAGCTAGTTTGGACCCAGGCTGTAGTGAAAATGGTAATCTCAGGGTGGTATTCACCCAGCTAGTTTATTGTCTGTGCTTACAAAGACAGGCAGATCTCTGAATTCATTTCCAATGTTTAAAAAAAGAAATGTGCTTGTTGTCTCTTTCTAAGAATCAAGCGGTTGGGGACAAGGAATGCTGATTCAGGGATAAACAAAAGGGAACCTGGAGTAAATGACTGAATTGATATGTAAATAAAAGACTGGGCTTTGATATGTAAATAAAAATGATATGTAAATAAATGACTCAGCTCTGCAGAGCTGAGCTCTCTAGAGAATTCCAGACAGTCCTGTCTGGAGCAGAACACAGGGCTGTCAGCTTGCACTCCATGACTGACCTTGAGTCATTCTTTTTGTTGCTCCCAAAACCCCTTCCTCAGAACCCCTCCTCAAACTGATGCTGGTCCTTGGCAGCAGCAACATTTCTTTGTGTGTCTCCCTCAGTGCTTCTGTTATAGTTAGATATATGTTAATTTAAGTTCCCATGCAATGTGTAACCAAGGCCACCTATGTAAAGGACTGAGACTCCAGCTCTGGCTCAGGGCCAAGGCACGGAGGCTTTTATTAGTTGTACAACTAAGCCAATTCATTGCTTTCCTTTTGTGTGTGAACCTCTATCCCTGCAAAGGACCAGAGATTAATCAGAGCCTGGCAGATTTTGCATGTCCTCAGCTCACACCACTGCCCCAGGCTGACAGCAATCACTCAATCTTTCACAGTTTAATTTAAAAATCAGTTATGCATGCACTCTTACCATTTCCCAGGTACAAACTGCATCCAGCAGGCACTGGCAAGAAAGTGTACCCTTTTTTAAAGTGTGAGTGAAAATTGAGACATATTTTTAAGTACTTCCATGTGTGGAGATTTTTTTCTTACCTGTGTGTGACAAACCTATTTCACAGTGATCTGCATTTCTTTTCTTCTTTCTAAAGCTATTACCTTGGACTTCATTGAAAGAGCCCCATTTTCTCTGCACTCACATTCACTGGCTTGAGTGATCTACTTATAGATTTAGAATAGGGAGTGATTGATTTTACCCGGAGAAGCATTAGCTGCGGATCAGATACAGCTAAGTTCATTTGGGCAATCCATGTGGTTAGTTTGATGGGAAGAGAAGGGAATTGCTAACCACTAGCTGTAAGTACTACTTGACATCCAGGTAGAAGTTTTACAGAGGAGAACTGGGGACTTAAAGGGAAGATCTGATAGATAAAGTTTTTCAATACCGTTGATAGTGTCCCTCTGGAGCTGGTTACGTTTGGTCTGGGCACCAATGACAGCATGCTATTTGGGGTATAATCAATCATGGGCTGCACTCAGCCTTCTTATTTTTTTTTTATTTTTATTTTTATTTTTATTTTTATTTTTTTTGTTTTTCGAGACAGGGTTTCTCTGTGTAGCCCTGGCTGTCCTGGCACTCACTCTGTAGACCAGGCTGGCCTCGAACTCTGAAATCCGCCTGCCTCTGCCTCCCGAGTGCTGGGATTAAAGGCGTGCGCCACCACGCCCGGCTTCAGCCTTCTTGAAATAGAATTGTCTTCCTTCCTTCCTTCCTTCCTTCCTTCCTTCCTTCCTTCCTTCCTTCCTTCCTTCCTTCCTTCCTCCCTCCCTCCCTCCCTCCCTCCCTCCCTCTCTCCCTCTCTCCCTCCCTCCCTCTCTCCTTTCCTCCTCTCTCCCTTCCCTCCTCTCTCCCTTCCCTCCTTTCTCCCTTCCTGCCTCCCCCCTCCCTCATTCTCTCTCTCTCTCCCTCCCTTCCTTCCTTCCTTCCTTCCTTCCTTCCTTCCTTCCTTCCTTCTCCTCCTCCTCTTCCTCCTATGTTCTTCCTTTTCCTTCTAACAAGAAGCCAGATGGCTCAAATGTAGAGAGAAGCATGGGTGTAGGTCTGGGTGGCTCTTATTTCACTAAATCTGTGATAAATCACAATGGTGCAAAGCAACTTAAGGAAGAAGGTTTGTTTTAGCTTATGGTTCCAGAGGGTTAGAGTCAATAATGGCAAGGAAGCCACGGCAGCAGGTAGAAGTCGGAAACTAGTTACAGTCTGTCTATACACCGGAAACAGAGAGCACATGCTAGAAGTGTGCGCGAGTGTGGTGTGTGTGTGTGTGTGTGTGTGTGTGTAGCTATAAATTCTCAAAGCACCCCCAGTGACATACTTTCTCAAGCAGAACACCGAGTCTAACAATTCCATCACCCTAACATTCAGTGCCAAGATGCCACTGGGGACAAGTCAGCCTATGGGCTGTTTCTCATTCAAACTTCTACAACTTGCCATAGAACCTCAATTCCCACTGTCCTCGTCTTCCCCCCTTGACAGACATGCCAACTTTTGAATTTGGCACAAAGTAAATATGTCACAAACATAGGACAATCTTGTTCTGAAGAAAATCAAAAAGTGTTTTGCTGGCAGTTGCCACAGGGACCCTTGAAACAAGTTAACGTTATAATGTTGTATGAGCTTCTGCTTGTTGCATCAACAAAAAGCACAAACTGAACATCTCGCGTCACAGCTTTATCCTCTGGTAGGTCTGGACGCTGGATGTTCAAAGTTGGTCTTATGGGCTAAAGTGAAGTGTCACTGGGTCTGGTTCCTTCTGGAGAACAGGAGGTGGGAAGCATTTCCTTATCACTTTCAGCCTCTAGAGTCTGCCACACTCCTTGTCCTGTTCCTTTCTGGCATCCTTTGGTCCTCTGTTCTGCCTCACATCTCATACTTCCACACTCAGATATCCTGTTCCCCTTTATAAGGATCTGTACAATTGCCATCAGGGTCCAGAGGATAATCCAGGGGTGTGTTACCACCACAGCATCCTTGGCTTACTCGTTTCTGCAAGTCCTCTACCATGCTGTGAAATCATCATGTGTATGTGTGTGTGTGTGTGTGTGTGTGTGTGTGTCTTTCTTGGATTTCTGGCAAAGTCCTAAACCCCTCTGTGCATGTTGTGGAAGATTATCTTGATTAGGTTAATTGAGATAGGATGATCTTCCCTTTGTGAACATCACTCTTTCCTGGGCTGGCAACCTGGACTTCATAAAAACTAAGAGGACAGCAGTGGGCGTTGCTCTCTAGGAGCTGCTCCTCTTGGGTTTTGAGCCAGTGTCTTTTCTCCAGCCTGAAGCTCTCTAGGCAGGCTAGGTTTTCTGGCCACCGAGCCCTGGGGACCCAGTTGTCTCTGCCTCCTCAGCCCTGGGACTGTAAGTGAACACCGTTTCTCCCAGCTTTTGCTCATAGTTCTGGGGATTGGACTCAGGTTCTCAGGCCTGTGTGACAAGCACTTTATCAAATGACGTATCCCTGCAGCGTCTTCAAATCCTTTTACGGATTAACAGCCTCCTTGCTATTTCCCCCCCTTCCTCAGGCACATCTATCTAAAGCCACTCTTGAAACTTCGTGGGAGCAATTTTAACCAATGCAACTTAGGGTTCACAGAGGAAATTGTTATGTTTCAAATGAAGATGAACATGAGTTTCAATTTGATGACCACTTCAAACTTCATAAACAGAACCTTTTTGCATAATGGATTAATTCGGGGGGGGGGGATTCTTTTATCAAAATGACCAAAAAGCACTTGCTCTTTTTAACCATCAGAATAAACAATCACAAGTTAAATTCCCTCTCTTTCAGATTATATTGCATGCTACACGTTTCAGGGATCACACTGAATATTTTTAGGGCCCCAAGAATTTCTCCCACAGAATACAGATTTCTGCCTTGCCCTATCAACAAGCCTATCTTTTGCCCCACATCGTTCTGTAAGGCACGGAGAACGGTATCAGCACCGTCACACACGGGCTGTGGTGAATGGGAAGATGTGTCTGTGAAGCCAGTGCACTGTCCCGCCAGCCTGTGAAGCTCTCTGCTCTTGCCCACCCCTCCCCCAGCTGCTCTCTCCTGTGTGCAGTTACTCAACTCGAACCTCAGAGTTTCATATCAGCTCTGGAATCAGCTGTTGCAACTTCCTGTTCTGGCAGAGCTCTGCTGCGAATCTCATGACCTCAGGACAGTCAAGTTGGTGCTGAACAGTCCAGATTTGTCTTTATAATGTAGTTCTTGGGGTTGGAGTGCCCCACTCTCAGGGCTGAGAGTGCCCGCTGTTCTTGCAGAGGACTTGGGTTCCAGTTCCCAGAACCCACATGGTGACATGCAACTGTCTGTAACTCTAGTTCCAGGGGATTTGATGCCCTCTTCTGGCCTCCAAAGACACTCACTGAGCATGCATGTGATAATATGACAATGTGATATATAAGTATAGATGTGTGTGTGTGTGTGTATAATACATATACATATATATAATATTTATGTTCCCTCCCCCCCAGGCAAAATCTTAAAAAACAAACAAACCTTGAAACCAAGCCAAAATCTACGAAGGTTGTTCTTTGGAGACTGGGGATGTAGCTCAGTTGGTACAATGTGCACTTAGCATCACAAGGCTCTAGGGCTCACCACTCAGCCCCACTTAAACTGAATCTGGTGCTGCACACCTGCAATCCCAGCACTTGGGAAGGTGAAGGAGGAGGATCAGAATTTCAAGGTCACATGAGACCCTTTGTCAGAATGGAATCGCAGTTCTCCAAACACCACACTGCATTTCCTCACTGTGGAGTCTGTGGGGAGTGGCATTCCAAGCTTGCAGCTCAAGTCTCAGACAGGGTTTGACTTTCTCCCTCCTGACATCGCACATCCTCTCACCCAATATGTCCAAGTCAACCAAGTTGGGTGTGTCATTGTCTGCACATGTGCTAGGCCACTGGGTAGGCAAGGCGGAGAGCCTTAAACCACACCAGTGGTTTGTGGTCTAGAAGTAGTCACCACCTCAGCACCTCAACACTACAGTGCTTTGTGAATAGACAGCGCCCTTCCTCTTTCCTATAGCGGGCCTTCTGCATCTGGTTCAGAGTGGCTTTGATGGGAAAAAGGAAGGGGAAGACTGTATTCCCCCGGCTAGAGCAGAGATGGAGCACTGTAGGAAGTCAGTCACATACAAGGGAACTCAAAGGGCTCTTCATGATTCATAAATTTACCAGTGAGTATTATTTTCTTGTCTACTATGCATTAAAAACCTGTTAATATGCTAAGTATTGTACTTAGTGTCTTTTGTGGAATATTTCACGTGACCCTAGTAGCTCTAAGATAGTGGCTCTCAACCTTCCTAACACTGCAACCCTTTAGTACAGTTTCTCATGTCATGGCGATCCCCAACCATAGAATTATTTTTGTTGCGACTTCATGCTTGTAATTTTCTACTGTTATGAATTGTGATGCAAGTATCTGTGTTTTCTGGTGGTCTTAAGTGGTCCCTGTGAAAGAGTTGTTTGACCCCCCTCCTCCCAAAGGATCACGGCCACTGTGCTAGGAGCTAACCAACTCACTGTTGCCCAAGACAGCAGTAAAGCTTAGAATGGTTAACCAGCATCTCTGTCCTGCAGGGCATAAGCCGAGGGAATAGAATTTGAGCCCTAGAAGTCTATTCTCAGACTCCTGGTCTCTGTCATTTCTCATCCTACCCTAGGTTTCTGAACCCCTAACCTTTCCAGATTGCCTGTGGGCTCAGTGGTGCTCAAGCACAAGTTTGCAAAGCCCTGTGCAAGCATAGGCAAGGGCAAGTGTAACTTGGTGCAGACACTCACAAGCAGGCTAACAGACACAGAAACCCCTTACTTTCTAAGCCAGGGAGAGGCATTCTTGGTCTGGACTTCACCAGAGGGACACCTCCTTTCTTTGTTATGATCAAAGGCAATGGTGGGCTGAGCTTTCCTTTTTGAGCTGGCAATTTCAATGCTTATTTGCACGCACTATTGATGTCCCAGAAGGAATGCAGAATAAGTAGAAGACCCCCTGTGAAACTGATCACAAACCACTTAGCCAGGGAGCAGTACATCTCTGTCAATCAGATTCCTTTGGGACTTCTAGTCATTACATTTGTGTTGGTCTCCGCAGGGACTTTGCAGGTCTCTGCAGTCTGTGGTTGGGTGTACCATGGTGGCTGATGCATCCAAAACCTCCTTAGGTTTTCCTGATTCTGGTTGCTTTTCCGATCCCTAGCCCCTCTGAGGAGCATAGGCTCACACTCATAGCTGAGAGGCTAGAGTTCACAGATACATGCTGGCTCTCTGGCACCTGGTTCCAGCCTTTATAAGGACTGGTACTGTTGGTTGTACCAAGGTGTGCCAGTGTGGAGTGGATGGTGCCCAACCAAGTACACAGAAGGAGATGGTAGACCCATCAGGGTGGAAGATGGCTGATAAAAGGTCTTCCCCTTTCTCTGCTCCTGACCCATGGCTGGCCTCCCCCTTTGCCCCTCGAACACTCAGGCTTGTGTCACCTCTTCAAGAATGCCTGCTCTGGCAGAAGGTTCACCCACCTGTGTCTCCCCGTCTCACTCTTCTCTTCTGGTCTTGTCTCAAATGCTCTCTAGTCAATGAAGACTTCACCATCCAGCTACTTTAAAATGCTATGTTGCTCTGCCTAAACTCCACCCCACAGTTACCTGGCAACAGCCAGGTAGGCCTGACACACTGTAAAAGAGGCTGCTTGCCCCCTCCTTGCTCTCTTGGTCTCTTGCTCCCTCTTGCTCCTCCTCTCTCCCCATTCCCTTTCACCCCCCCCCCCATGTGCTCATGGCCGGACTCTATTCTTCTCTACTTCTCTCTCTCTCTGCCTTTCTGTGCCTCTACTACCCTCTCAATTCCCCTCCCCATGCCCTGAATAAACTCTATTCTATACTATACCGTAGTGTGGATGGTCCCTCAGGGGGAAGGGATGCCTTGATATGGACCCACCAAGGCACCCCCTTCCCCATACCTCACCACACCCCCATAGAACAAATCTTATATCTCTTTTTATAAATGCATCAGCCCCTCTCCCACCAACCTGACAAGTCTCCATCTTTATACAGCACTCCCCACTGGCTCAGACACCCACATACTCATTTGATTTATTGCCTGTCTCCTCTCACTACAAGCTTCCTGGAAGGAGACTTTGCCCTCTCTTTGCTGGCTGCATTCTCAGCACCTGGGCAGCGCCTGCAGCACTACAGGGAAAGATTCCCTTAGCGTTTGTTGTATGACTGAGTTGCAGACAGCCCAATCTCACTGATCCATGGCAAAATTTGAGAGAAAAACTGCAAGTCAAAAAGCTGTGGAGCATGGGCTGTTTCGTGTGGCTCAACCGGATATAACGTAACCCATACTAATCTGTTCAAGAAGGCTGCGGGGCTGGGAGGATTTTCAATCCTTTTGAAACGCTGAGATCTGCACATCTCTCACTGGCCAATCCACAGAGCCACCTTCTTCTAGAAGACTGTCATCGGTAGAAGAGATGCCAGTCTTGCCTTTTTGCCCTTCACGTCTCCAAATATAGTTGTTCTTGGCTATGGATTAGTTCCATAAACTGGAGTTTAATCTACCACAAAACTAACCAGACATTAGATCCAAAGCGGAGAAAATAGTGGTGGTTAGCGATGAGATGGAACATGGGTGGGGACGAGGCTCTGTGGCAAAGCAGAGGAGACTATTCCCGGTAGGCACTCAGTGTGGCAGACATCTTACTCTGCTACACAGTCTTTCTCCATTCAGCCAAGGGAATAGAAACCCAGAGCTTCCTGACAGAATCCCAGCTTTCTAAAGCTAGTCTGCTAAAATCCAAGTTGAAAAAGCTTTGGTTTTTGGCATCTCCAACACATTTTAGAAGACAAACACTGGGCAGTCTGCAACCCAAGGTGGCCAGATGCAGCTGCTAGCTCCTAATACATAGCATTGGCTCTAAGGTTATGTCCCCCACTGTCCAGGTCTGCAAAACACTGAAGCCACACTTTATTCCTGCAGGGTACAGGCATAAAATACAACAAAGCTGGGGCAC
Source organism: Mus caroli (assembly GCF_978045245.1). Taxonomy (NCBI): domain Eukaryota; kingdom Metazoa; phylum Chordata; class Mammalia; order Rodentia; family Muridae; genus Mus; species Mus caroli. Next base: position 61,784,683 of record NW_028227262.1, read on the forward strand.
TGGCTGGACTCACATCCACAAACATTCGGGCCCGGTTCTATTGCATCCCACAGCAGGCTGCATTTGCTTACTTTGAAGTGAGATGTGGGCATAGAGCTCTCAAAGAAACACATGATCTCAAAGAAAACAGCAGCACATGCTATAGGGACCTTTTGCCCTGCCTCCCAGGAGTGTGAGGGTTTGGCTAGTTAGGGACCAGCCAGGTCAGCTCGGCTGTCTCCATCAGCTGTGACACTGCATGCTGTGTTCAAGTAGCTGTCAATCATTAATAATGCCTGCACACAGGAGTGGGGATGGCTCTGTCATAGTTGTCCCATTGTTAGGGATAGTTGTTAGTTTTCATTGTACCTCATTCGTAAACCAGACCTACAGTAAGCATGCAGATAGAGAGCTTTTCAAGAGGAGTCACTATCCACCCTCCCCAATCCCAGATGCTTCCCTGACTTGGAGGGTGGGTGACAGGTTTTAATGGCTGCTGCTGGGCTGTTTCTTTTGTGGACAGTGCCCTTTTCCCTTCTCCCTTGCTTCTTGACCACTCTTGTGGTAGCATTTCCAAGGATGCCACCCGGGCCTCCAGGCAGACCTAGCCACTGCTGTCCCCACCTTAGCCTATGAGAGTCCCACTTCTGTGCCTGGCTCCACACCAAGTCCACAGCTCCTAATCCCCGAGCCTGCATCTTTTTTTGCACATCCCCTCCCTGTGGAGGGAACTGCTACTTCCCCAGCTACCAGAGTCAGAGTCAGGGCATCTCTGTTTCTTGTGTAAGAAGCCCCCCACCAGGCTTCTCATCCCTACTGATGTGTTTATAAAAAGATAAAGAGAGAGGGGATATGTTTTGGTGGAGGTATAGTCAGGTGTGGGCAAAGGGGTGCCTCTGCTGGCCCATGCTGAGGACTGAGGCGTCCCTTCCCCCTGAGGGACCAGCTACACAAAGGTGTAGAATAGAATAGAGTTTATTCAGGGCATGGAGCAAAGCTAAGAGGGTGGTAGAGGCAAAGAAAGGCAGAGAGAGAGAGAGAGAGAGAGAGAGAGAGAGAGAGAGAGAGAGAGAGAGAGAGAGAGAGAGAAGAGAAGTAGAAGCCGGCCATGAGCATGTGTGTGTGGGGGAAGGTAATGGGGAGGGGGGGAGGGACAAGAGGACAGAGTGGGAACAAGAAGGCAAGAGCAAGAACAAGAGAAAGAGGAGGGGCAAGTAACCCCTTTTAGAGTGAGTCAGGCACACCTGGCTATTGCCAGGTAAATGTGCGGCAGAGCTTAGACAAAATGCTAACACCCACAACACACTGCTATGTGGTTTTCCTTCTTTCCATGTGCAGCTCTCTCTCCTTCACAGCCTCCTCACTGTGGGAGTTGAAGACTCCTCGGTGATCCCCATCTCCCTGGAAGTCAAGACTCCAATGCTTCCTGGGCCCTGCATACAGCACCGTCTGGCCCCAGCCTGTCTTTCCTCTAATGCACCCTTCCTAAAGGTCAGAGGCGCACAGCAGAAGTCACACCAAGTTTCTACACCCACTCAGGGTCTGACAGTGCATTTACTGTTCTAGAGCCTATTTTGTAACCCCCAGTCAGTCTCCCCCTCCTGCCCTTCCTCTTCCTTTCCCTACCGGCTTTTCTTCTTCCTTCCTTCCTTCCTTCCTTCCTTCCTTCCTTCCTTCCTTCCTTCCTTCCCTCCTTCCCTCCTTCCCTCCTTCCCTCCTTCCCTCCTTCCCTCCTTCCCTCCTTCCTTCCTTCCCTCCTTCCCTCCTTCCCTCCTTCCCTCCTTCCCTCCTTCCCTCCTTCCCTCCTTCCCTCCTTCCCTCCTTCCCTCCTTCCCTCCTTCCCTCCTTCCCTCCTTCCCTCCTTCCCTCCTTCCCTCCTTCCCTCCTTCCCTCCCTCCCTCCCTCCCTCCCTCCCTCCCTCCCCTTCCCTCCCTCCCCTTCCCTCCCTCCCTCCCTCCTTCCTTCCTTCCCTCCTTCCTCTCTTTCTTTTTCTTTTCTTTCTTTTGTGACAGTCTCTGACTCTTGATGTGCAAGCTGCTCTTAAACTCTGCCCACCTCAGCCTCAGCGTGAAGCACCACAGCCGGTCCTTTTTGAAATCTTTCCATCTCCCTGGCACATTTGTCAAGTCAGAGTGTGGCTGCTTCAGGACACCTTCCCTCTCTCTCCCGGTCCCACTCACACCCCTCCCACAGGGACTTTCACAGTTCCCATTCTTCCTTAGCACATCCCTCCTCCTGTTATATTTAGCCAGTGACTGAATTGGGCTCCTCCTTCCTATTGGTTGCATCTGGGAGGTGAGAAGAGAGAAAGGAAGGAGAGAGACTGAAATCTAGTTGCTTACTCATGAACTTTCCTCCAGCAAAACGTTTACGTCTTAATAAATGGTCAGGATGAATAAGCAAACACATGGATGTTTTCTTTCCTTAATGCTGATGTTAACTCAGTCTTTACTATCAGGCATCCAGTTCTTCGTCTTCTAAAGGTCAGAGATGTGCCGAAGTAGCCACAGCAAGTTTCTACTTCCCCTCAGGAGTAAAGTTGATCCCCACTCACCCCCACTCAGGATCTGATAGCCAGCACCAGACTCTGAGGGTGGCTGCAAGCAGCCTTGCCATAGCTGCTGCTGCGTTTGCTGACTGACTTTCTGAGTGTGCACACCAACTTCCCCTTGGGTCATATGTTTTTCCAAGACTCACAGGAACTTACCCCCAAAGAGTCCAGGAAGTTCCCTATGTGTCTCTAAATGCCACCTTCAGAATGTTGTCAGAATTCCTAACTTAAAGGTCCAGGACTGAAGCTCCCCATGGAGCTGCTACTAGGATGGTGCTCAGGGGGGCTATCAGATAGGGAACAGTGTGCTAGGCCAGGCAGGAAGTACTGTAGATCACAGACTCCAAAGTCCCCAAGAGCCTGAGCCAAAGTTAAGGAATCCAGCACCCCTGTGGCACCAGGTGGCAGCCGGATAAGCTAGGCAGTCCCTTTTCTCTCATTGCTGTGTGTACTTCCTGTCTCTGTGTTGGTGTGCTTGCTCACGTGACTCATGTTGGCCAATGAAACATAAGCAGAGAAGATGAGCACAGAGGCTTGGGATATGTTTATTGTTCATGTGGTCCTTTAGTTCTCAGTGAGAAGGACATGCCCTGGGTCAGCACCCTCAGGCCCCCGGTGTTCACATTAATCTGTGATGCCTCTTAGAGATGACAACTTGGAACTCAAAAGTGGTCTAGTCTGGAAACATCCATACATTATCTATGTGGGCCATTATCTATGTGGGGTAACTAAAGTCCTAGGGCAGCCATGATCATCAAGATGATAAAGATGGATCTTTACAGCCCACTGGGTGTAATCACAACTTACAGTGAGAGAAAGGAGAAAGAGAGAAACCAGACATAGAGTACCAGGAAAAGAGGCAGAAAACCAGACTGGTTCACAGAGTTCTACAAATTGACACTGGCCACTTCTGTCCATTGCTGATAAGGCTGAGAGGTGAGGATGGAGACCTGGTTCAGTGACAGGAAAGCTGTTGGTGTCCTTGAGAAGCCATTCTATGGGGTCCTGGGGGCAAAAGCCTCAATGGGAGAAATCCAGGAAAGAAAAAGAGGAGCGATCACAGCAAGTCCAACAGTCCTTAATTAAAAAAAAAAATTCTCAGAAATAGTCTATAGCCAAAGGAGGAAGTGGTGTCAAGAGAGATTTTTTTTCAGATATGAAAAACATTGTAATGCTAATATTGATTGGAAAGATCCAAGAGAAAATAGGAAAAGGAGATGGAGCTGAGCTGGGGAGAGGTGAGGTGGCCCATGCAGCAGGTAACCGGAAGCTGGGTCACCTGCCCATCGCCTGTGGGAGGTGAGGGAAAGCAGTTATCCAGGAGAACCGAGGTAGATGGCCCAGGCCCCAGGCATGTGCAGTGTGCCTGGTAATTGCGCGGAAGGCTTGGAGCCTGCAGAAACCTCATAGCAGCCCTGCAAAGTCGGTCTGTTAAGTGCTACACTTACAGATGAGGGAATCAAAACAGAAAATGATGGTTCAAGAGCCACATCCAAAGTCAACCGGCCCGAAGATGGCAAAACTAGAATTTGAAGACAGCAGTCCGGTTCGAGGACCTAGAAGCTCAACCGCTAGCTCAAGCTGACCCAGTTGAAGATGTAAAAGCCTGCCACAGACTGAGCTCGATAGAATGAAGGTCAAATCAGTCCCACCGGCTTCTGCAACGACTCCTTACCCCACAGTTGTTAAGGATCCTGTTTCTCTGAAGAAGTCGTGGAGGTCCAGGAAGTGTCTGTTAAAAGAGGAGGAAAACTGAGGTTTTTTTTTTTTACACATGGTGGTCTGGTTGTAAACGCCACAGCATACACAAGGAGGAAGAAGCAGTGACCCTTTGTGTGGCTCTGCCTTGGCTGGAATCAAGGTACCTGTTGGAAACCTTCTACCCAAGCAGGTGTGAACTATGTGGTCCTTTCACAGCAGAAATTTTTAAAGATGGTAACTTGGGCAGAATGCTGGCTGCCTGCCTGGCCTCTTTTAGCCGCCAAAATCTGGAGTCAAGGAGGCGAACACAGGAGTCCAGGCACGTGGCGAGATCCTTGGGAGTCTCTTTCCATTTAATTAAAACCACAGCCTTATAACACAAACATGCACTAGCTTTACAAAGATTTCTAAATAACGTCTTCTGAAGACAGTGTGCTCATAACGCTACAATGCTGAACAGCCAGCCACTTCCTCAAAACGCAAGGAAGCAGACAGTTAAGAAAAAAAAAAAAGCAGTTGTTTATCACAACTTCACTTCAGTAAGGCCTGAGATTCTGCCGAGCAGGGGCTCTGCTTCCCAAGAGGCAGTGTCAACTGGGACATTTCTGGTAAATCTGAGCACAAAGCAGGGTGCCAGCCCCTGGGGGACTGTGGGTGGGACTTGGGGCGTTTGGGTGCCATCCCCGAGTGACAGATGGATGGACGGTTCATGTGAGAGAAAGGAGGAGACACGTGGGCAGATCGGTCTGGAGCATAAGAGTGCCTGCAAAGCAAGCAACAGGCAGAGAAGGCAGAGGAACCGAAGGGAACATCAGAGAAGCAAGAAGGGCACAGCCTGTGACACACTGTGAGCCACTTGACCAGCTACTCACCCACCTCGGAAGCAAGATGTCCCTCAAGCTGCCAAGGAACTGGGATTTCAATTTGAAAGCGGAGGCTTCAAAAATAGGTACGGTCAGGGTCCAGGTCTTTCCCTGGGGTGCGGGTGGGGTTCTTATGTGTGAGCGCTCACTATTTGCATTCTGGGTTGTGAGAGCTCAGTTGGCCAAAGCACACCACACAGCAACCCCGAGCTTGGCAGAAATGTGCATCCGGGTGGACGCGTCCTGAGAAGTTCCAGTGTGCTGGGGTTGGGGGGGGGGTTCTCGTCTCTCTGGGGGTGGGCTATGTGGGTCAAGGGAACTTGGGATGGTTTCGGCTGTGCATTGGACACAAAGCTGAGATTTTGTTTCTGTCACTGGAAAGTCGGTTCTGTCTGGCATGGAACGTCGTCTAACTGTTGAATGGCTTTCAGTAAGAGGACAGAGACTCGAGTAGTTTGAAGTGATTCATCTGTGGATGAATTCAAGGGAGTGTCACAGTTTTTTGTGAGCCCAGAGGCCAATGAGGGACTACCTATAGTTAAAAGTAGACAAGGAGAACAGGGTGAGAGAATAGAGGCTTTTGAAGTATGATAACAGTACTCTAAGGAACAGAACGTGGGAGAACCCAGGAGAGTTGGGAAAGATAAACTTTAGTTAGTTAGGAAGGATAATTCGAGGTGTTCATATCATTTTCCTCTAACAATGGTGATATATATTCGTTCAAATCTATTGTTTGTTATTATATAGATGTCTTGTTTTCTTGCCACCCCCCTGCACCATGAATTCTCGCTCTGTAGCTCTAGTTGGCCTGAAACTTGCTATGGAAACTTAGATTCACAGAGTTACTTTAGTGCTCAGATTATCGGCATGGCCTGAATACCTGATATTTCTTCTGTTATTAAATTTTAGTTTTAAATCGATCATAGTCAGATGAAGCACACACACACACACACACACACACACACACACACGACTATCTACTCAGTGAGATAAATTTCTTGATTTTAGACTTTACAGTGTTGAAGTGTTTGCAAACAGCATAGAAGGATTTTGCTTAGAAGGAAGTTTTGGCCGGACGGTTCATGGTGGTTGGTGTGTTAAAATAAGTAGTCCACTAAAAACTCACAGCAAGGAAGCAGGTCAGAAAAGGGCTTTGAAATGAAACTGAAAGTAACCAGAGAAGCCATTTATTTTGGTGATCAGGAGCCCACATTTCCAAACAGAGCTGGAACTGTGTGCTAAGGCCAGCTCCAAGATGTGATACATGGAAGAAAGAGCCTTCTCTCCTGCCCATACAAACATACATGGCTAACTCTCACTAAGTCACTCAGATTCGATTTTAACGTAGAATATCTGTCCCTCTGCTCCTTGGTAAGTGTACCACTTCCCCACCGTAAAGGCATTCCACTCTCTCACCTTCCATACTTCAGCTAAAGATGGGACACTCGGGAAAATAAATGTTAGGTTTTTTTTCAGCAATATAGAAAATCAAAGCCCGGTGTGGTGGCGCACGCCTTTAATCCCAGCACTCGGGAGGCAGAGGCAGGCGGATTTCTGAGTTCCAGGCCAGCCTGGTCTACAAAGTGAGTGCCAGGACAGCCAGGGCTACACAGAGAAACCCTGTCTCAAAAAACCAAAAAAAAAAAAAAAACAAAAAGAAAATCACCACATTAGATTCTCAAGCCTAGGATTAGACTGAGTGCGGTTCCATAATCTCTTTGAGCAGTTCTTACAGGTGTCCCCCTGGGTCGCTTACTGTAGAACACCCTTTACTCCTGGAAACACAGAGTCTCAGAGTCCACCCCAACTGTGAAGTCAGGTTCTCAAGAGGGTCCCGCCATCCTGCCTTTTAATGAGCATCTCTAACTGATGAGCTGTCAGTTCCCTGAGCTAAGCACAGCAGAGCTCCATCACTGTGCAAGTGGCACAGCTCCTAGCACCTGGACCCATTGGGCAAACAATGTTTGAAGTCTGATCACCAGAATTCAATATTATTTAATATCACTTAATAATGTATAATAACAAGTACATATGGTTTAGAAGAGTCTTTGCTGTTACCCGTGACATCTACATGTTTGTCACCACATAGCAGAGTGTCACATGAACTGGGATCTAGATTATAGGTAGAGCCAGCCCCCTAAGGAGAAAGTACCTGACAAGATCTCCAGTCCCTTGTCCCACGTAGGAATTGGTTTATCAATATGCCAGAAAAGCCACTTCCAGAGGAAAGGAGGTACAATTGGGAGTCCCTACAGGGAAGCCAGGAACTGTGGCTTTCTAGCCTGGGTAGTATGGTATAGAAGGATCGGGCTTCTCAGCCTGGTCACTGTTGACATTTGTGACGGGATAATTGCAGGGGTTTTTCTGCACATTGTAAGACAGCAGCATCCCTGGCCTCTACCCTCTAGAAGGTGGTAACACCCATCTACCACTACCCTCTGTAGCAACCAAAAATGTCTTCAGATGTTGCCAAATGTCCCCTGGGGAGAGGTGGCAGTAATATTTTCCCTAGACCTCTGTACCGGAGTGTTGCCATTATAAGGTCATGGGGGGGAAGGTTGGAACCCACACATCACAATTCACTTTCTAGTTCAGTTTTTAGGAGGCTCTTATTAAGGTGTGATTTGAAGGGGATGAGAAAAAACTTGAGCCCTTCAAGAAAGGCTCTCAATGGGAAAATACAAGCTCCCCTCTTCCTCCCTCCCATCCTCCTCCCCCCCCCACCCTCCCCGGAGCCCAGCAGGGGGCCTGCTTGCCCATTCAGTTCCTCTAATCTTGAGTGCTGAGCCAGGGCTGGAGAGAAAGCCAACCCTAGATGTGGGGGAGGACTCTGAGACTCTACTCCTTTCCTCCAAGAATGGCAGGGTGCCTCGGAGTAACAGAACCAGGAGACCACCAGTGTGGCCTGAGAGCTCCTGGTGTAGAGATGAGAGATGGAGAACTAGGTCACCTTGCGTCTGACCTGCCAATCCTGATGGGGAATAAGGATTAGAAATAGAAGGTTAAAGGGCACCAATCTGGGCTTGAAGTGGGACCAGGGACACATCTTTCTTCCTCAGATGTAGTATTATCTACCATTTTAGTCTAGCAGACCACTTAGGATGATAATACATCATGTGTGAGTACATCTCACTGATAAAGTCTGTTCCCATAGTTAACCTCTGTTAACAAACTTTGCATGCTTTGATGGTTTGCTGTCCTGGATTTGTTTCTGTTGTTGTTTGTTTGATATACAACCAGGTGCATGGATTGCTGAGCTAGGACCTTCAACACCACACAAATGTGGTAGGTAACAAATGTTACCCACACATTTTAGTCCAGAAGACACCTATGAATAGTCGGAAAGTATGTAGAGAACACAAATAGTAATACTTGACCAACAAACATGAAAATATACAATCCTATCAGTCAGGGAGTGCAAATGAGAATCATCGTGGATCATTCGTTCACATCCACTAAATCAAACAACTGAGGAAATCTGATAATTCCAAGGGTTATCGATGACGCAGTGTAAGAAGGTCTCACAAGCCAAGCGTGCTGCCATTGTGGAGGATGGCACGACAGAGCTCTCCTGATTGATTCACAAATCTTACTCTGTTGTGTCTCCCTCCTGAGACCACATCCTAGAGACGAGCTGTGCATGCCAGTGGATTAAATCTGCAGAAGTCTACATGTTCATCAGCAAGGGAATAGGTAGCATCAGTAGGATCTTTATAAGCTAGAACACGTCACAAGAGCAGAGTATCATTAATTAGTTTATGCCCAAGTGAAATGGAGTCACAACAACTTAATATTGGAATTCTCAGAAGGATAGAATGAAATTCATCCATATTAAGTTTAAAAACTGCACATGCTTGTGGCAAAACTATAAAGAAAACCAGAGAATCGGATCATATAAAATTCAGGGTTATTGCCCTTTGGGAAGGGAAAGGATGGAAAAAGCATTTGGGAAGGTCCCATATCCACACACGTGGTTATGTATCAAATGAACAACAAGACAAATTCAGATGCACACAAACCATCAGAGCCATGCAAGCTCTGTTAACAGTGGTTAACTGTAGGAAAAGACTTTGTCAATGAGATGTGCTCACACATGATACATGATTCTTCTAAATGTTCTGTATTAAGAACCAGTGTTACTGTATTGTTAAAAATTACCCAAAGCTAGCACTCATTTCCAAGTGCTCGACCAAGCAAATTGGCCAAGGTCTTCATGCAACACGTGCTCCTTTAGCAACCCAGCAGCTGGCTCCAAAGCCCTGCATGAGCTGAAGAGACTCCACTAAGCCAGGACCTGCACTTGCTATTCCACAGATGTCTGCCCACACATCCCACCGATGTCTCAGGCACATCATTCCCAGAGCTCCATCATTCCACAGGTGCCAGGCCAGCCTGCCTAAGCCCACCTGGACACCAGAATGATGCTGCTCCCCAGCAAGACACATGGCACCATACAGTCTGAGGTGACCAGAGACAAGCATGTTTGTGAATTCAGTTTTAGAGACTTTTTACACTTAATTGTCAAACTTAACACATGTTAATCGGGACCAGCCTGGGTCTGGGCCAAGGTAGTCTATTTTCTGAGGTTCTTGTCACTGTGCACCGTGTGCAGCTCAGCTCAGTGTCCTCAAAAGCTGAAGCTTACCACACAGGTAGCAGAGCCATGGCTGGAATAGAAACACTGACACTGAGCAGGCACCCCTTCTGGGACCCACACCTGTCTCTCTACAGAGGTTATGCCATTGTCCCTTATTTGAGTAAAACTGTCCGTAGGCTACTGTCAACTTACCTTTAAACTGTTAATGTTAAATGGAGGGCATGTCTTCCACTGTCTAGGCTGAGAGCCTTCTGGTCACTGGGGAATGAAGGCTGAATGTCCCCTCTGGGTCTCCTGTAGCAGCAGCAGTGAGAAAACCCACTCTAGTGGCCAAGGGAAGACACATTTCCTACCGGCTTGCACACTGAGTGCTATCTGCAGACACTGGGCAGTCTGCACTTCATGCTAGATAAGGAGCTGAGTGGCAGTGGTTCTCAGAATCCAAGTCTCTTAAATTGGGTCTGAGTTGAGACGGCTTTAGCCTGAGTGTACACAGCCTTACTTAGCTAATAGGAATGATGTTGCTGTGTATCTGTCTAGCACATGACTGTTTACAAAGCATCTTCGGAGTGTTCTCTGGGAGGACGCCATGGAGATCCACACAGCTGCAGACGGGAGGATTCAGGATCAGCTGGGAAGGATATGTTGGTGACAACCGTCCTTCCACACACAGGATAGCTCGAAAAGAAAAAAACTTCTCCTGAGATAGCACCCTTTGGAGCTACCTAGGTAGCATGAGATATGACATGAGAAAGCACAGAAGGCTGGAAGAAGGCCCCAGCTGTGGCCATAGCAGCTGAGGCCAACTGCACCCCTGGGGAAGCTGGGAAATCATGGACACAACAGTAAGGCACAAGCCATTTGGAGGGTTCCATCACAGGGCAGCAGTGGAAGCTTTGCAGAACCCCAGGAGGAACTGAGATAAGAAAGTCGCAGAGAGAAAAGAGGATTTGCCTCTCCCTCCCTTACACAGCATCACTTTTCTTTGACATAGGATTAGCAGTCAGATGTAAAGGCGGCTGGCCTATTTCTCTGGAACCTGCAGAAGTTAGGGCTGGCTCTTCCGCCTAGCCCCATGGACCCAGAAATAAGACCCAGGCTCAAAATATATTTACAAATACCTTGGCCATATAGGTAGGCTCTTCTCTGAGTAGATCATAATTTAAAATAACCCATGTATTTTAGCCTACATTCTGCCACATGGCTCAGGTACCATGCATCTGTCTTGTCATATCTTCCCAGGCAAATCTCCCAAGCCTCAGTCTATCCCAGAATTCTCTCTGCCTTCCCATGCCCTGACCTCCTATTCTACCCTGCCCTATAGGCCATAGGTGATGTGTCCATTCAATACACAGATAAGTAGAGGCAGACAGGGGAAAAACTACACGACTGTGCTGACAATAGCTACACGGATCACAGGGGACATCACCATCCCAGAAGTCTGCTGCTGCCATCTTCCCTGTCCAACCATATCCTTCCATAGGATACTGACCATTGTTTCTTAAACTTTCTCTGATTAAGACGTTTTTTAGCCAACTCCAGATATCTAGGTATTTTAAATTGTGATATAAACCAATATTTATTGGCAATAATTTATAAACAAATTCTCAAATAAGTCATGGTATGCTTATAGTTTTACCACTTGTTAAAAATAAGAGCATATTTGTGCACCAGTGAGAAAGATGCATTTGCTTATTTTTTGCACAGAGAATTCAATCTTGGCTGAATATTTGATATTGCAGACTATAGGATCTTCAAGGGTTTTTAGAGCTGATTGATATTTTGATTTTTTTAACTGCCAGTACTGAGAACGCTACTTTGCATAAATACATAATATAAAATGGAATGTGGTGGAGAAGATGGTTAAGTGGTTAGCCAAACTGTCTGCTCTTGCAGAAGATCCAGGTTCCGTTCCCAGCACCCGTATAGCAATTCATAACCATCTGTAACTCTTGTTCTAGAGGTCTGAGTACCCTCTTCTGGCCTCTGCAGGCGCCACCCATGTACATGGTACACACGCATACTTGTAGGCAAACACTTTTTCTTTTCTTTTCTTTTTTTTCTTTTCTTTTCTTTCTTTCTTTTTTTTTTTTTTTAAAGATTTTTGTGTATACAGTATTCTGCCTATATATATGCATGCAGGTCAGAAGAGGGCACCAGATCTCATTATAGATAGTTAGGAGCCACCATGTGGTTGCTGGGAATTGAACTCAGGACCTTTGGAAGAGCAGGCAGTGCTCTTAACCTCTGAGTTATCTCTCCAACCCTGTAGGCAAACACTTATACACACAAAATAAGAATAAAAATATACATAGAAATAAAAGCAAGATGGCAAAAGTTGTTTAGGGCCATTTCAGAAATTGTCAGAAATTCTGCCCAATTGTAAGTCCAGATTCAAGAAATAATTTCTTTTAAATGAAACTCAAGTCAATCAAACAAAATTTAAACCAAAGATTCTAATTCAATTCAGCCCTAAAATAAACATTCTATATTAACATGACGAGGACTGGAGGTAGGAAAATATTTTTAATTTTGCTATTATAGAAGGGGTCATTTTTGTATGTTGTAGAATCCCACAACAAATAACCTGTGACAGCCTTGATTATGAGCCAGGCATAGGCAGTGTGTGCTGTGTGATGTCAGGCACAGTGCAAGGTGTGCACGCTGTATGTTCAGAACCAGGACTGCAATACAATCCTGGGACAACATAGGCGAATGCCGGACACCTCACATTCACCACGGGTTTGAGTTAGAATTAACTCTGGGTCATTGCATATTCAGAAACCTTTTACTGTTGCCGTAATTTCCACGACTTCCATCACAGGAACCTCTGTGCAGCTGCAGCCACAGTTTAAGAAGATGTAAGTGTGCATCCTTCAGGGACTCTCAGACTTCCGTTCCATCCTGTGTTAATTTACTGTGTGGCATCTTGTGCATATTTTATATTGTTCCTTTTTCAAGAAAGGAACCAGACTAGAAGGGCTCATGTTGTAACCCGGTAGCAGCCACCCCTCTTGCATTTCCCAAGCACAGCACGCCCACTGCAGAATTCAGCTGACTTCCCTTGCTCTCTCCCCACGTTGGGCACTGGGTCCATTAGGACTCAGCTAATCTCTGGAAAGAAGGTATACTGGTTCTTTCTGACCCATTCAGCCGAGATGCGGATTCCTTTGAGCTGGTATCTGTGGATGCTTCTGAACGCGTGTAACATGACTTGTCCCTGACCGATAGTTGGTTGCTTTTTCTCAGTCCTTTACTCTGTGGACCTACGAGTGGGGATGACCGGAAGTTGTCTCGAAGAGTTGGCACGGGAGTGAGAGTAATGGAGGGTTGGACTGTCAGTTGATGACTGATTGATTCGGAGGAGGCCTGTGAGGTATGAGGTGTGGAAAGGACGTGGCTTTGGCTCATGTTGATGGCTTGATAGTGTATCTAGGACACATGGCTTATTCTGCAAATAGCAATCGTAACACCTCAGTGCTGTGAGAGGGAAATAAAGTCCTTCCTATCCATCACATATGTAATGCGCTCAGCAAATATCTCTGTCCTTTGTTTATAGACAACCTCATCTTTAAGCTCAGATCAGACCAGCAGCCAAGCTTAGGCCCCTCAGAAGGGTAAGCCCACAGAGCATGCTTTGTTTAGTGTGGTACTCTTGGTTTTTATTTTTACTCCAAGACTTGCTGAAAGTTTGGTGGCTAGCAGAAGCTACCACACGAGCGCCACACGAGAAGGCTTTCTGAGTTTCCAGGGCTCAGATTTACCCTATGCACTCCCTCCTGATAAGGCACCTGGACCTACTATGTTGCTCTTTCTCCCCTTCCAGGAAGACCTACTACCTCCCCTTCCAGGAAGCTGAGTCACACTAAGGTCTGCCCATGAATTAGCATAAATTAGTATTGATTAGCATACTTGCCTTGTTGGTCCTCGATCATAATTTACAGTTTCCTTTGAAAGTGACTGACTGTGATCTCATGAACCCTTCTTTGAAGACACCATATAAGAACATGCACTGTATATATACCCCTGCTATATACCCTGTGGGCAGATTGCATATTTTTCAGTAGCAACTGAACACTATGATCTGTCTAAGACACGTTTGGAAAGCACGTTGGTTCTGAGAACCATTTTTCCCAAGTTTGAGTGAAAACACAGGTCCGTGCACACGCCTCCTGCCTTTAGAATTCCACAGAGCAGTCGCACCTTCAGTACATTCAAGCCAGCGATGTCATCCATTCACCGGCTCATGTCTTTGTTCACACCAATCTGGTCACCCTATTTGACTGATGCTTCTCAAAAAATGTTCTTAGCTGTCTGCTGTTCTTGACTGTCAGCTGTGCCTCTTGTGTGGAAAGCACCTCCCCCACACCCCACACCTTTCTGAAGAACATCTTCCTTAGCCTCAAGTCTCTCAGTTTCCATAAGCTGAGCAGATTATGTCTCCAGGACTGACAGGCTTTGATGAGCCCTGCCTGCACTCCTCAGCCTTCTCATCAAATTCGCCTAGGCAGATCTTGTTTCTAGATGATTCCAGATTCCTTGCTGCTGGACTCTGGTCTTTGGAGCCAGTCATTTCTTTACTTCCTTACCTCACTAATAGCAAGTCACCATGATGACATACGTTTACCTGTCACGGCCAGACTGCCTCAGCCTGAGTACCCTGTGCCCCTTCTGAAACCCACCTTTCATCTTTATTTTGGCTCCAAACTGACTCTAAGCATTTCAGGTTCTCCCTTCTGTCAGTTGGCCTTGGGGTGGGGGCTGTTCAAGGTATTTCGTGTGTTTATCACATTGAAGTTTTGCACAAGGCCATGGCATTTGGGGGTAGAAATGGAGCTGGGGAAAACATCTTTAAGCCAGGACTCAGTCTTCCTAGACACCAAAAGTCCTTCCAAATTCTTTTCATAGCCTATTTGAAACTGTTGCTGTAGCTTCTTCCATTTTCTTTATGAAATCTTTCCTTCTGCTCACACATTGGAGGCCACATCTGTCGCTGTGTTGCAAGTCTCTTCCCAGAATCATGCAAAACCCTTATGTATCCACCCTACATCCAGCTCCTAAGTTTGCAATCCACACTTTTTGGGTGTTCGTCCACTCTTCCCCTCCATCCCCATCCATTGCCATGTGGGCTCAGTTCCCCAGGAAACTGGTCCAGTGTGTATCTGGTAGATACATATCACTGGGTGTTTATTATGCACTGGACAGTCTGCTCAGGACTCTTGCAGATAAAAAGATCAAGATTCTGACAGTTTGTAGAGTACAGCTGCCATGGGTGGTTTCTGGTCATGACAGGGATGCTGCACACAGGGACTGGCAGGGGGCCTGACCAGGTCAGCTCAGTCACAATTCCAGCCTGGATCTGAGAGGGACTCCTGAAGTCCCACCTCACCTGAGGAGCTACTGAGAACTGATGGCTGCTGAGGGAAAGACAGCCTGTTGACTTCATAGGCCTACATGCTTGTAGACAATCAGACACTGAGAAACAGAGGCTATTGACTGCATAGGTCCACGTGCCTGCAGATGATTGGACATCTGTACACGTTCAGGCAACACTAAGTGGTCTTAGTGGGTTTAAAATAGAAAACATGAATCTGGGAAGTCAAAGTGGGGGTGGGGCGAATGGGAGGGGTGGACTAAATCAAACGTCTGAAATTTCTCAAAGAATACAATATGTTTAAAATATTTCAAAGTGCCTTTTATCTGAGGAAAGAGTCCTATTGCACAAAAAATTCAGACATAGCATAGATGTGTGACTGTCATTACAGCATTTAAAGAACCAACATGGAGTTTGTTCTGTAAGGCCCAGTGTTTGATGTGTTTGATGTGATTCCAGCCCATCTCTGCCTAAGAAACCTTCCACTTCCAGACTGCATTCTCACTTACAGCCAGCAGAGGACGCCCACAGACTGTTCTGTGGTTCCATTGCTCCAGAGAAACTTCATCTGTTTTCCATATACTTCCCTAGAAAGCCCTGGATTTAACGGGTTCTCTAAGAAGCCTAAAGCTTCCACAAGGTTCATCGTTTTATGGCCTGAACTGTCCAGAATTGTAATAAATGGGAAATGTAAAGGTCCGTTTGTCTTCTTAAAAGTAAGGTTCCAGATTAAAATATTTCTTGAACCCAGTCCTTGCATGGAGATAGGGTTGGGATGGAATTTGAGAATACAGACCTTAAGGACACATTCACATGGGTTAGATGACAAGATCAGCCTTTTGCTACCCCTGACTTTAGATATTACAGATCAGTTTCTGAAGGGCGTCACTCTGCTTCTTCATAGGTTGTTAGACAGAGCCCCTGCTTCCCAGCACAGGCCAGCCACCACACACTGCGCCACCTCTGACCTCACCTCCGTGACCCCCCTGTCCTGTGTCCTCCGTTTACCTCTTCTTTCCATTCTCTCACTCTCTCCCCTCCCACTCTGAACACCCTGGAGAAAGTCTAACCATTGGGCTGACTGGTTCTACTTCGGGCTTATGCCCATCACCCTATGGCCACTCACAGAGCCACTGAGACCCTAGCTGAATTCTCTGTGCTACAGTTACCTGTGACCAGTAAAGTGCAGAGATGTGCATCTCCCAGTGCTGCAGGCTAGGGAGTTCAGAGTGAAGGTTTTAGCACTCCTGGGAACGGGGAAACCTATTACATACACATAGCACTACCACAGGCCTGATGGGCAAAGAAGATGCACACTGTGAGTCCAAAGGGCCGAGAAGCAGAAGAGGCAAATCCACTTCCTCAGAACATTCTATAAGAGCCTTCAGTCAGTTAGCTGTTTGCTGCAGAGACAGAGTACCCAAGAAGATACTTGAAGGAAAAAAATACTTATTTTATCCCTTGTTTTGAATGTCTCAGTCCACTGTCATTTAGTTCTCGTGTTCTCTCTCTCTGTCTCTCTGTCTCTCTGTCTGTCTCTCTGTCTCTCTCTCTGTCTCTGTCTCTCTCTCTCTCTCTCTCTCAAGACAGGGTTACTCTGTGTAACATACCTGGCTGACCTGGAACTCACTCCGTAGACCAGGTTGGACTCGAACTCACAGAGACCCACCTACCTCTGCCTCCTGAATGCTGGGATTAAAGGTGTGTGCCACCATGCCCAACCAGTGTTATTTCTTTTGGTATAAAGTGAGACCAGACATGGAAGACAGCTTGCAGCTGAGCAAAGATGGCCATGTCTACTGGGAAGGAAGCAGGAGAGAGATGAGGAATATGGTAAACACCAAGGACAAGATGTGCCCTCCAGAGGCCCCTCTCCATCCTCCACTGGGATCCAGCTCCCCAGGGACAGCCCGGTTTTCTGGAGTCAGTTAATCCACTGTAAGGTCAGCATCCTTAAGACGCAGACCTTCTCAATAGAACCGTAAGCTCGAGACCAAGCCTTCAGCGGCGACCTCAGGGCATAGCTCAGGCCTTGAAAGGCCTTAATTCTGCTCTGGAGAATTAAGAGCTTACTGACTAACTTGCTGCTATTGAGTAACCACTCAATAGCTTGCTACTTTGGGGTTTAAGTTTCAACATGAATTTAGAAAGGATAGTCCTCTCTCAGGCCACACAATCTATCTACCAAAGTTCCTTTGCTTTTGCCCCAAAAATCTTGTCAGTCTGAGTGCGTGGATTCTGGGTCCCTGAGATGAGATGAGGAAGGCACACCTTTGGCTGTGTGTCTGAGGAAGTTTCCTGAAGAATCAGCTAGCAGGGTTATCTAGTTTGTCCTAGGAGCCTGGAAGGAGTTAAAAATGGGGGGTGGGGGTGGGGAGAGGGCTCTGAGGTATAGCCACTACTTTCTCTCTGCTCCCTGGCCACCATGACCGTGTTGCTTTGCTGCCCTGTGTCCTCCCCCGTGATGGATTGAATAAACTCTGATGCTGAGAGCCAAAGGAAGTCCTCCAGTTGTCTATTTATCATGCTCTTTCCTTCTCAAGGCCTTAACAGTTCCTCATACTCTTGTTCAGATGTTTATATTTCAAAGTGGAAAATGTGGCAGCTAAAAGAGAATTCCACCCCTACCTTCCCCATCATGAAGAGATTCCATCGGCTCCCACCTTTACCTCCAGTTCTGCCTTCAGACATGAACAGCGGGTGCCCATCCGGAGACCTGCGCATTAGCGGGCCTCCACAGTCTCCTCAGGTTGAGGCAGGAAGTCAAGGGAGCCTGATCACCAAGACTCTGGCCCCGCCCACTTCTGGGCTTCACGATGTCTAATGATACCACGATGTCACGTTGGAACAGGCTTTTCAGGGCTCATTTGCTCTCACACCTTCTGGCTCTCCTCAATTTCAGTGTCCACTCTTTCTGAGACCCTTCAGCAGTATGCCCTCCTACGTCACGACTCAGGTGTCTCAGGCAGCGCTGGCTATGTTGTTCATGGGGAGATGTCAGGGTTCTTGGTCAGAAAGCATTAAGAATCACAAGATGGTGGCAGCTGAGCATCAACCCAGGTGCAGGAACTCCGTCAGGGCAGGACCGCATTTGACCGCACTGCACAGGCTGCATGTCTCTGAAGTTGGCCTTGACCAGGGCTTAGAGCATCGGTCTGCTACTCATCCAGCCCCACCAGCTAGGCGGTCGGAGGCCTTCCTGTGGCTTGACTCTCCAGCTGCTACTCTCCTGTTAGCTATCATCGCTCTTGAGGATTCTGCATAGTTCAGTTGTCTGCTTGGATGCCTTAGAGGCTGCTCTCCCCTACTTTGGTTAACACAGGATCCTGGATTTTCTTCCCAACCACTTTACTTGGCTTTAGTCAGAGGCTCTACTCTTCACATAGGTGCTGTAGTCAAACACTCAGAGTCGACTTCGTTCTCCCTTTTCACTCCCACCTCACACCAAATCCACTGATGAAGCTCTGGGCTCACCAGCCTGTCTCTGATCTGTCTCTGATTGCCCCTGACCCTGCAAACCCCAGCATGTCTCACCCTCGCCACTGCCTCCCACTCTTGCATGCAACACATGCTCCACACCAGGCCTGACTCAGCACTGCTTAAAAAGAATCAAATCATGCCATTTATCCCTTCAAGCTATCAATGTGCTTTAGAATTAAATTAAAAAAAAAATCAGGGTCTCCATCTGTAGGCTATGCACGCCTTTACCAACCTATCTGCAAAGGCTTTGGTCCTGTTGCCTGTGCCCAGGCATACCAACTTCCAGTTCTGGAAGCACTCTGCTTGGGGTTTCTCAAGGCCGGCTCTCTGCTCTCCTTGAAATGCCCTTTCTGAGATTTTGTGATGTCCTATCTGGTGCTTATTGAGCTTCAGAGAAAACACGGTCTTTCCACAGAGCCTTTGCTTGGGTACACTGTCCGATGTGCTCCAGTGTCTCTGCGTCCGCCTCCTTAGTCTCTGCCTGACAATGCGATTTTGAGTCTGAAATGACCTCATTCGTTTGCACAAGTACACTGTAAGTTCCCTAAAGTCAAAACTTTGTCTACTTGATTTACTTTCAGATCCTCCAGGAATCAGGATGACTTTTGGTTTCAGAAGATAATTTGGACACTGGAGAGGTGACTGAGAATTTGGATAGTCTCAGTTCCAGGGCCTCTATGGCTGGCTAGGATCACAAGGAATACTTCTTGCTCTTATCATCAAAGTCTTCCAGTCTGTGAGCAAGGAATTTCTCTACTTGAGCCTTAAGGGACTGGGTCGATGGGCTTTCTTTTCATCTGCCTTCCCTCCCCTGCTCATCTCTAACGGCACTGGTTTCTTCTTTACTATCTAGGAAACAGCCATAAACTGAGGGCTACGGGTACAGTGGACAACTTGGCTTAGTTCTCTTTATTGGAGAAAAACCCAATACACATTCACTACTGAGGATGAGAGAAGTGACCCTCAGTACAAATACTGATGCTGCGGGGATTATCTGTTGTAGTGAATACATTTAGGATTAGTTAGCATAAATGAGTAACTGAGAGGTGGAGGAGTAAGTGTGAGCCAGGGAAAGGAAGATGGGGAGGAGGGAATGAGTGAGCAGAACAGGGAGAGATCCAGTGCATGAAGGGGTAAGAAAGCAAACCAAGAGGGGGAGGGAAGACTGTGATATGGACAGAGGGAGGGATCACTGTATGTTTTTTCAGCAAGACCAGGAGCTCATCAACTACATATTCACAAAATAACTCCATTGCCTGTCCATTACTGCTGACAGCATGATGGCTACTCTAGACACCTCACTAGGGCCTCACTCCACTGCGTGAAGAGAATGGAAAAGTAGTGAGGGATTCCCTTGCAGCTAGGATTTTGGAACCAGATTACTTGTGCTGATTAAACTAGAAGAGAAGATAAAGGAAAGTGTGTCTTCCTGAGATTCCACCATGGCTGCTGTGGATAATGCTGGTGAGCCAAGAAAGAGCTCTCAGGATTTTCCAGCAGCTAAGCTTCAGATCCAGCCTTGTGTCCAGGCTGCTAGAATATTGGCAGCTCATCTCAGTGATGAGACAGTTTCTTCCAGGTGTCCTCAGACAGGCAGGCAATGTAAGAATCAAGTGTTATGGTTTGGGGGAGGTGTTCTAGGGGGATAAAACTTTGCTCCTTTAGTTCCTCCAAACATTTTACAATCACCTAAGACTTCTGTGAGTCAGTTCCTTCTTCTTGCACTAACCTCTCACCCTGACACTGCTGCCTGCTGCCTTAGCAGAAATTTTGCCATAACTCTCCTCTTCTACCCAGATAAGCCTCCTACACTTCCACAAACTACTTCCCCAGAGTCATGGTACTCCAGGCATCTCAATGCCCACCGAGTCAGTACCTACAGTCTCAGCATCACATCTGCCACTCAAGCCATTCATTTATGAGTAGAAAAAAATCTATACCAGTCCAGCCAGCATGTCTGTGGATCTTTACATGTAAAGATCATTAATGAGTGGCCTTCTATGTAACTTACTTTTCTCGTTGGTGTTCCAAACAGAACAAGTTTAAGGTAAGGAAAGTGTACTCTGATTTATGGTTTTAAGAAATTTCAGTTTGTTTATTCAGTGTATTAGAGGAGGTGTAATGGTATAAGGGATTGGAGTTGGGGGTGTGCATAGCTTTCATTGGCCTAACTTTAGGAACCTCTTTCTGTCCAGCAAGCCCCACCTACTAATGGCTCCACAGCCTTCAAAATGGTACCATAGCTTGGGATTGAGCATTCAATCATCAGCTTGTGAGGAAACTGTAGCACCTTCCACCCCCAGGTCATCTCGGAGGGTCTCCTTGTTCCACTAGTAACCGAGATCCCCTTTCCACAATGTGGACTTCATGGTGTGCACCCAGCTCCACTCTGCAGGACCCATGCTGGGTCTTGTGTTCTCTTGCCACTGTCTTGTATTTCTCCATAGTTTCCAAACAAGAGACTCTGTATTTTCATTTAATACCAAGTCCTACAAATTATACACACAATCCTGATATTCTTCCACTTTCTTCTAGAACCTGGGTCATCTTTGAGCCTGCCCTTGACCTTAGGACCCTTCCTATTCTGATTGGTGACTATCTCTCTTATGAATTCCCACTCCCTTCTCTTACCACACTGCTAGTCTCTGACCTCCTCTAGCCTGCAGTGTTTACACGCTTTACTGTTTTTTTTCCTGTGAGAAGCCCAGAGCCTGCTATGCATTAACACTTTCATGGTTCAGTGCAGTCACCCCAGGCTTCAGCAAATCAAACAACCATGATAGCTTTCAGTTGTAGGAGGGAGCGCCACCTCTCCTCCCATTTACTGGTTTGCAAACTTGGCTGCCCTGGGAGCTTAGGTAAGTTTACTTTCAGGTTCCATGCCAGAGATGCCAACTGAAGTGACCTGGGGTAGGAGCTAGAAACTCAGAGATTTAAGAATTTTAAATTAATTGCTATTGTGCGCATGGGTGAATGGATTGCACCACTGTAACACCCTTTCTTTGGTGAATTCCATTCCCTGTTAGCAGTTTTCCTCAGCAGGTGTCCCATAGCTCTGACATCTTCAACATTTTGGGGCAATCCAGGCCTCACCTTCATTCACAGCTTTGCCCAATGTCCTTTCTAGGATTCCATGCAGGGACACCCCTGATAGAGGCCTGGCTTCGGTGGCTTTCCTTAGTCACAGAGAGTTCCATAACCCTTTTCTTTTATCCTTGACTCTAAAGCACAACTCTCTGCCAAGTTCTGCTGCTTGCTGGGGCTCAACCATGGCTCCCTTGTTCTATTACATCTTCATCAGTTTTCTGGTTTTTATGGGTTCCTTCCCTGCCTAAGCTTGACTGTCCTGTAGACCAGACTGACCTCAAACTACCTGCCTCTGCCTCCAGACTGCTGGGATTAAAAGTGTGTACCCTCAGACCTGGCTCTAAATGCTCTTTAATTCCTTTTACAGTTGGGGGCTTAGCTGGGTGGGATCATGCCCCGAGGCCACCACTTCCTTTATTCCATTCATGTCAAAATGTTATCACCTAAAACACAGGACTCAGCTCTATTCCACTTCCTGGTGCCCCCTTTCTCCTCAAATTGTACATTTTTTAATATTCCTCTATCAGCTTGTTCCTTTTCATTATAGATCTTCATAAGCGTGAACATTAATAACCATATTCCAGAGTCAATACTTGGCTGCTTTGAAATTTCCTGTGCTAACACAGTTTATCCAGAACTCTTCAATTTAGCCCCAGGCAGACTTTTCAAATAGGACAACAGGGAGCCACATTCTCTACCAAAATATCACAGAATGATATCTAGGCCATGTGCTCATATTCTTTTCTGAAACTTCTTGGGTCAGGCCCCCACAGTTCAGAGACACCACTGTATTCCATGGTCTACTAGGATGGCCCATTGAGCCCCACATAAAGTATTGAACTGCTTTTCTAACCCAAAGTCACAAAGTCTACATTCCTCCAAACAAAAACACTGTCAGGCCTATCACAGCCATACCACAGTCCCTGGTGCCAATTTCTGTCTTACTAAAACTTTTATACTGTGAAGAGACACCATGATCACAGCAGCTCTTATAAAGGAAAACATTGAATTGGGGCTGGCGTACAGTTTCAGAGGTTTAGTCCATTATCCTCATGGCGGGAAGCATGGCAGCATGCAGGCAGACATGGTGCTGGAGAAGGAGCTGAGAGGTCTACATCTGAATCTCCAGGAAGCAGGCAGAGAACTGCCACACTGGGCATGGCTTGAGCATCTGAGACCTCAAAGCCTGCCCCCAGTGACCACTTCCTTTAACAAGGCCACACCTCCTAATAGTACCACTCCCTACTGGCCTATGGGGGCCGTTTTCTTTTAAACGACCACCTGTATGAAGGGACAATAGCACTGAGCCATGCATGTGTCAACAGGTCCAGGGAAAGGAGGAGGCTGCGCCACTTCTCTCCTGTACCCCTTTCCCTCCTGCACCCCCTTTCCCTCTCTGGCACTCTGCTCACCCGCTTTACCCATGAATTTACTGTAGGCTTCTGAGAACCACAGTGCACACTCCAGGTCATGCATCCCACTTAGAACTCTTTCATTGTGTCTCACTGCTGTGCGCCCTGACCATAGGGACTAAGACACATTTGCTTTTAGTCGCCTAGAGAAGACTGGGGTTTGCTTATACACTGAGTGGTCAGGGCTGTTGGCTTCTTTTCTGAGTTTGTTTGGTTTTCTCACTCTCAACCCAAACCTCATGGCCAAGGACTTTGGATGAACAGGAGTAGGGGGTGGGAGAGACCAGGAAACTCCAGTGTGCAAAACTGGAAAGTGCTGCTAAGGGCAAAAAGAAAAGGCAGAGGATACTCAGCATGAATAGACATGGCTAAGAGCCACACTGGCATCTGGGACATCATAGGGCCATTAAGGCAAGTTCCGCCCCTAGGGGGCAGCACCCTTCCCCTTCATTTTCATACTCATCACCTTCTAGCTTCCTTTCTGTCCCAAACGAAGTCTGAGAAGCTTACAGGATCCCTAGATAACACTGATAGCAGGCCTACAATCAGGATCTCCTTCCCTTTGCGCTCAAGGCTGGTTTCAGTGAGCACACCCCTCCAGAGGTTGTATGAAGAAATGCATTGAACACACAAATTCCCAATGAGGTCTGCAACCTCACAAAGGGTAAAAACACTGCTGTAAGTTTCTAAGTGCAAAGAAAGCCCTTGCAAGCTGGACAAGTGGCCCACACCTCTCACCTAGGGTGTCTTCTGGATATTACATGTAAGGGAGCGCAGAAGAAAAGACCAGGCTGGTGGGAAAGCACCGCATGGCTTCCCTAGTTCCGTCTTGTTTTTCTAGTCTAAACTCCATGGGCTGGACCATTGCAAATGATAACTGGTGAAGGAAGTTCCTAGGACTGTTTGAGCTGCTTTTAGTGGTTATTAGTGGACCAACAGGTTCCAGTTGGCCACTTGGCAACCTCTGTGAACCTATGGCAGGAGCCACCAGGTGGCAGCAAGCCTCCCAGAGCAGCAGCCTGTGCAGGTGGCCAGCAGCCTCTTCCTTAGTGAGACATAGTAGCGAACCTAAACTGTTCTAGTTGCACCCCATCCCCTTCTCAGAGGAAAGCCTAGCATTGATTAGATACTGGGTCAGGCTAATACTGGCAGCCGAACCAGTAATAGTGACCTGCCTTCCAGAAGAGCCTTCCACCGGGTTGGCAATTTTGATCTGGGCCCCGAACATCTGGCGGATCTCATTGATGTTGGTGCCTTGGCGCCCGATTATGCAGCCGATTAAGTTATTTGGAATGGTGAGTTCAATGGGTGGTTTGAGTAGATGCATCCAAACTTGCCCAATAGCCTTTCACCGCTGGAGAGCTGGAGCCAATTCCGGCAAATCCCCTCCTGCCATGCATCATGGCAAAGTGAGACTGTTGTCTTGCCAACTGGTTCAGCTTGGCCAGAACAGTGTAGGTTCGCTCGTAACCCCCTTCTGCTGTTTTCCCATGATCCAACTGTGTGATTTCAGGTTTTAAATAGTTTGTAAGTGTTCAGTTTCTACACTTTATCATCCGCTAAGAATTTAAAGAAAAATCACATTCTCTGTTCAGCCGTTAATGCTGGGATCCATATTTAGTTTTATAAGCTTTTCCCTGTTTTTAGTTTCGTTTGGGTTTTTTTTGGCTCATGAATTTTATTTTTTGTTTGTTGATAAGAAATGTAAGAGTGGAATGTTAATAAATTTCAGTTTAGTTCTGTAATGTCAAGAATTTAAGAAATAAAAAAATGGATTGGCTAAAAATGAAAAAAAAAGACATAATGGTGTAGGATTGAATTTTGAACTTTATTTATTGTTGCTCTTCCTCACTGTTGAGGGAAGGGAGTGTACTGCCCTGGGGTCACATATTTGGTCCTTATGAAGGGCAGGTGGGAAAATCACCCTCCGTATCCGCACATCTAGAAGAGAGAAAGACATGGGGGTTGTTTCTGACAGATAGCGATTGCGATGAACTGCTACAAATACCTACCTAGCGGTTTCCTCTAACTATGATGCATTGTCTCTCTGCGGTACGTGTTGAGGCGTGGGCACCCTGAGAAGTCTGAGTTTAACTCTATGAGACTCTTGTCAGCAGTCATTTGTCCGTGTGGCAGCATCACTTCCTGTCTGACCAGCCTCCTAAGAAAGCGTCTGCTTCTTGCTTGTCAGTCCTTGATGTAAGGCTGCCTTTACATTTTACCCTATTTATTCTAATGTGTTTGTATTAGTACCCTACTGTGGTTTTATTTTACATATCGTACTGACTAATGATATACAGCATCTTTTCATCTGACAAAGTGTCAGTTCAAATATTATGGTCATTTAAAAAGTTGACCTGTTTTCTCAGGGATGAGTTTTGAGTGTGACTCTCCTCCCTTTTTCTCCCCCTCCTCTTTCCCCTCTTCCTCCCCCTTCTCCTCCCCCTCCTCCTCCACTTCCTCCCCTTCCCCCTTCCCCCTTCCCCCTTCTTCCCTCTCCTTTTTTCTTTTTTGAATTGCATTTTATTGAGTACATTGTAAGAGAGCAGCAGGCTGGGAAGTAAGTGAATTACCACCTATAGTCAAGAGTCTACTAAAGTAGATTCTAAGTACATCTTTAGTCAGATGTGTGGCAGGAGGCACTTTCTCCCTCTCTGTTACCTGCTTTTCAATCTCTTATGTATACCAAAGAGTGAAAAGCGTTGATCCTGGTGGAATCTAGTATCAGTTTTCCTGTGTGGATTATGGTTTTAGTGTCAGGAGTTGGTCTTGGTCATCTTAGCCCAGGATACTCTGTGAAGAACAAATGCATTCCATAAATATCAGGGATTTGGAGTCTCTCCTTCGGCTACTTCCTGCAGTGGCTTATAAACATCTTCTTTTGTTTTTTCCCTTACTAGTACTGCCCACAAGAACACACCCACACTCAGGCATAACAACTATGGATTTCCCATCTGACCTCTCAGCCTTCTGTCCCCAGGCCTCCCCAAGACCACAGAAGCAGCATTTTCTAAAGTATCATTTGCCGCTCAGATGGAGCAGCCGGTGCACATTTGATAGCAGAGCGCTCTGGAACATCACCGCATCCTCTGGAAGCTCATGCCCCGAATATTCTACCCCCCAAATAACAAAACTCAGTCACCTATCAACTGACATTTCAGATTTTAGGCACCAAGCCGTTTGTTTGTTTGTTTATATTTGTGCCGTGCAACATCTTCTTACATACGGAAGGAACAGATATTCTTAGAGGCTTTTCTTGAATCTAAGTGCAACTTCCTCTTCTTCCTCCTCCTCCTCCTGGATCTGATTTTAAACCAGCTCTGTTCACAGCTGGTGTAAGAAGGCAATGCCAAGGAAGAGAAGGAGAGGAGGCAGTGGCTGCTCTCAGAGTCAGGAGACTAATGAGTCATCCGGAGCACAGTTGCCTTTCCCCTCATCTTAGTCTCAGTTCACATAAAAATATTTACTTTTGCCATCAAGATGGCTCCCTGGTATTTGCCACATAAACCTGGTGACTTGAGTTTGACTTTCATCTAGATTGTACAGAGGAAGAAGAGAACAGTTGCCCTCTGACCTCCATTTATACACATACACACTGACAAGTGTACAGATGCTCACACGTATGTATGCATGCACACATTCATCATACACACTAAATAGATAAATAAATAAACACACACTTGCTATTTTTCTAAATTTATCCCAACTCAGTTTATTATAAAATACATGAGCTGTTTTATTTTTGACATAGTCCTATTTTTTGGCTGGACTTAGTTAAATGGAATAATTCCCTGAAACATAAAGGAAACTGGGCCAATGACAGAAGCACCAGAGATCTGCGTCCCCACCTAGGGAATCACCTTTGCAGAATCCACCTAGCGCAGCCATCTTGGATTTCTGGTGTCTCATGGAGGTCTCAGTTTTCCAGGAGAAGGTTTGGGTGCTAAATTTCGTTTAATTTTGGTAAATTCAAGATCTTGAAACATGAGTATTGTCTTAGTCAGGATTCTCTAGAGTCACAGAATCTCTCTCTCTCTCTCTCTCTCTCTCTCTCATTTATTGGAATGACCTTCAGACTTCAGACCAGCTCATTCAACAATGGCTAGCTGTGTGCTGCAAGTCCAAGAATAGAGTAGTTGCTCAGTCCCATAAGGCTGGATGTCTCAGCTGGTCTTCTACATATTTTGGAATCTCAAAGAAGTAAACTCCAATGTCAGTGAAACAATGGATGTCCTAGCAAGAGGAGGACAAACAGGCAAAGAGAAATATTCCTTATTCTATGTCCTTGTATAGACATCTAGCAAAAAGTATAGTCCATATTAAAGGTGTGTCCTCTTGACTCAAGATCCAAATCAAAGGTGTGAGTCTTCCTGCCTCAAAGGTCCTGACTAAAAATGGATCCACCTACTTCAAACCAAGCAGAAAATCTTTTAAAGGTGTTCCCTACATTTCTGGATTGTTTAAGCTGGCAACCAAGAATAGTACCACAAGTACCTACCTGTCTCTCGCTGCCACCCCTGTGCCAGGCAGCTGGGAGTACATGCCCTGAGCAGTTTGTGTTGCCTGCTGGATCAAAGAGACTGGATCATCAAATGACAGAAATCCGTGCTCCAGGCAAGCCAGGGGCAGTCATTTCTGTTTATTCTATTCTACGCCAGCACTGTGTGAGCCTCCCTATTTGATTATTGACTTTCAGAAAATTTAAAGGCCCATGCTTTTGAGTTGACTTTTCAAACTTCTGTTTTTTTTCAAATGAAATAGCCTGTGACATTTACAACTGACAAAATTTTAAAAGCCAGAAACCCAACCCCTGAAGAAGGGGAAAATCTGAATTCCATAGTTGTGTTTTCAAATGCTGAGTTTGTGCTTTCTCTGTCTCTGTCTCTCTGTCTTTCTGTCTTCATCTCTATCTCTCCTTTTTTTTTTTTTACAAGAACAACAAAGTATATGAAGAAACATTAAAGTATGATCTATTCAAAGGGGAAAATAGATCATCATAACTTATCCGTGAAAAGAAGATGGAAAACATAAAAGGAAATGAAAAGAAATGCTGAAGCTAAAAATCATACATAAATGAAATGAAAATCTAACTAGAGTATTTTGAAACCAGATATGAGGAAGAAAGAGAATCTGCAAACTCAAGGGTGAGGCATTGGAAATAGTCAAGTTTGAGGAATATAAGCCACATTAGAGGAAAGTGCTCAGAGCCTAAGGGATCTGTAGGTCATGAGTCAACAGAAAAATACACTCATTGTTTGAGTCTCAGGGGATGAGAGAAAGGGGAAGAGAGGATGTCTAAAGAGCAATGACTGAAAGCTTCCCACACTTGATGAAGGACATGAATATAAAGAACCATGATGCTGACTTAACTACAAGTGTGATGAGCTTAGGTCTCACAAAGATGCATTACAGCTGAACTTTCAGAAAAGAGTGATAAAGAGAAATTTGAAAGCAGGTGGAGAGAAGTGACTGATCAACTACAAAGGACTCTTGATCATGAGACATTTCTTATCAGAAGCTTTTGATCTGATGATGAATTCAACCTTCTAGAAAGAGGAGGAACTGTTGATCAAGAATCTTATACCCAGCAAAACTACCCTTCTGTAGTGCTAACTCAGCTCAGATAAAGGTGCCTGCCACCCAACCAGATGACCTGAGTTCAACCTGGTGAAAAAAAAAGACCGGACCCCTGAAAATTGTCTTTTGACGTTCATATACGCTCTAAACACACACACACACACACACACACACACACACACACACACACACGCACGCACGATAAATAAAACGTATTTTTAAAAAGTGAGAGAGATGGTAAGACATTCCCAGAGAAACAAAAGTTAAGGGAATTCATTAGTCTCATCCTGCAAGAAGTTCTAAATGAGGTCCTGAAGGTCAAAACGGAAGGTCTAACCATAACTCAAAGACAACAAAGACATACAGACCTCAAAAGATGAGTGTGACCTAGAATTATTAAAGCAACTTATAACAGTGCTGTGAAACTATATCCTTATTTCTGCATAATTTGAAATGTTAACGATCACTCTAGATGCTATCATAATTGCAATTTTAGTTTATAAACTATACACTCTTCTTAATAATTTAAGGGATTTAAAACCTTTAAGATTAAAATTTTGTAATTTTCTTGGAATTACAAGTTATAAAATGCAATTTGGTGACATTTAAGAACTGAAGACAAAGGGACAAAGGCATTAAAAACAGTATATGCATATTATTAAAGTTAAGTTGGGATAAATCAAAATTAGAATGGAATATGTTTGGACTGTTAAACACAATTTTAATGTCAGTATAAAACAGCTAAATAACATATGCAAAAGAAAATAATAAATCTATACCTTGTGCTGTAAAAATTCAATTGAAGAAGATAGACCGTCAGAAAATGAGGGACCAGATGCTATAAATGATGTGAGAAATGAATAGCAAATGTACAGAATTAAGTCCAACATCATCTATGATTATTTTGAATGTATTTTTCTGAATGAAAAAGAAAATATGACCCAATAATGTGCTGTCTGTGTACACAAAACGACAGTAGATTAAAAGTGAAAGCTTTACGATACCTTCCTGAAAATACTAACTGAAGTATGAGGACAACTATACTCACAGTCATCAAAGTGCTCTGGACCTGTAGAGAGGCAGTAGAGGAGCCGAGCAAGGCCTCAAATCACTGAAATCAAAACTAGAATTGGAGACAGTGCCACCTGTTTCACAGACACACACTATAAGTTAGTACATTGGACAGTTACATACCTACCAGCCAACTCCATAACTAGAATAGGTGGAAGAGCATCTCAGACATGCCACACTATTGAGACTCAGCCCAGAACAACTAAGAAATTGGAATAAACCTATAGCTGTGGTCAAGACTGAGTCAGCAAATCTGGAAAAGAAAGACCTGATACTCCACCAATGAACTCCATTACAGTATTATGTTTTTATATTTATTTTTATTTTATATTATGTGTGTTGAGTATTATGCCTGAATGAGTAACTGTGCACCCAGTACCCTTGGAAGCCAGAAGAGGGTATCAAATCCCCTAGAACTGGAGTTACACATGGTTGTGAGCAACCAGGTGTGAGCTGGGAATCAAATCCAGTTCTCTGGAAGAGCAGCCGGTGCTTTTAGCTGCTGTATCATTTTCCAGCCTCTCCCCCATCACAATCTCCATTCAGAAAAATGACTGACACCAATTTTTCTCTTTTTCAAAGAAGAGAGTGAGAAAGAGAGAGAACAACTTTCCAGCTTGTTTTATAAAGTAGCCTTACCCTGAAATCAAAGCTAGCCAAAAATGCTACAACAAAACACAAACCATTATCCTTTATAGCATTGCTGTAAACACCCCCAATCAAGAAAGTGGAGCTGGAATTCACAGTGTGAATGGCCGTGCATCGTCACCATGGGGTTCATTACTGGAACCCAGGATGACTCAGCCTTACAACGTCAATCAATATGATAAACCATGTAACAGAAGGAAGGAAAAGAAAAAAATGCATGATTATAGAGTCTGTGAGCGAAACCGTGCTCCCCCAGATCAGAGCATGGATTCATCAGCACCAAGCATGGGGTCCTCCACTCTTCCTGATTCACCCTCAGTAAGGCTGCTGTTGAACGCACTGAAGACAGGATCACAGTCTTCTGAGAACACTGAGCTTTCCAAAATTGGTCTTAACTATGAATGTTATAAACCAGTTATTTAAGTATCCTTGCATTCATAGATATTCTAGACATTTGACATGGATGAAGATAGGCAAAGCTGTCTAACTTTGTGGACTTTGTATATAAAGTACTTAGCTTTATAAACCACATTGGAAATCACTTTCTTTTCCATGTAGAGACTATTCTTGTTCCCCACAGTTTCCATTGTATTTTGTGTGCACACACCTCTCTCTTTCTTTCTCTCTCCCCCCTCCCCCTCTTCCCCTCTTCTCACCTACGCTTTCAGATTCTCTTTCACACTTTTCAGATTTCCTTCTCTTGTTGCTGAGATAACCTTGGCTGTTTTAAAAGGAGAGCTGTCATTGGGGGTCAGAGGAGCGCAATGGTGGGGATAGGTTTGGGGCTAAGGAAGCACAATTGAGTTTCCTTCTTGAGTTCTCTCTCAGGCCCCTGTGCTTGAGCAGAGTGACTGTGCAGGGAGCACTCCTCATGCCAGGAGCTCCGTGCTCCCCATTCCTTATCCAGTTAAATGATGGAGGCCAGGGAGGGGAGCAGGTCTGTCTGAGGGAAAGGTGACCTCTGGGTCTTCTCAGTGATTCCAGGGTGAGGAGCAAACATCAGGGTCTGAACATGCTGACTTGGGAAAGTAGCTATGGTGAAGTCCAGGCCAATGGCTGATTGTTGTGGGATGCCAGACTGGGGGGGGGGCTGTTAATAGAATCTTGAAAGAGTGAGTGCACTTCTCCACATACATTCCTGTGTATTCCCCTTTTGAAATTCAATGTTCATTGAGTCTGTTGCCTTTGAATCTATTCCTTTTCTTCTTCTCTGCTGAGGTATTTTAAAGCTAATTCTACATTCAAAGTAACCCTTTGCTTCATGCTAAAGTAAGCATCTTTGGAAATGCAGAGCTGTGTCTCCTAACTACGTTGCTTTGATCATGCTTAACAGCACTAATCAACATCTTATGTCATCAGGCTTCTGATCATAGGGAAATTATTTCCATTTCTAGTGGGACATAGGGTCCTTTTGTGAGGCTGTATCATTGGCCATCGCATCCAAAGTGCTGTTCACACATTGGGTAGAGTTCAAGGCAAAAATTAATCTTCCCAAAGACCAGCGGTGGTACTTGGAATGTCTGAGTAAGGACAAAGGCCTGTGGCCTCCAGGACTCAGGTCTTGATGGGCCTGGAGTGTTTTTCCCTGGAGAGACTTGGCCAGTGGGAGGTAGGGTTCTCACATGTTTAAAATGCAAATACTTCAAGCACTCTAGCACACTATTAATGAATGTAAGTGGGTATAAAGCAAAACCCCTACCTCAAATGGCTAGTCTGGATGTTGGGGGAAGGGTATAGCTCTCTTTACTCTTGTCACTGGGGGTAACTCATGGCTCTAATTATCCTACAGTCCCATAGCTGTGGCTCCTTCTTCCTCACGTCCATGCTGGGGAGGCAGGTGGCTTCTGGACAGCCAGAGACATGGCCACCTGGTCTGCTCTGCTTCACTTGTCTGCACCGAGGAAGAGGCAGGGCTCAGTAGGAAGTGCTCACAACTCTGCAAAGCTTCTTGTTATTACACTTGGTTTCCTGTTATGCAGAGATGTGGAGAGAGAGAGAGAGAGAGAGAGAGAGAGAGAGAGAGAGAGAGAGAGAGCTATAGCAACTGAAGCCGACCCAGAAAAGGCAATGGAGCTCACAGTCCCAGGAAACATGAAAGCCCCCAAAATGTGAACAGTTCAAAGGGGTTCAGGGAGGCACCATTGACTAAGAATTTTCCTGAAGGCTGGAAGACTTTGGAGACTGAGTCTTGTTCCTAGCCTGAGTTTTTGGAGCTGCTAAATGGGTAAATGAAGCAGAAAGCACATACACACACACACACACACACATACACACACACACACACACACACACACACACACACACTTACTCTCTCTGTCATCAACCTTCATGCTACCATGGAGACAATATCTGTGCCTGGCTTTTCTGTTAGAATTCATCACTATCGATACCAAATTCCTTTCTAAGGTGGGTTCTGCTCTTTTCAGTTGTTGTGGTCACCTGACTAGCATTAAAGACATCAGATGTAGAAAACGAGGTACACTCCAGTTCTGGGCACTGAAGACAAAGCATTCAGAGAACAATTGTTTCATAAATCTGTTCTCAAGGGTGAGTGTCTGGGAAAGGTTCCTGTGTGAGTGTAGAGCACAGAGTGGACATCTCTGTGCTACCTCTAGTCTCACAGCTCTTCTGTGATGCTCTTCACACTGAAGTGGAAATGGAATTATCACGACTTCCTTGGCTGTTTGCAGCAGGAGACAGCAACCCCAGAAGCTTCCCCTGAGCTGGGTTAGCTCAGCCCTCTCCTTCCCACTCTACGCCCACAGTAGGCGTCAATCAGCATCTTCGTGGTTCTTCTAATGAGCTTGGGCAGTGAGTGAGCTGGTAAGATCAGCAGGATTGCCTAATATGTCCATCTTCCTGTTGGTGTCAACAAAGCCTGGGTGGTAGGTTTGAGGTTTCAATACTATTTTTCTGTCAGTGTTTTTTCAAGGCCTGATGAGTGTCACATATGACACACTGGGCGGAAGTGGAAGTAGAAGCATGAGGTTGTTTATACATAATGCTTGAAGCAACTTGGGTGGTGACCGACGGCTTGAGTCTGTCCCCCAAAGTTCACACATTGGGAATTTAGTCTGCAGTGCAGCAGTGTCTGGAGGTGGGGCCTCACGAGAGGAGATTATGTCACATGGAGGGATGTCTTTATCTGGAGATTGTTACAAAAGTGACTCCAGCCCTCTCTTGTTTGCCTGCTCCTTCCTCTAGCCCTTTCTTTCCATGGGGGCAACCGTAGCTCAGAGGCCAGTGCCATGTGCAGCCTTCAGAACTATAAACCAAGTGATCTCTGATCTGGGTGAATTACTCAGCAAGTGTTCTGTAAAGCGGCAGAGGCAAAGACCAGGAGCTTCCTGTGGTCGGTCCCATGGCTTTATTCTACCCAGAGGAGGGATGGGCTGTCTGCCCTCCGCACGCTTTCTTACTCTATAACCGCTTGGATTTGTAATGTGGGCAGCTCTATTCACCACAGGATGCTGTTCCTTTCTGGGTCTTGTGCCCTGACTATGGATATCTTGCTTTAGAATCACTAGTTGGAGATGATCACTAGCTAGCGCTGTAATTCAGACCCTTGTTGTTAAGGTGGAGGTTGCACTCAGGTACTACCTAATGAAGGACTGGTCTGTACACGGGAATAACGGAGACCTGCACTGTAGCAGGTATTTGTAAGGCCTTGCTGTGTTGAGTAGCTGACTGTTATTACTGGAGTAGGCATAAATCCTTCCACCAGCCATCACCTGCACTGCAACAAGTGAACACACCCAGAAGCCCCACAAACAGAAAAACGTGCCATTATTTGTTAAAAATATAAAGCCCCTTCATGGTAATTGCCAACACATTCTAAAATGTTTATTCTTTCACTAAATACTCACCAACGATTGTCTTCTGACCAGACAATCATTGCAGGCTATATAGTATTGTCTCTGTGTGACACTCACTCTGTGGCCCTTTCTGTGTGACACTTATTCTTTGTTACTCTGTGGGTGGCACTGTCTCTGTGTGGCACTATCTCTGTGTGGCACTCTCTTTATGGCACTTCACTGTGTGGCACTCTCTGTGTAGCATTCTCTGTGTGATACTCTCTTTATGGCACTTCACTGTGTGACACTCTCTGTTTGGTGTTCTCTCTGTGTGGCACCCTCTGTGTGGTACTCTCTGTGTGGCACTCTCTTGTGACACTCACTGTGTAGCACTGTATGTGGTACTCTGTGTGGCACTGTCTCTGTGTGGCACTCTGTGTGTGGCACTTTCTTTAAGGCACTTCACTGTGTGACACTCTCTCTGTGTTGGACTGTCACTGTGTGGCTAAGCATTCTTGTTCTCTAGTTCCACCCCGTCACTTTGGGCTCCTGAGAGTTTCTGGAGGATGGGTGGTACACAGCCTCAGATCTGACACTGACCTGCTGTCTGTCAAGAGCTCAGCAATGTGGGTTGTGTGAGCAGTGGGGAGGCTAGCGTACCTAAGGTATACAAACTCCAAGCCTCACAGAGACTCCTGGCTCCTCCTTGTTCACTCTACACTCAGCCTGTGTGTCCACTCTCAGAGGCATCTCTTAGGGGGTCCTTTCCCACCAACACTTTCTTAAACCAGGCCCATCTGGTACAGCGGGCATACTGTGTGGTGTCCTGCGAGCCTGCCACTTCCACCCTCCTTTTATCCCTCACTTTCCTCAGTGCTTCATCTCATTTGATACTAAATCAACTACATATTTATAATGATGCTGTTTACAGCACTAGCTTCTTTTCAACTCTTGTGTTTTAGAGCTAGGCACCAGCTGAGACACGTCCATTATCATGTTAACTCCTGTCAGTTAATCAGCCACAGAGTGCTTCTGACACTCAGTCTTACACGGAGAAAAAAACAAATTGTAGAGCAGATAGAGACTCAGCCATGGCCACTGTCACAGAAGTCTGTATACCTTGCTACCTCATTCTGCTGGCTCTGCACTGGAGGCTGGACTGGGGGCCAGGATATGAGATGAGCAGGGACAAGCACAGAGGCAGCGTCCTCATTCTGCTACACTGCAGGTGGAGAGGGAGACAGAGGAAGAAAGCTGCCACGCATGGTAAACGCTGCACCACATACCTGTCCCCGGTGAGAAGGGGACGGGGCTGGAGAACTACTAAGTTCAGATACTGGGCCTTCTCATGGAGGTTCGGCCTGATTTGAGTCTTAAAGGGTGGGCAAGAAGTATTATGAGAAAATCAGTGCAAGGAACACACTGTCCTGCAGGTTGGATGTAGAGAAGAACAGAAAAGCCACAAAGACTCCAGGTATTATGTGAGCAGCGTATTGAGGCTTGATCTTCTAGTTGTGAGCCATAGAGGCTCATGGGAGATTTGTAGTCAGGAGACAAACATTAGTCTGTATCTAAGAAGGTCATAACATCAGCAACCTCATCTCTGCTGACTGTAGGAGCCACGTCCTGTTGGGTCAGTCATAGAGACAGTCATAGGACTATAGCCGTATAGAGGCCAGAGAAAAGCAGGCTGGGATATGAGTGAACATAGGGAAGGGTGGTGAATCTGACTAGCAGCGTGGTAAACTTGAGAATTTCCCTCCAATCCCTGTAAGCAGCCAGGCGAATGGATCTGCAACTTATTAGAGAGGTCTGGAGGGGAGCCATAAGAATTCTCCTCCCATTTCTAATTTGTCCAGACAGGTTTCCGCAGTGATACTCAGCTCATAGTGAGAAAATACCAGCAGCTCCTCCCAGCCTTATGAATCCCCTCCTCACATTTATAGACAGCCCCAATGCAGAGCCTCGACCAGGGCGACTGGAGAGCATAGAGTGAGATGCTGCAGAGGGGGCCCCTAGGAAAGTTTGTGGTTATTTTTCAGGTCAGTGGGTCAGCAGATGGGAAGACGAGGAGGAAGTGGCAGTGTCTCTGAGACGACTTCTCTGCTCATACTTCCTTCTTTAATTTTCTCTTGTTCCAACTTGGGGCAAAAATAAGCTAACTTCTGCTGTAGAAATAAAACCCAGGGTTCATGGTACACCTCCTATTTCCCTTCTCTTACTGCCAACCCGGCTACACGCTACATCTTCTATTTCTCTTTTACTGCAGACTAAAATTCGGCATGAACAATTTAATTGCACAACATGGCCTTTGTAGTCCTCTGGTGTCAGTGACAGATAATGGCTGCCTATTTCCTCTTAGAAGAAGGTTGAAGCTACACCCAAGGCCACCTCTCTGAGCCACTAGGCCTGCCAGCTACTGAGTGTTTGATGGAAATGTATATTTACTTAATTCTACTTATCTTAATCCATTTAACTGACCACACCCAGTTACAGTGACTGCTGTGTTGTCTAGCACAGTGCTAGCTAGCCAGGGCTTGGTCTTCTTCTCTCTTCTAGAGTAAGGGTACATCTCTGGACCCATGGAAACCTCAACCCGCTCTTGCTTCTGGGGAATTCTACAAACACTGAGTAGCTGGAGTTTCAGCGTTTGTAGAATTGTCCCCTTCCCTTGGCCCCCTATAGCCTGATCTGTAGCCCATGCCGAGTTCATCTCTCCTCCCTGAGAGGATTCCTAACCAGGAGTGTGAAGACCAGTTCACAGCCAAGCTTGTCATTATAACCCTTGTGATTGCGAGGAACTAACCATTGGCAGTTGCAGATCACTTACGAAGAGGGACTGTTCAGAGAAGTAACAAGGAATGTGAGTCAAAGCCGAGACCCATCAGGCTGCTTCTTCCACACTTGGACCATCCATGAGAGCTCTGCCTGGTAGGCCAGGACTGGGATAAGATGGGACAGGAATCTCCTCGGCTGAGTAGCTGGCTCACTGCGCCCCAGCTGCCCTGTTCCCCATGACTGGGGTCAACTTCTAGCTGTATATAATGTGTACAGATCTCTCCACATGCTCTAACTTACAGTGGGTGACCCTGGACACATGGCCATACCGAAGATGGGGGGATGACAGCAGGCACTAAAGAAACGTTGGCTCTATGATATACAGTGAGTGATGTCACTTTAGGCGCTGTCTTGGTGCTGTGCTGCCTTCCTGTCACATGGCTGTCACGTCCTCTTTGGGTCGTATTTAAGAACACCTCCCACCTTCCCCAGGTCATTCTTCAGGGAACAGGTGTTTTTAGGGATGATCATTTGGGGCTTGGTTATTGTTTGTTTTCACCATAAAGAATCATGAAATTTCCTCAGAACTAAGTATAGAAGAACACCCTAGTCACTGGGTTCCATGTTTACCAGATTACCTCTAATCTACAGTGTCTTTCTGGTCTCTGTGAATCCCCGTTTCGTTTCTGGATGCTTCTGACATCTTCCACTTCTCTTGCCTCTAGCAATGATTCTAATAATGTCTGTGGGATTCTGGGAGTGGCTCAAGAGACCTAAATCCTCATAGACACATGTGGCCTTTACCTAATTTTTTCCCCTTTCCACGTTGGTTCTATTTGGTTCTATGGATGCTCTTCGTCACTCTGCTGAAAGAAAGGGGTCCTCTTCCCATGTCTGACGTTGCTTCAGATGAGCAGCCATAAGAGTTGCTCTGGGGGCGAGAGATGGCTCAGTAGTTAAGAGCACTGACTGCTCCTCCGGAGGTTCTGCATTCAATTCCCAGCAACCACATGGTGGCTCACAACCATCTGTAATGAGATCGCATGCCCTCTTCTGGTGTGTCTGAAGACAGCGACAGTGTACTTACATTTAATAAATAAATAAATCTTTTAAAAAAAAGAGTTGCACCGGGATGGGCTTATACCAAGGCCATTAGAGCAGAAGGGGACACCGCTGATAACCTCACTCTTCATCTTCTTCCAAGTGTTTTGTGTGAAGGACACACTCACTTTTGTCCATGTGTACCTTCTCCCTAGTAGTAGGAGATACACCCCCCCCCCACGTAGAAAGATACAATGTTGCATAGTCTTTAGTCCTCCATTCAGGTCTACTCCTCCTTGTTGCTCCACAGCCAATGCCTATCCATCATCTCACCATCCTAGTGGGTCCTTGGAGTAAGTGGTCAGCCCCAGGGAAAGACTCTATATTGTAGACAGCTGAGAAGAAAGATAGAAAATACAGATTTAGGTCCTTTCTTTCTTTTTTGGTGAGGGTGTCAAGACACAATGATACAAAATGATCTCTTTACAAACCAAATGGCCATCAATCTGACAACTTATCTTCCACGGCCACTGTCTATACGCTTTCCCGTGCCGATGGCTGTCCAATGCAAGGCTCAACCAAGCACGTGCTGCAACTCTTCCCATTCCCTAGTGGGAGTTAAGGAATGAAGCCGTAACTGTCTTATAGGAACACAGAGTGGTTGCAGGGGTGGAGGGCCCAGTTGGGTGGAGTCCCGTGCACACAGTCCTGTTGTCCTCTGCATTATGCAGAAGACAGCTTTTGATACAGCTGGAGTCAGTGGAGATAAGACTACCATTCCGTGTAAAGTTCTGGTGCTCAGAAGGATGCCGTGGACATGAATAAGGCCTGAGAGCTCAGGGCTTAGGAGCCAGGGAAACAGGAGTCCAAAGCACCAGGGAGATGTCTCCGGTTAAATGTGCTAAGGGTGAGGATGAGTGAAGATGGGAAATCTGAGCTTGCAGTGAGAGAGAGAGATGGAGGACATGCTCAAACATGGTCTCCATCCTTATAGCTGGATGTAGTCACCTGTTGACAGAAATAAGTGTGAGCACACGCCTGAGTGTGGTCAGTGGTTTCTGTGTGTGGAATCTGAGGCCTAGAGAAGTATCAGTCAGAAACAAGGAAAGGACAGGCCTCTCGAGTCAGTTGAGACAAAGGATGAGTGTACTGGCCATTTTTGTGTCAACTTGACACAGCTGGAGTTATCACAGAGAAAGGAGCTTCAGTTGAGAAAATGCCTCCATGAGATCCAGCTGTAAGGCATTTTCTCAATTAGTGATCAAGGGGG
This sequence comes from Mus caroli, assembly GCF_978045245.1. Taxonomy (NCBI): domain Eukaryota; kingdom Metazoa; phylum Chordata; class Mammalia; order Rodentia; family Muridae; genus Mus; species Mus caroli. The sequence goes on from NW_028227262.1 coordinate 61,823,906, forward strand.
AGAGGCCCCTTGTGGGTGGGACCATCTCTGGGCTGGCAGTCTTGGGTTCTAAGAGAGTAGGCTGAGCAAGCCAGGGGAGGCAAGCCAGTAAAGAACATCCCTCCATGGCCTCTGCATCAGCTCCTGCTCCCTGACCTGTTTGAGTTCCAGTCCTGACTTCCTTTGGTGATGAACAGCAGGATGGAAGTGTAAGCCGAATAAACCCTTTCCTCCCCAACTTGCTTCTTGGTCATGATGTTGTGCAGGAATAGAAACCCTGACTAAGACAAATTGGTACCAGCAGAGTGGGGTATTCCTGTGACAACCTGACCATGTTTTGGGGAGGACTGTGGAAGGACTTTGGAACTTTGGGCTTGAAGATCCATTCGTTGTTAAGAGCTCTGTCAGATGTTGTGTAGGAGCTTGGAAGATAATGTTGAGAACAGTGCAGAAGATGGAGGTCTGGTTTGTGAAATTTCAGAGGGAAAATTAAAGACTCTTTTCAGGGCAATTGCTGTTTTGATTGTGAAGATTTTGTAGTTCTGGTTAGCTGGGGCTGAAGAATCAGCTGTGATTAACAAGATACCAGAACTACTAAAGCAAAAACTTTGCATTACTGGGACTATTGATGCTGGTTAGCTGGAGCTAAGAAATTAGCGGTGATTAAGAAGAGACCAGCATCGTTGAGGTGACATCTTCTGGGAAGTGTTTTCTGAAAGCACAAGGAGGCTGTGTTCCAGAGATAGGCAAGGTTGTACTCCTTCTGCAGTGGGACTTGGTAATGTGTAAGGGTCACCCAGGTGGTACTGGTTTTGAAGGCATGAAGGGGTCATGCATAGCAGCTGAGGCTCGGCACTGTGAGAGGCCATTGGTGAAGGTGCAGCCTCAGTTGCAATTGAAGGCCCAGGACTGAAGGGGTCGTGCAGTGTTTTGGAGATGCCAGTACCATGAGATGACCACCAAGAGCAGCAGCAGCAGTGGAGTACAGGCATCTGGAGCCTAGAGGACGACGTGTGTGCTACAAAGGGCATGGCTGGAGAAGTGACCCAAGCCCTTGGAGGAGCCCAGAAGTTTGTGAGTTGGATCCCAGATGTTGGATGGTTGGAGATCGATTTTTGCTTTGATTGTGACTGTGCCCTGATATTTTCCCTCTTGAAGAAACTGTTTTAGTGGAGCCCACAGTTAAGAGACTTTAATTGTAAAAAGACTTTGGATTTTAAAAGAGATGGATATTTTAAATAGATTGAAAATTTAAGAATATGTAAAGACTGTGGGACTTTTAAAGTTATTTAGATCTTGGGGATGAATACGAATGTAAAGGTTGAGGCTTACTAGTGATGTGTTTGTGTGTCAAGTTGACAAGGGGTCAATTGTACTGGCCATTTTTGTGTCAACTTGACACAGCTGGAGTTATCACAGAGAAAGGAGCTTCAGTTGAGAAAATGCCTCCATGAGATCCAACTGTAAGGCATTTTCTCAATTAGTGATCAAGGGGGAGAGGCCCCTTGTGGGTGGGACCATCTCTGGGCTGGCAGTCTTGGGTTCTATAAGAGAGTAGGCTGAGCAAGCCAGGGGAGGCAAGCCAGTAAAGAACATCCCTCCATGGCCTCTGCATCAGCTCCTGCTCCCTGACCTGTTTGAGTTCCAGTCCTGACTTCCTTTGGTGATGAACAGCAGCATGGAAGTGTAAGCCGAATAAACCCTTTCCTCCCCAACTTGCTTCTTGGTCATGATGTTTGTGCAGGAATAGAAACCCTGACTAAGACAGATGAGGAAGAACTTGATAACTTAGCCATGTTATTCACGGCTCAGGGATCAGCTGAAGCTAACTAGAGGCACATGAGGTAGAGGCTTTCCTTTGACAGAAGAGCAGAGCATAGGCACTTGGTATTAGCAAGGACAGAGCACCAGTGCAAGGTCGAGGCTTTGCAGAGCAGTAACTGATTGGAAGGTCACTGTTGAGCCAGCTAGAGAAGAGAGAAGGCAGGTGTTAGAAGAAAGGGCCAGCTGGAAACCAGGGTGATGAATGGGTCACTCTGGAGATACAGGAAGGAGGGAGCCAGTTGTTCTGGGTGGGGGTCACCATGGGGATGCAGGTCAAGACCCAAGCAAATGATAGAACTCTGTAGGAAGCTAAAAGACAATTATAGCAGGCAGTGGGTGGAAGGATCTGGCCTCAAGTCCTGCTTCTGCTTCTGTTAGTGTTGGCAATCTAACTAGAAATGTAAGACAGCTGTACCATCCAAAGCCCTCAGCCCAGCAGAGTGAGGCAAACACAGTGGACAGGGGACTGGAGGGCATGAGATGACGCTTGGCCAGAAACTTTGCGAGGTACCTAGCTCTTGTAGGCTGACATGTGAGTATGGTCTGTTGGAGAGACCCTGTTGGGCAGAGAGATCCAAGCTACAGGCTGGCTTCCCAGAATGGCTATAGAGGAAAGCCAGGCACTTTCCGGCGGTCTCTGCAGCTGTGTGGACCTTACTCTAAGCACAGAGAGGGGCATTATTTTGTCCCCTGTCAGATACTCCCACGCAGGAAAAGGAAGCACCTTCCGTCAGATGCTGTGGCCACTTCCTCTTCAGAGGCTCCAGCCAATCTCCGCTGTGCAGCAGGCAGGGCCGGAGGCAGCTGGACGGCAGGAGCTGGTCGTCAGTTGGGCTCCTTTCAGGAGCAGGACCCTGTGAGGTGTGGGGGACAACAGGGTTTCCTCTCAGCCTCCCCCACCCCTACCCCCTCATTCTTGACTTTGTGTTTTATTTCCCTCTGTCAGCCCGCCTATCTGTTCCTCTCCATAGCTCGGTCGAGGAGTGTGATGACCGGGGAGCAGATGGCGGCCTTTCACCCACCCACCACTCCCAACCCCCTGGAAAGGCCAATTAAGATGGGCTGGCTGAAGAAGCAGAGGTCCATCGTGAAAAACTGGCAGCAGCGGTACTTTGTGTTGAGAGCTCAGCAACTCTACTACTACAAGGACGAAGAGGACTCAAAGCCACAGGTACCTGCTGGGTGTGTGTCCCTGCCTCAGGCCCAGAGCACTGGGGCCTGCTTCAGGCAGGGACCCACTGCTGCTTTCACTCCTACAGGCCCTGGGATCAGACATGTCCACCTGGGGCAGTGTTGTGGCCTCGTTGCGATTTTCTCTATGTTTCCTGGATATGAGGATGGCAGAAACGTTCTCACTAGCACAATGTGGTTTCTGGGGCATCTCAAGTCCAGTCTCATACTATAAGGGTGGCACTGAGATGGTAACCCATCATGGTAGCTTAAGAGACCTGATTTAGGTACTTTGGGGGGGGCTGGTCAATAAATATGTACTGAACAAGTATTATTTAATTCCAAACGCATAATATTCTCATTCTAGTTACGACTCTAGACCCTTGAAGTAAATCAGTAAGTAGAGTAGGGGAGTATGTAGTTGTTAGAAAAGATGAGTTAGGTGAGAAAGGAGAAGAATCTGGTGAGAGAGACGTTTGGGAGACACGTTGCCATTTTAAGTGGGTTGTGCAGGCTGACTATGCAGGTCGTGGCAATGCTAAGGAGGGGTTTCTTGGTGGATCTCTGGGACAAGAACCTCCTGAGCAGAGGGAATAGACAAACAGGCTAGTGGGGCACATGTGACCTGTGGGAGCAGCCCCCGGGGGTCTGGTGGCCGGGAACAGAGGGGTAGAGGTCAGAGAAGTGAGGTCAGGGGTCAGGTTGTGAATATCGCTGAAAACACTCGGGCAGTTACACCAAGTGTCACGGGAGCCACTGCAGGGTTCTGAATAGAGGAGAGACAGCCATTATTTTGCTGTAAACAGATGGTTCTGTGTGCCCTAAAACAAACTGATGTTGGAGCGGAGAGCACAGGGCACAGGTGGTATGGGTAAGTGCTTACAGTGTTAGGAATGCCAGAGGGAGCTGGGGGCTGAAGGTCAGCGGCCAAGTTCAGGATATACTCTGAGAGTAGAGGAACAGAGTCCCCATAAGGGTGAGGATAGGTCTGCAAGATGGCTTTCATCTCCAGTTTAGGCCCGGGGCTCTTTGCCCTCTCCTCTATGTTAATACTCATGATGGGGAGTGAGGGTGGGACAGGCCACCATGAACCATGACTGTGGGATCCCGAGTATAAACTGAGATCTCTAACACCCAAGACGGCTGCATACCCACTTAGAGTTCACATCCGTGACAGTGGAAGTGGGGTGGAAGGGCTTTACTAGAGTTTACTAGAGAAACAGACTCCGGCACTTAGGAAGGTGATGCTAACACGTACATGGATGTTGAGGTGGCTAAGCAGATGAACGGACAAGCAGATGGGTGGAACCAAAATGAAGCAGTCTCTGAGACTCCACCGAGCCAGGCTTTTGCGGACATCTGTGTGTGGTGGCTGGACTTCCTGTTCTTAATGAGTAGCTTGAGAGGCAGTGGCATTTTAGTCACCCAAGCCCACGGAAAGGGCCGCTGGGTAGTGGCTGTCTCTGTGCAGTGCGGAAAGGGAAAGGTGTTTCCCACAGAACGCTGAGTTCTGTCCTGGTGCTACAATTCCTGTTACCTTTTGCGGACCCTCCTTCCTTGTTTAAAACAAGACAATACTGCCTGGCCTGTGTTTGTCACATAATCTAATAACGTAAAACACACACAAAAACCTGTTCTGTAAAAATGAACTAGTAACAAGGGGTAGAAAAGTCACATACATGGGAGTTCTGGCCCCTTCCCTTGTAAGAAATTCCCGGCTTCTCAGGACCAAGTTGCCCGGGAATGAGTAGGCAGTGTTCTTTAGTCCTCAAGGATGGCTTGTTTGTGTGAGATCTGGGAACATTGTAACCAAGCAAGAAGGCAAGTGAGGAAACCACAGGGCCCCCTTCCAGGGGGCTAAAACAAACATGCTCATTTCAGATCGAAAACTAAAAGTTTCAGAGATAGATGGCTAGTCCTTATAAAGGATTTATTTTGCTGTGCGTTGCTGGGTATATTTGATTATAAAGGCTGTACTGTGTACTGTAGGAAATTTAAGACAAACAAAATATTCATAATCTCATCAAGCAATAGCTGCCTCAATCCAGCAGTCCCTGTCCTCAGATACTTAGAAAGTCATCCTGTGAGTGAGTGTGAAATAAGGTTCTGATTTAGTAAAAGTGGCAATAGGTCACAGATATTGTTCTTTAGTGTTGACTATTATTCTACAATGTAACCAATGATCATGGCAATTAATATATTGTATAAAGTTTCTGAAATTAAAAAAAATAATTTCTTACTGTTGGAAAATATTATCACAAACCAGAGCTAGAGGCTATCTTTTAATCCCCACAATCCCCATTATCTCATTGAAATAGAGATAATCTACTTAATGTTCTATTAACTACACTATCATTTGTTACCACTTGGGGAGTCCCGAAAACATCTAGAAATGAGCTGGGAGTTATAGTTGCAGGCTAGGTTCCTGAAAACAAGGAATGCTCCACTCCCACATTCCTCGATGTGGGTAAAGACTTGACTGGGAAACACACTTCTGCAGAAAGAGCCGATGAAATGGCAGCTGCCCGAGTGGGCTTAGGGGAGCTGCTACTGTAAAGCTACCAGGATGGCACAAGGGAAAGACTGGCTTATTTCATAATTAAAAGTCAATGTAAGAAAATAAAACTCCCAATAATAAATGGAAAACCGTGTGTGTATATTTGGTAAACAATATTTTATATTTATCTTAATATTTAAAGTATTCTAAAATTGTAAGAAAAATTCAAACCAAACGGTAGGAAAATGGCTAAATTTACCAAAGAAATGCAATGGGCAATAAACATGTATTAAAACTTTGATCTCAGTGATAATTAGTGTTACACAGTGCTCATGAGTGAGCCACCATCCTCTTGTCAAAGTGGGAGAACACCTGGAGGACATGATGTCCTTTTATAGAGGACCTTTGTCCCACATCTGGATGTGCAGGGATTTAACCGAACAGGCCTGTCCGTGGTGGGCTAGTAAATGCTTAACAACAGGCTGTTTGATGGCAAGTTTGTTTCTGTGTAGAATTTGCCAATTTCTGTGGCCTAAATGTTCATGTCACGATTGATTCAAAGTACTGCACGAGGGCTGGGAAGATGGCTCAGCAGAGCTCTAGCTGCTCTTCCATAGGACCCAAGTATGATTCCTGGAGCCCATGTGGTGGCTCACTGTCTGTATCTCCAACCCCTCTAATGGTTCCACAGGCGGCAGGCATGCGTGTGGTACACAGCTATACACGCAGGCAAAACACTCATACACATAAATCAAAACTGAATTAAAAAATAATCAAAATACTGTGACATACTGTCATTGATGCCAGGAGCTCAGTGTTATATAAACTTTCTACCACAGAGATAAATCACACCACAGGCATAAAAAGATGTGGTAAAGAACAGGAAATGACAAGTTTGGGATAACATTATCTTTGTATCTCCTTACTTTTAAAATGATGTGGGGTAGCTGTGTGCGTATGAGTACAGGTGTCCAAGGACCCCGAAGACATCAGCTTCCCTGGAGCTGACATGATGATGGGTCCCTCAGCTCCCCTGGGGCTGGTGTGATGGGTCCCTGTGCTAGCTGGGAACCAAAACCCGGTCCTATAAGAGAAATAAGCACTCTCAATTGCTGAGCCCTCTCTCTAGCTCCAACTTAACTGCTTCCTAGTACAAGATCTGCTCACTACATAAAAAGTATAACCTTTGGTCTTTCAGGGCTGCATGTATCTGCCAGGCAGTACAGTCAAAGAAATTGCCACAAACCCCGAAGAAGCTGGGAAATTTGTCTTTGAAGTTATTCCAGGTAGGTAGCCTGCATTTCCATCAAGGTGACGATCCGTTCAACCATGTTATGAACTCACAGTGGTCTTTCATATAGTTAAGAAGCTAGCATCAAGGGCTCAAGGAAGGGCCTCCCGGGACCAATAGGGACCCACTTGGTGCAATCCCAGGAGCGTTCCAGGATTCTGCCTGGATACAGGAGCTGTAGCATGAGGCTCTGGGACCTCCCCCCCCCCCCCCGAGCAGTCGTCATCCATGCTCACACACATTGCGGAGTACTACAGCAGAGATGTGCTCTGAGCGATGATCAACTGTCAGTGGTCCTATATGTCCCCACAAGTTTCAGCTTTTGAGAACTTTAAGCATGCCAGGTGCAGCATGTCCGCTGTGTGTACATGGGCTGTATGCTGGAAGGTGCCTGTTCCAAATGAAGTATATATTAGGAGCAAAGGGAATTTGGCACATACCCTGCACCTTCCACCTTGGAGCTATTTTTTCCTTCCTCCACCCACCCCCATCTCTTGCTCGGAGACAGACCTAGTTCTGCCAGAAATGCTGGTACTGCCAGGAATGTGTGGTACCACAGCCTCGATCGCAGCAGGAAAGGTCATGAGGTCCTTTCTTTTAGACCTTTCCTTCCTCACATGGGTGGAGAAGGCAGTGTGTGCCCTGCCCAGAGCCACCCTGCCCACACCCAAATCCCGGCTGTGCCTCTTGCTGTACAGCAGCCCCTCTAATTTCTCTCTGACTCTTCTGATTTACCTGTCATGAGGACAAGGATGACAGAGAGCGTTACGTGGAGATGACTGAATAAAATGTTGGGTTTGATGCCTAGCCCATAGTAAGTGCCACGCAGACATTGATATTGGGGACATCTGGTGGGAATTGTGATGCAGAGAAAAATCCTGGCTGTCTCTTTACGCCAAAGAAAACGGAAGATGAAATCCAGACAGGTTTTATGGGTTCTCGTGCACTCTAATCTGGAGGTCCAACCTCCTCTTCCTACCATTCCAGCCTCTTCCCTTATCTAGGAAAACCCCACCCGTCTCTGTCCTGAGCTGCTCAGGCTGTAGGATCTCCCTCTCCTGATGCAGCTCCTGGAACACAACCACCACAATGGTGTGTGTCCCCACGGCCGCATGTTCTACCCACAAAGTTCCATGCATGGAAGGCTCCAGTTGAAGATGCATCGTGAGCTTTCCCTCAAACTATCTAGAAGGACTGCTCTGAGGGAGGGAAGGGAGGAGCCTGTCCCTCATCATCCCATTGTCCACATTGTCCGCAGGAGCTCCTAGGTGCTCACTCCTCACTCTCTCTCTCTCTCTCTCTCTCTCTCTTGCATTTATCTTTCATATTCTCTGCCTTTCCTTCTGTCTCTGTCTATTCCTGTCCCAGTAGCTTCCTCTGCCTGAACCCCTCATATGTACAAATGATCACACAGCAATCCCAAACTTGGAGCCTCCGTTCCTGTAGTGCTGCCATTTCTAATGCTCCTTCCAGCCTGGACTGAGATACATAAAACTTTCAGTTCATCTCTTTGTCCTCCTCTTGCGGAAGGTCATGCTGCTGTAAGAAACAGGGTTTCTAATCAAGGCCCTCTCTCAGAGGCCCCCAGTTTCAGGGGCACACATAGCATGTACTTGTAGTTGTCCTTTGGTTTTGACTTACAGCAGGCAACTGTTGAGGCCCTATGTCCCCCCAAACCTCCGCATTCCCTGACTTTTAGCTTGAGAACAGGTGTAGGGGCCCACTCCTTCTATTGTGTAACACATCTAATGGCACCTCAGGATATGCAGCCATTCTTTCAACAGCATTTGTCAAGCATCTGCTAAGAGGCAGTGAACTTGTAGGGCTTGTGGTCAGCAAAGAACAGAAACAACCACACACCACCTAATGACCAGCTACGTACCAAAGAGCACGGGGAACTGCATAATTTTCCTGATGGGATGGAAAATTAAAATCAAAGAGAGACCATGTTCTGACTGAGGCAAGATAAAGGTAATTGCTTTGTCATTGATAGTGGAGTGGACAGAGGATGTGTCACTGAGAACCATGGAATTGGGGTAAAATTATGAAGACACCAACAGAGAAAGCTAAGTGGTCACTTGGAGGAAGCCTTTCCAAGGTCAGGGATGGCCAGGGCAATGTCCCCAAGTCCCCATGTGTCAGAGAATTCCACGTGGACCCGTGTGGTCAGGTGCCTTGATTGCAGAAGTGGGGAGGTGGTTTGAGAGGCACCTCTTAGCAATTATAAGAAATTGAGCTTCTATGCTAGAAGGACAGAAAGGTCTAGGTAGGTCTAGGTAGAGTGGCATGATACGGCTTATGTTTAAAATTCATGTGAGTTGAGAATAAAATGTAAATTATAGGACCAAGGACAGAGCAGGGTACCAGTGAAGAGGTTTGTGCAGTGAGACACCAGAGGCAGTGACTTAAGGAAACATTTCCCAAGGACCTTCAGGAACTGGTAAACCAAGAAGATGTCTTTTGACAGTGCAGCAGACTGAAGTGTGTTTGTAGCAAAGAGGAACACCAGAGATTCGGCCCAGGAGGACTTCAGCAGGGAGGAAGAGAGCCTTGCTTGGTGTTTGGCTGGGCCTCATTGGTTAGAGTCCTGGCAGCTCCGGGGTTCAGTCTTAGTAACACTTAAGTCTAACAGCACAACTTCTCACCCCATTTCAAAGGGGCCCTTTGAGTGGTTACTCAGGTAGCTTTTGGTTCTCTCCTGAGCATCTTTTCTTTCCAATTCTACCCCTGGACATACCCACAGGAAAGGCTTTTACAGAGAAGAGACAATGACAAGCTGGGCTAGAATCAGTTCATCTCAAATGGTGAGAGACTCTTGGCATGCTAATACCAAGTTAAGTGGAGGTGACCAGAAGCAAAGGGATTGGAAAGCTGGTTTCAGCAGGAAATTCCTTGGCTGGGCCCCTAGGAAGGCTGGAGTGGGCTTTCTTGCGATGAGCTGGGGTTGTAGAAAGAACAGACTTCAACAGCCTCCTGTAAATGAGGGGATTTCTGTGGGCTTGTCCCTTCTAACCTCTTTACCACCAACACCTTCACCAACTAAAAAAAGAAATCTGTATCTGCAGATTTCTGTCTGTAGGAAGTGTAGGAAGATGTCAGGTTCCTTCTCTCCTTCATTTCTTCCTTTGTCCCTTTCCCTTATTTTTGTTCCTTCCCGCCACCTCTTTCCTCTTTGTCTTTTCCATCATCTTTTGCTCAGCTGATACATTAAGCTCTACTCAAGTTTAAAGGGAAATGGTAAACCTCACTTTAAGGTCCTGTGGCTCTCCATGAGCCCTGTAACTAAGTATTGGGCACTCACCTTCTGCAAGGCTCTGTGTGGTCCGAACATTCCATGACCAGAGACACCAGCTCTATGAGACAGGCACTGTAACGCCCTATGTCCTTCTTGCCTGGGGTGTTTGTTCCTTTCCAGGTCTTCACAGCTCAGGCTGTCTTGGGACAGCCTTGGGACATACCACTGTGGGTATGGAGACCAGAAGTCTCCCCAAATGCCTCACTCAGTGCTGCAGTTGCTTTTCCTGTCAATAGCAAATGGCTTCTGACCTCTGTAGAAGCTGTTCTCTGCCAAAGCCGGGGCGACAGAAAACCCCACATTCAGTGACTTGTCAATAGAAACATGTCATTGGCCAAAGACATAAAAGTAGAGCGAGATCCAGGGCCACTGAGCAAGGTTAGACAACAGGATTACTGCCAGTGCTTCACTGAACTAAGAAACCAGTCAGATTCAGCTTTTGCCCCTCCCCCCTGACTCTGGCTCCTCCCACTCTACAACCTGCAACTCTTTCCTCCAGCCGCAAGTGACCAGAACCGCATTGGACAAGACTCCTATGTCCTCATGGCCAGCTCCCAGGTAGAGATGGAGGAGTGGGTTAAGTTCCTCAGGAGAGTTGCTGGCGTGCCCTCTGGAGGTAAGAACTCTCACAACTCTTTCTGAGCAGGCCTCTGGGGAAGAGAAGAAGGAAGCAGGCTCCAGATACCATCTCTCTATGCAGCGTTCAGAGGGGAGAGATCAGAGTCCTCCTGGGGCCATTGGCCAGATCCTCTGCTGAGTGTGAGGAAAAGGGGTTCCTACATAAACAGCTTTCCTCCCAGGTCACCTCAAAAGGCCAACCTCAAATCAAAGAGAACAATAGAGGACTGTGACATCCCAAAGTGGGGCTTTCTCCACTTTGGCCAAAGCACTCTCTTTGAGATGAACAGCTTGGGCTAGCTGCTCTGGGTCCCTGGTGGCGGTAACTCTTACTGCACCACGAGTCTATCCATTCCGTACCCAAGAGGGCTAATGACAAGGTTTGCAACCAAGTCTGGTCAGGACAGAAGGACAGCTGCCCTCTGGGGTGGGGATAGGGGCCTCTGCTGGTCTTACAGATGTGGGGGTAAATTCTGCATTAGGTCTTTCCAGGACGTGCAAGGTGTTTGAGTGAGCAGTCTAGCAATATTTTCACAGTTGGCAATGGCTTGACTACAACCAACAAAATCCTGATGCAGAATATATGTGAAATCAACACAAGTGAATTTAGCACATTCTCTTCATTTTATAAACACATAAAATAGCTCAAATGGATAAGTTCACAAAATACCACTTTCCAAACATTTTAGAAAAATGAACTACTTGTGTTGACTCCAGGAAAACTATAAATATGTAATTAATTATTGATATTGTCTCTTATTTTAGAGCTCACTTATGGGAGCATTCATGGTTAAATATTGATGTGATTTCCCAACAGTTTCTTTCAGAAATTATAAGAACACCAAAATAATTTTATGTAAAATTGAAAAAAAATTAGCCATTTGAATTATTTTAGTGCTTTTTTGTTCCAGCCATGGTTGCATGTACATATTTTTTCCTGAAAGATAAATGTAGAATACATAAAACTTTATATGCCTTATAACTTAATTATTCTATGTTACTATAAAATTCTTTTAAAGGTTAATTTTTAGTGTGTGTGTGTGTGTGTGTGTGTGTGTATGTGTATACGTGTGGCACTTGTGGAGGTCAGAAAAGGGTATCAGATCTCCAGGAGCTGTAGTAGCTATGGGCAGTGGGCACCCATGGATGTTGGAGCCATACATTCACACTCTGCAAGAACAATTGCCCTCTTAACTGCTGTGCTATCCCTCTCTTCTCCATCATAGGATCTTGTTGAGCCATTCCAAGGATTGTCTTAATGCAGAATAGAAATCACGCTTAGTGATGTTAAGGAGCAGAAAGGGTTGCTGGGTAGATACACCAAGGACAGGGACTGCCATGGGCCTCACAGCACCATCAGTGAACTGCAACCTGGTCAGTTCAGATGTTCTCCTGAAAACAGTGACATCATCAAGACACGTTGCCCTCCTTCCAACCCGAGGGCAGCTCTACATTTCCCACGTCTGTCTTGACCCATCTCTCATTACCTTCACCCCTCTGCCTGGTCAAGAAAGACTTATCCCTGCTCACCCACGCCCCCATTGATGTCACTTCCTCAGAGCCAGCCTGCTGACAGCTGTCTTATCAAGGCCCCTCTGTTCAACCCTTTCCTTCCCTTCCCTCCCCTTCTCAAAGTAAAAAAAAAAAAAAATCTTTGGAGGAAAAAAAAGCTTTATACTGGTTCACAATGCACAATGTTCTCTTAGTTAGCTCTTTGTCCTTGTTTTCTAGACCCTTCTTTTATTCCTGTACCACTCCAGCAGCATCATCTGTACCATCATCAGTCTCCGCATACACCGTAGGCATGCTCCTGCCTTAGGGCTCTTGCACATTATGCTCTGTTTAGAGTCCTCTGCATGGCTTGATCACGTGTGTGTGTGTTTTGGTTTTTGCTTGTTTGTTTTTCTTTAGGTTTTTGCTTAACAATCACCTCAATAATTCCCCTCCTGGTCATTCTGTTTAACATTAGTAGATTTCTTCACCTTTTTCGGCCCTTCCTAGTCTTCTGTTATTTATTTTCTCTTCATCATACAAATCCTTTCTAACTTATTAAATTTTTTTTTTAGTTCATAGTCTTCCCTCACTGGGATAAAATCTTCAATCTATATGTCAAGAAGTGTGTGTGTGTGTGTGTGTGTGTGTGTGTGTGTGTGTATGTGTGTGTGTGTGTGTGTATTGAAATGGTAAGTGACTTGTGTTAAATGACCTGGTTAAGGAAGAGGCCCTCCACAGCAGAGTCACCCTGGGTCACTCTCCCAGGCTATTCTTGCCATTGGCTAATGTCTAGTCAAGAAAGGGCTCAGTAAAGTGAGTTGTTACTTCTAGAATTATTCCCCACTGTGCTTATCAAGAGCAAGCCTTGCTGAAGTTCTTTTCTTAGAAAAATCCAATGAACACATGGGAACCAGCCAGAATGATAGCTGGACATGAAAAGTTTGACCTTCCACAGTAGGACGTCCTGATACACTTGTAGCCCACCTGAGTGCCAGTGTTAAACAGGAGAAGCCACTCTGGGCAGAACTGACACCGTTTTCTGGCCTCCAGGTCTCCTGGCTTCTTAGGTGTTCCTCCTTTCTGACAAGCTCTGCATGGTCCTCTTGTCTCCTCAGGGAGCAGCTGCTTGGTGGCTTTTCAGCAGGTCTGGTTTATAGAGGACCAGCTGGATGGACAGGCCAGAGCAGCGGTATCCTGGATGCTGAGAATGCAATTTCAAAGTCTTGCAAAGTTAAGCAAGAAAAGAGAACAGAGTCATTAACTTCTGACAGCTTATCCCAGGCCACACTTCCAGTGTGCTCGTGTGCATGTGTGTGTGCGTGTGCGTGTGCATGTGTGTGTGTGCGTGCATGCTTGTGTGCGCCTATGTGTGTATGCGTGCGTGGGTATGTGTGCGTGCACGCGTGCGTGTGTGTACCTGCATCCCCCTGACTCCTCCCCTCTCAGCATGGAGATCAGACCCTCAGAGCCTCACGGTGGAACTCTGGTTTCTGTGGCCTGGGAACAGGCAGTCCTGGCTGCAGATGGGGTCTCTGCTGACTGTTATTCCTTCCCTTGGGATGCTTGCTCCATGGCTTCAGGGCACAGGAGTTGTGTTGTGTGTAAAGTTTCATCCTTCGCTCTGCTGTTCCAGTTTGGAGACAGGGTTCAGCTCCTTTGTTTAAGTGCCTTTGTAAATTTGCCAACCCAAGGCTTATGCCATGTAAATATGTACTTATTATGAGTCTCAAGGAATTTTTCTTCCTCTGGCCTTTTGGTATTTTTTTTCATACTTCAGAACAGGATTTCACAATCCATAGCTCAGGGCAACAACGTGTGGGATGTGGGGTACTTGCCAAACACTCTTCTGTGCGACCTAGCTAGTCTTTCGAGCTAAGCCTGATAATTCTTATTTATTTCTACTAAATATTTCATCTCCCCTTTCCCCAGCTCCTAAATATAAGCAAGACACATATTTATTCATTTACTCTAAAATTCTTCATTGATCACATGCCAGCACTAGGGAGAAAGATCCAGTGGTCTTCCCTACGGAGGAATCATTCTCTCAAGAAACTTACACTTTATTAAGAGACACAAAAATTAACTTTTAAAGCCCAAAGTTACAATATAAAATTATAACTTTGAAAAACACTATGAAGCCGTATGTGATTGCTCACACCTGAGATAGCCCCTCATAAGATAGAAATGAAAATTATTACTGAAGAAAAATACATGAAACAAAGTAAATCTTTGTGAAGAAGGTTGAGGAAGGCTTCCCTGGATGAGAAATGATTCACCAAGCCCCAAATGGTCAGGGGAGGTGAACCTGACAGAGAAGTGGGAAGCAGACTGGTGTCTGTGTGGGAGGGGACAGCGGCTGCTGCAAAAAAGTCTTGAGACAGAAAGGTGAGTGTGAGGGTGGGGCGAGGGTAGTGGAAGAGGCAACTAGTGGTGGTTACTAGGAGCAACGGGTAGCCATTCAGGAGAAAGTTTCAAGCAAGAAGGTGGGAAAGATCACTGTAGTGGCTGTGTGCATCACAGGCTGGGCTGGAGGCAGCCAGTTACAGAGAAGGCAGCAGTAGACCAGAAATGAAACTGGAGCCAGCATCCAGGCAAGAGTGGGCAGGTGGGAGCTTATACAGGAAGAAGGCCACGGAGCTGGGAGAATCAAACAGGCCTACACAGCCTTCTAGAGGTGACACTGCCAGGAAGTGGGTGTGAATTCCACATGGCAGGAGAAGGTGGTGTCAAAGAGGAGTCCCGATTCCTGCCTGGGGAATGACAGACGGATGGATGCTTGGTTGGCAGTGTGAGACCGACTGCCCCAGGCCCTCCCTGGCAAGGCTGTCCTTGCCTGAATCTCTGCGAGGGTTCTAGGGTGCTGGGGTCAGTTGCAGGTCTGCTCCATCTTCCTGACAGGAGGGGCGGGAGCTGGCTCGCTTCGCCCACCAGCCTACCTCTGAGATCATTGTCTCAGAAGACCCTGACTGAGCCTTGCCTGCATCTGAAAGCCTTTCCAGGAGAGGGTGGGCTGGCTTCATAAAGGCTAAGTGCCGTTCTGTGTTCCTGCCAGACAGTTTGATATACGGTGCAATGCTGGTAAACGCTGGCGTGTGGGATTTTCTTCCTTTCTCTCTTTCTTTTAGCCCACCTCATAGCTGTCCCCTGAATGGCGGCTGACAATTAGCTGCTAAGTAAAAGGAGGCACTTATTTTTATTGTGCTCTGACAGCTTTATGTTTACTCTCTGAAAGCCAAGGGAGCCTCTTGTGTGTAAAGGTGAGTAGGGAGGAGTGTTGGGAAAGGGCCGGGCAGGTGCTGACACATCCCTGGGATTCCTCCCAGGACTCAGAACCTGAGCAGCCTTTGCAAGCCTGTGCTGATCTGGAAGCCAGCGAGGACAGTTAGCTCTTGCAGTGCAGGAGAGGCCAGACTGGCTCCTCAGAGGCAGAGGGCTCAGCAGCCATGCCTCATGTCCCCAGGATGCCGCACTGGGAACTGGGTTGTGGCTTTCCCACCTTGGCGCTGCTCTTTTGCTGGGACGTCAGGAAGAGAGCCCCCAAGCTCCGAAAGAAAGGTATTTCTTTCTGGTTTTATCATTCTTCCATGATAGGAAGACTTTTCTCAAATGCTCTTTGCTCTCATGTCAGGATAGGGTATGCATCTGAGACTGAGGGTATGCCCTGGGAAACAGGGAAACTAGCAGGGGAGCTGTGCTGGGGTCTGGCTGCGGGAGGGATTCAGAGAAGTTCAGAGATAACAGAGGAGGCTGAGCTAGCCGTTTTCACTTTCCTAAACCGTTCAGTGTTGTGGGGTTTTGTAGCCACTCTGGGGAGGGATCTTTGGGGCTGGTTGTGGAAGGCAGAAAGAGAATAGTTGGCAGTTCTGTCATAGTGAGAATGGGATGTTACTGTCGTGGCTATTCAGGACAAGGCTCTTCTGTTCAAAGACTTAGGTCTGGGCACTGGAGAAAGGCGCTCATGGGTTGCGGTGGCGGCTGCTGGTGGTTGTATGAGAACACTGGATGGCACAGTCAGAGCTGGAGCACTGTGCAAGAAGCACCAGGAGGTCCTGTCCCCAGGGCCTCCCTGGACAGGGATGATGTCTCAGTTATTATTACAGTGACTTTTGGGGGGAGAGTGCACTGTGCTGTAAAACCCAGACATTTATGCATGATGGGCGAATGCTCTGAGCTATATTCCTATCCCTTTTTAAAAACGTGTGTGTGTGTGTGTGTGTGTGTGTGTTCACATGTGTTGAGTGCATGAACATGGGAGCCAGAGATTAGGTGTCATTCCTTTGGAGCTATCCACCTGATGTTTTGAGGTGTGATTTCCCACACATCTGGAACTCAAGCAGCTTAGGCTGGTTGCCCAGTGAGCCCCGGGACCTGACAGTCTTCACCTCGATGGGACTAAGACTGATGATCAAGCTCTGGTACCTGCTTAGCAAATGCCACACACACTGACCTATCTCCCCAGCTTTAGTTTCTTAAAAAAAAAAAAAAGACTGTGGCCTGATGCCCCACTGATCTTTAATAAAAACAGATTAAAGTGCTGCATAGAGGACCCAGGGATGGGGGTGGGGGTGGGGGTGGGGTATGTAGTTTCAGGCAAACTCTAAACCCAAGTTCAGCTTCTCAGTTTCCAGTTTCAGATGAGTTCAATTAAATCATTCAACTGTCACACTCAATAATAGCTACACCCAAAGCCAGTGAGGCCTCATGAACTGATAAACAGTTAGAGTTGGCATTTGTCAACTCACTGAAATATGGTCTTAGAAAAACTCCTAACCCAGGCCTGGCTTTGTCTGTCTGTTTGTTTTGTTTTGTTTTGTTTGAGACAGGGTTTCTCTGTGAGACCCTGACTGTCCTGTACCTTGCTCTGTAGACCAGGCTGGCCTCAAACGCAGAGATCTGTTTGCCTCTACCTCCCACATACTAGGATTAAAGGTGTGTGCCACCACCACCCAGCTGGAATGTGATATTCTTACTTGCACGTTTTAAATTGTTAAGTTAAAAAAATAAGCCAGTCAATTGCTGTGAAGTTTATATTGCATTTAGCAATCATAAAATTTATACCCCATATGATGATTGTAATTAATAGGTTGAATTTTGTTATTGTTGAGACAGAAGCATTTCTGCTAATTGGTTTAGAGTGATAATGAGCCCCTGTGAGTGAATTGATTAGATATCAATTCATTGCTGCCAAGAGCAGAATTATGGAGCCCAGATGCCCTGAAGGGGTGGGCATAACCCAACAGGCCAGGGTTTTGTCTTTGAGCAACGCCTGCCCCACTGTCTTCTTCCTTCACTGGCCTCTGGCTTTTGGCCTTTGGGCTGCCTCTGTTTCCCCATATTCAGGCTTTCCACTGTATACCTGGAAGCAAAGGTAAAGACAAGGAACCAGGGAATGAGACCCATACAGTCGGTGCAGTTCAGTGGGTGCTGGGGGGCAGGTATCAGGCTCCAGGGGCCGCATTGGATGCCACTCTCCTATGTGGTCTACAGTGAGAAAAGACACAACCTGACCAGTACAAGCATAGGGTGCTCTGTTTCACTGAAGAAGGGGCACAGTGGCCCTCGAGAGTGAGGGTGCATGATGGCTCTCCCTAGAGGGACTGGCTGTAGCTGAGTTCTAAGCTACAGATATGAAGTTTGGAGACTTCATTCTGTGAATGGATTTCATGGCGTGAGTTTCTAAGGCATGGAGTGAAGACAGGGAAGAGAGTGCCTGGAAGAAGCTAATGAATGAAGGTCAGGGAGAGAAGAAGCATTGGAGGAGGGTGAGAGCAGATAACGGTATGAATGAGGAACCAGAGAGGGTAGTTCCAGGAACCACGAGAAAGCATTTCAAGAAGGGAGTATGTGACCTCCTATGCCCCAAGCTGCTGATTGAGCAGCCAAGAGGAGCTCTAGAAACTTAATTCCTCTGTTTAAAAAATGTAAAGGCCATTGGTCTCCTTGACATGCAGGGGCTTGGAGAAATGCTGACCAGAGGGGTAGTGTGGAGAGTGGGAAGCATGGGAGACAGCAGGTGGAATGTTCCCGAGGACTACGGCCGCCTCTGTGCCAGGAGATAAAAATAGAAGGTGAACCAGACGGGCTGTCTGTCTCTGAGGCGCTCACAGCCCGGTGGAAGAGTGCTGTTTAAATAAATCATCGCGAAACTACATAGGAGGTGATAAAAGAGGGGCTTTCGTGGAGGTCGGTGGATTCAGAGAAGGCTGCATCTCTTCTCTAAAGACATCCAAACGTGGGCGGACTGGGTGTACAGCAGAGTACAGGGCAGGGCATTAGCTCAAGAGTTTCTAAGCACAAGGGTACTTTTTACTCTAATAAATGATTTTGTGAATTCAGCAGAAGAAATTTGCAAGAAACCCAGATGTCCCTCCCTCCAGATTGTAATAATACAGACAGTGGCCGTGAGGATAGAGTGGATTAAAGTGTTTCAGGGTGGGGTGGTCTATTTGGAGGGAGAGCGTGTTTAGGGATAACTCCAATGAGACACTCTCAGTCTTGCGAATTGGTCCAGTTGGGTTGGGTACCTGATGTCAGAGGCTTCGTGGTCTCATGACACTTGGTTCTTCGTTGACTGTCTAAATGCTGAGGGTTGTAAGGAATGCTATGGGGGGGGGTGGCAGGGACTAAAGAGAAAACAGGAGGGGACAGGGATGGAAGAATCACTAGTCTACACATGGGCTTAGGGGAAGAGAGGAGGGAGGGAGAGCAAGACCAGTTGTAGTGGTTACTAGTTTTTAAGTAGTACCAGAATGTGTGGAGACAGGAAAAGGAGGTGCAGGGGAGCCATCAGGATGAGAATGAGAATTTTGTAGGCACACGAAGGGGTATTAAAAAACAGGCAACACTATCAGTGTGTGGAGAAGACCGGCAGGCGTGGGATCACCCAAGGCAGGATTTTGTCACTGGGAGGGCGTCATAAATCACTGAGAAGTTTTGAGGCAAAGAGTGGAGCTGTGGAAACTAAACCTGAAGGGTTGGGAGGCTGCCACCTGAGTAAACTCTGTGGCCTGAGGGGGAGGGAACGCCTTCCAGAGGGAGAGGGTTATTTTGTGAGTACAGCAGTGAATGAAAAAAGAGGCAGGGATGGCTGGCTTGTGGGACTAAGGTAAAGGGTTATTCTTTATAAATTGGCAGTGAGGTGGATGCTCTTGACTCTTCTTCACACAAAAAGTAAGTCTTGGAAAAGGTGGAAAGGATGGAGCTGACGGGGTTGGAAAGCAGCAAGTAGAGGCAGAACACAGAGGAGCCGTCCTGTAGAGAAGGAAGGCGGAGAGGAAGGGCCTGGACAACAGGAGGGGTTATTTCTTCCCTCCTGAAGGAGTCACTTGACTTACCGTCTTAGGGTTTTACAGCTGGGAACAGACACCATGACCAAGGCAACTCAAATAAAGACAACATTTATTTGGGATTGGCTTACCTGTTCAGAGGTTCAGTCCATTATCATCAAGGTGGGAGCATGGCAGCATCCAGGCAGACCTGGGGCTAGAGGAACTGAGAGTTCGATACCTTGTCCTGAAGGCAAACAGGAGAAGACTGACTTTCGACAGCTAGGATGAGGGTCTCAACACCCACACCCACAGTGACACACTTCCTCCAACAAGGCCAGGCCTACTCCTAATCAGGCCCTTCCATGGACCAAGCACATTCAAACCACCACACTTGCCAAGGCAGGGAGGAGGGGCAGGAAAGTGAGCACAAAGGGGGTGGAGCTTAGGAATAACAGAGTTTCAGAGCCAAGGTCTCATGAAGACTGGGTATGGTACAATTCTAGGATATGGCACTGTCTCTGTATGGTGTGACACCCTCATAATTCTCAGTAGCCTGACAAAATCAGACATTTGGGTTGTGGGAGCTGACAGGGTAGGGATGTTAGAAGAAAAAGTAATACTGAGAAATGAATATCCTGGTAAGAGCAACGTGAGCGTGGCCTAGAGTGCTGAGGGGACACAGACTGGGGGAGGCCTGTGGACACACAGGAAGAGAGTGGAGGGAAGGCTTGGTGGATGCACAGGAAGAGAGTTGTGGGAAGGTCCGATCGACACACAGGAAGTGAGTGGTGAGAAGGCCTGGTGGACTCAGAAGAAGAGAGTGGAGGGAAAGCTGATGGATGCTCTTGCTGTTTATCGTGTGGTCCTTTCTTTTTCATAATGGGAAGTTGTCTAACTGGAGGCAATGACAAGGTCTTGGTGCTCCTTGTCATTCCACATGTCTGCTGTCAACCCTTTCAGGACACTTGATGACTGTTAGGGAGGGAAACTGGATTACTTTCCATGAGAGAGATGACTGCTAGTGTTTCAACCAAAGAAATGCTGAAATAACCATGAGCTATTGGAAAACACTTGGTTATAGATATTAACCTACCAAGCAATCCAGCAAAGCCTGTTGGCCATCCTCCTGTCCCCGGCCTGCTGGGGGAAAGAAGAGACTCTCTCCATGTGTTCCAGCCACAAGAACTTATGGTCACATGCCCAGACATAGACAGGCACAGACAGCACAATATGAGTCTGGCAGAATGGGCAGAGAGGAAGAAGGGCACATGGAATGGGAATGTGGTCTCTCTACTTGAGAGCAAGAAGACCTGGCAGAGATGATGATATTGGAAAAAGCCCAGGAAAGACGAATAGAATCCCAGAGGCAGAGAAGGGGGGCAGACATGGGAGGGAGAGGAGTTTTTGAGGACGTAGGAACTGGAGAACACCAAGTTTTAGAACCATCAGGGTGAGGTGCTTTTGAATACACTTTAGTGGGTCATACAAAATGGCAGGTTGATGTCAGGCTAGCACTGAGATGCACTAAAGCCAAACAGGCAACATTGGGGCAGATTTGGGACTAGAGATGATACTGCCAACTCCCAGAACCAGATACCACAAGGGAGGAGCCATCAGGCACGGGGGCCAATAGAAGAACACTGCTGTAGCAACTGGAGAAGAGGTGTAAGTCCTCAAAGTCAGGGTTCTGGTATTCAGACAGACCAGTGGGCTGGAAAGGTAAGCAGCAGAGGGTTTTGAAAATGCCAGCTACTGGAGCAGAGGCCAGAACACCAGGAATCAGGAATCAATACAGTTCTTTATAGATGGAATCTATATTAACTAGTGTGTGGATATAGGACAGCCAGAGTCAGGCAGAGAACCAAGAGACTTCACAAAGAACCAGCCTCTAGGACAAAGGTTTGGCAAAGCTAAAGCCATTGCCCTCTGAACCTGAAGGGTACAGAGGAGCCCCAGAGCCTGAAGGAAATACACGTGGGCAGTGGCTGCCTTCATTCAGATCTAATCTTGTCAGGCAGAGGGGTGGGGAAATTACAGAGCCCAGTGCTGACAGGGCTAGGGTGGAGCTTGCCTACTCTTGCTTCGCTGGAGGCTGTGTAATTTGGAAAAATATTTTTGCAAAGCAATTTGCATACGGTTGGGTCAAACCACTTGACCCCCAAGTTTAACATGCAGAAAATTGCCCTAAGAAAATAGTTTGACAGCATGAAATATCTTCACTCATCTATCCAAACACTAATTGATTAATTCAACAATAGTCAGATATCATGCCTGTGGGTGTAGACATTCCAGGGAGTATGTTTGTTGTAGCTGTGCTTTTGATAGTAGAGCAAACAATCTAGTTCTAAGAGGTGCCATAAAGGTGTAAGTCTGTAGTATGGGATAATCTAGCAACGGGCTCTTGTCCTTTGATGTTCCATGAGGCCAGCAGAATTCAGTTCTTGCTGTTGTTGTTTTTCCTGTGCCCCCTTTAAAGAGTTTAGAGCAATGGCATTAAGAAAGATTACTTGTGCTTCCTGATCTCTGTCTCTTGGGCTGTTTTCTGCGCCAGTCTCCATTTTTGACCCACGTTTTCACACATCTGAGATACCACCCAGCCTCAACTGAGCACTGTGTGCCAGAAAACTTGTCAGTACCCTGCTTTTCCTTTGCACATTCATTTCATCTTGACAGCTACCCTGAGGTGACAACACTGTCACAATCACTTCACTGTCAACCACCCTGAGCCTCCCAGGCACTGGTAAACTTGCCAGACTAGTAGCTGAGGCAGGGCCTGTTTAGAAGCCACTCCCAGGCAGCCAGCCCCCAGGATGCAGTGGCCTGTCTGTCGTAGCATAATGGAAATAATATGCTTGCTCAGTGAGAAATCAATCGACACTCCCAGAGATGCCAGAGAGCTCTTTAATAATGTGTAGCTGACTGGAGCTAGTGGCCAACTCAGAGTCGACCCCCAACAGAAGATTTTACTAGCTTACATGCTTCTTAGGCTTATGCGTTTTGCACTTGCTGCCATCCTTAAATCTCTTTCAGGTCCCAACCCCAGGTTACACTTCAAATAATTCAAACAGAGACAGGAGACTGCAAGTCTGGCTGCTTGGCAGATAGGAGATTTACACAGCAAAGATATTACCTATTGCCAGAATTATTTTAAGCACACCACTGTTGTTCTTTCTCAAACAGTTGTTACCCAGGGTCATCTTGCTCACCTGGCAGAGTGAGCCAGGATTTAGTAACGCGTACACCCTGCACTGCCCACCTTGAGCATCCCCTTACAGGTACATCCTAGTCACTGATCTATTGCTGTGAAGAGACCACATGCCCACTGCAACTCTTATCAAAGAAAGCATTTAACTGAGGCTGCTTACAGCTTCATAAATTTAGTCCATTGTCATCAAGGTGTGGGGAGCACGGTAGTGTGCAGGCAGACATGGTGCCTGAGGAGTATCTGAGAGGTCCACACTGGGATCAGTAGGCATCAGGAAGAGCAAGCCACTGGGCCTGACTTGGGCTTTTGAAACCTCAAAGCCCACCCTGAGTGACACAATTCCAACAAGACCACACCCCTAATCCTTTCAAATCGTGCCACTCCCTGCTAACAAGGCATTCAAATCTACAAACATATGAGGGGCATTTTCTCTCAAACCACCAAAGAGCCTAATGGCTGTCAGTCCTGGTGAATAAATATTTATATCCTAGCACTCTAAATGTCACTCATCTCTAACAGGCCTGGTTAGCATACTAGTTTTTTTGAG
Source organism: Mus caroli (assembly GCF_978045245.1). Classification (NCBI taxonomy): domain Eukaryota; kingdom Metazoa; phylum Chordata; class Mammalia; order Rodentia; family Muridae; genus Mus; species Mus caroli. The sequence continues at coordinate 61,847,094 of NW_028227262.1, forward strand.
GGGTGTTTTGGAAGCAGTGCTCCTATATCTAAATTGTACTTGTGTGACTGGATGCCTCCTAAGCAAGCCTATTACCTTGAGTTTCTTCTCCATCAATGATGCTCCCTCCAAGAGCCACAGACTCTCTAATAAAATCCCCAGTGCCAGGCATAGAAACCTCCCTTTGAGCTATTGGTCAGGACAGGGGAAAAGACTCCCCTAATATAGGTTACTGCGCTGTTCTTGGTTTCCTCCCAGGAGTTGACTCCCTACTGCTGCAGACACCACACACACAGATATAAGACAGAAGAGTTGAGCTGCAGACACCACACACACAGATATAAGACAGAAGAGTTGAGCTGCAGACACCACACACACAGATATAAGACAGAAGAGTTGAGCTGGAACTGGCTTGGAAGCTCTTCCCTGTGGACTGGCTTTCTTAGTACCAAAAGGTGTTGTGCAACTTGCCAAAGGAGGGAAGTAATCGATAGGTCTGCCCAACTGTGAAGCCACAGCAGTGAGCAGGAGCAAAGACATCCCCAAGGGTGCAATAATGGCCCTTATATTCTGGGGGCAGCCAACAGCTGTCTACTTGGATGGAAGACCTACTCAATAGGAAGAAATTCATACCTGATACTATAAAGCTAGCCAACACTGATGGCCAATGACGTATTAGACCCTAGAGGGAAGCCTACAATAACCAGTTTCCTAAACCGATACGATTTCTAACTGCATCCTAACTACTTACCTTTCCACTCACAGATGAGTGCAGCTCTCACCCCTTGCCACAGAGGCTTCTTTGTAGCAGCAGGTGGAGATCATCACAGAAGTCCACTTCTGCTCCAAAATCCAGAGAACATCCGACTATGTGTTGCTCAACCCCAACTAATCCATCTAAAACACAACTCTGAAGCGCTGGCGATGTCATGAAAGAGGGGCCAGAAGATTGTAAGGGCCAGAGGACCAGGAGCTCTGCCGTGAGAGAGTGTCTGCTGTATATAACAGGGACTGTGTACCCATGAAATCTCAAAAAATATGGTCAAGTAAACATGACCAGAAAGATGACAACACCAGCTGACATCCCAGTGTTGATGGAGGAGCTGTCACAAGAATCTGCCCCTAGATGAAGAGCTACTGGCAATCAGTCAACGGCCAATGAGAAAGAGGGAGAATCAGTGTTCCCAGGAACAAGCCCCCTAATAGGTTCTGCAATCCCAAATGATCAGCCCTAAACACATACACAGAGCAGCACGAATGGATTTAGTTGGATGTGTTTGTGTGTGCGCGCATGCGCAGGCATGTGCACGTGTGCGTCTGAAACAATAATTAAAGAGGAAATGGCCATGGATCTGAGGTGCGGGGGTGGGGGTGGGGAGGGGGGCCACAAGGCACATGGAGAGAGTTGGAGGTGGAGGAATGGGGGTGGAAAAATGATGTAAATACAGTATTAATGCATGAAATTCTCAAAAGTTAAATGAAAAAAAAATAAATAATATTTTCAAAGAGAAAAGAGTCTGAAGAAATGCCTTAGTGGTTAAGAATACTGAATACTCTCCCAGAGGAACTCTTGGATTTGATTCCCAGCACCCACAAGGCAGTTCACAACTACCTGTAACTCGGGTCCCATCTGGCCTCAAAGGACATTCATACATGTGATACCCAGACATACATGCAGAAAAACACCCATGCATGTAAAATAATAATAGTGATGATGATGATGATAATAATGATGATGATGATTTTTTAAAACACAGAACAAATGTGCAAAATCCTAGACTACCCACTGATTCAATGAAGGTCAGAATAACTCAGGGATTCCATATTTCTTCTTCTCAGCGGTGTTTGGCCAGCGTTTGGATGAGACTGTGGCCTATGAGCAGAAGTTTGGCCCTCACCTGGTGCCCATCTTGGTGGAGAAGTGCGCTGAGTTCATCCTGGAACATGGTGTGAGTGAAGAGGGCATCTTCCGCCTGCCGGGGCAGGACAACCTTGTGAAGCAGCTGAGAGATGCTTTCGATGCGGGGGAGCGGCCCTCCTTTGACAGGTATGCTGTCCTTACAGGCCTTGTCTGCCTCTGCCCAGCGGACTGGAAAGACAGGGTCTAGTGGAGCTGGAGAACCATCACAGGGGAGTCAGGAGAACAAGGAGTCTGTTCTGCTGGATACTCTGGGTTTGGGGGCCTGAGCACAGTTAGGAGAGTGTACAGATGGTTTATGTGAGGGAATGTTCTGGGCAGAGTCAAGTGATGCTTAGGATGTGAGGGAAGGGGCAGGCAGGGAGCATGAGGGAGAGCTGAGGCTTCACCTAAGGTCGTCCTTGTCATGCAGACCAAAATCATGAAGAGCAGCACTAAGTACATAAAGGGGGGGATCAGCACATCTGTGTCTTCTCCAGCATTCCAGAGGTGGCTGAACTAGTAATTCTCACATGTGATTCTGAACTCAGCTCTGAGCCTTCTGACTGCAGTACACACACACACACACACACACACACACACACCCCTGTGGCAGCCTGGCATTTGCCCTTACCCTCATCAAAGGTGTCCAGCCCTATATGGAGCATAGCTGGTGTGGTGACATTTCTCACAGTTCATCTCATTCTCCAGGCTCCCAGCAAAGATGTCCTCTGCCACGCTTAGCTGTACAGCCCCACCACACACTGCACACACTGCTCTGTTGACTGTGCACTACCTAATTCCCTGAACACACTTGTACTGCCCGCTTAAGACCAACCACTCTTTCCAAATGAGCATCTCACCAAACAAGATTTGGTACAATGGGCCTGAATGCCAACTGGTTTACACATGTTGAAATCCCCTAGAGTTATTGAGTACAAAGGGGAAAGTTATGGAGGTTGAGTCATTCTTGTGCCGGAGTCTCACGCTCTTCCCTTTCAGCCTCACTCTGTTCACCAACGCAGCCCAGCTTGCTTGCTTTGTTTTTACTGAAGCATCTCTGAGGCCTTCTGTTTCTCTCCATGCCGACTCTGTTATGGTCTTAGTTTGATCTGACATAGGACTATCTCTCCTTCCCTTATTATACCATAGGTTAATCTCTCATGTAGTTTATGCAAACAGCGATGTAGTTAGCATTGGAACTATAGCAAGTTATGGGTCCTTTTAACAGCACAGACAGTTACATTTTATAAGCAGGTACCTATTCCAGTAGGCTCACTGTCACTGTATCCAGTTTTCTTCCTAATTTTTTTTTTTTTTTTTTTTTTTTTTTGGTTTTTGGTTTTTGGTTTTTGGTTTTTCGAGACAGGGTTTCTCTGTATAGCCCTGGCTGTCCTGGAACTCACTTTGTAGACCAGGCTGGCCTCAAACTCAGAAATCTGCCTGCTTCTGCCTCCCAAGTACTGGGACTAAAGGCGTGCGCCACCACTGCCCAGCTCCTAATTTTTAATTATATTGAAGTTGATAGAAAGATGTGTATGGATTACTGCTTGGAAAGTGAAGTCCGTTATCCAAAAGAAAAGACACAATTGCTGGGATTTTCCAAATGACTGCTTTGATGCCAGCTTACACTCAGTCAGGTTGCTATGAGTGGTGGCACTGTGGCCTTTAATTCCCATGAAATTCAGAGTTTATAAGGAGGAGGAAAGCGCCCGTGCATGCACACACATACATACACAGACACAGAGAGAGACAGAGAGACAGAGTCCTATGACCAACTCCTGGGTCCATATGCCGCTTGAGTGGACAAGTCTTATTTGGAAAAGAATGTAGAATTCTTTTTGTTCTTGTCATTTCACTAACTTCCAATGGATTTAATGCCAAGGTTTCTTCAAAGAGTATGTCCCAGCACCTATAGCTGACCAAGGCTTAGCAGACTTTTGCCACAGGCATAGCTGTGTGATAAACTAAACCTTCCCTATAGTTTTTGCTCTTCTGAACCCTAACCATAATTTTTTTTATCCATCAATGAGATACAGAGGGAGTTGTAAGGCCAAGAAGCTCTTGCCTGGCATCCCAACTGTAGGACCAGTGGGCACCACCTCCATCTTCTACACGGCCATACACTTGGTCCACCTGATGGTCTGCTGCTGTTATTTTCACTGGGCAGAAGAAGCATGGGGCTCTTGCTTAGTGGAGAGGTGTGCACATTCTAGCACAGGTGTGCATGGTTCTCACCAAGTAGAGGAGCACAAATGTAAAAGCCTCCTTGTAGGGCTAGCGGGATGGATCCATGGTTAAAGAGTTCCCCACACAAGAAAAGATGAGGGTGCGATTCAGGTCCGCAGCAATAACTGGAGGGTGGGCATTACTGTCTGTAATGCCAGTCGTTCAGAGGCTGGGACAGGAGGTCTCCCCAGAGCAAGCTGGATAGCTAGATTGAACAAATCTCTGAACTTTGGGGCTCAAGTGAAGGACTGTGCCTCCATATACATAAGGTGGGAAGAGACCAAAGAAGACACTAATGTCAATTCCTGGCCTCCATAGAAACATTCATATACATGTACATGTACTCATGTGCATGTGAACATGCACACATATGTATGTGCACCCACATGCATGTGAACATACATAAATATGCACATCACAACATACACATGCAAAGACAGTTTTTTTCAATGTCCTCGTCAGGTTTTACTAGGCTTGGATGCCCCCTGGTCACAGCACTGATGTAACCCATGCCTGTGACTCTCTGTGAGAACAGACAGGCAGGCTACATGGTGTACATGAAGTTCCAAGACAACTGGGCAGGGCCAGCAAGATGGCTCAGGACTCAGAATGGACAAGAACGTCACTTCAGGTTGATCCTTTGGTTTGGAGGGATGGCCATCTCAGGAGAAATGATTTTGGAGACTTAGATTCTAAGGATGACCCTGGACTCCGCATTAACACAGTGGGGTGCCCCCCATACAGAGAAATCAGCATCAGTTCCACTGTGTTAGTGCTAAAAATGACAACTAGAGATAACTGAGAATTTAGAGAAGGAGGGCTTGACACGGTCTGGTGGAACTCGAGAAGTCCCCAGGAAAAAGGACATTGATGATGAGACCCAGTAGACCAGAATGAGCAGTTAGCCAGCTAAGCTGAGGCACTGCTAGCATCACCCTTGTCAAAACTAATTGGGCTTTCTAATAAGACTATATAATATAATCTTCAAACTACCTCTGTTGTGTCTATGGCTATAATTCTTCTCTTTTCCTTTCTTTTCTTTTCTTTTCTTTTCTTTTCTTTTCTTTTCTTTTCTCTTTTCTTCCTTTTCTTTTCTCTTCTTTTCTTTCATTTTCTTTTTTATTTCTGTCTTTCTTTCTTGAGAAAGAATTTCTTTCTCAAGAATTTTTTTTTTTGAGACAGAATTTCTCTGTGTAGCCCTGGCTGTCCTAGAACTCACTCTGTAGACCAAGCTGGCCGTGAACTCAGAGATCTACTTCCCTTGGCTTCCCTAGTGCTGGGATTAAAGGTGTGTGCCACCACCAGTCTCCCTTTCTATATTATCTTCAGCCTTTTGCAATAAAACATCTTTTAAAGCTGAGGTTTCCCTTTAAGGGTCTCTTTTTCCTCCTTTTTTCTGATGCTATGTTTCTCACTGAAATTTTTTTTGTCTCTACTCATCCTATGGGTGTGTTCTGTATGTTGGGGCCATGCTGGCTGTGGATAAGATGGGCAGGACAGGGGCTGGGAATGGGAGTGGCTTTCAGATCCAGAGTGGAAAGAGGAGACCGTGAGGGGCTCATCTGAGATGGAGGATTAGGATGCAGGAGCTTCATTGCAGATCAGGTAGAGCAGAGGCCACAAACATGCTAAAGACACTGGATAGACTGTGCCAGGGGACACCTCAGAGAATCCTTCCCCTGCAGATTCCCAGGTCACAGGTCTTCTGTCACCTGCTCAGGTGCTTTCGTTAAAGGTTTTCCCCAGCTGGGTTTTTCTCAGGGGTATTTTTAGACAGTGACTCAATAGGATAGGGCATTTTAGAATATCCATGTTAAGGGAACATTCCCCTGGCCCAAATTTCCTGCCTTGGAGTGCAGACCGTTTTCTATGAAGCTCTGTGTTCTTTTTCAGAGGTAGCAAGTTCACAGGATGCAGAGGCAGGGGTTGAATGGATTGGGGAGATAGGAATGGGGTGTGGTGGGGTTGGGTTGGTGCAGAAGTCAAAGTCAAAGTTCTTGGCAACCAAGAGCAGAAACAAAAACAAAACACACACACACACACACGTACACGTGTTCATATTTGTAACTGCCTCAAATGCTTCAATTGACAGATCACAAGAGTACTTCCTATGTAGTTTAGGAATGGAGCAGCCAATCCCACCTGGATCTATGAATATCATACAGTGACTAAATTGCCTAATGGCACACTTCTCAGAGCACATCCCCATTTTAAGGGTACGTGGTGGATCCAGATTTAGTTTTTCTATTAACAGAATAAATGCAATCCCTCTGAAAATGCAGGAGCCAGCCAGCCTTGCAGGCTGGGCCATGGTTACATATGTAGGCTCTTCAGATAAAGTGACTTTGTCACTGTTACTGTTCTCTCACACTAACGAAGCAATGGCAGTATGTAAGTGAACAAGCGGGGCTGTGTTCCTCCAAAACTTAACTTATTGATACTGTAGCTGCGAGTATGTATAAGTTTCACCTGTCCTGAGATAGATGGCTTTTGATCCCCCCCCCAGGCACTTAAAAAAGTAGTAATAATTTCCAGCTCGCAGCCCTACAAAAATGCACGTTGTAGGCCAGATCTGCATCCCAAGTTGAGGCAACATTTGCTATAAACACCAGAAGCTGAGCCACAGAGCCGTGCCTTGCCCACACTCAACCGAATGTCATCTCAGACTGTGGGGGGGTGGGGGGGCGGGGCACCATTCCTCTCTGGGGGGGATACACATGCGCTTTTTCGATCTCCCCCATCATCTGACTTGTCTTCATCTGAACAGTCACTGTGTCTCCCGAGCTGTCACTTTCTACACTCTGACCTCCTGAGTTTGTCCTGGGCTTCTCACATGCCAGCATCCACCACAGTGTCTGGCAATGTGTATATTCTCAGTGCTGTGGCCTGGTGAAACTAGGTACAGTTTACTACTGGAATCATGGAAAAAACATCGCTAATTGGAAGGTACTAAGTGGTCTGAAAAATGCAGAAACGATCAAAAATAATTAAAGAGAATGTAATGAAAAGGGGAACCTTAAGGCAGCTAGCTGTGTGGAAGCAGAGGGAAGTACGTTGGAGTTGTTCTAGAAGCTGCTGTCTGGGGCTGCTTCGACTTTGTCAAGCTCTGGTCCTTTGTAACCTGCCCCTCTCTAGTCCATGCTCTGACCCCAAGGTCCCTCAGGGCAGGGGGGAGGGCCTGTCCACTAAGTACCGCTTATTTTCTTTCAGGGACACAGATGTGCACACGGTGGCCTCTCTATTAAAGCTCTACCTCCGGGACCTGCCAGAGCCTGTGGTTCCTTGGAGTCAGTACGAGGGGTTCCTGCTCTGTGGGCAGCTCATGAACGCAGACGAGGCAAAGGTTGGTGTCTCTCTAGCTGACTGCCTTACTTAGAAGAAAGCAAAAAAGCAATGAATTTTCTAAACAGGGCTCTAGTAGGTGAGAGTGGGGGCCACACCCCTTGGTAAGGATACTTTATCAGACTGGAACTCTGCAGCAGCAGCAGAGCCAGGCCAATGTGTCTGTCATTCTCCCTGGTAAAACACTACACAAGCCTTGGATTTGCCTGCCATCCTTCCATTTGGTAAATTATGCAGTGTATTAGTGGCTATCTCATTGCTGTGGCAAAGTGCTAGACAGAAGCAATGTATGGAAGTCTCGGCTCCAGGATACAGTTTGTGGTGGTGGAGAAGGCATGGCAGCAGGGGTGTGGGCCGCTGGTCATGCTGTATCTGCAATCAGGGATCAGAGGGAGATGAAGGCCTGTCCTCAGCTTGCTTTCACCTTCTTACCAAAATCCCAGACTATGGGCTGCTACTGCTTGCCAGCATGGTGGGTCTTCCCACTGCAGTCCAACCTCTCCCGAGACAGAGACACTCTTGTAGATGCATCCATTGGCCACTCCAAACCCAGTCCGGCTGGTAACTATGAACAGGCACCTCATGCATTCTCTATAAGACTTGGTGTATTTACTTAAACCAATAGGATTTCCATGGTGATGTAATCTTAACACTGTTCCATGTTGTCTTAGTCAGGGTTTCTATTCCTGCACAAACATCATGACCAAGAAGCAAGTTGGGGAGGAAAGGGTTTATTCGGCTTACACTTCCATATTGCTGTTCATCACCAAAAGAAGTCAGGACTGGAACTCGAGCAGGTCAGAAAGCAGGAGCTGATGCAGAGGCAATGGAGGGATGTTCTTTACTAGCTTGCTTCCCCTGGCTTGCTCAGCCTGCTCTCTTATAGAACCCAAGACTACCAGCCCAGAGATGGCACCACCCACAAGGGGCCTTTCCCCCTTGATCACTAATTGAGAAAATGCCTTACAGTTGGATCTCATGGAGGCATTTCCTCAACTGAAGCTCCTTTCTCTGTGATAACTCCAGCTGTGTCAAGTTGACACAAAACTAGCCAGTACACATGTGCTAACCTCAAACATGGCTACTATACCGGAAGAGTCAAATTCTTGATTTTATTTACACTTAAAAAGCTACACGCAACAATTAGCTACTGTATGGAACAGCACAAATTTCCACCACGTTGTTGTCTGCATTGCCTAGGATTGTACAGAGGAGCGAGGCACATGAAACTAATTTGTTACTTTGTTGTTGTTGTTGAGCCGTTTCTTCTCTGTTCTTTGGTGTTTGTGATATAGTCTGAGTCACAGGATACCTGGGCCAGTGAGAAAATAGTTAGTGGAATTTCCTGGGCTAACTGCCTGTGGGAGCCATGGTTATAAGGATTCTGGCACAAAAGACTATTCTACATTTCAAAACTCGGATAGCAAGAGAGTAGCAACGATTCAGCCAACAGTGTAGCTGTTTTTTCCAAGAAGGAAAAACTAGGTTGTATATACTGTGGGCATTTGAGTTGTGGGTATTGTAGGGTTGACAGAGGATATGAAAACCCTTGATTTACAGGGGCATTTAAGATCTCCTTTGTGAATGATAAGGCTTGAAAAACACCTAAAAAGAGTCACGTTGCATGTCATCTCACATGTCATCAGAGGTGATCACAGACTCTGCAGGCAGCTGTAGTCCACAAGGGCAAAAAGTCCTGTCGTACCTTTCCCTGGCCCACGCGATCATAGAATGGCCACATGTGAAATCTGTAGCCATTGTAGAACTTGAGCTGCCCTTCCCAGTGCACGCCTTGCAGCACGGCCAGTCTGGCCTGCTTCCCAGAAGTTCTCAGCTGAATCATTTGCTCACTACTTCTGAGATATTAGGTTGTGGTTTCACTGTGGATCATTGTATCTCATTCATTGAGAACATTATCACGAGTGTCCATTATCAGATAGTCCGCACTTACAGGAGCTCTAGGTCAGGAAGGAGGTCAGGAGTGGGTGAGCAACATTACCGAAAACAGACTTTATAAATGCACAATACAAAAAATATATGCTAGCTGGGAGTATATCTCAGTTGGTAGAGTGCTTGCTGAGCACATACAGAGCCCTGGGTCCGATTCTCAACCAGCATAGACGGGCTGTGGTAGCTCGCACTCCAGAGGTAGAGGCAGGAGAATCAGAAGTCGAAATTCACCACTGGCTACATATGGAGTTCAAGACCAGTCTGGGCATCAACTTTCTGGGAATTCATAGTTATTTCCAAACATTTTAACTCACAAAACTATGGGAACAGGAGAGATAACCAATGTGTTCTTCCTATACAGATAGACCGACCAGTGATGTCTCTATACTCACTGCTGACAAGCGGGCAGTAGGCTTATTTACCAGTGTCAAACGTCTCTTCCAGGCTCAGCAGGAGTTGGCGAAGCAGCTCTCTACCCTTCCCCGAGACAACTACAACCTCCTGAGCTACGTCTGCAGGTGAGCATCCAGGTGTGGAGCCACAGTTTCCAGCCATGGCAAAGAGAAGTCCCCGTTAGAAGAGGAAGCTTTCTAAGGTCACAGATTCTGGTCCAAAACTGTAGAAGCTCAACTTTGTTTGCGTATTATTGACAGAGGGCACATCAGGGGTCCCTAAGAACCTATACACAGAACACATGTACTCTTCCTTCAGACCTGCCCCAGGTCATGCAAGAGAACCTGGAATGCCTGTTATCCCTGAAACTACCACCCTGGAAACATTCATTCTAGGCCACCATTTATAGTTTCCTGCAGTCCTCTGTGGGAACCTACTGTGTGAGGTCCTCATGGCGACATCTGACATGTGGATCAGCCCAGGTCTGCTGTGGTGGACACCTTCACCCCATACACACCTCCATTTTGTCATTTTCAAAAATACTGTGATGTAATTTCCAAGTTGTAAAGATGATTCTGACTTAATCTGGAAACCACAAAGAGACAAGAACTGTGAATAAGGACCAGCACTAATGCAGCCCCTCGTCCAGTGATGCCTTCCTTCTCTTGGGTGTTTTATCTTCTGATGCATCTTTTCTACTGCAGTGAAACTGCAGGAATGGTTTTATACCCATGAAAAGCATGTCCTTTATCCCAGAATAAATTATCCCATAATAACTCATAATTTTCATCATTTGAACATACGATTTCTTATTTCTCCTAATTTTTACAAATAAAGTTCTTAAGAAATTAATTTTATAAATCACCTAAATTTTATGATATTTCAGTCTACCCCCTTTGAATGCTTTTTAAAAATATCCAGAATTCCTTTACCTATCTGTTTAGTTGTTTTTGTTTTTCTAACACATCTAAGGATTTCAGGCCTTCTAATGGGTGGAAGTATAGTAGAATTGAGCAGCCGCTGGGAGTGAGAGATGCTCACAGACTCCTCAGTTTTCCTCTCTGGAGACGTGAGTGGGATGGGAACTGAGAAGTGAGTGAAAAAGGCAAATCAATGAAGCTGTTGGACACCCATCTGAATCCTTAAAGTCACCTCTTCCTCCTAAGCAACCCTTGCTGTGAGATTCTCCATCTCCAGCCTGCCCCTCCCCACTCCCCCGGCAACTGAACAGGCCATGGCTCCTCCTCTCTCCTTGGTCTGTGAACTTCCAGAAAGTCTTACAGGCAGAGCCAGTTCACTCCATTCCAGAAACAGGGGAAAGCTATAATTCCACAAGTGAACCTACCGCTGGGTCCCGGGAGCACTCAGGCTCTCTCTCATGGGCACTTCCCATTGTCTAAGATGGGGCTTCCTGTTGCCCACAGATTTCTGCATGAAATCCAGCTGAACTGTGCCGTCAACAAGATGAGCGTGGACAACCTGGCCACTGTGATCGGGGTGAACCTCATCAGGTCGAAGGTTGAAGACCCGGCTGTGATTATGAGAGGTACACAGGCTGATCCTGCAGGGAAGCGGCTCGCTAGGCGTGACAGCGAGAACACTGCCCCCTAGTGCCCATTTGATGTCCTGCCGCTTACCGAGCTTGCCTACTTGACCTCTTCTGACATCCCCCATGAGGTCAGCAGCACAGGAATTAGGTCCCCTGTTCAATGGTCACGGATCACAGCAGTCTAACCTCAAACCAATTAACTAGTGCTTGCCAGTCCTTTGATGACTTTAACATACCCTTAGCCAAGACGAGCAAACAGGGTTTTATTTTACAAGCCGGTTTCACAAAATTGTTGCTGTAAAGCTCGGCTGAAAGCTTTCTAAGGTTGTGTCTTGGCTCAATAAGCAAAAGTCCTGGCTGAGAAGACTCGTGCATGCATGTGGGGAGGAAGTGTCCCTGACATCCATTTGCTTCAGGAGTAATAACAAGACAGACCGTATTGAGGACCACAGGTGAAGAGAAAGATATCACCCTCCCCCCACCCTGCCTGTTATTATTACATCTATTGTCTGATAAAAACTGATCCAAGGAAATATAGGTGTAAAGTGTCCTCAATGCTCACTGCTCACCCCCTTATATATTCTCATTTTAGACATCCTCTCACTAAAAATATTTTACCCCAAACAATTAAAACAGGTCCCATGAGAGCAAACGAAGCCTGTGGCATTAGGGCCAATGGGGAAATACCCTATTGGTGGGCAGCAACTCTTGGGTGCTTCCAGGAGCCTGCTCCATGTACCAGCACGGCAAATCTCTTCTTTCTTTCAGGGACTCCTCAGATCCAAAGAGTGATGACCATGATGATCAGAGACCACGAAGTCCTCTTCCCCAAGTCTAAGGATGCACCGATCTCACCCCCTGCCCAGAAAAACGATGCCAAGAAGGCTCCAGTGCCGCGAAGCTCTGTGGGGTGGGATGCCACGGAAGACCCACCCCTTTCTAGGACAGACAGCTTCAGTAACACAGTAAGATGCCTGCTGCCCCTCAGACTCCTCCTTTAGTCTGGTCATTCTGAGGCAGCAGTTTGAGGAGCGGTGGGTGATGCTGGGGCCATGTGTAGAGTTGGCAGTGACCTGTCAGAACACATTTGGAAAGCCTGGGCTAGTGACATGTGCGAGAACTGCCTGCAGGCTGACTCTCTGGGTCTTTCCTAAAATCATCTCCAAGACAAAAACCCAGGGAAGTTCGACAGAGAAAATAACTGCAGCATTGCATGTGTCTGGGTAAGAGCTGCCGAGCATTCCGAGGGAAAGTCCAGAGGGCATGGGTGTCCTGCTCATGATGAACGTGATTTCTTCCTCAGAGCAGGGATGTGTCCGTGTGGTCTTTCTCATTCCCTGATAAGCTGCCTCGACAATGTCAGCCCCTCGCTTGGACAGAAGGCTTGGAGATCACGTTCACAGAGTCACTAGACTCTGCAGTCTCCAATGGGTAGACTATTAGAGGGCCCCAACTCACAAAGGTCAAATATTTTCATGTATTTAGAGGAACAAATGTTTTTTAATGGAATCTGTAGACTTTTTATAGCAGCTTGGTTTTTTTGGGTTTTTTTTGGTTTTTTTTTTTGTTTGTTTTTTTAAATGGGGCCAAGTAATAAAATTCAAATCTCTAGCTGACCAAGAGAGCTACCTATGACTCCGTTAAAGATGGGGGTTGGGGGAGGGCAATAAGTTGTGGTGGTTGTAGTTTTGTTTTAGATGGGTTTTGTATGGCCACGGGCATCTTACTAGAACTCTAAACTGCATTACGATTTAAAGTTTTGTTAACCAGTCACCCACAGTCCTTGACAGCTAAGGCGTGGCTCCTTCAACAGTAGCCTGTGACAACAGAACAACAGTCTGTGCTGAGCAAGTAATTGAATCAGCTCCACACCCCGACTCTGGGGACAATGCAGCGCACATGTCCTTTGGTTGAGGATCTGAGGCAAGAGAGTTTGACCAAGGTGTCAGCACTAGCATACTCTAGGGCAGGGCTGCAAGCCCCAGGTCCTATTCCCACTGCAAGAACACATGCCACAACTGAAGCATGGGATGGGCTAGGAAATATCCCAGCCCCTGACTTTCCCATCTTAAGTGGGAAATGATTTTTTTCATTTTGTTTTTTTTTTCTTTTTCTTTTCAATTTGGTTTTATATACAACCACATGGTTCAAAACAAACAAACAAAAAACCCCAAATCATAGGAAGGGATCGGCTGACAAGTGTAGGGCTACTTAGGAGAGGAGAGCGTCATGCCAGTGTGTGGTTGGCGGTTACAGTCCACAGCGGCAGAGAACCCATGGCAGCGAGGGCTTGAGGTGCTGGGTGCTGGGCGCAGTGGCTGGCTCCACAGTCAGGGAACAGAGAGGTGAACGCTGTCACCCAGTCCCTATTCTCCTTTCTCTTCAGTCCAGGATTGGTTCTGCCCACAGGTAACGTGGGTCTTCCCACCTCTGTTACTCTAGACATTCCTGGCTGCTGCCCCAAGAGGATCGTTTCTATAGTGATTCTAGATTCTGGCAAATTGAATGTCTCCTTGAAGTTCTTTGCCAGCTTCTTCCTGGTCATTGATCTTTTCCTTTCCAATCAGTATAAGCGTGGGACAGCACAGGGAGTTGCCAGCAGGAGACCTTTATTGCCTGTGAAACACTTCGCAAAGCTTGCCAGCTTTTCACTTAGCATATGGCGTTTGTGTGGTTTTGTTCTTAATTTTGGAGGTTGTGGAAAGACATTCCTTGGAGTTTGCTGAACTTCTCTTATGGGTCTCGGGCTCTGAGTCACAACTAACTGACAAAACCTCCCAAGTTCATGAAAGGCTCCTAGCTCGAGATTTTTACACCAACCAAGCAAATGGTTTTAGTCCATGCTTCCTCTCTAGCTCTTGAATGGCTAGAGTCCCTGAACTGTAATATCCTCTTGGCAAGTTATCACACAGAAAATTAACTGAGGTGATGTACTGAGGGTGTCACAGGTGTGTGACCAGGAAACACTTCCTTCCTGGTCTCTAATCCTTAGGAGTGTGGCACACAGAAGGAAAAAAACCTTATATAACATCCATGACTATTTTTTTCAGGCAAGTAGTCCTGATGCCACCAGTCCCACTGGACCACTGCCCGGTGACCAGCATCAGGAAGACAGCGGAAAAGCCCCCAGGGAAAACCCAGGAGAATGGAAGATGCAATCCCGTAAAAGGACTCAAACGCTTCCCAACCGGAAGTGTTTCCTGACGTCTGCATTCCAAGGCACCACCAGCAGCAAACTGGAAATCTTTAAAAATGAGTTCTGGTCTCCATCTTCAGAGGCTAAGGCAGGAGAAGGGCACAGGCGAACTATGTCCCAAGACTTGCGCCACCTTTCCAATGACCAGCGGACTTCTACCTATGATAATGTCCCCACCTCACCACAGTCCCAAGGGAACCCAGCAGGTGCACTCTCTCCCCATGCCAGTGACTCCAAGAGAGATGCTCTTGTTAGCACAGACTCTGAAATGGAGGCTGGAAGCAAGAACTCTGGCGAGGATGACCTTGATTCTCTGCAGAGGACAGTCCAGAACCTACAGAAGGAAATAGAAACCCAGAAGCAGGTGTATGAGGAACAGATAAAAAAGTAAGTCATGTGCCGAGGGCCGCGTGCACTTGACTTCTGTGTTTAGTAGGAAGGATACTGTCCCCACCTTCCAAAATGTCCCGGTATAAAGGGGACAGAGCATTCTGTAGCAGCCAACCCTAATAAAGGACCAAGGGAGAGAGATGTGACAGGTGAGTTAGTGAGAATCCTTACACTTCCGATGAGGTCCATGGAAACATAGATATGAAACCCATGTAGCCTCAAGGGTGAATATGTGTAACTGAGTTGGGGAATTTCCTTGTTCTCCATATTAGTGTATGTTATCAGTGCCGACCATCTGGTATTGAGGAACAGTTGGTATGCTCTTCTCTAGAGCCATCAAGGCACCCCTGGGTGGCCTGTTGTTCTTTGTGTAGGATTGAGGTCTTGTGGGCCTTCCCTGATTCACACTGGCATGTTTACATTTGGGCAGCCATGTTGGTGAGGCTTTATGACTTTAGCTTCTGAGTGGTAGGAGACAGGATCCCCCAGCAAACTCCCTGACTGTCTGGCTCTTAACAGTCTTTCTGCTCCTTTCTCCACAAGGTTCCCTGAGCCTTAGACGTGGGAGTGTTTTGTAGGATCTATCCGCTGGGGTTAGAATCCACAACTCTGCATTTTGATTGGTTGTGGTTTTCTGTAATGGTCTTGGTTTCAAAGAGGGAAGCTTCCTTGACGAGTGGTGAAGACTAATCTTACCTGTGGGTGTGAGGACACATTAGATTGTTGTTAGGGCTTCTTACCTGTGGGTGTGAAGACACATTAGATTGTTGTTAGGGCTTCTTACCTGTGGGTGTGAGGACACATTAGATTGTTGTTAGGGCTTCTTACCTGTGGGTGTGAGGACACATTAGATTGTTGTTAGGGCTTCTTACCTGTGGGTGTGAGGACACATTAGACTGTTGTTAGGGCTTATGATGGTTCAGTAATGTGGTGATTGTAGGTTTTCCTCCGAGATCCATGACTTCACTAGTTAGCTAGGCTTCTGTACCAGGCTTCCCTCTTGTTGGGTGGGTTTTACGGTTAATTAGCTGATGGTTACTGCCTAGGTGTGTGTGCCACCTTAGGGTTGTCATGCCACGTTGGTATTGTTGTGATCCCCTCCCCATTTTTCTTCTGAGGCAAAAAAAAATTTGTTTTTTGAGACAGGGTTTCTCTGTGTAGCCTTGGCTGTCCTGGAACTCACTCTGTAGACCAGGCTGGCCTTGAACTCAGACACCCACCTGCCTCTGCCTCCCAAGTGCTGGGATTAAAGGAGTGCACCACCACACCGGGCTGCAAATTCTTTCTCAGAGAGGTAACCTTGTCCAACTTGACACACAGGAAACTTGTCATAATGAGGTTAATCTACTTTCATATTTATGGATACTTTTATTAAGATTTAGGTACCAGAAAGAAAGACTATTGTGAGTTTCCATCCATTGTCCCATATAGGGGGATGGCCCCCAAGCAAAGCATGTTTTTTTTTTGTCTGAAAACCTGAAATCAACCATTTGTGGAGTTATAAGACTTGGGTGACATCTTATCCGGTAGAAAATCAGTCCCAGATAAGGCTCTGATTGTGCCCTAGCCTGAGTGCCAGTGAGAATCAGGAAAAGGACTGACTGCCATAGAGATGTCTGTGTTTCCAAATACATAAGGGTCTCTAAGTCGCCCGTTAGCCCATCCATGGCAGAGGCAGGAGAATTAGCAGCTGGGCAATGCCTTCTGATTCAATCCACATAGGAAGCACCCCACTGATCAGAAGAATCAGGGGTTCCAAAAGTCTCAACGCATTCTTGAAGGCCACATAGCTGATTAGTGTGGGGCCGGGCTTTGAACCTTGAACCCAGGTCAGTCCGGCTCTCAAGTCCATGGAGATTCTACTCTCCCCTGCAATCAGTGGTCAAGATCCATCCCAGCATCCCACTTTCTCCAAGCCAGAAAAGAATGAAAAGCCAGAGGAGAAGACTGACTCTATAATGGGAGGCTCTGGAGGAATGAGGAAAAGGTCTGTAGGAAAAGCAAGACAGACAGGGGCAGGCACAGCTCTGAGGGAGTGGTCCACACAGAGCCAGCCATGGCTCTTGAACTCAGAACGTGAGGCATGGGCTCAGAGGGGAACCTCAGTCTGTAGATGACTATGGGCAGGCTGCTGGGGAGGAGGAGGGGACAGGAGTCACAGAATGAGCTTGGGGAGGAGGGTAGCACCCAGGGGAGGAAATTCTGAAATTCCCAATCACACAATTTGGATTTCACCCACAGATCGGAAGTTTCCTCCTTAGGCTTGAGAAATAAACTACGTTCATTCATTCCTAGGGGTTAGTTCCCCAGAGCTTGGGAGGGCACCTGGGGCTGTATTAGGATTTCAGCCAGTAGCAATGAATGTCATGAAAATTCAGGAAATTTATAGTTCACCCACCCTGAGCAGGATTTAGAATTTTAGTGGGACTCTGGTCCCCAAAATATGTTTCCCTTTGCCTTTCCAAATCTTGGTCCCAGGAGGGTCTTGGTTAGGAAGGGCTTTTGGTCCAGGATGTCTATCCACTGGAGCAGGGTAGAGAGGATCTAGAATACTGTCCACAGCCTTAGCTGAACTGGGCAAAACATAGTGCTCTAAGGTAGAAATACAAATCTGTTCATTACAGATGGCTTCTTCTTTCAAATATTTTGTCTGATTAAAAATATGGTACAATATATATAACTGACGTGGAGCACAGTAACCCAGGAGGTGTCTCCAGGGTGTTAAGTGGGGCTCTGAGTGCTTTGGGAATTGAGGTTTTCTGTAAAGTCTTCTGGAAGGAAGAACATACACAGAAGGCAATGGCTAGACTGGCACCTTGTGTCTCAAAAAGGCAAATGAACAAGAGGTCGTGAACATGGGTGGAGGTCTGTGAAGGAAGGGTTTAAAATGAATGCTCTGCTCTCCCTTGGTTTCCTCCCTTGCAGCCTGGAGAAGGAAAATTACGATGTCTGGGCTAAGGTGGTGAGGCTCAATGAAGAACTGGAGAGGGAGAGGAAGAAATTCGCGGCCCTGGAAATCAGCCTTCGAAATGTGGAGCGCTCCCGGGAGGACGTTGAAAAGAGGAACAGAGTCTTGGAAGAAGAAGTCAAGGAGTTTGTGAAGTCGATGGAGAAGCCCAAGACAAAGACCGATCCTTGAGGGTCTGAGTTGTGTGTCAGGGACAGTCAACTCCACTCCATTTCTTCATGCTCCTAGTGAGCTGGAAGCAGGATTACCTCCTAGGATGGACAGGGTATCTGAGGGGATGTGCCACAATCCTCAGCAAATACACAGAAGATGAGAGTGTACAAGGAACACACCAGGACACTTGCCACCATGTGCTGTGCTCCAAGGATTGCGTTATTCCACTGTGGGAAGAGTGAACTGGAATCTTCCAGTGCATGACCAGCTCCAAAGGAGACATTTAAGGTGTGTGACATCTCAGGACCCCAGGCCAGAGCTAGGCCAAGGCCTCAGTTCTTTGTTGTCTCTGTGGCTGTCTTGCCTGGTCAGATGGTTCTGGTCACTCTGAAACATGGCCAGAAAATGTTACTTCACTCTCCAGTGCTGGCCAACTGAGGGCTGCTGGGAGAGGCTGAACTGTTGGAACTGTTGGAATCAAACAATATTTATGAAAGCAAAATGAGTGAGAAAATTATATTCAAGTAAAGAAAACAGAAAACAGAAATTGAGCAAGGATATTGACAATCTATGAAACACTTTTATTAGAATTAGTAAAAGGGGGTTTGGTAAAATTAATAAAAGCTGGCTCTGTGGCTGAGAGAACTGGCTGCTCTTTCAGAGGACTCAGCATCCACACCATGGCTAACAAACCTCTGTAGCTACAGTTCCAGGAGACCTGACACCCTCTGAGGGCACCATATATACATATGCTGCCCATACATATATGCAAACAAACACCCATACACACACACACACACATACATACATACATACATACATACATACATACATACATACCAACAACAAAGAAAAAAATAATTAGTAAAAGGCACCTCTTGCCTGAAGCAGGTGAATCTTTCTTGTGGTACGTGGCTGTGTGACCAGGGCTTTGGGTTCCATCCTGAGTCACCCTCCAGTGGACGAAACTTGTCTGCAAAGCCTCAGAGCAAAGGTTTCTAACTATGAAATGACTTTAGGGGTGTGGATTTGTATAGTGAAGAGTCAAGACTATGAATTATTATTGTCATTGTTGTTATTGCTATTTTACTTCAACAAAATGAAAATGAGTTTATTTGCTCTTTAGAGGGGGATCAGGCACAATCATCTGTTTTCTCAACTATAGCTAATGCCACCTGCCCTTTGTTGAGTTAATTATAAAACCAATCAACCAACAATATCGCTGACTACTCTCTGGCCACAATGGTCTCCCTGCTCCCGTGGCTTGCCCCAGGAGGCAGTACCGTCCCAATTGCTGTGGTTGGCTTGCCACTGAACCGCTGTATTCTCAGTCATCTCTCCCCTGTGGCTAGCTGTCACAAATCCCCTGTAACCCAGTAAAATCAAAACTCTAGAGGCTTGTAGTTTATCAGTCAGATTTATAACAGTAAATTCTCAACTCATAAAACGCACACACAATGAACTCAGAGCTTGATATGAAACAAGCTGCCCACTTAGATAAGACAAATTGTCCTAGATTATTCTATCCCTTCTATGATATTCATAGCTACCTGTGGCTATTTCAAGCCATGTGGATCTGGTTCATCCTCTTCCTCCATCTTCTCTGTCTTTCTGTCTGTCCCTCTCTGTCCTATCTCTAAAACTCTCAGCCTGCCTTCTTTTCCCACTGCCTAACCACAGGCTCTAGTCTTATATTTCACCTACAGCATATTTCATCGACAGCAATCCACAGCTTTTGACCGTGGTTTGTTGTTCAAAGTATAAAAAGGAAAGACAGGAAAGTTCTGTTCTACCACTCTCAACGCCCTGAAGATGGTACTGATGGAGGAAGAATGTGTAGAGCATCGCCACAGCAAGAGCATCACCCAGCACAGAGCACCATCACAGCACAGAGCACCACCACAGCACAGAGCACCTACACAGCACAGAGCACCAGCACAGCACAGAGTATCACCACAGCACAGAGCACCATCATAGCACAGAGCACCTACACAGCACAGAGCACCACCACAGCACAGAGCTGATATCACCACAGCACAGAGCACCATCATAGCACAGAGCATCATCACAGCACAGAGCACCTACACAGCACAGAGCAGCACCACAGCACAGAGCGCCACCACAGCACAGAGCACCATCACAGCACAGAGCAGCACCACAGCACAGAGCACCAGCACAGCACAGAGCACCAGCACAGCACAGAGCACCACCACAGCACAGAGCACCATCATAGCACAGAGCACCTACACAGCACAGAGCACCACCACAGCACAGAGTATCACCACAGCACAGAGCACCATCATAGCACAGAGCACCACCACAGCACAGAGCACCTACACAGCACAGAGCACCACCACAGCACAGAGCATCACCACAGCACAGAGCAACATCACAGCACAGAGCACCACCACAGCACAGAGCACCTACACAGCACAGAGCACCAGCACAGCACAGAGTATCACCACAGCACAGAGCACCATCATAGCACAGAGCACCTACACAGCACAGAGCACCACCACAGCACAGAGTATCACCACAGCACAGAGCACCATCATAGCACAGAGCACCAGCACAGCACAGAGCACCTACACAGCAGAGAGCAGCACCACAGCACAGAGCACCTACACAGCACAGAGCACCACCACAGCAAGAGCATCACCACAGCACAGAGCACCTACACAGCACAGAGCACCAACACAGCACAGAGCATCACCACAGCACAGAGCACCTAGACAGCACAGAGCACCACCACAGCACAGAGCATCATCACAGCACAGAGCACCACCACAGCACAGAGCACCTACACAGCACAGAGCACCACCACAGCACAGAGCATCATCACAGCACAGAGCACCACCACAGCACAGAGCACCTACACAGCACAGAGCGCCACCACAGCACAGAGCACCACCACAGCACAGAGCACCATCACAGCACAGAGCAGCACCACAGCACAGAGCACCTACACAGCACAGAGCACCACCACAGCACAGAGCATCACCACAGCACAGAGCACCTACACAGCACAGAGCACCACCACAGCACAGAGCATCACCACAGCACAGAGCACCTACACAGCACAGAGCACCACCACAGCACAGAGCACCTACACAGCACAGAGCGCCACCACAGCACAGAGCATCACCACAGCACAGAGCATCACCACAGCACAGAGCAGCACCACAGCACAGAGCACCATCACAGCACAGAGCGCCACCACAGCACAGAGCACCATCACAGCACAGAGCAGCACCACAGCACAGAGCACCATCACAGCACAGAGCAGCACCACAGCACAGAGCACCATCACAGCACAGAGCACCACCACAGCACAGAGCATCACCACAGCACAGAGCACCTACACAGCACAGAGCACCACCACAGCACAGAGCATCACCACAGCACAGAGCACCTACACAGCACAGAGCACCACCACAGCACAGAGCACCATCACAGGACAGAGCAGCACCACAGCACAGAGCACCTACACAGCACAGAGCGCCACCACAGCACAGAGCTGATATCAACACAGCACAGAGTACCACACAGCACAGAGCAGCACCACAGCACAGAGCACCATCACAGCACAGAGCAGCACCACAGCACAGAGCACCATCACAGCACAGAGCAGCACCACAGAACAGAGCACCATCACAGCACAGAGCAGCACCACAGCACAGAGCACCATCACAGCACAGAGCAGCACCACAGCACAGAGCACCATCACAGCACAGAGCACCTACACAGCACAGAGCAGCACCACAGCACAGAGCACCATCACAGCACAGAGCAGCATCACAGCACAGAGCACCATCACAGCACAGAGCAGCATCACAGCACAGAGCACCACCACAGCACAGAGCACCACCACAGCACAGAGCACCATCACAGCACAGAGCACCATCACAGCACAGAGCAGCACCACAGCACAGAGCACCATCACAGCACAGAGCAGCACCACAGAACAGAGCACCATCACAGCACAGAGCAGCACCACAGCACAGAGCAGCACCACAGCACAGAGCAGCACCACAGCACAGAGCACCATCACAGCACAGAGCACCTACACAGCACAGAGCACCACCACAGCACAGAGCACCATCACAGCACAGAGCAGCATCACAGCACAGAGCACCACCACAGCACAGAGCACCACCACAGCACAGAGCACCATCACAGCACAGAGCACCACCACAGCACAGAGCACCATCACAGCACAGAGCAGCACCACAGCACAGAGCACCTACACAGCACAGAGCGCCACCACAGCACAGAGCTGATATCACCACAGCACAGAGTACCACACAGCACAGAGCAGCACCACAGCACAGAGCACCATCACAGCACAGAGCAGCACCACAGCACAGAGCACCTACACAGCACAGAGCAGCACCACAGAACAGAGCACCATCACAGCACAGAGCAGAACCACAGCACAGAGCACCATCACAGCACAGAGCAGCACCACAGCACAGAGCACCATCACAGCACAGAGCACCTACACAGCACAGAGCAGCACCACAGCACAGAGCACCATCACAGCACAGAGCAGCATCACAGCACAGAGCACCATCACAGCACAGAGCAGCATCACAGCACAGAGCACCACCACAGCACAGAGCAGCACCACAGCACAGAGCACCATCACAGCACAGAGCACCATCACAGCACAGAGCAGCACCACAGCACAGAGCACCATCACAGCACAGAGCAGCACCACAGAACAGAGCACCATCACAGCACAGAGCAGCACCACAGCACAGAGCACCATCACAGCACAGAGCACCTACACAGCACAGAGCAGCACCACAGCACAGAGCACCATCACAGCACAGAGCAGCATCACAGCACAGAGCACCTACACAGCACAGAGCACCACCACAGCACAGAGCATCATCACAGCACAGAGCACCACCACAGCACAGAGCACCTACACAGCACAGAGCCCCACCACAGCACAGAGCACCACCACAGCACAGAGCACCATCACAGCACAGAGCAGCACCACAGCACAGAGCACCTACACAGCACAGAGCACCACCACAGCACAGAGCATCACCACAGCACAGAGCACCTACACAGCACAGAGCACCACCACAGCACAGAGCATCACCACAGCACAGAGCACCTACACAGCACAGAGCACCACCACAGCACAGAGCACCTACACAGCACAGAGCGCCACCACAGCACAGAGCATCACCACAGCACAGAGCACCACACAGCACAGAGCAGCACCACAGCACAGAGCACCATCACAGCACAGAGCGCCACCACAGCACAGAGCACCATCACAGCACAGAGCAGCACCACAGCACAGAGCACCATCACAGCACAGAGCAGCACCACAGCACAGAGCACCATCACAGCACAGAGCACCACCACAGCACAGAGCATCACCACAGCACAGAGCACCTACACAGCACAGAGCACCACCACAGCACAGAGCATCACCACAGCACAGAGCACCTACACAGCACAGAGCACCACCACAGCACAGAGCACCATCACAGGACAGAGCAGCACCACAGCACAGAGCACCTACACAGCACAGAGCGCCACCACAGCACAGAGCTGATATCAACACAGCACAGAGTACCACACAGCACAGAGCAGCACCACAGCACAGAGCACCATCACAGCACAGAGCAGCACCACAGCACAGAGCACCATCACAGCACAGAGCAGCACCACAGAACAGAGCACCATCACAGCACAGAGCAGCACCACAGCACAGAGCACCATCACAGCACAGAGCAGCACCACAGCACAGAGCACCATCACAGCACAGAGCACCTACACAGCACAGAGCAGCACCACAGCACAGAGCACCATCACAGCACAGAGCAGCATCACAGCACAGAGCACCATCACAGCACAGAGCAGCATCACAGCACAGAGCACCACCACAGCACAGAGCACCACCACAGCACAGAGCACCATCACAGCACAGAGCACCATCACAGCACAGAGCAGCACCACAGCACAGAGCACCATCACAGCACAGAGCAGCACCACAGAACAGAGCACCATCACAGCACAGAGCAGCACCACAGCACAGAGCAGCACCACAGCACAGAGCAGCACCACAGCACAGAGCACCATCACAGCACAGAGCACCTACACAGCACAGAGCACCACCACAGCACAGAGCACCATCACAGCACAGAGCAGCATCACAGCACAGAGCACCACCACAGCACAGAGCACCACCACAGCACAGAGCACCATCACAGCACAGAGCACCACCACAGCACAGAGCACCATCACAGCACAGAGCAGCACCACAGCACAGAGCACCTACACAGCACAGAGCGCCACCACAGCACAGAGCTGATATCACCACAGCACAGAGTACCACACAGCACAGAGCAGCACCACAGCACAGAGCACCATCACAGCACAGAGCAGCACCACAGCACAGAGCACCTACACAGCACAGAGCAGCACCACAGAACAGAGCACCATCACAGCACAGAGCAGAACCACAGCACAGAGCACCATCACAGCACAGAGCAGCACCACAGCACAGAGCACCATCACAGCACAGAGCACCTACACAGCACAGAGCAGCACCACAGCACAGAGCACCATCACAGCACAGAGCAGCATCACAGCACAGAGCACCATCACAGCACAGAGCAGCATCACAGCACAGAGCACCACCACAGCACAGAGCAGCACCACAGCACAGAGCACCATCACAGCACAGAGCACCATCACAGCACAGAGCAGCACCACAGCACAGAGCACCATCACAGCACAGAGCAGCACCACAGAACAGAGCACCATCACAGCACAGAGCAGCACCACAGCACAGAGCACCATCACAGCACAGAGCACCTACACAGCACAGAGCAGCACCACAGCACAGAGCACCATCACAGCACAGAGCAGCATCACAGCACAGAGCACCATCACAGCACAGAGCACCATCACAGCACAGAGCACCTACACAGCACAGAGCACCACCACAGCACAGAGCACCTACACAGCACAGAGCACCACCACAGCACAGAGTACCATCACAGCACAGAGCAGCACCACAGCACAGAGCACCTACACAGCACAGTGCGCCACCACAGCACAGAGCACCACCACAGCACAGAGCACCATCACAGCACAGAGCAGCACCACAGCACAGAGCACCTACACAGCACAGAGCACCACCACAGCACAGAGCATCACCACAGCACAGAGCACCTACACAGCACAGAGCACCACCACAGCACAGAGCATCACCACAGCACAGAGCACCTACACAGCACAGAGCAGCATCATAGCACAGAGCACCATCACAGCACAGAGCACCACCACACCACAGAGCACCTACACAGCACAGAGCGCCACCACAGCACAGAGCATCATCACAGCACAGAGCACCACCACAGCACAGAGCACCTACACAGCACAGAGCACCACCACAGCACAGAGCATCACCACAGCACAGAGCACCTACACAGCACAGAGCATCACCACAGCACAGAGCACCATCACAGCACAGAGCGCCACCACAGCACAGAGCATCATCACAGCACAGAGCACCACCACAGCACAGAGCACCTACACAGCACAGAGCACCACCACAGCAC
The DNA here is from genome assembly GCF_978045245.1 of Mus caroli. NCBI lineage: Eukaryota > Metazoa > Chordata > Mammalia > Rodentia > Muridae > Mus > Mus caroli. Next base: position 61,872,732 of record NW_028227262.1, read on the forward strand.
AGAGCATCACCACAGCACAGAGCACCTACACAGCACAGAGCATCACCACAGCACAGAGCACCATCACAGCACAGAGCGCCACCACAGCACAGAGCACCTACACAGCACAGAGCACCACCACAGCACAGAGCACCATCACAGCACAGAGCATCACCACAGCACAGAGCACCTACACAGCACAGAGCACCACCACAGCACAGAGTATCATCACAGCACAGAGCACCACCACAGCACAGAGCACCTACACAGCACAGAGCGCCACCACAGCACAGAGCACCACCACAGCACAGAGCACCATCACAGCACAGAGCAGCACCACAGCACAGAGCACCTACACAGGACAGAGCACCACCACAGCACAGAGCATCACCACAGCACAGAGCACCTACACAGCACAGAGCAGCACCACAGCACAGAGCATCACCACAGCACAGAGCACCTACACAGCACAGAGCACCACCACAGCACAGAGCACCTACACAGCACAGAGCGCCACCACAGCACAGAGCATCACCACAGCACAGAGCACCACACAGCACAGAGCAGCACCACAGCACAGAGCACCATCACAGCACAGAGCAGCACCACAGCATAGAGCCCCATCACAGCACAGAGCAGCACCACAGCACAGAGCACCATCACAGCACAGAGCACCACCACAGCACAGAGCATCACCACAGAACAGAGCACCTACACAGCACAGAGCACCACCACAGCACAGAGCATCACCACAGCACAGAGCACCTACACAGCACAGAGCACCACCACAGCACAGAGCACCATCACAGCACAGAGCAGCACCACAGCACAGAGCACCTACACAGCACAGAGCGCCACCACAGCACAGAGCTGATATCACCACAGCACAGAGTACCACACAGCACAGAGCAGCACCACAGCACAGAGCACCATCACAGCACAGAGCAACACCACAGCACAGAGCACCATCACAGCACAGAGCAGCACCACAGAACAGAGCACCATCACAGCACAGAGCAGAACCACAGCACAGAGCACCATCACAGCACAGAGCAGCACCACAGCACAGAGCACCATCACAGCACAGAGCACCTACACAGCACAGAGCAGCACCACAGCACAGAGCACCATCACAGCACAGAGCAGCATCACAGCACAGAGCACCATCACAGCACAGAGCAGCATCAGAGCACAGAGCACCACCACAGCACAGAGCACCACCACAGCACAGAGCACCATCACAGCACAGAGCACCATCACAGCACAGAGCAGCACCACAGCACAGAGCACCATCACAGCACAGAGCAGCACCACAGAACAGAGCACCATCACAGCACAGAGCAGCACCACAGCACAGAGCACCATCACAGCACAGAGCAGCACCACAGCACAGAGCACCATCACAGCACAGAGCACCTACACAGCACAGAGCAGCACCACAGCACAGAGCACCATCACAGCACAGAGCAGCATCATAGCACAGAGCACCATCACAGCACAGAGCAGCATCACAGCACAGAGCACCACCACAGCACAGAGCACCACCACAGCACAGAGCACCTACACAGCACAGAGCACCACCACAGCACAGAGCACCATCACAGCACAGAGCAGCACCACAGCACAGAGCACCTACACAGCACAGAGCGCCACCACAGCACAGAGCACCACCACAGCACAGAGCACCATCACAGCACAGAGCAGCACCACAGCACAGAGCACCTACACAGCACAGAGCACCACCACAGCACAGAGCATCACCACAGCACAGAGCACCTACACAGCACAGAGCGCCACCACAGCACAGAGCATCACCACAGCACAGAGCACCACCACAGCACAGAGCACCTACACAGCACAGAGCACCACCACAGCACAGAGCATCACCACAGCACAGAGCACCTACACAGCACAGAGCATCACCACAGCACAGAGCACCATCACAGCACAGAGCGCCACCACAGCACAGAGCACCATCACAGCACAGAGCAGCACCACAGCACAGAGCACCACCACAGCACAGAGCAGCACCACAGCACAGAGCACCATCACAGCACAGAGCAGCACCACAGCACAGAGCACCTACACAGCACAGAGCACCACCACAGCACAGAGCACCTACACAGCACAGAGCACCACCACAGCACAGAGCACCATCACAGCACAGAGCATCACCACAGCACAGAGCACCATCACAGCACAGAGCAGCACCACAGCACAGAGCAGCACCACAGCACAGAGCACCATCTTTGGGACCTGCTTGCAGAAGACAGAAGGGAGGGCATTATTAAGAGGAATAGTGAGGGCTGGCGAGGTGCCTCTGAGTAAAAGCACCGGCTCACAAACCTGATCTGAATCGCTAAGAAATCCCGGGGTCCCATATGCTTGAGGAAAGATCCAATCCCCCCAAAAAAGTTGTCTTTTGACCTCTACTCATGCATATGCCTGTGTACGTATGGACATGCATGCATGCATGCACGTGTGCGTGCGTGCACACGCGCGCGCGTACACACACACACACACACACACACACACACACACACACACACACGAGTAGAAGAACGGTAGAACATTAGGCTTCCCCAGAACTACTCCTTTGTAAATTGTAGTAACAGCCGTGGCGCCATGCACAGGACATCTGATTTGAATGGATGAGGGCCTGAAGTAGCTTCTGCTGGCCCACGCCCTCTTCCATTGGCTCACACTGCTTCTTTGGGAGTTGACAGAGTAGGATGGGGAGCAGTGTCACAATTCCACAGGGGATATTTTTCCTAAAGCACAAGGAGGGGGTCTCTGGAGTCTCTTTCAAGGTCTGAAATATAGGAGTGTGGGTTTGGCAGCCTGCAGTCAGCCCGAGCGAAAGTGCTGCATTTGAAACCCTTCCTGCCTCTGATTTAGCAGTGCCTCTCCCCCTCGTTCCTCACTGGTGCTGAGACACCACCTTCAGCAATTCCACCTTTAGAAGAACTGGGCGAGCAAAAGAGGGGTCAGGACTCACATCAGGTTCTCTGTCAGTCGGGGAGTCCCTGCCTGCAGTGGAGAATTATAGGAACTATGACTCTTTTCCTGCCACCCGCACCTCCCCTGTTCCCTCTTGTGTCAGCCTTGCCCCACCCTCTGTCCACCCTCACAGTACTGGGCGTGTCTGGGTGTATACTTGTCTTAAGCATAAGGCAGATGTAGTGCTTTTTTTACTTTTTGAAAGTTTAGATACTGGATGGAACAACTTGTGCTAGGCTTTGTCTGTAACAATCTCCTCCTGGTAGAGATTTGGGCAGGGTGGGGGCCTGGAGAGAGCAAGTATGGCATTCCCAGTACAGAGCCTGCACCACTGGGATATAAAGAACAAGCTCACTTCATTGTTTGGTGAACTTCCTTAAGCTCCGCTCAGGGAAACAAGACTCAGGAGACAGCTAGAGATTAATAAGGAAGGAGGACAAAGAGCCTAATGCCTTGGCAACTGCTGGCCGGGCTCCACCAGTTCATGGGAAGATGCTTGCGTGCTCACACTGTGTAAACGTCTGCATTCCGACACTTCCTGTGCAGATACCAGCAAGGACCAGGCCGTGTGCTCACCAGGGAGCCAGGGAACCCTTGGAGGCTGATACTGTATCTAAAGTGGATGGCTTTTAAACGCATCATTTAAGGTGGAGGGGTTGCCCAAGATGGAACCCCAGTGGTGCCAATCCCAGGCTGGCATCTACCTGCAGCAGAGAAGCAGAGCTGGGAACTATGGCTCAGATTTTCAGGGCAATGTCCAAAAAGTAGCACATGCGGAAGACAAGGAGTGTAACTGCAGGTTCTCGAATCCCAGTCAGGAGAACTCAGAAGCACAGATTAACTCCTTAGTGTATCTAACCCAGCCTGTTCATTCAGTAGACAGGGAAACTGAGGACAACATAAGCTGACTGACCAGTGTTTCCAAAGGGGAGGTAGGGGACCTACGACCCTCAGTTCAGAGATTCTTAGCATCTTTCGAGGAGTTCTTTTCCTTCTAAACCTCATGGATTGAAACTCACTGACCACAGCTGCCGAGTACTTCTAGAATACAAAGCTGGCCTCAGCTCATGGTCACAACTGAGACCCAACAAATATGCAGGCACTTTTCCCCCTGGCTTTGTGACACCAATGCTGTTCTGTGAGAGCGGCTTTCAGTGTCAGTCACACACTACAGGTGCCTATGGTCTTTGACTAACATGTGGATGCAGGGAGCAGTGGGTAATGGCTAATAACGCCACTGACAGAGTGGAAAAACAAAGGCGGCCAAGACTACAGATGAGCTCAGGCCCAGCATGGGCCACTTACTCTAAACCTGTCTTAAATGGAAAGATATGAAGAGGTTGAGATAGCCTGGGTAGATAGTACTTTATCAGTCAGGAGTCTCTAGAGTAACAGAACTTACAGACTGAATCTCTATCTATAGAAAGGGGATTTATCAGCATGGCTTACACACTGTGGTCTAGCTAATCCAACAATGGCCGGCTATCAGTGCAAAGTACAAGAATCCGGGAGTTGCTCAATTCAAGTCTCAGCTGGTCTTCAGTATATACTGGAATCCCAAAGAGGTAGGCTCTAATGCCAGTGAAGGAATGGACTTGCTAGCAAGGTAAGAGCAAGCAGAGGAAAAACTTCCTTCTTTCACGTCCTGTTATAGGCTTCCAGCAGAAGGCATGGCCCAGATTAGAGGTGGTCTTCCCACCTCAAAAGGTCTGGATTAAAGGCGTGCCTTTATGTCTCAAGATTTGGATTAGAGATGTGTCTTCTCATTTCAAGATCTGTATTAAAGGTGTGTCTTCCCACCTCATAGATTAGAAGTAGATCTTCCTACTTCAAATGAAGCAAAGTCCCTTACAGATGTGCCCTCCATGTTTGGGTTTTAGTTAACTCCAGTTGTAGTCAAGTTGACAACCAAGACTAGCCAGTACATTTTCCTGTCATTCAGGCTGCGAGGTGGGGAGAGCCATCCTAAATGTAGAAGGCACCATTCCATTGGCTGGAAATCTGGACTAAATACAAAGGAGAAAATGAGCTGAGGGCCGGGGTTTATCTCTCCATGCTTCCTGATTGTGACTATCCAGTGTGCAGAGTTAAATCCTGCATATTGCAGAACAAAACAAAACTTTGATCTGATTGTTGGCTGTTGCTCCACATCCACTGGGGCGGAATCTTTGCCAAGTAGACCTAAAGAACTGACTACGATCTACGTTCCCAGTTGACTCTAATTTGTACTTATAACCAGGATTGTTACGGTTCTAAACTAAGTGCGGTTTGATTCAGGACTAATGATGATATTAGCTTGACATTCACCCAACTCCTGTCTCCAGTCCACACAGATCTGGTCTCCTTCTTCTTTTTATGCGCTGGCTTTGTGTGTTCATTTGTAAGGATAAGAGATACCTAAGAGACCAAGTGGGGAATACGTGCATTTCACAGATGCAAAAATAAGACCTCAATGACATTTCAAAAATTTTTTCAGCAGTAATTTAGTCAGGGATAAATTTGGGGATTCTGAGATTACCTTGACAATGGGGTTATTCGATTTGCTTTGAAGTTTGAATCAATGCATTGGCAAAGAAGGTAAGCACTCAAGGCTGGATTTAGAGTCTTGAGGGTAGCTTGATTACAACCATCTCCCCTTAAGAACCATATTAGAGCAAGAATCGCCATGAGTAGTATTGGGATACCCACTATACGGGCAATGTTGCTGCCCCCAGCCTGTAATCATTAACACATGTTTATGTTAGCAACTCATTCTGAGCACAGATTTGTGCAGTGAAGGAGCTGAGCAATCCTGGCTGGATAAGGCAAGAGAGTTGGAGGGACAGATAAAAAATACAGATCTGCAATTGTGTCCCTAACCAATTAAGATGGACCAAAAGAGCAGATAGAGCCTTAAGATGGGAATGAGAGTGTGACAATCAATATTGTGAAATTCAGATCAGTGACCTAACTGTACCTAGGAGACAAACTTCTGAGCATGCCTGGGAAGGATTTTCTAGATTGGGATGAGGTTGGGAGAGCCACCCCAGATGTGGGCAGCACCATTCCACTGGCTGGAGACCTGGACTGAAGACAAAGGAGAAGGTGAACTGAGGGTCAGAGCTCATCACCAGCTGCTTCCTGACCGGAACTGCAATGTGACCGACCAGCTGCCTCACATCCAACACAACTCCGCCATCACAGTGAACGACACCTTCAAACTGTGAGCCAGAATAAACCTCCCTCTCCAGTTAGGCTGATCTTGTCAAACAAACAGAAAAACACCCAACACTGAAAGTCAGACTGAAGGGTGGAAGAGCCCGTTTCCCTCAAGCACATGTAGGAATTAGTTGAAGATGTGACCCTGACTTCCTTTCTGCCCTCTGTTGTGCCATTGTTGATGTCCTCTTTGTCCTGCAGAGGTTCACCATGATAGACTTATTGAGGCTTTTTTAGCAACAACAGTACCAACATCTTAACAATTATCATTAACAAGCGGTACATATCATGTTCTCCACCAGGCTCGCTGTGGAGCATTTTTTACATTCATTATTTGCTTCTTTCAGCTTTCTGAAATCAAATGTGTGTGTGTGTGTGTGTGTGTGTGTGTGTGTGTGTGTGCCCCAGTGAGCAAGCACATACACACATTATATATATATATATATATATATATATATATATATATATATATATTCCATTTTGCAGAGGTATCAATATAGTGACCTGGGCACTAAAGAAAGTCTGCCTAATTTGTTCAGAGACATATTGGCCATGCCCTTATACATATATACCCTTATACATATATACTCTTATACATATATACCCTTATACATATATACCCTTATACATAATACACCAAAACCATCTCTTGGAGGTTAGGGCGATGTCAGTAGGTAAAGTGCTTGCTGTGACAACATAAGCACCAAGTGTGACTCCTCCAAATCCAGATTTATCAAAGCTAGGCATGATGGAACATGCTGGGGAGGCAAGACAGGGGGTGGGGCCCCTAGAGTTTCCAGCCAGTCTAGCTAAATTGGTGTATTTCAGGTTCAGTAAAAGAGCATCCAGAGATAGGGTGGAGAACAAAGAAGGAAGATGCCTGACATAGCCATGTGACCTCCACGTGCAAGCGAAGGACTGCAGAGTGTGGTGGAAGGGAATAGGGCTATGCATTCCTCACCTTCTCCTTCTCTGTAGCTGTCTCTGAGTTAGTTACAGGATCTAGTCAGTGGAAAGTCACAGCCCAGTGGCCCACGCTGACTTGGAGCACTCTGGGGCATCCTTAGCATGTTCCATGTGGCCTGGCTGTTTGCTAAGACTCCTGCTGGACCAGTGAGCAGAAGCAGCAATGCCATGTGACCGCACTGAACAAGGCCACGATGCACTGACTCAGACATGACCTCTGTTTCTTGTGTTTAATCATTGTCGATTTTCTGGCAAAGCCCATATTTTCCTTAAAAGCTGTTTCCAGGCTGTGAAGGGGAGTTGTAGTTAGTCTTCTTATAGGGAAAAAGCTGGGTGAGCCACTTCTGAAAGACAGACAGAGCTGGGAAGTCAGGCCTTTCTTATTCTGCCTCACAGGAAAAAGGGCTGTGTGGGTTCCGCTATTACCATATCTACCTGATTACTGAAATGAGGAATTTCCCTTAGAGCAGGGTGTAGCCCACTGTCCCTTTTGGCATGGGGCTCTCTTGCTGAGGCCTGTTCTATGGGATTCCTTTGCTTCACACCTCCAGATCCTGCCCCTTTACACCTTCAGATCCCACCACTTCACACCTCCCAGCCACTCTCATGGATCCCTGCTGGAAGAAGAGTGGGGGAGGGCAAGAACAGGGTTGGGGGCAAGAAGTGTAGATAGGTAGGTACACATACATGTGTGTATTGTTGGGGTGGTGTTATAAGAACCAAGTGGCCACACATTTCTGTCCTAGAAATTTTGGAGAGCAACAATGAAGAGATTTTCATAAAGCCCTAAGGGTAGACATTGTTCCACGAAAACTACAGAAATGACCAGTAGTTATGAATTGTTTTATGAGCTATAATCTCCCTACAGTTGATTAAGGTAAGAACTGCCACTGCCACTAGAGGGAACCCTTGGCCCATGCTGCACTCTTGGGCCACAGCCTGGACAGCCTGGAACAGAGGACAAAAGGCCAGGGTGAGCTCTGGGAGCCCTGTAACCTGACAGCCAGCTTGGCATAAGGCACACAGAGCCACTCTTCAACCTGCCTTCCATACATTCTCAGGTTTGAAGAACAGGGATGCAGATGTATTTATTAGTAAGACTACCTTATTGATATTGGGCTCATTACCTATTATAGAGTTTAGGTCATCACACAGACATAGGAAGGAGACACTTTTACCCACTGAGCCATCTCACCAGCTCTATATTTTGCAGTCCTAAGAGAAACTCAGTGACCCTTGACAGCCACGGGAGCCTGGGTTAGTCCACCAGCTGTGGGTGCTTGTAGCTTTGGTATTGGGTTGTTGGCCTTCCTTCCAGCACAGCAAGCACCACACACAAAGCAAGAGAGACAGAGACAAAGAGTGGCGATGCTTAGCCTAAGCTCTGGGTCTGAGGAATTCCACAGAATGCAACGGGAGCTCCCAGGAATGGTGGTCGTTTACAGATGGGATCCTAGAAGCCTTGTTTTTCCTCCGTTTACACACACAGCATCTACACACACAGCTACTAAGTCACTGAGGCCTGAGCTATAAAAGCATAGATGCTTCCAGTGAGAGATCTGTAGTGGTCCATGCTAGACCTGAAAAGGGTCTCCTGGTGCTGAAGAGGGGGCTGCTGAGAGATGATGAGGGGGCTGGAAAGTTACTACTGTGGGTAAGAAGCGATGTTGTGAAGAGCAGAGTCAGGCCAGGGATTCCAGAGGATAAATGGTTCCTCTAGAAGAGGCATCTGCCAAACAGAAGTTCCTGGTCTTTATTGCTTAACTTACTGGGCCCTGGGCCAGGCTGCTCACCATCGGTAGCCTGTGGAGTATTGGAGACACTGTGAAGAAACAGAGCTGTATTTGCAAGGCAGAAATCCCTGTCTTGCCTCCATGTTTCGGGGCATCTCCCAGAAATGACTTTTTTAAAAGACAGCATCTCACACATCCAAGGCTGACTTCGTATTCACTAGGTAACTGAAGATGATCTTGAACTCCCAATCCTCCTGCCTCCGCTTCCAGAGTGCTGGGATTACAGGTGTACACCACCACACCTTGTTTTATGTGGTGCTGGGGACTGGAGTCAGAAACTCCTGTGTGCAGGGTAAGTTCTCTACTAACTCAGCTACAACCCCAGCATTTAGTATCTTAAGCCTTCTACATTTTCTCATTAATGTTCTCAGTATCCTTCTCACAATCAGTAGGTTTGTGTGTTTAATCTTGGCTCCTTTGCCTTGCCACGGGGATGAACTAAATTGAGCTCTCTTAGCACAGAAGCAGGAATAAACAGGAAATCTACATTACCCACTTCATAAGGCTGTCATGAGGATTAAGCAAGGTGTCACCCTTGGAACTCTGCCTGGCACTTACTAAGAGCTTTAGTAAGTGTTAGATACTATTTTTTATTTTTATCTTAATCATTTTTATTCTGTCTCATCACCCCTTGCTGTGACTGCTGGCCGTACTGAGTAACCCTTTGTGTTCTCTCTGGGGCAGGCTTGCTATACACTGTACAATGCAGAAGAGGGAAACGTATCTTTCCACAGAAACTGCAGGGACAGTTGAGTGCTGCAAATGGACAAGGGTCTCAGGACCTGAGGACATAAAGGATGTACAATACCCTTAAAACATAAAGGATTTGAAATACCCTTTACCAAAATGGGTGGCTGAAAGTGCCTGGGAGGGATTGTGGACCACAGAGCACCTGCTTGGGTCACTCAGTTTACTCCACAGTAGTTGGAGAAGAGTAAAAAAGGCAGGAAGCAATGAGAATTCTGCCAAGAGTGCCACAGCTATGGGACAAGCATTTACAACATGAACCTGTGAAGGACATTTCAGGTTCACACCCTGACAGTGTGTTGATCAGTTGTGGCCAATAGACTTGCCATTCAGAACCAGCAGGAATCACCACACCTTCCTTCCCAGGAGATCAGCTTCTTCATGAAGCCCGTCGGTTTTCTTACTAGACACATTCCTTGAACTCCTTCTTTCCTGACTTCAGGCAGCTGCACTACTTCAGACTAGATCTTTATCTCCCCTGTTACCTCCCTTCGTCCTCCTACCTTCCTTCTCTCTTACCAAGGGAATCTGGAAATTCGGGGAAAGAGGTGGACAAAGAACTGAGCCACGGCAGGCAGCCCGTGGCTCTGAAGTCCCTGACCCACAGCTGTCTGGCTCTGGAAGTCAGGCAGGCAGCAGGAAATGCTGCCAAGTGTGGGCTACGAAGAGAGGGGCTGCTTCTCTGACAGGCTGAGTTGACTTATCTAACATGACCAGGTATGAGGGGTCTCCAGCCATTCTAACTCAGGGAGTTCAGTGTACTTTAGGCAAACAGTGTTCTTAAGAACTTGGCAAGGGAATAAGAACATTAAGCAGGAAGAGAAACTCACTGTGTATCGGGGACGATGCACATCAATCTAGTGTGTAGCGTGTTACACTGCACAGATCTGCCTAAGAAGTGACCTGGTCTCGGGGTTCAGAGACTCTGCATGTGGAAAGATTGTACAGGCATGGAACCCATGCAATAGAGACGGGAAAGAAAGAATTATGCCTCCGAGAGAGGACCAGGTGAGTCAAATTCCTCACTCGCCAAATTTAAAAATACTCTGGACGCTGGAAATAAACAGAAACGTTGTCCGGTGAGACACCTAAGCCTGACACCAACAACTTCTTTGAGGCCAGCTCGTTACTTTTCATACTGGGATAAGCATTCCATAGACTCTCACCGATGTAGACTTTCTTTGATGTTCATTTATTTATCCATTGAACAAGTAGTTATTAGCTCCTATTCTACCAGGCACTTTGGTGGGCATTGGGTGGTGTGTGAGAGGTGAAAACTGTTTCAATATCAGCCTTAGGGAAAAACTGAAGCTCTAAGCGAATGCTTCAAGTTGAATCGTGTTAACTTGTTTCCCAGAGAATGTGTGGGCTCAGCAGTCCAGCCCACGCTTTGGTAGTTCTCAGTTATCCTGCTGTGAAAAGTGTTTCCTGGTCTTAGAGATCCACCCAGCCTCTCTAGGATGAAACTAGATGGGTTTTGAAGCCACATCTAGTACAGACACTTAAATCTGAATACTTAAAGGGTGGTAAAATATTCTAACCTCACCTGGCCAATAGCCACAACCCACTTACATTGGTCATAGTGGAGTCTGGAGGAAAGAGTGCCAAGTGCCAAGACAACGAGAACGGCAATGAGAAACACAGACCAGGGAGCCCACTGAGAATGTGTGTTCAGACACAGACCACTGGCGCCTCTCTTGCCATGATGTCACTTCCCCTCATCTATGCAGTGCTAAAGGAATGGCCACATCCGATCCCAACTTTCTCTCTGAATATATGAGTTAGCTGGAAGTCAAGTCACACAGAGGTCCCCAATGGCACTATGCTTATTATAAACCCACCACTCTCTCTCCTTTTATGATTTGAAAGCGAAATGTCTCTGGACACAAAGGGGATTCAACAAGAAATAGAAAGGAACTGTGAACCAAACTTCATTTCTGGAGGATAAGAAGGAAGCAGCGGCTTGACAGTTGAAATCACTCTTCCAAGAACCATGACCACATTTTTCTACGGCTTACTTGGGAGGTCTAAGACAGCTATTAGCTGCATTTGCATAGCTGAGACCAAGAAAACTGACAACTCAGGGAGGTAAGATCTATTTGACTCATGGTTTTAACAGGACTAGTCTGTATTTTCTTGGTTCCGTATGTTTGAGTCAAACATTGTGGTAACAGGACCACATAGCGGATAATAGCTGGTTCACATCAAGTGGGAACAGAAAGTAACAAGAAGTGGCCCAGTAGTCATTGGAAAACACCAGAGATTTCTCTTGGGTCTCTTTCTACGGGACTTTCACTGCCAGAAGAGAGCATTTCAGACCGACCCCTTGCCCTTCCAGACTGCCTACTCCATGAAGCTGAAATGTCCTTGCTGTCACTGGGAGTGTCCAAAAGGAGGTTTCCAAGGACTCTGATGAACCCTGCTACACACACACACACACACACACACACACACAGAGGGAGGGAGGGGAGTTATATGAAGAAGCTCATCCCATTAAAACCAGCGATCAAGTTGGGGGTGTTGCTAGTTCACTTGGTAGCACGCATGAAGCCCTGGGCTCCATTCTCAACACTGCATGAAACAGGTGTGGTGCCGCACACCTGTCGTCTGAGCACTTGGGAGGTGGAGCTACAGTTCAGAAGTTTAAGGTCACTTCCAGCTAAAAGGTGAGTTTGAGGTCAGCCTGGTCTACATGAGACCTTGTCATAAACAAATAAACAAATGCATGATAAAGTCAGCTCCCAGCTAAAACCTTTCCTGGGGGAAAAGAATAAAAACATGCCGCAGGGAAACGTGTGCATAAATCCGAGGTAGTCAGAGCCTTCAGAGGAGGGAACAGGCTTCCACTGGCGATGCTGTGGCGTGGCTACTGTGGCCCCTCACTACTGGCACACACTTCCATGGAGGATTATCACCACTAATCCTCACACTTGCCCACGAGGCTGACACTTGTCTTCTCTTGACAAGGTACTGCAGCTGTGAAGAGGCAAGCTAGGGCTTAAGAAGAACAGGCAGGCTCCTTCGTTCAGCCTCTTACCTCAGAACAGGAGACCGGGCAGAATGAGCAGTGGCAGTGTGGCCATCTGTATTTTTCCAAAAGCTCGGGGTCAGTGGGGAAATCTCACTTTTCCCCTCCACCCACCCAGCAAGATGAGCTTTGTAAGGCTTTGTGCAAAATACTGTCAAGTACTAAAAGTTTTGTGACTCCTCGGTTTGTAAAACTGCGGCCAGGAGATTTGAGAGTTTTTCTCCTCCCCTTTTCTCTTCTTAATCCCACCTCTAGCTCTTCTGATGTTGCTACTTCCCATGAGCTCACAAACATGTGTCCATATCACATATATTTAGGAATACCAATAACAAGACCTCAACAGATATACCCGCAGGGAGAACAGAAGAAACTCAACAGAGGAAACGTTCAATAGTGTGAGAAATTATCATTTCCCCACTTTTTAATGGCATCAGCTTCAGACGTATGCAGTAATACAAAATTGGATCTGCCAGGTCACAATGAAAGACAGTATTACCTCCCGAGGTTTCTCTCAAGGGTTCTGGGGTTGTCTGATGTGAGGGTTGGGTGAATGGTACTTGTTGAAGGAGACTGAAAAATTAAAAACCAGAATAACATGAGGGACAGTTCTTCGTGGCATTTTTTTTTTCTGTCTCAAATGCCAACCCTCTTCCTGTAGGTAAACATGGGTTCAAGTCTAATGCTTCCACTTTAAGATTTGGAAACCAAACTACAGGAAAATGAAGACTTTTTGTATGGCCACTCAGCTATCAGTGACAGCCTACAGTTGCAGCAGGACCTGTCTCTGAAGAAGGAAAAACTCCATTGTTTTGCAGGAAGGTCGTGTTGAATTTCGTTTCAATGCTAGGTTAGAGTTTGTTTTTATCACTTTCATTCTTTCATAGAATTGGCAGTGGAATGTTCCAGATGTCACATGAAATGTGATGATAACATAAGGAAATGTGTCAACATTTAGACTGCCCTTAACCAGACGGATTTGCAAGTGTCACTGTCGGTAGTTTGGAATCAGTCGGAGTACAATAGCGCCAGGGGCTGAAGGAGTTTCATTGTAACTAAATGCTAAGAACTGACTCCTGTATTTGTAGATTCTGCCTGGCAGCTGGCATCTGAGAAGCTGTCCTCTAAGTTTCAGTTTATCGTTGAAGAGGATATGCAATTAACTAAGCAGACTTCCAAAACTCTTCCCTTTGTCAATTGCAAATTCATACACAGCCACATTTTCATCGCATACCATATTCAAAATAACTGCAGCCTGTTGGATGTTGTCGCACACAGGAAAAGTTTCGCTGCCTCCAGCTGGAGTACCAGACTTGTAAAATTGTGAAGCAAGGCCAATCTTATCTTTCTATCAGCTTTGATTTGCAAATTTAATGTTACCAAAATGAATTCTTTATATATGCAATGAATTTGTTAATAGATTAATAAGTACATTTAAAAAATTAGCTGTTAGTATACTAAGGGTATATCAAAGGAAATAATCCTCAAAATTTTCAAACTCTTTAAGGCCAGTAGTTGAATTTTTAAAGGAATCAAAGAACCCTGCGAAGAAAACACTTAAGAATTTCACACCCTATAGAAGTACATGACCAAGAGTGATTTTCTGCATCATCAGGAAGCTACTTTGAAAATTCTCCCTCAGAGTAAAGCAAGGGAGGATAAAAAGGTTAGAGGGAGGAGGAATGGGAGAAATGACATAATTATATTTTAATTTTTAAAAAATTTAAATTTGGGGGAAAAAAGGAAACTTTTCCTTCAATAATTCCAATTCACAAACTGGCTCAAAACAAACACAACCTGGCTATGCCAGGTTAAAGGAAGTCCCATGGTGTTAGTGGTAGGATTAAGGTTCCCAGCAGGCCTATCAGGGGATTTAAGGATGCTGCTGGTAGCGCATCACTGTGAAGCACAGAGGAACTTCCTATAATGGGGTGGGGAAGTCAGGAGACACCCACCCAAAGTCTGATTGTCAGCTAAGAATCAAACAGAGGAGTGAATCACAACAGTGGGAGGGGGTGCGTCTCAAATAATAAGGTAGAAAGCAAATGAGGAAGGACACTTAACCTCTGTCTTTGACCTTCACATGCAAGCAAGCAATCGAGGGAGCGAGCGAGTGAGCATGCAAGCATTCTTGTACACTGCAGAGTTCTTCTTTCTGGGATCAGATTGAAAAAGTCTCAACTCCTAAATCCTCGTTTTCTACTCTATCTTTAAAATTGGGTGATCTAGTCGTTTACCCGAGTTGTACACCTATGCTTTCCAGTGGCCCACTGCCACAGGCTGCCTCATTTCTATTATTTGCCTGGCTCCTGGGGTTGTCTATTCTGACAGCTCACGAGAGCCCTGGGATCCTTTGATGGTCTAAGAAGGGTGGGAGCTGTAATCGGCAGGAAGACAACTGTGCAGTCTCAGAGCAGCAGAGATGACGAGTCTGGCGCAAGAATGTCAGGTGGGACTGAGTCCCTCGGGAGCTAGGGTTAGCTAGTGGCATCTGGGTCCACCCTCTAAGCAGTCATCTTAACATTCTGTGTCACCAAAGTGACAACTTTAATGCGTTTGAGCCAACCGTAAGTAGCTGATTAGCTACAGCTGTAGGTGACAGATTAATTGCATCTAACTGGTGATATTGGGACTTTGGAGTTACCAGATTTCTAACAATGCCTTATTTTGCTATCACTAGGATGGCCATGGGGGTGCTGCTTATAGAGCCCCCTCAATATCTGCCCGGCAGAGAGATCTGTTATCTGTGGCTGACTTTTCATACCCAGTTGTCGTCCACCAAGCTAGTTGAGTAGGGCCACTTCCTCAAGTGTCAGCTCTGGATCCAGAAACATCTATCAGTGATAAGACGTTGTCATGGCGAAGCACAACAAACCAAAGGTGACAGATCATGGGACTTGTTACTGTACGTCCTGGGGGATACACAGCCTTCAGTCTTTGCTTTCTCCTCACAGAGCTTTTCAACACCATGTCCTGGGCTGTCTCAAAAGCACTTTGCTTTTCGCTTTGCAAGTCCTCAAGCAGACGGCATTTGATCACACTGTGTGGCTCTTACATAAACCAGGACATTATTTGCCTGGATCTGTTTGTTAATACCTGCCATTCTCTTCTAGCATGTTCACAAGAGTTTGGAAAAATGAGAATTGTAGTCCATAGAATCTGGAGTTCATTGTTTTATGCCTCATCAGAAAGTGAGGTATTGGGCAGGTATCAGGATAAAACTTCACTGAAATATTCTCTTTGCATGAGGCTGAGGCCTCATATTAAACGATGAGAAATCTAGTGTTAGGGTTGATACTGGAACCGATTTACCGATGATGGTGATGATGACGATGATGACGATGGTGGTGATAGTGACAATTTTGTACTTTCAGAATGTGGCTATATATATGTATACACACACACACACACACACACACACGAAAAGGGTTTATACCTCTGGTTTGAATGTATTTTAAAGGTATTTTTGGGTTACTAAGTATTTAAACATTAAAAATGATTTGACTTAGGGAAAATGTTATGCTATTAGAAAATATTTTCCATGCCTACAAATATTCTATAAAAGTTGATTTTTTGTGACTGTTAAGTCACGTCTGATGTATCTCAATTTACTTAGCTGATAGTTAAGATGAAGGGGAGAATGGGCAGCTGTCTGTCAGTTCGAATGGAATGAGACTTGCTTCAAAGGTGAGCTCCTGGAGTCTGTTCCTTTCATTTAAAAATGGACTGAGACATGAAGGATATTAGTGTAAGCCCCAGCTGGGAAATCTGGGGTGAGCCGGTGATCTGGACTGGTGTGAAAATGGTAGGACCTTAGGACCCTTTTATTCACATGTGTGACCTGTGTGCCTGTCGCAGTCTTTTAGAGATCTTCTAATTCCTGACTAAGTTTTAGAGACCTCTGAGAATCCATCTACTTGTCGGTCAGCAGGAGGCAGAGTTCCATTCTCTCCCTCCAAGTCTGAATTGGCTTAGTGACTCACACTTGCCCAAAGGGATGTTGAAAGGGGGACACTGCTAGCCTTTGAGGAAGATACACTGGGAGCTTTTGGGCTACCCCCAAGGTGGCCTTGTGGAGAGAACATGATAAGAAAAAAATGGAGACGCCCTAAGACTCTATCCCAGGTACCTTTACCTTGATGGTATCCCTGCCACCATCAGACCACAGACATCTCAGAGAAGTCCCCTCCCAACTGAATCAACCCAAGGTTTATGAGAAAAGAAATGGTTGTCATCATCTAAAGAGCCTCCTGGGTGTGGTTTGTCACACTGTGATAGGTAACAAGAATGAGCTACAGCTACAGGCAAGATTGGGACATTGGTACACAAGAATCTGGGATGGACACGGCAGGTTAAAAAACTGGCCTTCAGGTCACTGGCCTGCAGGTTTCTGAAGAATTCACTAAGGAGAAAACTTGAAATGGTCATGTAAAAGGACCTGACAAGGTATTAGGAATTCCTGGGTTTGTAGCATTGTGGTCAAACAAGATTCAACCTCTAATCTCAAAGATGCTCTTCAGCCTTGCGCCCTGACTGTGGGTCCTCCAAACAGCCCCTTCAGGAATGCACAGGCAATCTTCTTTCCACTCCTATAGCCTTCTGAGCCATCACCCACAGGCTGCCAGATTCCACAAATAAAAATGTGCAATTAAATCTGAACTCGAGGTAAACACTGAAGACTTTTAGAGTGAGTACGCCTTGTACAATATTTGAGAAGTGTTTATAGTAAAAACACATTATTTATCTTAGGTTGAAGTTTCACTAGCCACTAGGAACTGATGTCTGACCTCACACTGCGTCAAGCCAGAATGTTATGCTTTGAGGCTGTGGCTAATTCTCACAAGCTTTTGTGGAAAAAAAAATGAAAAAAACTTCAAAAAAGAAAGAAGGAAAGAATAAAACATGTGACAGTTGCAGCAGAAAACATATCAGAGGCCAGTCTCATGTAAATATTATGTTAATTAAAACAGATGCAGCATAAACAAAATAACTCCAGGGGGCTGGTTTCTGTTCCGCCTGGATTTCTTAATATAGTAACTCAGTTCCCATCCTGTTAGCGCCCCTGCCTTATCAAACGTTGAACCGGGTGTAAGGAAGTTTAAATTCCGAGAGATTGGAGAGTGTTCTCTAAACACTTGCAACAGATGGTCTCTTGCCTGAAAAGCATTCTTCCTTTCGGGGAATAGAGTGATGAACTTGGCTATTTCAGGAAGATGTGTTGTGATTCATTTTTAGACAACAGGTTTTCCACACTGAGGACCAATCTTCCTATTCCATCCTTCCCTGAGCTTGTCCACAGGGCAGAGGTCTCATTTGCATACACCTTAGGCATTACAGGGAATAAAGGGAAGCCTGGTCATGCCTCCTGCATCACCTCATCACCTCAGAGCAAGTGCAATCGCCTCACGGATTTGGAAAGGTAAACATCATTTGAGAGAGCGTAACTAATAAAAATCAGACAACATACCGCCAATAGCAGAGAACTGGAGGAGGAGGAGGAAGAGGAAGAGGAGGAAGAGGAAGGAGGAGGAGGAGGAAGAGAACAGCAACAATAACAACAACAGCAACAGCAACAGCAACAGCAACAGCAACAGCAACAACAACTTGTCCTTTCTGCCCCTTCAGGGGTTCTCAGTTCACTCCTGCAGAACGCACGGTGCCCCAGGGCTCTCTGTTTCTAACCTCACAGCTCCTCAGGACTGTGTTGCCTTTTTCTTTATACTTTTATCTTTAAACAGAACTGTCTGTTTTGCAGACCGATTTTCCGAATGGCTCCTCCGATGTTTCCTCATAACTAACCGAGCTGTTATACATTTAGGCAACAATAATAATGAGAAGGTAGGCTTGCTAGAAACCTTCCAGGGCCTTCGAGGAAATCAACCAGTGTTTGTTTTTTTGTTTGTTTGGGGGGGGGTGTTGTTTTGTTTTGTTTTGTTTTAGATTTATTTATTATTATATCTAAGTACACTGTAGCTGCCTTCAGACGTACCAGTAGAGGGCATCAGATCTCATTGCAGATGGTTGTGAGCCACCATGTGGTTGCTGTGAATTAAACTCAGGACCTTTGGAAGAGCAGTCAGTGCTCTTAACCACTGAGCCATCTCACCAGCCCCTCAAACAGTGTTCTGAGCATTCAATTGTTCTTGATGTGACAGTGCTGTTTTGTGCCTCTTATCAGAAAATCTTAACTTGAGTCACATGGTCTAAACTCTTGTCACACTCTTAACATCTCATTTTAAAGTAAAAATGTATTTCCCATCTTTCCCAGGGTGGATGGAATACTGGAGGTCTGTGTGGACTGAGGAAGGGGAAGAGAGAGCAGGAGCCCTTTCTCTAAGCTGACTGTTGAGGACAGTGAGTCCAAGATAATCACATAATCCATTTATAACCTCCAAGTTAACAAGCTCTCGCCTCCAAATATACCCCTTCTTTACAAAGAGTCACTTCTGTGCAAAAGTGGGCTCTTGTCCACGTGACCAGAGTCACAGTCTTGTTTCTCACAACCCCACAAAGATCAGTTCATACAAGTATCATTCTCAGGGTTTAAACAAATGATAATATATATACATATACATATACATATACATATACATATACATATACATATACATATACATATACATATACATATACATATACATATACATATACATATACATATACATATACATATACATATACATATACATATACATATACATATACATATACATATATATGTGTATATATATATCTGAACTGTGAACATAATACTCTTCTCACACTTTGTTATAAGCTAGATCGTAAAGTAGCTTGCCACTCTGTTTCTGTCCAGAGCATACTTAGTTGCCTTGGTTTTTTTAAAATAAAACCACAGAATTGAGTGGCCTGTCAGAGCAGCCTTGCCCAGGTCAGACCTCATGTGGAGAAAAGCTTCAGGCCCCACACCATGAGAGGCATCTATAAACGGAATTATTTACAGAAGAATGTATAGGCTGCTAAAGAATTCAAAGCCAAGTCATAAGAACAGCTTACCTAGCCCTTTCAGTCCAGGTCTAGCCCAAGCTCTCGAGGAGTGCTCTGCTCCCTCCCCTCCAGGACTGAGGACAAGAGCTTCCTGTCACACATGCCAGATGCCAGGATGCTGGAGTCCACTCAAGAGAGGCAGAAGAAGGTCTCACAGGAGGAGCTGTCTCCTTGCCCTTCCAGCACTGCTTCTGCCATGGGAATGCTCTCCCTTCCAGAACTCCCACCGACCTTCCTCATGCTCCCATGCACAGGAGGGAGGCTCATACCTTACACGGTCAGATACTCGGAGTATATTTCCTGGGGCTGGAACAAAGATCCTTTGTGCTTTCCCAATGACTTTCACACACAATGATTCAAACTATTGGTTAAACTGAGCACAGAACAACATCAGCGTCCTCTAAGAAGTCAGGACACTCCTTATAACTAATGTTTGCAGAGAAGTTGGATGTATTTGGGTGTCTATCAAGAGAGCGGAACAGACCAGCTGGCTGGAAGGACCCCCCCTTTCAAACCTGAGGTCATATGAAGTTCAGTAATAAGAGATCAATCAAATTTAACCTCCACAGTTTCATGGCAGGATTCAAAGAAGTATTTCTCCAGTTATTAGCAAGGAGGAGCCAATTTGGTTTCCTTTTCTGTTGCTAGTGTTCTTGGAGTTTGTACAGGATCACATACAAATGAGAAGGCTGTACAAAGGCAGAAGCTCACTGCAGCTTGCTCTCTCTCTTCAAATCATTTTCTACCAATTAAGCAAGCAGTTGTATTCCATCTGGATACATGGATGTGGAAATATACCAAGGGGGTAGAATAGAGGGAAAGACTGCATCTAAAAAATAAACTGCTGAAGATTACTGTCAAAATAATTTTCCATTTTATTTAACAGGATGACTCTATGGTACACGTTTGTTTGATGAACAGAGTGTAAAATATCTATTTCCATATTAATTTTAGTCTAACTTTTAGTAATCTGGTCACAAATCGTGAGCTTGCTTTACCAAAGACCGTGACCGCTTAGCTGAATCAGCATGCCCCAGTATCAGCTCATTTCCTGGGTGCCCCGGAGGGTGCTGGCAAGGGCTAGCATCCATCTCCCCACCACAATTAGGTCAGGAGCTCACAACCCCCTTGTGCTTGTGTGATAGAAATGGACTGATTTGTGTAAATGGTCACTCTCTGCGGGGTGTTTATGAGTAGATATGTTTCTACATGTGCTGGTATCATGAAGTGCCAGCTCCCATCCTTCTGCTGAATGTGGAAAAATCAAATGTCTTTGGGAACAAGAGAACACACACAGAAAACCCACGTTTCCTTTCTACCACATATGAGTGATGGAAGGTCAAGGGGCCTGGAGCAGGGCCAGGGGACAGAAGGGGACCTGAACTGCACTGTAAATAAGTGAGAAGAGATTTTGCCTGCATACTGCAGCACTTTATGAATTTGGGGAAATTTGAGATATAAATTCCTTCATATGAGCAGATCTTTCACTCAAAGAATATAAAGAATGATAAAACTCTAGTAACCATTTGTAAAAAGTATTTCATCATTAAATTTCCAGATTAACTAACACTTCTAGACTGGAAAACGGTGGGGTGCTGAAAGGGCCACTCTGAAGTCACTACATTGACTTTTGGGTACCACTGTTTGTCTGAATTAGCAGATCAGGGAGGTAATGGGCATTTTCAGAAAAGAGACCCCTTCTTTGGGGGACATGTCCAACAAAATGGCACTTGCATTAATGGGGTAGCAGTCATATTCACTTATGGCTGACAGATGCCCTCTCACAATAAATAAGGCGAAGCGTGGTGAGTTAGGGGATAGCATGTCATTTATTGACAAAATGCCTCCGAAACATTTGCTCTTCAGTTGAACTCTGCTACTTACACATCAGCAGACACAGGGAGGGGCTCACAGTTTTTGCCCACAAGACACAAATACATAAAGCCATGGCCGGATCCCTTAAAATAACAGGACAGTTTGATGCAAAAAGCAGAGGTGGACATACAGGTGCCGATTCTAAGTGAGCTACATTCCTGGAAAGGATACACTGGGAGCTGCAGAAAAGGCTATTTTATTCGAGAGGGAGTCACACACATAAAAATAAAATTTTAATATTCTACACTATATTACAAAAATAAATATATTAATCAATAAATAGTAAGAAGCCTAGAAACTTTTACACGACCGTGCAGGTGGAGTTGCATGGGGTGGGGTCAGGTGGCTGCCAAGTGCCCCTGCTGCTCAAAGAATCGTTATTAGCTTTTTCCATCAAAGCATAAGAAATAAAAAGAAAACAAGACTGGTATGGGCAAGCCACAGTGGAAGACCTGTCATTGAAGAAATGTATAGGTTACGTTTCAGTTTCCTGAGAACCTGCCCGTTCTGTGGCTTCAGGTTAAGTCTGTGAAATGGAAAGGCAGCAAGCAGCTGTTGGGAGGAGAGAGAAGAATGTTTCTATTTATGGCTTTTGTCACTCCACTTTCTGATAAGGAAGCAAATTCATAACAATAGTGAAAACAGTAACACTTGACTATCCAACACGCAGCTATGCTATGTGCATGCCTTTCTCCAAGAAGACCATCATGAAAGCACCGCTTACATGAGCAAGCGCTGTAGTAAATGGAGAAGCATGTGGGGTTTGCAGACAGCCTCAACTCTGGTAGTGGGTATGCCAGGATACAAGAGCTGACACCTCTAGTATCAGAATGCTAATGTCAGTGATGTTCTGTGGCCAGAAGGCATGCAGCTCTGAGGACCTGGCTGTCATGTTTTCCTGGAGTTTGCAAGCCATTTGGCATCACACGACACATCTAAACTATTGAAATTACAAAGCTGAGCCATGACTAGAACTTAGAAGAAACTATGCCTGCTAAGCTAAAATTATTTTATTATTATGTCCGTGATAGTCTCCTTGAGAAAGGATCTGCAGTACCGTGGAGTATGAGTATGTGTCGTGTACCATAGAGTGTGAAGGCTGTACCAGTTCCTTAGGGTTGCTGGCACGGCTAGCCAATGCCAGCTATACATGTTCAGATTCATGCGTGCACTCAAACACATGGGGTTAGAAAGAGGCTAACATGGATGCTTCTTAGTTGAACAGCCATCTCAGCCAACCTAATGTCCCTCATCATGCTCTCATTGATGATCAAAGTATTCCACTTCCAGGGCAACAGCTTCTCTGAGATTTGTATTTTGAGTGACTAGATATATAGAGTTGAAGTCCAAATTCGGAAAATACCTGTCCTTAACAGGACAATCTGAATATATAGCCCTAAGAAGTTTAGGGAAAGGAAGCTGATAACTAGCCCGGCATTTATATATATATAACCAATAGGGAAGGGTTGGGTAATATACTGAGGCCATATTCCTGCTTCTCATGTGAGTCACTGTGTCATTTGTCTGCTGATGCTGTGGTGACTCAGAACTTGCCTGCTCTAGCTCCGCCTACATAGAGTCGAGGATCTTAACAGGAAGTGGTAGGGCTTGCACCAGGATCTCAGTGTCCTTACAACCTACCTGATGATGGACAAGAGTTTCAAACAGAAAGGAGGTGAAAAGAATGGGGGTGCTAGAGGATTTCTCCCCAGATCAAGGCTGACTTCAAAGTTCAAGCTCAACATTTGAGTGGTTTGCTTATGTCTCTGCTAATTCATGGGCTTGAGTGTGTTTACTTAGACTCTATTCTTCTGTTCTGTATTCTTCATGGCAAACATAGCACAAAGTATGTAACTCAAATCCAATCCAATTAGATTTCCAGGATAAGTCTAGCAGTCAGCTCGCTAGCTGATTTTATACTGAGGGAGAATGGTTTCAGGTCCCCCTGTCATGTCATGTCTGCTGCCTCCTCCATGGATGATGAAGGAGAGAAAGACAGGAAGACAAGAGGCATGATGGGAAGGCAATTAAACAAAGGGAAGAGAACAGAGGGGAAGGCAGAGGTGCCCAGCAAGGGAAGGAGGCCATAGAGTGAGGAGTATTGTCAACTGTGTCCTCAGACAGCTTCCTCAAGTCCTCTCAGTCTTGGGCTGTTTTATTCTGTCCAAAAAGAGTTAATAATTCCACTAGAATTGTGATGGCTTTACCACCACTCATGAGGACATCTGAGCCCTTCTTCCCCCATCTCCCTCAACCACCTCCATGGCCCTTTGTAGCACTAAGGGGTGGTACATGTGGCCTTCCCTCCTGTTGACTAAGGGAGTGCCAATCCTGAAAGACCCTCTCCCCCATCTTTCCTGACCAGGAACTGTCCTCAGAAGTATATGACCCAGGGGCTTATTCTTTGCAACGGCATCTCTGGGACCATTGCCTGTCAAGGCCATTTGTTTTGTTATCTGACAACCCCATCCACATCTTGAACTTGAAGCAGGCTCATCAAGCCTGCTGCTCTGAGCCATAGCAGATACAATTGAAAAGAACTACATTTACATCCCCCAAACATTTGGGAAATACACATCTCTAGATGGTTAAACTCCCAAAAAGAACTTTCTTGGCCTAAATCCCATATCCTGTAATACATACATTCTGGAGGAAGTCACTCACATGTAAAAATATAGTCTGCCTGTTGAGCAAAAAGACTTTTTAAAGTTCACGTGCACCTGCATGAACGTGCACAAATACATGTGTGTTGACACTCTTTCCTGTAAGGCTTGCTCTTTCCAAACTGCCAGAAAGCATAAATGATGCGGGCCTGTTAAGAGATGGTATCACTGGGAAAGAAGATAACTGGACGGGACTGGATTGTGGAGCAAAATACACATTTCCTACAGCACAGTTCCCTAAGGTGGCAACCTCTATTATCTGTACACCTTCATTAAATAGTCTCATTAAATAGAACACAAAATATACACATCTGCAGTTATTAAATAAGCCATGGGACGCCTCTCCTCTCCTATCTACAGCCACACTCAGACACAGCCATCCCTTCATATTTAAACTTGTAGGTGACGACACCTTTATCTAAATAGAGGATGGAGATGGGATCCAGCTTCGTGGGCACGCAGCAGGCTTTGGAAGCTTTCTGGGAATTCTTGAGGTGGACCAAGGCCTGAATAATTGCATGTTTTGTAGGTGTGAGGTGCTCCGCCAGAGGGTAGTTACACACACCCCGGCACTCATAGGCTTCGTACCCAGGAGGAGCAATGATCCAGGAGTCCCACCCAATCTCCTTGAAGTCGATGTACAGTGGGGTCTTCTTACAGTAGTTCCCCTTGGCGTTCCTCCTGATCCGAGCGGACGAATCATCGATCATGTTCGACCTCATCTGCAGCAGAGCCTCTTCATCGGGCCCACTGAAGAAAGCGTCGGAGTCCAGGTCCAGATCCTGCTCATGGGTGATCAATTCATTCAGTTCTTCTTTCTGTTCCTTGTCATTGCTTTGGTCATCAGAAAACACAACCAGCAAAGGGTCATGCTTATTCTGGGCACTCATATCTATTTCCAGTTGTCCCCTTCCGGTGTCCTCAGCTTGGTTTTGTCTGCTTTCTATGTGGATCTCCAGCTGATGGGTTGATGGGCCTGACTTTTGCCAACGTCTGGTGGCATCCGTGACGTCAAATGTCTCCCACTCACTGTTGGTTCCGTAGATCTCTGTTGATACTAAGATCAGCATGCTCCTCTCCTCCTCGCTACCGTCTGCACTCTCTAGTACCTCAAAAATGGTAATTTTACGGTCCACGCCATCATACATCATACGATCTCTCTGCACCAGCGTGTACAACCGCAGTTCAGCCATGACGACCTCTTCGTGGTGAGGGATAGACACATTGAAGAGGAGAGGATATTTCCGGAGCCCATTAAAAGTGACTGGTTGAGAAAACAGATCTAAAAAAGAAAGATACTTATGAGAAACCAGACTTGCAGTATGCTTCATAATAGAGCAGGTGCTTCTTTAAATAGTAACAGGAAAGAAAAGTTGCCCGGTGTGATGGTTTGTTTATATATGCTCGGCCCAGGGAGTGGCACTATTAGAAGGTGTGGCCCTGTTGGAGTGGGTGTGACCCTGTTGGAGTAGGTGTGTCACTATGGCTATAAGACCCTCATCCTAGCTGCTTGGGAGTCAGTATTCTGCCAGCAGGCTTCAGATGAAGATGCTCCTCTTGCACCATGCCTGCCCGGATGTTACCATGTTCTCCCCTTGATGATAATGGACTGAACCTCTGAACCTGTAACTCAGCCTCTATTAAGTGTTGTCCTCATGAGAGTTGCTTGGACATGGGGTCTGTTCACAGCAGTAAAACCCTAAGACAACCAACCTGAGCTACCTCACAGGGACAGCACTGGAAGGAATCTTGGAGCTGTAGATGAGCCCCGCTGTTTTTCCAACCAGTAACGAGCCCTGAAACAGTTCGTGGAGGTTGTTCTCTTGAACTATTCATGATTAAAGACTTCACAGCTTATGTTTGTAAGGCAGTGCTCTCCATGAAGTTGGCCCTGGTCTTCACTGATCTCCATAGACCAGGGGTTGTTACACTTTGGCCCACAGGCCAAACTGGGACTGTCACACGCTTTGGAAAGAAAACTCCACCAGAGCCCAGCCCCCCCTCGGGTATTGCTGCAGTGCCTCTGGCTCAATCTGCGCAGCAGAGGCAGAGTTCGATATGGGCTATCTGGCTTTTTCAGAGGAAGTTTGATGACCTTGTCCCTACATAACAAAGTTTAGCAAGGTCAAAAGAACAATCTTAAAAGAAGGAGTCTTAGTGATTGGTTCTGGGGTGTGTAGTCCTCTCTGAGAGTGAGACAGAGAGAGAGAGAGAGATGGTGAGTCTTGGAGTAGGCACATTACTAGTGATATTCACTAGCAGCTAGAGTGCAGTTGGACACACACAAACCACCCGAGATCTTCACATGATAGCTTGTTAGTGGCCCTTTGTATCAAAAGCATGCCTCCAAATACTTCCATATTGACTTTTTAAAAAAAAACAAGGTCTCACTGCACAGTACTGGCTGGTCTGTAATACGCTATGTAGAGCATGCTGATCTCG
This sequence comes from Mus caroli, assembly GCF_978045245.1. Lineage (NCBI taxonomy): Eukaryota > Metazoa > Chordata > Mammalia > Rodentia > Muridae > Mus > Mus caroli. Next base: position 61,899,425 of record NW_028227262.1, read on the forward strand.
AACTGGCACACTAGTCCTTTAGTTTTTGTTTCCTGAGAGACACACAGGCATGTGTCACTGTGCCTGGCCTCATATTAACTTCTGACGTGAGAATTTTACATAGAACCCAAAGCTCCTATGTTCTTTCCCAAGGCCATTTGACTCTGTGAGGACTGAGACATTTGACATCAGAGTATCCGAGGATTGTGACACCAAAGATGTCAGAGACCTGCAACAGAGCATCCTCTATTGTCCTTGGCAGCCTTTCCCTAACTGTATACCCAACTCGTGACCTCAGTGGAGTCTGATCCACATTGTGCTCAACGTCTTTCTTTAACTGATCACTTTACACCTACTCTCAGAAGACCTGAAAGGTTTGCCCTCAAGCTCATATTCGTGTGGGCTTTTAAATTTACATAATAAAATATGTAGTTATTTTGCATCTTTCATGACTTCGTCTGGGTACTAACTAAAAGTATCTTCACAGGGTCCCTAGGGGATACTGACTTATGGGATTGCTCTAGCATCCCAGGTGTGTCCAGGGCAACTGTAACCCATGCTTAGCATCCCAATCAAGTCATGGCTCTTGCCCATTCTCCACAGTACCCAGAATGCCACAGTTGCTCAATGGATAGTTATTGATCAATTGAATGAATTTTTTTTCGTGTTTGATTAGTAACTTTCTCACTTTAAAAAAAAAACACTAAAACTAAAATGCCTTCCTTCTCTGTACTGTGAGCCTTAGAGGACATTCTTCTCATTCTTGGAAAGAAACCCATCTTGCCTCATTACCGCTTCCACCTTTGGTCTCCCCCTTGAGACATTGGTGCCTTCAAGTCTCTCTACGCACTTGCTGTCATAGAAGATCAAAAGTGAGAGAGCAGGCTCATTGCTCCTCCGTGAGAGAGGCAGTTCCCTTCAGGAATGGAGGAAGCCTTGGGGAAAGTGGGCATGCTCACTGTTGTGGTGGAGATGGAGGTTTCAGTGGCTGTTTACACTCAGAGCACTTAAATTATACAAGTTAAATATATGCATATTTCTATAGATGAGCTATACTTCAGTGGAGATATATCTTTTAAAAAATAAGCTCACATTCAGGAGGCTTGAACAGGAGGGCTGTGAGTTCAAGCTCAACCTAGCCTACAGAGTAAAATATTGTCTCAAAAGAAATTAATAGTTTATAATTTTTTTTAAAAAAAATTAAATATGAGTATTTCAAGGCCAGCCTGGGCTACATGGTGAGTTCAAGACCAGCTTAAAACAAGACAATACAGCACAACACACACATACAAACCAACCCTTAACTAACTAAACAAAACCACCCACAATTCTTTGCATATGTGACAATAGATCATGGAGAAGTCACATTTCAGGGCAAGAAAAAGAATGTCCAGCCGGGCGTGGTGGCGCACGCCTTTAATCCCAGCACTTGGGAGGCAGAGGCAGGCGGATTTCTGAGTTCGAGGCCAGCCTGGTCTACAAAGTGAGTTCCAGGACAGCCAAGGCTACACAGAGAAACCCTGTCTCGAAAAACAAAAACAAACAAACAAACAAAAAAAGAATGTCCTTGACAGCTTTCACACGCCAGTGGTTCTGCAAATTGTGTGGCTTTTACAATGACCCCCACAATGCACATGTGTATCCTATGCTAGTTTTGCATCAGAAGAGATCAAACCAACACGCGTTGATATGAGTCAACCATATCTGACTTCCTAGACAATATAGAGGATGGAGCCAGCATAAGAACTGAAGTCCCATTTTCTACCCTGCATGTAACACTGGTTCCAAGATGAATTAGGTCTGGGGTCCTCTGGGTCTTCACCTAGAGCATGGTATTGAGCAAACACAAGAGGTGAGTATGTGGGTGACAACAGCCAGCAGGGAGAGCCTGCTGAGGGGACACAGGTCCTCTGCTGCCTGAGTCTTCCTCTAGGCTGGCAGAGGTGCAAGGGGTGAGTGGCTGGGTGTCTCCAAGTCTGATCCTTCCCCATGCATCTCCTGTAATGGTAAGCTAGGTCATATCCTCACCATTGTCACCTGCTCTTCCGTGGGAGAAGCAAGAAACAAAAGCAGAACAATGCATTCCCACCATGCCTGAACTAGACCACATTCTCACCATGCCTGAGCTAGACCACATTCCCACCATGCCTGAGCTAGACCATGGCTCAGAGCAGCAATCTGAGGCCGGCTCCTTGGGAGGTTGTTCTTTTTCTCCCAGACTTGCCTCCAAAGAAATCTGAAATTTCAGTTTCCTGTTTCCACCAGCAATATGTTACTAAGTACAAATGGCGGCCATAGGTTGAATTTTTAACAGCAAATACTATCTTGGTGTCTGAGGAATATCCTCTCAATGTTCACTCCAGCGCCTAGAATATTAAGTAATTCATTGGCAGTCATCATGGTTTGTCCAGCATTTCCTAACCATGCACCCTCTCTTACCTAGAGCAGCCTGTGATTCCCTCATCTGCACCAAGCAGCTTCTGCTTACAGGAGGAAGTGGGTGCTCCAATCACTTACGCTAGTTATTCACAACCTCCCAAGGCAGCCAGCTCTCAGCAGTCCTGAGCTGTTTTGTGCCACTGCCTTCTGCTTCCAAGAGCTTCCAATGAATAATTTGAAATATGTGTATCACTCTTCATGAAGACACAGTCACAATCAGCTGGGCCTGCACACTTCCTGGAGTCTTACTATAAGCAATGATTATATGGATTATATGAATATGGGAACATGGCTCATTAAACACAACACAGTATGAGAAGAATCTCCCAAATACAGTTCTGTTCTATCAGGACACTGATCAAATTGAAGTCAGAAATGAAAACTCACCCAGAGTTCGAACACACTAAAAAGCCCAAATTTCTATTTTTTTTATTGTTTTCATCATTTTTGATCTAAAGAATAGTTGAATAATTCTTATCAACACCAGATAGAAATCGAGTCCTGTCTAGATGGTAGAGAAGATGGAAGATCAACATTTATGGTTTTTTGATATATGGTGTCTGGGTTAAAATGACATCAAGAACCTGTTGTGATATCAGAATGATGGGTATTCTGTGGGTTTTCATTAATAGATATTTTCCAGCACTTTTGGAGTTCTGGGAGGATCGTGTGGTACAGTTGATGCACTGTGTCCCAGCCATGCGTTTCCACGAGTGCACCTTCTCCCACATCACCCCCACAGGGACGTTTCCTTATTTCTTCCTGAGAAAAGCCAAAGCTTCCCGTGTGTACGCGCAAGCCAGCCTACCTTCGTTCTTGAAGCTCCGGATGATGTTAGCAGACGGCATGGAGGTCCGGTCTGTGGCGAATTTATTGTAGAGCTCCAGCATGTACTCTGGTGGATCCACTCTGCCCGTGTCCTGCACAGGAATGTCCGACAGGTTCAGCGTCTTGAGAAACTCGTTCTTCATGCTCTGCAACAGTGTGTTGAAGTCAATACCATCTTGCTCCATGAAGATATCATCAAAGAAGGGCATGTCTTCTTCCAGGGGCGACTGCTCAAGGCCCATAATGGGGCTGCCAGAAGCCGAGTGAGCCACCAGGCAAAAGACGGCGCTCAGCGGCAGAACCAGAGACCCCATGACTCTCTGCTCAGCTCCCAGGCCAACCTAGGAAGGCTTAACTCCCCTGGGCTGTAACTGGCAGTTTTATCTTGCGGAGTGTAAATGTCTTGTGTCACTGGACACGACACAAGTATGGAAACTCTTCCTCTGTCTTCCCCTCCCCCCTCCTCCGCCTCCTCCCCTTCCCCCCTACCCCCCTCCCCACCAAAAGTCAGGTTGCAGTAATTGGATAGCAAAATCCTCTATAGGGCCTAGCCTCTCTTATCTCCCCAGTGTAAACTTGTACACCAGATTTCATTTTTATCTTGCAACCCCTTTTTCTTTTAATGAGCATTTTGTAAACATTTCTACATTCTGACACTGGCGAGAGATAGGACAATTTTGTCTTTGCAAAGGCTCTGCTACTCTTCCCTCCATTTAGCTTCCTTTGGTAGGAATGTCTGGATTTCGGGCTTATGGGATTCAGTTTTGCACGTGTGTATGACAGATGTTAAGACTCAACAGAATGCAAATCATTAGTGATGTGTGTTGATTCAAGGGATGGGGCTTACATGTCCAAAGATGGACTAAATAGCCAATAACTCCAAGTTAAGTAGACATCAATGACTCATAAACAAGTTTCGAGGCATTTGTTTTTCGAAACAGGAAAGAATGAATGTCACAGTCATTGGTTTTTTTTTTTTTTACAGATTTGATCAGGCTGAAGGTAAGCCAGCAACTGATTACAGTCAGTTTCAGAGTGTAGCATAGTGAAGAACTTTTCAGAAACCATCTAATGTGCTTTGTCTGATAACCCTGTTTTCATCCCTGTCAGGTGCATAGACTCCGAGGTCCCATGGCTGGTCAGAAGCCACTGACCTGTGCAGTCATGAAGCCTCAAGTGAAGCCCAGGCAGCCTGGTTACTGTGGAACAGAAACTTCCAGACTTTGTAACCAGGATTCCATTAGACCAGGAATGGGCAGCAATAGCAACTAGACCCCAGCCCACCTGTACAGGGGTAGTCAGTGAGGAGGCAGTGTCTGGATGCGGATTCAGGTCCTATGTTTGTTATTTACTTGACCAAAACCTCTGCCAAGTTCACCTTCAAAACTAAGTCCAAAACTCCACCGGCTTCGCAAACAGCATCACGAAACAGATGAAAAATGCCAAGCATCTTGGGAAGGGGTGGGGTGTGGGGCTGGTACAAGTGAGTGTGTGTCCAGTTTAGGAGTAACAAACCAGGCTGACCATTGAAGCCATGCTAATTGGTGGCAGCGGGAGGCACGGTGCTGTCACAGTGGCTCTGTAGACAGCTCCAAGGGGTTATCTCCTGCAGGGACAATTATAATGGAATTTCTTCTGCTTGGTCGGTGCGTTCCCTGTGCAGCCTTCAGTGTGTTCTGAGGACAGTGCCTAAACCATTGGTGCACTCGGATACCCGCTTAATTTCTTGGCTAAGCTTTTCTATTCTCTCCCTAACAGGCTAGCTAAAGCATCCCCATTTGCCATTCTCACCCCCTCCAAAGTTTCTAGTCACCCTTGGATTCTTTCTCCCCTTCCCTAGATTTTTACAGTAATTTTTGAGCTGTCTTGGGAAGGATCCTATCTTTAGTAGCTGCTGATTGTCTACTTGTCTGGCAGTTGATTGAAATCCAGTGTTTTGATGGCTGTTTCTGCTTACGTAGCATATGGCAATTGCAGATTGGAAATAGATCGAACCTGAGGAGGTGCACACATGGGTGGGTCACGGTCCCACAGCCCCACAGCCCTACAGCCCCATCTACTGCTGATGTGTTTTAACACGAGGTTCCAGAAAGCATTACAGCAAGCCTCCTGTATCATGTGCTGATCAGGACAAGCACCTGCCTATCTGCATACACACACACACATGTCAACGCACACTCCACAATTCTGAATGGCAGGCAAGTACGTGCAACTGCCACAGGACCTTGGAACACGTGGCTGCACTCCAGTTCCTGGGGTGCACTGATTTCAAAGGTCAGAGGACAGCACACACACACACAGACACACATGCTCATCACACCCCATGCAGAAAAACATGCAGTAGAGATTTCACTGGCTCCCCTTGGTTTGGTGACAGAGAAGGTAATAAGCTAAAGAGCTAGACGATTTCTCCAACAACGTGTCCGTATCTCCAGCTGGTTAGTCGATTTACTAGGAAAACGAGAGCAGTTCCAGCCCACTACCTACACCATCTTGAATTACAGCCTCAGGGAAGGTCCTTACGCACCAGGCCGGTGATGCATGGACCAGGAAGAGGCAGGGCTCTGTACATGCATGCAGGAAACAGCAATCGCCTCTGTCTGCTGCGCCTGTGATGCATTTTCGTTTTGCGGTAGCGTCTCTTTATCAGGAAAGTTTCTCTAGAAATCTCTTCCCAGTGACTCTCACCTGACTCCAAAGGAGCTGTATGTCCCCACACAGCTTCTGTTGTTTCCATTTTCTTCTATTATGAACTGATCTTATCATTTTGCATCCCACACCTTGGAGTGTGTTATAATCATCATGAGCTAAATGTCACTTTTCCTGCTAAGCCAACTATATAAAAATTATAGTACTTTAGGGAAAAGAGGACAAATTATACTTTCTACTTTTAAGCTGGTGCAAACTCTTCTGTGTTTAGTTTCACAACTCTACAAGCTGGAAGGATCAAGCGTTGAACTTCTTTATTGTCTTAGAGGACTTGTTTAGCCCAAGATTAGATACACTGGACAACATCCTGATGATTTCCGCCATTCCTGTGAATCATGGTCAGACTGTAAACAACACAGCTGGTAAATATCCCCTGACTGGCATGAGGACAATGGAGTTAGGAGCCCCTGAAGATGGTGCTAGGTTCTTGGAGCGATTCTTCCTTGAATCACACCTTAAGATCGAGACATTACTCTGGCTATTTACTCGGATATGATTAAGACTTTGTGATACATCTCAGATGTCATGTAATAATAAAAACACTTAACAAGCTATATGGTAGGTTTGTCTGTTTTGGCATATAGCAGTTGAAATATTTCATTTTTATGTGTTTCTTTTATGGTTCCAGCAGATAGATATTGTTACACACACACACACACACACACACACACACACACACACACACACACATACAGAGTTGGATGCCCAGATATGACTGTTATTCCTTAATCTTCACTATTAAATTGTTGCCAGTTTTCTAGATACGATGTTTTACTTGTTCGCTGTTAACAGACCTCTCTTTCCCATGTTCCACCCCGTTCTATCATGATTGATCTGCTACCCTCCTGCTCAAGAGTGCTGTCAGCTAGAACTTTCTATCCATCACTGCAGCCCCTGAGATGCCTGGATACTGGATTCTGAACCACAGCTGCAGTGCCAGAATTGGATTTTAATTCCATTAATCTAATTTTCACTTCACTTCAACTGCTGGCATTTCCATAGGTATACTATTAAATATTTTTATTATTCAATACTATTTGATCAGTACAGCTAGTAGCTGTCATGTTGGACAGTATGGACACGCATTCCACTCTACAAAAACAAACATAGGAATAGAGTTAATGGCTAGTAAGTAGGTAAGACTCGAAATTTTCTACAATATCAAATCATTTTTGTGACTAGATTGCCCATGCTTTTTCTTCCTAACAAAGGTTTTATTGATCAATGTCCTTGCCAGCAAGTGTTAGTTGATTTGGGGGGCTCTGGGTGAACATCTCTGCTCCCATCCCCACCCCCAAGACTCCAGAGAGAGGAGAGCCTGAAGAACAAGATTGAAAACATCCCTGTAGACGTGGGGAAATTAGCTGGGAGATTAAGATCTGTCAAAAATCAGTGGCATTCCTAACAACACTGCACTGTAGGTATGGATCAAAAGACAGAAAGAGCCTCGGGAAAGATTACAAGTAAGAAAAATTGGTTAAAAAATAGCCGGGCGGTGGTGATGCATGCCTTTAATCCCAGCACTCGAGAGGCAGAGGCAGGCAGATTTCTGAGTTCGAGGCCAGCCTGGTCTACAAAGTGAGTTCCAGGGCAGCCAGGGCTATACAGAGAAACCCTGTCTCGAAAAACAAAAAACAAAACAAAAACAAAAACAAAAACAAAAAAACCCCAAAAACTAAAAACAAAAACAAAAATAGCTGATACCATAGCTCAATGAGGAAACAACAAACATTTGATAAACAATAAGGGATCACTTATTGGAAATATCAATTACCTATGCCATTCTTTACACAACATTCAGATAGACAGATTTTATAAAAGAGAAACTGAAATCAGGGAGAAGTCTCATGAGAATGTCTCTTTTGTCCTCATATTTGGCGCCGCTCCAACCCTAGCGGATGGCAAAGACAGGAATGACTTTCCTCACTGGCTTTCTCAAAAGAAAAAGGAGAAAAGGAAGGTCACGTCTCAGAAAAAAATTGTATGCCTGAATTCCAGACAGCTGACAATGGGGATGTCCCTTGGAATAGTGTGCAGGACGAGCTTTAAATCGCATGGATTATGCTTGGCATCCCTTCAGAAGCACGTGCCCAGAGGAAAGGGTCAAGAGAGCACACCGCCTGTAGTTTAACGGACATCCTTGTTCTTAAGGGAAACACTCCCTTTTTTTTTTCTTTTTCAAATATGCTTCTTAAGTTAAAAAAAAAAAGCTAAAAATGAAAATGCCCACCGACCAGGACATCCTGAGGTTGGAGTAGACAGCCCATCAGTAAGCTCTTAGCACACTCGAGGTGTTTGACAGCTGCGCTAAGCAACGGCACACAGAGCAGCGACAGGGATGCAGGGCGCTCTGCCACCACCAAGATAAGTCAAGTCCTTTAACACCAGGGGCTGTTAAGGGCTTATTCCACACTCCCAGGGAGATAAACTGCCATTCAGCCCTGAGGCACACCCAGATCACAAAAGCAGCTGACAGAAAATTCAAGAGATGCAGCTAGGCGCAGGCAGCCATTGTCAGGATGAAAATGAGGACACTTCAAGATGTTCTGATATTAGTTCCTCAGGATCCATCAAGAGCCTACACTTCTGAATGACAAACTTTTTCAAGCACACCATCACCACAGGGCCCACACAGAGCCTGCCTACCAGGCACTCTGAATTCACAACCCAAGTCCCAGTATCTAAGGTGCCATTTATTTTCTCATTTTTGGGAAACCCCTGAGGTCCAAGTGGTTAGATGAAGTGCCTGGGTTATGTGTAGTTGGAGAAAGTTGGGAGCCACACCCTCGTCGCTAATTTTCCCCAATTCTCTAAACCACTCCTGTTAGGCTGATCGTTCATAGGGTTGGTTTCTGAGGGAATAAAACTGAGTTATAATGTGAGTTAGAAACATTAGAGCGCTCTCTGTACTGTCTGCTGAGGTCATTTCCCCAGGCTGAATAAATGCTCGGCTGTTCTTTTATTTCCTCGTTCAGATTCAATCTCCAGGGTACCATTTCCACTTAGGAGCAAGCCAGATGGGAGTCTATACACCTTCCTCACCTCCCTTTCTTCTCTTTCTTTCTTATGAAGTACAACCGTGTTGACCATCAAAGTCGGCATGTACAAGTTTTGGAAGAACCAGGGACATCTTGGCTTCCAGGAATCTTCAGTGATCCCTGTCCACAGAGCTATGTGGTCAAGCCAAGCTGCATGTATTGTTACAGAAGGATGGGCACCCGTAAGAAGGGACTCATGGCCTCATAAAAAAATTCAGTTCCCGTAGATCTGTGCCACCCCCTGAGGCTGCATCACTACAGTGGACTGCACAAATTAACCTCTATTTCCCATTTCCACAATCCACTGGGGGCAACCAGGTCATTAAAAAGCACTGGGCTCTGAAAGCTGGCTAGAGGTCAGTCTGGCTGGCTTCTAACTCTGCACAGGAAGAGAGGAAACAAGAGGAGAAATAAATGGGCCTGTCTTATCTGTGGGCAGCCGAGTTCCTGATGACTTTCACTGGACAAGTTTAAAAAGGAAGGATTCTCAGCGAAGGTCTTAATCAAGCAGGAGCTGGAGTGCATTGTGCATCGAGTCCAAGTTAAATCTGACTCGTCTTTGCTAAATGCTGTGCGTAAAGGGGGAAGTCTCTGGAAACTATGGCTTTTCAAAAAATATTACTTAACCTTAAGAAGTAACCTTAGGAAGACAAATCCTTTGATAGAACAGCCTTCTGGGGGGGAGGGGGGAGTCTTCAGTGCCTTCCGAGCAGTTTATCCCCCTCCTCCCAAAGGTGATCTTAAGAAGTCAGGTTCTGCTCTAAAGCGATCTACAAGGCTCTGATTATGCGGCAGTGTGGACGCAGACCTGGAAGCGACAAGGTAGATTTTAGGCAAGGGTCTTCAAGTAACCTGGTTTTGATCCAACTTAATACTGTGTGTGTGTCCAGAGGATCATGTATTTGATCCTCCACAAGTGCCTCCGAATTATTAGCAAATGGTCTATCATGGCTATGTTTAAGACTCGTCATTAATTATTGCTGACCACTTGGAAGGGCTGGCATTGATAACAGCACCCAAGAGGAATTCCTGTCCATGATAACAGCAGAATTCCTTAAATAGGCCGCCAGAGAGTGAAACCATGCCTGAGTCACTCAGTCATGTGTGCGTGGGAGGGAGGGGTCGACTTTATTCATGAAGATTTCAGCGGTTGCTTTGAGTCTTCTAGGGTGCTACTCCGAGGTCATTGGCTTAGTAAGATGAAACCTCCCAGCGCAGTGTGTGATAGAACCAAGTGGTCAAATCTGTGATAAAAATGATTCCATAATTTGCTCTCAATCTATTATTCCAGACACAAGAGTGACCCTTCTCGGTTGCATGGTTGCCATAGTTCTGAGTTGCATCAGCTTCCACTCGATAAGGCTAGAATGTCCGTCTTCTCAAATCACACAGACAGCTTGAGGGCAGGCGTGTGTTCCATTCATGTTTCCTTTTTTTCTTTCTTTCTTTTTTTAATGGTTTTTCGAGACAGGGTTTCTCTGTATAGCTCTGGCTGTCCTGGAAATCACTTTGTAGATCAGTCTGGCCTCGAATTCAGAAATCTGCCTGCTTCTGCCTCCTGAATGCTGGAATTAAATGCATTTTCCTGGAATCCAGAAAGGAGGCTGGTACCCAGAGGGTGCTCTGCGGTCAGTAAATATATGCGTTGTGATGCAGAATATCAGTTGTTGATATGCTATTTGTTTGGTAGTGTGCCGTTGGAACCATCAGTGTTCCATTTCTGGATGTTTCTCTTTATATGGTGTTTAGGAATACTGACCAGAGCTTGTCTTATAGGAATCCTGGTCATTCAGGTAGCAGATGTGACAGTAAGGGTAGACCCTCCTCCAGTTAGAAAGGAACATTCCCCCTTATCCAAAGACAGTTTCGTTGAACCTCTCAACTTTCTTTCTGTGCTTACTTTAAACTCTGTCTTTCTTCTTAAGTGGACAGAAGCAATATTTCAGGGGGGAACACATGGAGATATCTGCTGTGCCTTGGTTCTGAGCTTTGAGGCTGCTTCCAACCAGAGCACAGCTGTTCCACCGTGTGGTCTGGTCCAGGATATCAGCAGACCACGTGATGTTTGGTGAAAATCTTCACAGAAACAGAATGAGTACCCAGAGCACCCACGTCTTCATAATGTGTCCTCTCTGAAGCCTTGATGAGGCTAAGCAGCCCCAAGGAGGCCAGGAATCTTGAGCCTCAGCCAGAGGCAGCCCTTATCGTAGTCGACAATGTTCATCAAGCATCTGCACTATGTTGTGCACAGTGGCACGGGGCTGCCAGGAAAGATGACCCAATGCCAGCCAACCTAAGAGTAGAAGGCTTCCATTCCCTCAAGTCCCACTCTGGGGCACACACCGGTACCCAGGCTTTGTGCTTGTCTCATCCAGTTCTCCTCCAGACCTATGACCTCAGGATTGTCATCATCTCCACACAACAGAAGGGGATGCTGTAGGAAAGTCAGGGAGAGGAAGATGAGTGATTGAATCCAGCCCTTCAACCTCAAAGCCCAGACACTACATTACACATGCTCTGTACCCCCAAGGAAGTTGACTCAATGGAGGAGGCGTGGAGGGGAGTGAAGAGAGCAGGTGACTGTTGCACCTTTGAAGCAATAGAGAAGCTGAAAAACCTCATTTCCAGCACCCAGGACTTGGTGTAGGAAGTAAGACTATTGAGAAAAGCAAGTGAAAATGTGTGGAGAAGGAAGAGTGGAGACACTACAACGATAACAGAAAGCATCAACTGCATGCGCTTGGCTGTGCATTGGACTATTTATATGCATGGCCTCTTAATCCTCATGGTTTCTTGAAGGCAATATTATTCTGCACCCAAAGGAACTGAGGCTTAATGAAGAGCCATAAGATACTCACTGGGGAACATGTAAAAGTACTTGGATTCTGACTCAGAGACCAAGGGCTTGCTGGAGGCAGAGAAGACGCTTGGAGGAATAGAAACACGGGCCCTAGTAAATTTTTTTTATTAACAGATAAAAATTGGAAAACCTGTGTCTAAAGAGTGGTCGGTGAGGAAGTTTTGAGCTTGGAACGTTGGAGTGGAATTGAGATGGTGTGAACAATAAGTCAAGAGGTAGAAATTCAGAAAGCATGGCCCAAGAAACTGGGTGCAGAGTTTTCACAATAAAACTAATTATCAATAACTTAATGAGAAATTAATTATCTTCATGAGAAACAACTCAAGATATGTAGAAATCCCAATACTTTTTGGATAGTTCTAAAATATAATTTCCCCCAAGTGAATTTAATATTATATAGGAAAAAAAAAACTAAGGATTCCCTGACAGAACCTTCACTATTCTATTTTTATATCTGTATATATAAAAGCGTAGAGCCATCCCTATAGTCACTGAATTTCAACAGCTAAGAAGCACACTAGCAAATGTCAGGAGCAGAGCTCACAAGCCCTGCAGAACCACAGAGGTGGTATCAAGTATCTTGCCTGCTCAGTAAGGAAGCTGAGCACTCCATGCCCAGGAGCACAGACTATGAACACGGGAAACAATCCCTGCCTGCGATGGGGTCCTCCCTGGGAGTGAACACGCAGGAGGATGGAAGTGGGGGCCTGGGAAAAGTGGAGGTATCTTCTCAGAAGATGGGTGTCTGCTCCCTTCAGAGCTACTTTTCTCACTGCCCTTGCATCACACTAGTGAGAAAAAAAAAATCTCTCCAGAAAAGGGAGTATTTTCCTCCTGCTGCTGAAGTGCTGCTAACGACAGCATCCACACAAATGTCTCGTGGTTGATGGCTCCCTCACAATCCTTGGTCAATGTTTGTAACAATGTCGTCTCTGTCTTTAGCGAGTGTTCCACAGTCTCCTAGCTGCTCCTCTTCAGGGTCCCAATCAAATCCCATTTGGGGGCTCAGGCTGTGTGCTTACAGGACACACACTCTCATTTCATAGAAGGACAGGTCTATAAGAACTGGATTCCAGGTCTCTCAATGAGAGGTCCACCCTGGGGTGAGGGGAGGTTCTCTAAAGTATCTGAGTACTGACTGCTCAAGTGGCAAAGTGCTGTCCCTACTTTAGCTGGAAATTGAATCTGTAGATACATTTCTATTCACTTGCCCCCAGGAAATGAACACAGAACAAACAAACATGGAACCAGTTTCACAGAATTGCAGAAAACCTATTGTCAGAACCTGACTGCCCAACCTAAGGCTCCCCATTGTGCAGATTGTGAGCCCATGGGTGGTGCCAAGGACCTTGCCTGGATCCTTGGTCTACTTAAGTGATTGCTCATAACTTCTGTCACCTGTAAAGAGGAAGGGTTTTGAAGGGAGAGGGGCAGCATTGAGTCCTTGGGTCAGGGAAAGTGACACTGTCAGAAATAGTTGTAAAATATGGTCTTAACTGGTATCGTCTTTTTTCTTATCATAAAAATAGCTGGGCATCAGTAAACATTCACCGAGGTTATTGACACTTGGAAGAAAAAGGTTATCAGAACAGCACTCCGGCAGAGCAGGGACCTTATAAAGTCTCAGGCATGAAATGTGTGAGCACCCTGACTTCATCTGGGTCTCTCAGCAGTGGCTGCCGGAGAACTTTTAATTTTGCTTCTAACACTTAACTCTGACCTCCAAGGAAACGGGGCTGCTGACATGTGATAGGAGGAAAAATAGAGAACTCCAATTCCGGGTAGAAATCAGTTTGCAGAGCATGCCCTTGCATTTGCAACATCGCTTTACAAGGCCAGACCAAAGACCATTCTCCAATATATGGCCATGGCTTTCCTTGGCTTCTTCCTGGTAGGGTGACAAGATTCCACAGTGTCTGTTTAGAGAGTTACACATTCATTCACCATCAGAATTTCAGGGTAGTTGACATTTAGACCTCTGGATGGGGATTCTTTCAGAATGGACCATGTATGGGAAAAACTGTGTATGATTCCAGAGAAGGCAGAAATGAGAACTCAGATTGGAAACTAATTTTAGTCACTGTGCGCATGCCGGTCCCTGTCACACTCCCTCTATCTCCTCTCACGGGGCATTCGGTGTCTGATAGCAGTGATGGGAGGCTTCGTGGTGCTCTTCCAGAATGCTTTGGAAGGACTTAGCATCACCCATCAGTACCCATGACCTACAAGAATGACTTGTACCATTCCATTGTCCAAAGGGCAATGACAGATACCAGGATTCCGAGATAGCTTCCAAAGCGGTTGCTGGCACACATTTTCCATTCAAACCTTGCAGTGTGATGAGTTTTAAAGTCAGGGCTTTGGTAAAGGGTATTATTGGTCACAAGATGTGATCAAGCGGTTACATGCTGGTATTTTATCATGTGATGACTGTTGTTGGTAAACCCAAAGTATTCTACCAGATGGAGCTCCTTACAAAGACTGGCTGGACAGACACACAATAAGAACTCCTACTGGAACATATCAGGGAGGGACCTACCTATTTCATATCTCCTCTCCCTATGCTTCCTACCAATTCTTCCTCTTTTTTTTTTTTTTTTCAAGTTCATACCCTCAGTACCCGATGGTTGGAGAGGGCAGTAAGAGGGCCCATTACAAAGAAAGGCATGTGGTAGGGGACTGAAAGATTTGTTCAACAAGCCAAAGGTTCCAGGTAGAAATCAGACTGAAGGAGTGTGTGTGTGTGTGTGTGTGTGTGTATGTGTGTGTGTGTGACATCTCCCTAGAACTTCTAAAGATAGACACAGCACCAGGGCCAGTGAGAGATGTTTCAGTACACAGGTGATGGGTGGGTCTGCCTCTCCTGGATATAGAAGGAAGAACCAGAAAGGGTTTTCTGCTCGGGTGCCCCTTCTGCAGAGAAAATCAGTGATAACCGCACAATCAGAAGATCATAAGATATTTGGGCTGCAGAGATGCCTCAGCGGTTAAGAGCACTGACTGCTCTTCCTAGAGATCCTGAGTTCAATTCCCAGCAACCACATGGTGGCTCACAACCATCTGTAATGGGATCTGATGCCCTCTTCTAGTGTGTCTGAAGACAGCTACAGTGTATAGTAAATAATCATTTAAGAACCAGTGCACATCCAGTGTTCGTGACTTGGTTCAACCTGCTTGGGTTTGGGAAGATACCTGAAATCTCCAAAACTGAGCTACACAAACCCACACCACCATCCAGGTGCAGCACCACCTGTGCTGGCTAGTGTTAAGTCAAGTTGACACAAGTTAGACTCATCTGAGAGGAGGGAACCTTAATTGAGAAAATGCCTCAATAAGATCCTGCTGTAGGTAAACCTGTGGGGCGATTTCTTAATCAGTGATTGATGTGGGAGGGACCTGCCCCACATTAGTTGGTATCACCCCTGAGCAGGTGGCCCTGGGTGCTATAAGAATAAAGGCTGAGCCAAGTACAAGGAACAAGATAGTAAAGAGCCCTCCAAGGCCTCCATATAGCTCCTGCCTCCAAGACTCCCTCCCAGGCGGAGTTCCTGTCTTGGCGTCTCTCAGGGTACTGTGATTCAGGATATTAAGCCAAATAAACTCTTTCGCCTCAAGTTCCTTTTGGGTATGGTGCTTCACCACAGCGAAGAAACTACTAGAAACTACTAGAAACTACTAGAGTCATTATTGGTGCAACACTGGCCTCTAGTTGGGGCCCCAGGAGAGAATGTTGAGGGATGGTGGCTTTTAGCAAGGTCATGAGATGGGCTCTGTCAAGTGGCTCTCCCACGGAGAAACCCAGCACGCCTCCACTGCAGTTACCCCAGGCTGACTTTAGATCAAAGCTAGTTTCAGCTTCTCTCAGTCTATCTCCACCCACCCAGGGGCGACCATGATAAGCACACTGGAAGCTCCCCTCACTGCAAACCTCACGACTTCCGCGTATATATTTTAAAAAGCTAATCTATATGATCTATATGCAGTCTGCAGAGTTCGGAACTGCTTCCCCAGCCTGCAGGAATGCCTGCAGCCACATTTCTTTCTCTTCCTGACCCTACCTTTGCTTCAGTGGTGAGGTTAGAGCTGGGGACCAAACTAACCTACCCAATGCCCAGCTCACCTGCCTTACATAGTGAAGCTCCCATCCAGGACCCACATTCTTCGCCCAGTTAGGAGCATGCCATGCCTGCCTGCATTCTAATTGGTTAAATGTGATCATGTTATTTCAATGTGCTGTCATTGATGTGCTGCAGCCTGATGTTAACATATATGTAAACCGGATGTGCTGTGAGCCTGTGACAGCTGCTAGGGTTAGAGGGCGCTCTTAGAGGCCAGATTTTAAGATGGTACGTGTATGTGGGTTGGTATATACAAGGATTTATACAAACGTTTGAAAGTGATTTAGTTTTTCAGTGTGATTATTGACAACTATGCTCTGTAGGTATGACTGCTAAACATCTGGAATACAAGATATATGTTTTCTGTGTTTGAAATAAGCTTTATTAAGTTTTAATTTTAAATTACTATTAGTCTTTAAACCAACGACTATATATATAATTATATACAAAAATCAAGGCATTAAAATGTAAAAGATATAGAGCACATAGTTAATAAATGGTTAAAGATAAGAAAATGGTTTTGTAAAATATTTTATGTGAAAATCTATGAAGAATACTTACAATTAGTTTAGCTTAATTAATCTTAACACGCTAGGTCAAAGTTCTGATACAACCACAGGGAATTTATGTCCACGAATGGTTTCCTAACTATTGATCTCATCTTACTAATGCTTACCAAATCTTAGTGATGTTTGCAAACTGGCCTATGAAAACTAGAATTAGGGGGACTGGAGAGATAGCTCAGCAGTTAAGAGCACTGACTGCTCTTCCATAAGTCCTGAGTTCAATTCCCAGCACCTACATGGTGGCCTGCAACCATCTATAATGTGATCTGATTTCCTTTTCTGGCATTCAGGCATACATGCAATACTCATATACATTTTTCAAAAACAAACAAACAAACAAACAAACAACAAAAATCCCTATAATTTTGTTTTATCCTTTTACTAAATGAGATATTTAAAACATCTGATTATATTTCTCTAAATATTGTTTTTCTGTTTTATCATTGAGTAAATCACATAGTTTGATCATAGATCTTATTTTACTAGACAAAAATTATGTCTACTGAGAAATCTGACCCATTATACAAAATTTCATTGTGCCTATGACCTTCACCCTCTAGAGTAATCTTAAACATTTGCCACTAATAAATTGTGATGCCCTCCAGTTTACAAGATGTTAAAATTTTACTGGTTTTTTTCTCAGTGATAAAAAATGTCTAATCTGGATTTTCCTGAGACTACAAATGAAGACAGTCCTGGGCCTTTCTGATTCAGCTGTTTACCCAGATCCCCCTACAGTCTCTCTCTCTCTCTCTCTCTCTCTCTCTCTCTCTCTCTCTCTGTCTCTCTCCCTCCCTCCCTCCCTCTCCCTCTTTCCCTCTCTCCTTCTTTCCCTCTTTCCCTCTCTCCTCTCTCTCTCTCTCCCTTTGCTCTACACTTTTTGTCTACTTCTCCTAAATATTCTGGGTCCATCACTGGACTCAAGAACATCTCTTTTCCAGCCCACATCGCTGGATTCTTCCTCTTCTCTAATCCTTTAGGAGAAAAGTAATGGCTTGCTTATCTTCTGTTAAACAGGAAAGTAGATCTTTTGTACAGACATTCTGCTGGTAAATTATCATGTACCCTTGACTCAAACAGAAGCTGACTCAGGAACTAGGATTTGACTGTCCTATGTCAGACCCAGGTGTTTGGATCTCCAAGTGTCTTCCAAACTCCCCCATCCTGGGCCCCTGCCTCTGTCAGGAGAAGAAAAAAAGCACAAAGTAATAGCATTGTGGCTTTAAGAGGCACCAAAAGGTACAACGTTTCCAAGAGAGGTTGTTATGATTGTCCCTTGGTATAAAATGCGATGATGGGGCTCATGGAAAGCCTCTGGCAAGGAGGGGACTGACTGCCTGTCTTCAGTCATGACCCTAGCGTCACAGTGGTAAGGTGTCTTTGGTTGATTCTGTTGGATGTTGTAAACAACAGTTTGATGGGTTCTGCTCCTCCTCGCTCTTCCTCAGCTGCTTTCTCTCTATCTGCTACTTACACTCATCCAAAACTCATTCGAATTTACAGATGTGGTAAATTATTCTGCAGACTGCACAGGACACAATGTGTGTGTGTATGTGTGTGTGTGTGTGTGTGTGTGTGTGTGTGTGTGTTCTGTTTTCTGTGTCTCCCCCCGTCCATCCCCCAGGAACTTACAAAGACTCCTTTAATTTATTACATTTATGCTGTGTTTGGATTCAGTTCTCTTTAAAGGACATGCTAACTATCTTTCTTGCTGTTACTATGTCTCAGGGTATCAAGAAAGGAAACAGAATCCAAGGGAAACAGTGGGACAAAATCCCGAGGGTGGGTAAGCATGAAGGTATTTGTAGGAAGATGCCTGTGTGGTTTTCCAGGGTGGGGAGGAGAGCTGCAAACCCTACGCAAGCAATGGAAGCTTTCTTAAGGTCAAAATTCAACTCAGCATCAATGCTAATGAGTTGAGTTACAGGCTGTTGGTCTACTCTTGGTTGGCAGCATTTACTGTAAGAACAGAAGCATAGTTCTCACCAGGATCTATTCAAAAGAGTTATATTTCTGTCCAAGCTTTATCTAGATATTAGCCAGGACTTCAAACTACCAGACCTGTATAACTGATGTCATGGGTATTTAATCACTGTGCTTGGAGGCCTGCACTGATGTGGAGAGAGGGGTTAAATAGTTCGCCCTTTGCCCTGCAAGGTTAACTAATTCTCATGACCTGTGGGGCATAGCTATGGCGAGTCACTTGTGCCCTTGTTCAAAGAGGCCAGGAAGACCCCACTGGGGGACATTAATCAGTGTTCATTCTACAAACATGAAGGTCAACATAGAGGAAAACATTCTTCCATTCTTTCAAGGGAAGCCACAGTCAAACATGGTTTTTGGCTTTGCCT
This sequence comes from Mus caroli, assembly GCF_978045245.1. NCBI lineage: Eukaryota > Metazoa > Chordata > Mammalia > Rodentia > Muridae > Mus > Mus caroli. Next base: position 61,918,313 of record NW_028227262.1, read on the forward strand.
TACGAGATGGAACTACTGGTTTAAAAGAAAGAAAGAAAGAAAGAAAGAAAGAAAGAAAGAAAGAAAGAAAGAAAGAAAGAAAGGCTGAAGAGCCCAGAGGGTCCTCCTCTGAAGACCAGACCTTCACTTGGCTTTAGCTGATTTTTTTTAAGTGATTAATTTTACTTACCTAGATAGTCTTAAATACCAGCAAGAATGTATAATCAAACTCACACTAATTTATAATAATATAAAGCTAACAGTCCATTGAGCAGGCTTGACAGGCCTCTGACCCGGCTCTTGGCATACTCAATGGCGAACACAACTGTCCCAGCTTTAGTCAAATCGAGGGATTTCCATGCTTTTCATAACTATAAACGTACTGTTATTTGTATGTTTCTGATGATTCTGTGGGTGTCTTATTTGCTTTACAAAGTCTACAAAATCAGACTAAACAACACTATTGCATTGATGGGCAGCTTTAAACCTGGATCTCTGAACCTTCAGTGAAGTAGGTCAAATCTAGTATAATCTTAGAGGTGGTGCTATTTATTCAACTACTCTTTTAATTTTGTCTCTTCCTCTTGTTCATAGTCACACTAGGATGGTTCTGTAACAACCCAGCTCCATCTATCTGGGTCGCTTTGATTGCTCTCCACTGCCTGGGTATCACAAGAGTAAATCTCTGTCCCTAACATCAACCAGAAGCAATCAGACTGATTCAATGTCTACCCACTAAGTGATTGTAGGGTCTCAACTCTTGAGTGGGCATGTTAGGTAGACAGAGAGTAACAGGCTTAGTGGCCCGAGAGGAAGGAGCTCTTCAAAGTATCCTTCTCCTTCTCCAAATGACAAATCCCAGAGACTGTCCCAACCCACCCCTCCCCAACAAGGGGAGCCACCCTTGCCCAGCAGGGAAGAGCAGTTCTAGTTTGTGTCTCTACTGCTGTTAACAAACAATACTGACACATGCAGCTTTGGGAAGGAAAGAGTTTATTCGGCTTCCTTCTCCAGGTTACGATCCACGGTTGAAAAAGGCACCTCAGAGGCTCAAGCAAGAGCTGAAGAGACCACGGGAAATGATGCTTATTGCCTTGCTCCCAATCAGCAACCAAGAAAATGCCTCACAGACAAATCTGACTTGGGAAATTCTTTCACCAAGGTACCCTCTTCCCAGTGACTCTGGGTTGTTTCCAGTTGACATTAAGTACCAACCAGCACAAAAGCTGACAAACCTACCCCCCTCCCTTGCTCCTCTTCCTGTGTAAAAGTCAGGGATGTTAGCCACAGCTGTCTTGCTTTGAAAAGTTCCAGCCCTCCCCTACCCCATCCCCAAGACAGCACAGTAATTAGCATTCTGTGCTTTTCCTAGGAATTAGCTAGACTCCTGCCACACACCTGCTGGAGACCCCTGATAATGGCTGGCTTAGAAGCCTTCCACGCCCACCACTGCAGTGTCCTGGGACAGCTGGCCTTAAGATATGTTTTTGGATCACCTGACATTCTTTGTCTCCTTGCTCACTATTCTTTGTTTCACTCCTCAGCAAAAGTCCATCAGTGGCCAAAAGATGAAACATTTTAACCTCCTTCCCCATCCCGCCACTTTGTCCAGTAACAATGTCAGTGGGTAAGCAGACAGCAGACCGCAGATTCGACTCTTACAGACACCCACCCCTGCAGATGTTACCTACAAAGATACTCCCTCCGACTTGAGTGGCTTATTCATTCCTTTCTTTCCTTCCTTCTCACTGACCTTTCAGCTTGTGGGGAGCCCCCTGCTGACCTCACCCAGCTGGTTCCACCTTGCTAACTTGTGGCCATGCTGTTTTGAAAAGTTTTGGTAGTTTCCCCCAAACCACGGTAATTAGTATTGCAGAACTAAAGCATCCATTCCTGCCACTCCACCCTGCAGGTCCCTGGTAGTGGCTGCCCAGGGACCTGCTTAGGAGTCACCTGGAATTCTTTTGCTCAGTTCCTAGCAATGTTTGTTTACTCCAGCGAAGGACAGAAATCTCAGGGGGAAAATCAAACTCTTCAATCTCCTTCTCCCCTCTCCCTTCTGTCCTGTAACCACCCCGGTATGTAATTCTCACAGACATGCCCCTCTCTGTACAGGCTTCCCCCAACTAAAATCCAACACTATCTAAATTAATTAATTAATTAATTAATTTAAAAAAGAAGTAAATGATAAAAGTAAGTGTGAAGTCAAGACACAAATCAGGATGGGGAATTTGAAAAACTCAAGAAACAGAAAATAGGTAGGTGGGTAGGTGGTCACCAGGGGTGATCAATAAGGGAGGTGTGGACAATTTGCCTTCTATAGGGTTGTGGGATTTCTTCTCCCATTGATGGGAAAGTCTACAAGTGACTATCCTGATACTTGCACAACTCCATGAATTACACACTTTCAATGGTGAGGCTTTTTTCTTTTGTCAACTTCCACATCGACCCATTTCCTAAGAACAAAGGGGTAAGGAAATTTATTTTATAACCTTTAGCTTCAAAATGATAGCATACGGCTTCTGTCAAGTGTTAGTGTCTTCTGACTTTCCTATACTATACTGTTGAAGCTCTTTAGTAATCCACTTCATCGTGTGACCTGAATATACTTTACAGCAATGTACATTAGTATAGTTTTAAACCACTGAAGACTCCTGCATATATGCACAGATAAATGTATAGAGATTACACACACACACACACACACACACACACACACACACACATGAATTCACTTAGTCACACTCCTCTTCTCGGTTTTTTGCTTAAGACAGGGTTTCTCTATGTAGCTCTGGCTATCTTTGAACTCACTATGTAGACCAGGCTGGCCTTGAACTCATAGCGATCCATCTGATTGTCTTTGCCTCCCAAGTGCTGGGATCGAAGGCAAACACTACTACATTTGGCCACTTAGCCAGACTCTTATTAAATATCTAAGTTGTTTCTTAAAACACTAAAGATGAAAAAGTAGCAGAGAAAACCTCTGGTAAACAAAATGACTAACCTCACACATGGTTGGTGGTTCTAATAAGAGTCAACCTCGTCACTGGGAGGTGGTAGCACAAGTCTTTTATCCCGGCACTCCAGAGGCAGAGGCAGGTGGATCTCTCTGAGTTCAAGGCCAGCCTGGTCTACAGAGAAAGTTCCAGGACAGCCAAGGCTACCCAGCGAAACACTGCCTTGAAAACAAAACAAGAATCAACATCATCTCACCTCTGCAGATGACAGCTCCAGCAGAGCTGAGGGCTGAAGCCAGCTCTGTGAGGCTGGAGCACCTCCATCCTAGCACACAGCTTCGTCTCTACCGACTGACTGCCTGACAGCTGCCTAGCGTGAACTGTGAATTGTCTTCCTCTCAATTTGTGTTTGAGGTTGTCCTAAAACTAAGTTTCGATTTCTCCACTTGTAGAGAATTGGAGAAGAACTGGAAAAAACCAGTACAGTTAGCACCAAGGGGTGAATGAGAATGGATTAAACCTTAGGCTTTAGTTTTTATTTTATCATTGTTTATGTGTGGGGGTGGCTTGCGTGTATGTGTGTCTGTGCACCATGAGGCCAAAAGAGGGTGCAGGGTCCCCTAGATGGAGCTACAGAGGGTTATGAGCCGCTGTGTAGGTGCTGGGAATTGAACCTGGCTCCTTTGGAGGAACAGCCAGTGATCTTAGCCACTGAGCCACCTTTCCAGCCCCAAACCCTAGGTTTTTAGAGAAGCAGCTGTTCATAACACTGCCTGGTTTCCACCTTCGTCTTTTGCACGGTCTCTGACTCCTGCACAGACAGTGGCCTTGTGTTGGATATTTGTTATACAACAGAGAAGCTGAACCTTTGGGGGTGAACAGCTCTTTCTCTAGACTGGACCAGCAAGTGGCAAGGCTTAGGCAATGCCCCCAGACCTTCAGCCAGTGGGTCTAGGGCTCTTCTACTAACCTGTGGTGCAGAAGGATAGAGAGCATGCTTGTCAGGGCATTTCATTATTGCTGCAAACTTTCCCTGTCTTCTCAAGGACAAGCCAGCTCTTCTGGGAATTTGTTCTGCCAGCCCATCCCTGCTAAGCTGTAGCAGGTGTGCTTCTTGCCTGCTATCTCAGAGATCTCAGTGTCTCCAAAGGAGGACCCTCCATTCAAGCTTTACTTACGTTTGTTTTCTTTTTGTAGGGGTTTGTGAACGTTTAAAGGGAATCAGATAGGTCAGGTTAAAAAGAGGAAAACAGGTTTTCTAATCCCTTCAAAAACTGTGAAGCAGTTGAGATGCCCCTGGCTATCCCCACATTTTTTCCCTTGGCCATCCCTTGTAGTCCAGGGAGGCACAGACCCTTTCATCTCTGAGAATCAGCTGCCCTGGCACTTCCGCTTCTCTTTCAAGCCTTTCAGCACCAAACACTGGACATGCATTCCTTAGAGCTCACAGCAGTCTCCACCTCACACAACAAGTGGCTGTGCATCCCAAGCACACACCAGGCTCCTTACAGAGCAGTTGAAGATTCCAGAGGCAAGCTGTTTCCTCTGCTTATCACTGGGGCTTTTTATGAGGGCTCGGACGGAAGCCCTCGCAGTGCACCAGCTGTAGGGATACACACAGCTCTGGGATGTGGCATTATCTGGAGTTTCTCCAAAGAGGGAGGCCCTATGAGGGTAGCGCCATTCAGAACTGCCTTTATTCACCCACAAACACCCTCTGGGTGACCCCACTTGTCATACTGAACCAGGAGCCTGCCTGCAGGTCCCGACTGATATACTCTAGGGACGCTTGACCTCCACCATCTGGCTGTCAGACTATCTGAAAGAGGGGACCCCAAGAAACAGAATTTCCTCTAGACTCTCCTACTGGCAGAGGAAATGGCTGGATCCCCGAGACATTCAGAGGTGGAATTTCTCTCCAGGGTAAAGATTTACAAAGTCAAGCTCGGTGTGGGATGCTGAGCCTCTTGCTCCTCTTCCCAGTGCCGATGCATTAAATATCCTTTTCCTGCTTTTTCCCTATTAATTTGGCTTATTGAGGATGGGTGGCAAGACCTGGCTTGATATGGCACAAGCAGTGAACCCCAAGTCCTGCAGCAGACCTCTGCAGTGGAAAAACAGATAAGGCTGGCCTTTGCCCTCCAGAAAGGTGTGATAGACAATTAAAACATGTGCATAGTATTATGGGGTATCCAGAGCTGTCAGACTGACGGGGACCAATGACAATCAGGTCACACTCTGGATTAAGGCTTTGTGTCAAGGCTAGGGAGCTGGCTATCGGTAAAGAACCTTCCAGAAAAGCATGAGTACCATCCCTGATACCTACCGAAGTCCAGGCTTATGACCATAGTACTGATGGGCAGGGAGTGGAAATGAGGGGTCCTGCAGCTCACCAGCCACCTAGTCTGGTCAAACTGCTGAGTTTCAGGGACAGTGACACTTCCTGTCTGAAAGATAATCAGGAAAGTGATGCAGGAAGATGCCTGATATCCAAGGCTGGCCTCTGTCAGACACATGCACATACATGTGCTGCACATCACACACACACACACATACACACACACATACACACACACACACTCACAGAGGAAGATGCCTGATATCCATGGCTGGCCTCTGCATGCTCTATATGCGTGCATGTGCACAGACACATGCACACACATGTGCTGCACATCACACACACACACACACACCAAACAAGAGATTTCCTCATGCCTGTCCAGCTATGAGTTATGCAGCCAAGGTTAGAACCGAGAACTAAGAGGAGCCCTGGTAGCCCTCGTGAACTCAAAGAAAGAGGAACAGCCCGTAGAGCTTTTCACAGAGTGCCTTCTGGGTCCCAATATTGCAGCTTGCTAATGGTGTTCTTGAACAAAGAATATCTTCTTGGGAGGGGAGCATAACTTTTAGACTTAGTTTCTTCCAGAAGGCTCACCTCCATTGGCCTTATCAGACAACACTGGGGCTTCTAATTCCTCTTCTTAAGGCTACAGGAAGTCAAAACACTAGGTGCTGAGAGGCATGCCCAAAGGTCTAATTTCCTCAGTGACTTTCTTTAACAGCCTTCCTGTGACTGGTGACAGAGAGGAAGTGGCAGCCCTGAGCTGCTGCAGACAGGAGAGCTGCCTGCAGATACTTGGAGCTTATTCTACTGCTTGTCTCTAGCGCATGCCTTTTGTCCCCCGGATCAACAGATGCTAATGTTCTGGTCCTTTGAGGCCCCTCAGAGGCTCCTTAAGAGTAACCCAGAAGGAACCAAGATAACTACTAAGGACATTTCCTTGATGTCTATCAACAACCCTCCTTACCTTTTGATGTCCCAGTTTCTGGAGTAGCCCAGTGACTTCATCTTGAAACACTGGAGGACGCAGTTTTTTTTTTTGCTCTCACCCCCACCCCTCCACACACACAATACAAATACTTGGTTAAAGGATGAATTGGGAGGGGAGCTGAGGCTCATGGTTAGCAGCAGAAGGCAGATGAGGATGACAGCCTGAGGAGGAAAGACATGGGTGTGAGGTGCACCCTAAAGGTCACCTGCCCAAGCATAGTGATCCCATGACCCGCGTCTCATGGGAAGTGGGGGTGAGAGCAGCTCCAGGAAGGGAACAGTAAGATTCCGAGAAATGATTTTCCTGTTTGCTTTGAATTTCCTATTCATTTTACTCCTTTCAGATGCTAAAGCTGACAGGGGCTCTGCACTGTCTCCAGATCATGAGAACCTTTCCTGGGTTCTCCTGTTCGTCTATAAAATGACGGAAAATCACCCGCTCTTTTATCCCAGGAGAGACCAATGCACAGTTGCAGGTACACCGGCCTCCACTCAAATACACCTAAGGAGCAGCTTGCTCCTGCGCCACCTGGTGGCTATGGGGAGAATGGCATACTACTGTTAAGAGGAAGCAGAACCAGGAAACATCAAATTCACAAGTAGAAAATGATCTGTTAATTCTCCCCCATGTTAATTAATAAATTAAATGTATTTTCAATCAAAGATCCTGGATCATGTGACCTAAAATTCATATGGGGATAGTGAGCAAGAAGAGATGAGACAAATTTGAAAATAGGAAAAACGGGGAGAAAAAAACCAGTATTTGGAAAACTATAGTTACAAAAATACTACTGTTATGAAAATAGAACAAATATTGAAATAACACAATGGAAACTGGGCAGTCAATGTGTATGTAGGAATCAAGCATGCAATGAAGGTAACATTTAAATAAGCTGGGAAATAATTATATTTATAAATAGTATTGAAATAAGGCTGTGCATTAAAACCTAAGCCACACACTTACAAAAGTAAATCCTAAATAAATTATATTTAAACTCTACAATATAGATATATAGAATTAAAGAAAAATATTTCATAAATAGAAAAGGCTTTTACAAGGCAGAAGCCATGGCTCAGTGGTTACGATTGCCTGTGGCTCTTGCAGAGGACCTGAGTTCAGTTCCCAGCATCCACAGTGGGCATCTCCCGACTGCCTGCAACCCAACTCCAGGACATCAGATGCTCTATTCTGTCCTCCACATGCACCTGCATACACGTGTGATGCACACATTCATGCGCACGTGCACACACACACAGATTGATGGAGAGACAGACACACACAGTGAAATAAAATAAACCTTTTTCTAAAAAAACTAAGAACGCATTTTCAACAAAAATTTTAGTAACCTTAAATAAGATCATTAATTACATCAAAATAGAAAACCTTCTGTGTAAATGATGAGCTAGGAACAGTGTGGGTAAAGGACACTGGCTTTCTGTGAATGAAGAGGGACATCCATCAACTGTCCTGGGTCTTTATGGAACAGAGACATAGAAGAACGAAACAGATCTCAAGAACACCAGCACACGCACACACCCACACCACACACACACACACACACACACACACACACACACACACACACATTCCCCGCGGCATCAGGAAAGGCCTGTGTGATGAAATAAATGTGATCCTGTTTACATGAGACACAGAAACACTTCAGACACATGGATGCCTGTGCCTATAAGTACATGTGTGTAAAACGTTCTGTTAGCCAACCATGGTGGTAGCCTCTCGAGAGCGGGTCATCACTGAGGTGCTAACGTACCCTGTGACTGATGCTTTAACAGGGAGCATTCTCTGTGCAATTAGGAATTTGCCTAGAGGCAAAAACAATTGCTGTCATAGATGGTATGTTTAAAAGAAAAAACATAATAGCTCTAATGTCACCTGTTCTTGCTAATATGACCCCACCCCCTCCTGTTAACTTTCAAATGCCAGAGCCAACCACCGAAACCAGCGTGATGGCGCCCAAGGCCAGCTTGTCACTGTGATCCCACATGGCTTCCTAGTCAATTCTTTTTTTTTTTTTTTTTTAGGTATTTTCCTCATTTACATTTCCAATGCTATCCCAAAAGTCCCGCATACCCTCTCCCCCACCGCCCCACCCACCCACTCCCACTTTTTGGCCCTGGCGTTCCCCTGTACTGGGGCATATAAAGTTTGCAAGTCCAATGGGCCTCTCTTTCCAGTGATGGCCGACTAGGCCATCTTTTGATACATATGCAGCTAAAGTCAAGAGCTCCAGGGTACTGGTTAGTTCATATTGTTGTTCCACCTATAGGGTTGCAGATCCCTTTAGCTCCTTGGGTATTTTCTCTAGCTCCTCCATTGGGAGCCCTGTGATCAATACTTAACCAATCCCACTCAGTTAGTACTGCAGAATCGCATTGTACACAGGGCTTGTCTGAGAGTTGCAAATTGCACATGGGAAGTCAAAAGGGAGGAAGGAGTGGTAAGATGGACAAGGGAAGGAAGAGAAAGGAGGAAAGGGGAGGGAGGAAGAGAAGAATGCTCTATAGAACATGTTTGATCTCAGTAGTAGTTTTGTTAAGACTGGGGAAACAAGGTATTGGGGAGTGCTGTCATTCCCCCACATAGTTTCAGTGCTCACCCCCAGTTACTTCTGGGCCTTCACATCTCTTGGAAGCTGATAAGAAGAGAATGAGAGTGAAGAAGGGGTAGAAGAGAGGAAGGAAGGAGAGAAGGAGATGAGAGAAGAAGAGAGGGGAGAGGAAGAGGGACAGAAGAGAGAGAAGATGGGGAGGGGACAGAAGAAGGGAAGCCACAGTGAGGAAGAAGAATATGACTCAAGACATGTGAAAACAGGGACTGGGAAATGGGGGAAACATGGAGATGGAGCCCATGAAGATCCCTAGGATTTGAACTCTAGAAACCAGCATTGGGGCGCAGATCTAACCTCATTGTTTTAGTACATAAACAGTATGATATCTTTAGCCAGTTAGAGTTTATGTACTCAAGGACAAATGGGGCACAACATGTGTTGTTTAACCGAATCTGACTCCTTTGCCAGGGAGTAGAAGGGCCGGTCCCCTGGGAGATTTCAGTGAAGGCAGGGGAAGCAGCCACGACCCTGGCCTCTGGTCCATAGTGTTGTCTCCGCACCCACTGGTGTATGGTAGACCAGGACTCTTCGAGGAGTCACAGAAGCCTTTGACACTTCAGTCTCTGTCCCGTTGGTTCCTCCACCAGGTTTATTTCCATATCCCCAGCCACCACGAGGACAGGGCACAGCCCCAAAGAAAGGAAGGGCGGGCTCCCCAGGGGCACGCGTCCTCCGGGTGGGACTCTGCCTCCTAATATTGCCAGGTGCTTCCATCAGCTGGAGAAGAAGCTCACAACTCTTAAACCTTTGGAGGGGAAATTTCCTATCAAAATCATAACAATAGCCAAAGAAGTAAAGCTGAAACAAAGATATGACCTTCTACCTTCTTTAAAAAAAAAAAGAATGAAAAATAAAAGGGCTTTTAGATATACCACGCTCGAGAGTGGAGATTAATACGTTAGAAACGGTACGTGGCACATGTGCTGCAATGTATCTGTTTTGACTCGGATCTGCTTCGGGAGGTTCTTCACAAGGACTGTGCCCCATAGCTGCTCTGTGTTTCACACAAAGATGCTGTGATGTCACACATAACGACACTGACAGAGTAAGTGCTGTGATGTTACACATAAGGACACTGACAGAGTAAGATGCGTGGGAAAGGAAGACAGTGTAAGAATAAGCACAGCATTGTGATGGCCTTAGCAACGACATCATCTTGTTTTAAATTACATATATCTTTCTTTATCTGTGTGTGCACGCATGCACATGTGTGCACGGATGCACAGGGCACTTGTGGAACATTAGAAGACAACCCATGGGAGTCACGGCAGTCAAGTCTCTCTCTCTCCACCATGTTGCTTCTGAGGACTGAACTCAGATCCACAGGCTTGTTAGCAGCCCTTCATCCCCTAAGCCATCTCTCCAGCCCCAAGCTTTTATCTTATGTGAGACAGGGTCTTTCCATGTAGCTCTAGTGGACCTGAAACTCAATATGTAGATCAGACTGGCCTTGAACTCAGAGTTTTTATTTTTAAAATAGAAAAAAAAATGCACTGATGATGCTTATGTGCCAGCTCTTCTCTGTCCTTGGGTCACAGGATTGTTTTGTTTTGTTTTTTGCTTGCTTGTTTGACTTTGCCTTAAACAGTCAGAGCTGTGAAATCCCACTGTATGATCAGGAACATTGATTTGTTGCTACTGTCCTGGTGTGAGAGGGCAGCAAGGTTGGGGAATAAAATGCTCAGAGCTCTCACGGTCCCTCCTGTGCCTACTGTGGGGAGGAGCCAGCTCTGGACTGTCCTGCATGATTCTAACGTTCCTCAGCAGCGGGGCCTGCCTGACAGTGGATCGGCCGGCCGCAGTTTAGTGCCAAGGGCCGTTATCTAGATAGAGGATTAACACCTCTATTGGTTGATGGAGAAAACAGCTCAGAAATCCCCTCTGGCAAGCTCTTGCTTTATCAAACCTCACTTCCATCTCCGCTGCTTTAACATGCAAAGCATTGCCCGTATCCACGGAACCCTTTAAATACATACAGCCTGTGTCTAGCTCCAAGACCAGGCAGCATTAACTCAACCTCCCTGCCTGTCCCAGCCTGGGATGCTCACAAAACCCAGACCCAGTCATCATATTCATGCCCTGAAGTCAGCGAGCTTCCCTTTCCACACTCTTCTCACTGTGGTAAACATTTCCAGAAGCAACCACAGCACAGTTCTTTGGGGCTCAAGGTTTGGGGTTCTTCGATCCATGGAGGCGCTTCCCTATGGTCTGGGCAGCACTGTGGCTCACGTGGCTCTGGATGGGGCTGTGGCAGTGGGAGCTCAAGGCTGCTTGCTCAGAACTCATCAGACCATGACACAGAAAAAGAGGAGCGCCAACTAAGGCTGTCCACCTTCTCCCTCCTACTCCCTCCTGGACCCCAGCTCACAGGCAGGATGACATCATCCGCATCCATCCTGGGCTTTCCCTCATTAGTTAATACTCGTTGGAAAAGCCCCCAGACACATCCAGAAGTGTGCTTTCACCAAAGTCTTGGGCATTCCTTACCGCAATGGAATTGACAATGGATATCGGTGATCAAACCACCTCCTCCCAATTGTCCTTACACGAGAGTCAGAAATGGTCTTGCATTCCCACCTCCATCCCTAACCCCACTCCCCCATACCCACATAACTCTACACCCCAGCTCTCTCCCTTTCATCATTGTCTACTACTCACACCCACAACTCAAGCCATTGCCTGGGTGAATGGAGGATAGTTCATCTGCTTGGAGATGGAAAAGCTGAGGGAGGCAGGTGTGTGTAGGTGTGTGTGTGTGTGTAACAGAAAGAAAGGGAGAAAGAGAAAAAGAGAGAAACCCATTTAAACACAATTATGCTTACACAATTGAATAACAAGTAGAAAGTTAGACACTCAAGCCTAGAGGTCAAGGAGGCTAGGCTGGGAGTAAGGTAGAGCCATCAGACCGGGAACTGTGTTGGAAGGCAGACGCTGGGTGGACTCTCTCAGTGGACGACACACAGATGAGTGGAGGAAAGACCAAGGCCTCGGGTCTGGACACCACTGCAACTCTGCACAGAGTTGGAAAAGAGAAAGAAACAATGAAAAGCCAGACAGCTGCAGTGTCCTGGAGGTCTTCTGGGGACACAGGGGCTCGGGGCATCAAGTGACTCTGGTTCCTCAGCTGAGAGCAGCCTGAGAGTCGATCACTGCACTTCCTGTTATGGGGGTTGTGCAACGTGTAGGATCCACAAAGGGCAACTTCACTGGAGTGTCCAGGGACGCACCTGACTGTGGCAGGCTCAAGGGAGAGAGGAGAAAGCAGAGTGCACCATGACCCTCAGGACTTCTGCAGCAGGAGAGAAAGAGGTGTGTGTGTGTGTGTGGTTGAGATAGGGATTTCTTTTTGTTTTATTTCTCTTGTGACTGTCATTTTTGTTTCTTGGAAAATAGGGAATGTAACAGTGTGTGGTTTTGCTCATAGAAACAGCCCAGTGATTACTCATTAAAAAGAAGCGAAAATAGATAGCACAATGGAGATGGGAGGAAATGGGAGAGGGTGGAGTCCAGACACTCAGAGGCTGGTGTGTGTAAACTGGAGGGAGGTTTGGAAGTTTTTATCAGATAGTTTCTACTAACATGTTGCCAAACATGCTGCAGATGCTCATGTGTGTTGTGTTAATGTGGCATGAGTTGAGCCAATCTGAAGAACAAGAAAAGCAAACCAACCAAACAAAAGCAGGACATGCAATTAAAAATTCAGGGCCAGCCACGTATACGTCCATCCTGAAAGGAGAGGGAACAAATTAAGGCCTGCTAGTAATTAATTAACAAGCTCGATCAAAGAATCAGTTATAATTCCCACCCTGCCTAGAAGGAATACACAGAACTGCTCGACACAGTCAGGCGTGGACCCTTTCTGCATATAAGGACTGTGCTGATGCCCATGAGGGAAGCCTGTCCCAAGCCCTCAAGTACTTTCTCATTCCCCAATCTCCTGCAGAACTGCTAATGACAGAATAGATTGCAAATTCCTGCCGAGTGAAACATCTCATTGCCTCAAGCTGGCAGAAAGCTTTCGGTGAATGGCTTCGCCTTATGTCCTGCATAGAACCCAGGGCCCACTCTAGAGAAGATGGACAAAGAACGGTTCTTCAACAGACAAGCAAATCCATGACTGTACACACCAGTGTATCAATGCTCACACAGAAAAAGTTCACACCCCAACAGACAATGTTTTAAATATATTCCTTCACTAATAAATGCAAATCAAAGATGCTACCTGGTCCTGGTCATGCGTATTAGAAAGGTCATACCCTAAACGTAACAAGTGTTGGTGAGGATATGGAGAAACTGAAGCCCTTATGTATTACTGATGGGAACATAACGGTGTTCAACAGCATGGAAACGGTTCGGTGGTGTCTCAGGCAGTTAAACATAAAAACCACTACATAGCCCAACAATTCCACTCCTAAGTACAAATCCATACTAGTTAAAAGCAAGTACCCTGACCAGAACAAGCCTGCACTTCATAACAGCACCACTCACAAAGGCAAAGGCAGAAGCAATCAAATACCCATTACCAGAGGAGTAACCTGTGATGTATACACACAGAGGAATATTAACTGCAGAATGAAACGAGGTACAGGTGGATGTTAGCATGGTTAAAGTGAAAACGCACTAAGTAGGAAAGACTCTAGACACAAAAGCAACAGACTGTAGGGTCCCAGTTATATGTGATGTCCAGAATAAGCCAAGCCCTTATAGATGGAAAACACGCTTGCAGTTACCAAAATCTTCTGAGCAGAGGGAGGGGGAGCAATTGCTTAATGGAAACGGTTTCTTTTTGAAGGCATGGAAGCAGGAATAGAAAACGAGCGGCACCTGCGTGAAGGTCAGACACCCAGTGCATTGCACTCTGTGAAAAGGAGCGGATTCAGACAGAACACAGGACACTGGCATGTTGGTGGCCTTGTTGGAGATTTACCTTCTGCTCAGAATGAGGAACTGGGGAGCAGTTCACAGCATGGGAAAGTCTACTGGTGCTGAGCACCTGGGCTGCAAAGGTGAGAAGATCACTGCAGAGGCCAACCCAGATGTCAGCATCCAGACTGCAGCTGGAGACCGTGAGTCACCGACGAAGGTACTTCTAGTTTGCAGTGTGCAGCGTGTGTATCCAGAAGATCAAAGTGTGCCAAACAAACACCAACAGGACCAGGCATCCGGCAAAGGAGTCTGGGTCCTGCCAAGGCTCCAGGATGCAAGATAAAGGGCAAACAGCATTGCTGATGCCTGGCTTTTCTGGCCTTCCCCTTCACCTCCTACCCACAAGTTTGTGGACAAAAATATTAATGATGTCTCTCAGATAACCTTAATTGAACTGTAGTTGGGGTTACAGAGAGGGCTGTAATATTCATATTTTAGTTGCCTTCCTTGTTCACATTGATTTCATTATTTGCCATCGACTTAAACAAATATTTGCTCCTTATTATTTACTGCTAAGAATTCCGGGAAACACAAACGTGGTACCTTAGGGTTTCTATTGCTGTGATAAAGCACTGTGACCAAAAGGAACTCGAGAAAGAAAGGGTCTCCGGGCCCTCCCCATCAATCTCTAATTAAGAAAATGCTCTAGTGGGTTTGCCTCCAGGCCAGTCTTACAGGACATTTTCTCAGTTGAGAGTCCCCTGCCCAGATAGCTCTAGGGTTTGCCACACCAAACAAAACAAAGCAAAGCAAAGCAAAGCAAAGCAAAGCAAAGCAAAGCAAAGCAAAGCAAAGCAAAACAAAACTAACCATGACATATGGATAATGCATCTTGCATAAAATCCACTTATTCAGCCATTTAGCATATGGATTCCCGAATATCTCCTCTGGTGCTGCAGTTTTACCAGAAAACACAACAAAATTTCTAATTTATGGACTTGGCAGTTGAGTGGCATAGGTGTCCAATTCAATGCCCTGGTCACACAACTATACAAACAAATGAAACCCAATGGAAACATGCATGCAAGGGTTACAGGCAGAGAGCTACGCTTACAAGGAAGATATTTGCCTGGGAGTGAGGCAAGCCTAGAGATTGGGGGTGGGGGCGTATAGTATTCAAACATAACTCAGAGAAGGCAGAAAAGGACGAAATTAGGGTGTCCAGTCATGAACGGGGGGCTAGTCAGCAAAGCCAGGGCTGCCCATGGGCAAGACAGAAGGCCAGATGTTCTCAGCGAATGTGATAGACTAGAAAGTGTCTGAAGTCAGGAGGTGAGGGGCAGCAGCAGCCAAGTCATACTGAGGACCAGAAGAGCTTGAGGCATGTTGAAAAATCATATGTAAACTCAAAAGGAGGTACTTTCTAAACGTTATCTCGGTGAACGTGTTGCTCAGTAAGAGGCCACAGTTGAACAGATATGGCCACTCCTCCTGACACATGGTTAGTGGCCTTTGCAAAACTGAATGTGGATAGATTATTTAGTCACCAGCTGAACCACCATTATTTAAAGTAGCAGTCCAATGCTCTTATTTTAACTCCAGTTGCCTGAGGTCTTTTATTGTTAAAAATATCATAGCTTCGTTTTATCAGTCAACAGAGACTCCAGCTAGTAGGGAGTGGAAACCCCAGACTGGTCTCACTGAACATCCGAGGAGAAAGTTGAATGACTGCTAGAGCCCTCTCATGATGGATACTGGTGAAGGGCGGGGGTTGCCGCCTCTGCATGGCTTTCTGATTCCCTGAGGCCATTTCTCTGCATCTCTTTACAGACTGGAGTCTCCTTCCTGTCTGGAGCCCTAGCTAGGTGTCCTCTCATAGATCTTTCCAGAATGGAAGCTCATTTGGGATCATCTGCTGGTTCTCCCTCTAGGACATAGCTGCCTGTAGTTTGGTTTCTCTGCTCCTTAGCATAAGAGGAGGGGTACCTAGCTGCCCATTGAATGGCTTCTGCTCCCCACTTGAAGAGTGACTCCAACGAAATTAGTTGTTCACACGGTAACCCTTAAACACAGAAGACCTTGGGTGGTGACATAGAATTAGAACCTTTGCCCTTTTTGATCTGCAGCTGGATATAAATTAACTCTAAAGGACATTGTGGTTGGAAGGAAATACATACAGCTTGATCCTTTGAAGTCCAGAAATTCGAACTCATATTTTAGCTGTGCAGTCATAGTACTGGCTAGTGCAGAGGTAGGAGTTGAATGTGATTGGCACCATTAATCTGTCTTCATTTGCAAAATGGTAACAGTGCAGTTCCTCCCAACCCACATCATTGGCACTACAAAGCTGAAATCATGACTGTGGTATTGACCTATAAGATCTATTTATAAGGCACATATAAACACATGTAGTTATATTTCCTTGTAATCTTCTGTAATCTGTTTTGCTGACACAGTGGTGGCTGAGTATGTGGGCCATGTGTTGTTATTTTATAAAGTATCAAGAACACGGCAGATGGGATTATGGTGTTATCTCAACCCTGAGTGACCTGGCAGTTTCCAAAGCCTAGCTATTTGCTGTTCCCATAGCCAAATTGCACTGAGCCCAGTCAGGACTGAGCTGCCTGCCTTCCTTCCTTGTTCTGGTCACGTTGATGCCCAGGGTCATCTCTGTAATCCTCCTCTTGAAAGAAATGTCTGACTCTAGGGAATTGAATTTCATCCAGACGTCTGGGGCACCACCAATCAGAGCTTGAAAAAACAACAGTGTGTGAAAGCACTTGAATTGGTGCTACTGTGTGAGGGTCAGAGTTCCTCATGTCTCAGTAGTTCTGCAGCAAGTCAAAGGTTTTGCTTTGGTTGGTTTGGTAGAAAAACTACCCTGAAATGAAGAGGCAAACCAGAAAATCCACATTAGCGGGACTAAGCGTCAGAGAGTTCACTGGGACCTGAGCTACGTCAGACAGAGAGGGCTTTGAAGAAATGAATAGAGATGAAGTTGGTGGAGGCAGAGGGTACAGAGCAAACTGTGTGATCTGTGTTTGGATGAGGAAGGGACAAGACTGCTAGCCAATCAATAATCTTGTAGATCAGTTTGTCTCTTGGGTTTTATGAGGTTTCTTCCACCCAGTCTCACTGTTAGGAAAAGAATACTTTTCAGAAATCAAGAAGTTCAAGTGTGATCCCCTTGATTTTGTATCAGCAGCTTATAACTCCTTACACAGTGGCTCTGAGGTCAGGAGACCTCAGAGACCACAAAGACCTATTCTTATCCAGTGTTTGCCTTGGAACCTGCCGAGCTATTGAGAGAAAGAAAAACACTCGGATCTAATAAAAGGAAATGATAACCGTAATTACATAACTAGCTTTCCCCCTAATGGTTTTTGGATCGTAGATAACCAGTCCCTGAGCCCCTTATCATAGTGAGACCTGAGAGTCTGAAGTCTATATAAACTGGACTTAGGAAATGAACGGATCATAGAAAATCGTATTATGCATGCCGTTGCATTCGCCGGAGAGAGACAACATGAGACGCCTTGTGAGTACATCTTTAACTTTGAATATGGAGCATATATATATATCCCAGTCAGACCAGCCAAGGAGGTCTGGATCCCCCCAGCCCCAGGAACTGTTCAAATCAACCCAGGCAGAATTTTCAAACTATGATTGGGTGTGCAATCTTCTGTTGGCACTTCTGTTTTGGAGAATCTGAAGGAAGGGTGTCCTCTAATGGAATCAATAACTAATTTCTTAAAAGTCAAGACTCTTGGGGGCCAGGTAGATACTCATATGCTGGAGTCTTGTCTGCAGTGGGTTTCCGTATTTACAAATTGCCAGTGGGGAATAGCTTAGACGCATGTGGGGCCAACTGGGATAGAGTGCTTTTTGTTCCTCTGGATTTTTTGAGACAAGGCCTCATTCTGTAGTCCAGGCTACCTTGACTCGCTGTGGCTTTTCTCAAACTTTCCAAATCCTCCATCTAAGTCTCCTGGGTGCTGGCATTCAAGGCAGGCACGACCACATCCAGCTTTCACTAAAGCAGCCTCACCCTCTGCAGCTCTGTGTCTATGGCAGGCCGCACTGCACTGTGGTGACGATAACATGGTAGAATAGCCGCTTCCTTTGACTTTCAAGGGTCCCATTTATTACTGAAGCCAGATGCTGACTTTTCATGGATGTTAAGAGAAGGGAGGACCCTGCCAGTCCCACTTGTCATGATGGGGGGTGCACTTGAGCTGGGCGAGCCTCAAGTACAAAGAAACTATGGCTAGCTTAACCCAGCACCCTATTCTTTTATTAATGTCTGCTGCAGAAAACTCCCTTGATGGGCAGAGCACACCACATAGAGGAACTGAACAACTCAAATGTTTTAAGGCCTAGGTACATTCTAACATAATTTCCCCCAAAATAGTATGCAAATAACAGTGAGTAGCTTTTTTCTTAGACAAGGTAAGAGAATTCAGAGGAAAGGAAGCCTGGAGGGTGTCAGTTTCCAGGGGGGATGGAGGGTGGGCAGAGGCGGAATAAGGCTGACTGTGAGATTTGGGTTTTGGATCAAGAGCTGGAGCAGAGGATGTGCCCAGCCTTGGAAGTAGAGAGGTAGCACAAAAAGGAAGAGTGGGAGGCCTGAGCTATAGTGGTCTAGGCTGATCCTACCCTGTCAGGTTGGCTAAATCTATCCCAGTGACTGACAGTAGAAGCCACATAGGAGTGTCCTTGAGTGACTGACAAAACCTTGCTTCCTGAGCAGCAGGCACACCCTGTGTGAGCACAGTAAGCCATAGTGTCCTGACACACCTGGGAACTCTGCAGGATGGAGGGAGGTGAAAGCTGTGGACCCCAGCAAGGCATCCCTGGAGTCTAAGCTCATCAGAGGCCAAGGACTAAGCACAGTGACCTTTGTTCCATTTCAGATTGCACCTTCCATTCTTGTGACCGTCTTTCTAGTTCCAGCTCTGTCGCTGACGGTGAGTATGGTGGAGAGGGTCCAGGCTACCTATGTCTTTTAGCAGAAACATTTCAAAGCTAATACCCAGGGGTAACATTCCTGTAGTTTCTCATGGATCCCCCTTAACCCTGCACAGGATGGGCAGATAGACACTTGGGGCCACTGACTTTACTCATTATTGATTGCTCCTTCTAGAACACTAGCGACAGTCATCCTCTGGATGGCTCTGTGGGGACCCAGACCATCCATGTCGATGCCCTCCGAGGTGTGGTCAGCATCCAAGACAACAACGTTCTGAGTGAATGGGATGGAGTCATGGACTACAAGAACGTAAGATGTGAAACGCACTTATTACAAGGACAAAAGAGCTCTTAGGTCTGGTCCAAATAGAAGCATCTCACTGCCGTCCTCTGGGACTGGGGTGTGCTATTGAAGTCGGTTTGTCTTGACTCCACACTTTAATGTTGACTTCTAAAGGAATGTGGCTATGAATCACCACCTCCTTCAGTAATGAGGCCCCTTAGGATGACACATAATCAGGAAGAGTCACACTGTGACTTAGCCGACCTCTTTAATAAAATCTTCTGTGACCGCAGAGAATATTGTTCTGCTTAGCGTGCCTCAGTTGCCAAATCTGCAAAACAACTCCAACAGCTGCCTCTCCTACCTAGTGGGACTTTAAAGGATGGCACGAAGTCAACACCCAGCCTCCCCACTCAGCCCTTTGCCACCCAGGTCCCCCTCACTCACCTCTGTCACATTCTCTCCAGCACACTGGAAAACTCAGAATAGACACAAGGTGTCCTCTCCACTCTCCCCGCGTCTGCTAGGTTATCTTTCTCTAATGCCTTCTCTCTCTTCACCTCCCTGACTCTCCCAAGGAGTTTCCCTGAATCCTCCCGGACTACAGATTACCTCTGATGGATGCTATGAGAAGCCAAGTAAAAAATTCCTCAGGGAAACATTCCACAGTAGGCCACTAGGTGGCGCAAGGAAGGCAGAATTACTGCTAGAGTCCAGGTTCTCAATTTTCCCCAATAGTGTGATGCTTTAATACGGTTCCTCATGTTGCAGTGACCCGCAACCGTAAAATTATTTCATTGTTACTTCATAACTGTAATTTTGATACTGTTATGAATTATAATGTGAACATCTGATATTCAGCTTCTGTGAAAAGGGTCGTTTGACCCCCCAAAGGGTCAGAGCCAGTGAGTTGAAAATGACTGATCTAGAGGCTGAGTTTCTTGCAGCTGTACCTGGGGCTCTGTCAGACCCGGCAGCAGCAAACTGCAGCTATGATCCAAGCCAGGGAAGAACAAATAACAGACCACAAGGAAGGGGTATGCAGGGCAGACCTAGCTCTAGAACCCAAGACTTGACCGAGGCCTCCCAACTGCCCTGGGTACTCAAGAGAGCCCTCTGCAGCTTACACAACATTCCCCCAGGCAGTGAGGACCTCAGTTCTCACTTCATCTCCATGACAACGCCACAGAAGAAAGGCTATTCCTCCTGCTTTATTGATAAAATAAACAAACAAACTGAGGCTCTCAAGAGCCTTAGAGTAGCAGAGCAGGCCCCTAAGATCATCCACATTGTTGTATCACCATCCTACCCTACCTGGGAGATAAAACCTTCACCAGGAGGAGCAGAGGAGACAGGAGCGGAAGGGCACAGTGCCACACAGCTCCTGATGCTGACCTGTGCTCTGGCATCCAGGGTGCAGCCCTTCTGAGATGTTCCGCATTTCGGTCAGACTAGCAGGGTATTGCACCCCTGAGGCGAGCAGGTGCATTAGTACTGAGACGATTGGTAACATGTTTCTGCTCTCCTGCTTTAAGGACCTCCTGGCAGCTAAGCTGTTTAGCAAGATGGCCTGTGTTCTGGCCAAGATGGACCCAGCAGCCTTCCCAAGTTTGGATGATATTACCCAGGCCCTGGGCAAACAGGTGAGTGAGTGTGTCCAGGTGTCTCTGACTGGTGTCTACTATGGGGCTTTCCAACGTAACAGCCACTCTCTCAGACATGATCAGGAGCTTCATCCATGTTTCTCCTTCTTGCCATGAAGTCACATCATGTTCAAAGGACTTTGGTGTTCCGTTCAAGGCTAAGCACAACTGAATCAGTCAATATCCTATGTAATGACCTCATTCCCAATGGCTTCAAGCTATGCTAGAGGACACAAGGGGCTGGATGCAAACACTGCAATGATTTCTCTCCTTCCTGCCTTTTCTGGCCTGACACACACACACACACACACACACACACACACACACACACACACACACCATTATTACCATTAAGCCCAAGATTGCTGAAGTTCTTGCCTACCCTCTTTAGTGAGATTGGGAACTGTTAAATAAGTTAAAGCCAGGAGGATATTCTCAGCAACTTGTGGGATCTATTCCAACTTTGCTTAAATGTCGACACATTTGGACAGCATTCAGAACTGGGGGTGGCGGTACTAACGCCAGGAAAAAAAGTGTGTTAAAGCAATGCTATTTTTTAAAGTTGTGGGTGGAGAAATGCTCAGAGGTTAAGAGCACTTGCTCCTCTCGCAGAGGGTCCCGGTTTGGTTTCCAGCCCCCACAAGGAGACTCTCACCAGTCTGTAACTTCAAACACTCCTACGCATAAAACTAAAATACACAAATCTTTAAAAGAGAAGTTCAAAGTGTCCTGATCATCTAAATTGACGAAGTATAAACGCAATAAATGTTTTAAACTAATCAGGGTTAATGAGAACGCACCCAAAGCTAATAGAAAAACGCCACTGGGTCCAGAATTTGCCAGAGCCTCGTTCGCCCTCCTGAGGCTCGATAAAACACTGCAGCTAGAGACACCGGAGAGCAAGTCTGGATTGGTACTGAGTCTCCCCACGAATCCTCACAGCTCCCCTGTGAACCCCTTCTTGGATATGCCGTATCTAAGACGCCCCCTCTTACAGGCTTCCGGTCACTACCTACCTACTCGAGGACTGACCTACACAGTTTTACCCAGCCGAATCAAAAACTTGGCCCAATACGGAGTGCCAATCAAAGACCTGTGCAGAGCGGTCCCCACCTACTTTGCTCGGCAGCAAAAAGAAGGTGTGTTCACTGCTAGAAACAGGAGGTGATGCATGAATCAAAAGAAAAGGGAGGAGTTTCAGGACCTATTGGCAAAATGCAATGACATCGCTCATTCCATCTTTTCTCCAGTGGAAGAAAAGACTCATGTTTGGGATGTAGGCTCATGGGGGGAGGGGGGGCGGGGGGGGAGAGTAGGGGAGCCGCTATAGACTGCTTTGGGATTTGATGGCTGATGGATACCCAGCCCTGACACGAGTTTAGCCACACCCACTGTAGGGGAAGGCCTTTGACTTTGGAGTCCTCGGTACTGCTCTTTTGGTACTACTCTTTCTTAAGGTGCCTGCAGCCCAACAATTGTAAATAGCAGCAGGTGGTTGGCGGTCCGCAGCAGGGGCTGCGGGGAGGAAATCAGCGACTGGAGGAGTTGTAATTGCTAGAGGCTAAAACTCCAAGATCTGCCTGTGAGTCCAGAAGCAGTCAGCAACGTAGTCGGTGCCCCCCCTCCTTTTTTTTTTTTTTTCCGAGACAGGGTTTCTCTGTATATATAGCTCAGGCTGTCCTGGAACTCACTTTGTAGACCAGGCTGTCCTGGAACTCAGAAATCCACCTGCCTCTGCCTCCCGAGTGCCTTGGTCGTAAACCCCCCAGCCAGAGTTCTTCAAAACACAAGGGTCCAGGAGAGAACCAGACCACACTGGGCTAAGGGGTTACAAAGCACAATAAAAGAACAGTAAAGGAGAAAGAGGTGACTACAGCAAGGGATGGTGAGAGGGGCTGGTGTGGGCCCCTGCTGACCTGAGGGTTCATCCAATGCTGGTGTCCCATGTACCTGTTGACTCTGACTTTGTCTCTAAAGTGTGGATCCTTCCTCTTGAAGGTACCGCCCTGACGATGGACCCAGACTCATGTTCTGAGCTCCAGCTTCTGCCCTTCATGGGACTGTCCATTTGTGGTGAGATCCCTGGGCTCTGAACCTCTACATCAGCCAGACTGGACAGGCCTCATCCAGCCTCTGCCTGTGAGAAGTGTCTCATTGCAGTCCTCTGTGCTCCACATGTTGGCTTCCCATGGAACCTTGTGATCTGGGGGGAATAGGTGCATTTCTTCTACCTTGTATGAATAAATAATAAAGTTCCAGTGTTACTGGTCCAGCAGATGGATCCCCTTACCCCATCCTCTGCATCATCCCTCAGCCTCTGCATCATCCTCTGCATCATCCCTCATCCTCTACATCATCCCTCAGCCTCTGCATCATCCCTCAGCCTCTGCATCATCCTCTGCATCATCCCTTATCCCCCTCATCATCCCTCATCCCATGCATCATCCCTCATCCTCTGCATCATCCCTCATCCTCTGGGGGTCTCCTTCATCCTCTGTAGTATCCCTCATCCCCTGCAGTCTCCCTCATTCTCTGTATCCTCCCTCATCTTCTGTGCATTGCTGGCCACGTGCTTCCCAGAACATCCTGCATCATGGAGTTGTTCCACCAGAACCTCTCATTTCTGAGTCTTTTAGGCTATCTCTTGAGAATTTTTTGGCAACAGATGAATGAACCACCAATGGAGCCCAGTCTGTATGGTCAGGTCTGAGGCATCACTCATCTCTGGAAAACTGGGACTGAGGCTCCTGGGGTGTCTTTCTTGTGCTGTCCCAACTACACAGTAACGACCCACAGAGTGGCCATGGAGCCTCCCTCTAGAACTCTAAGCCAGGAGCTGTATCCCTTAGATAGGTGTCTCCATGACAAAATAATAAGGATCCAGATATTCAGCATTCACTCTGTAATTGTCCCTCTGCCGAGGACAGCCTTGTCCCATCACTAACCCCTCCAACCCATGTGGTAGGTGTAACTCTCCCCACCACTTCTGTTCCTGGAAACCCTAGGGTCAAGGTTTTCAAGGTCCTTCTAGAGTGGGGTCACTTTACAAAGCAGACTTCTGGAGTCCTCAACAAGAGACCCCTGCAGTGGTCCATGCGATAGCCTCCTGAGCTCCATGGAGGGACCCGAGCCTGAGACCCCAGGGCCTGACTATCCTAACCGAGGAACTGGAGCACAGGTTGCTCAGGGTTGTTGTGGGTGATAGCAATGGCAGCTTGTTTCCTGAGGTGTTACGGGCTAGGTGGCTCTCTTTTCATTCAGTTGTGTGTAAGACGTCTAAAAATAGATCAAGATTTGTATTGAGGCATAAGGTAAGTCATAGTCCTTCCTTTCCCAAACTTGCCTCTCTAAGAGTGTTACCCCATGACTCCAAAACGGCTGAGATAGCTCCGGACATCAGTGTTATATCACTGTAGTAAGGAGAATAGGAAAAAGCAAAGAGCAGAATTTCCAGTCATCTGAATCCATCCTTCTTTATCTGGAAAGAATATGGTTCCTGGACACCTCACTTGGCAGACGTCTGCTTATGTGTTATTGGCCACCTGAGCTCTTTAGTCTGCTCCTTGCTGTCTTAAGAGAAGCTATGATCTTGTTTTCTTAGGAGAAACAGGGCTGACTTAGCTCAGCTTTCTCCACCCGGGCATTATAAACATTTTGAGCCCAAAACTTCTTCACGGAGGGGCCCATAGTATGCATTGCAGGGTCGTCCTCTCATTGCTGGATGCTGGTAGACCTGTCTCTGGCTGTGACAGTGATGATAGCTTGTCTCCTGGGGACAGGAGTGACGTCACAGCTAATCTGACAGATCATGGTTAGCCCCCTACAACTGAAGGACCACACAGAAGAAATGCTTAGCTGTTGCTTGCATAGCCTGAGGTTATGCTAGCCAGAAAGAAGGAAATGGGGAAGAGACATGGGCTTTCAATAAAGCTTGCTTTGAAGAACAGTATTAGACAGCTCTTATCAGCTGCAGACAAGTAAACCCTTCTTCAGGTTTTCTCTGCTAGGGACACCTCATGCCTTTAGAAGTCATTTTTCATATTTTGTTCAGGTGCATAACTGTAATGATAGAAAAGCTGGACTGACCTAAGTTATTTCACCATTATCAGAAACCAGAGAGCTCAGCTTTGTCTTGGCTCACCAATGCATTCATTATGTTTGGCAAAATAATGCTGAATTCATTCACTGAGTCAAGAATCCTAGCAGGTAATTCTGTAATGAAGTAATGGGGTCTCCATCTTCTAACCCCAGCATCTATGAATGAACAGACCATCTTCTCCCCTCGGATGAGCAACGGGAGTGTGTATGACACACAGGGTTTTAGCACTCCTTCCCTGCCTCCTCTGGCAGGCAGGCTCCAGATACAGCTGATCTTCCCTGCCTGTTGTGACCTGTGGCCTGGTCCAGCATTTGAGACCCTCTGGTCCAGGCTCCATCTTTGCTCATGACCTTGGGCTTGAACATCCCTGGATTAAAAGGTTGATGTACACTTCCCTTAGCTCTTAGACAGGGCTAACTACAAGGAACTGTAGCAAGGCCCCAGCCTCCCTTAGAGGGATTGGGGTGTAGAGACAGCAAAAGAGAGAGCAGACCGTGTAGCCCTGCTTTCAAAGTGGAACCAGCATGGTTAAAGCAATGAGGAGCAGACCTATCAGAGCAAACCCCAGGAGGTTTCTGATGCCAACACCCTCCCTGCACCCAGCCGACCATCCTGGCCACAGGAGCCAGCTGGGGTCGCCTCCAGAGACTTTATAGTTAAAACCAGCTCATAATCAGAGTTGTCTCTATCTCTCTGGAAACGACGCTGAGATGGGGACCCTGGGGTGGACCATGGTGCTGTTCCTCTCTCCTCAGGGAGGAAAGCCACGAAGAGGCTACCACAAAAAGACCCAGCTGAAAGGCAGATAAAGAGTCCAGGCTCCATCAAGCACCCAGCTCCAGGGTGCCCGGTCCTCATTTGCAGCTAGCTCCACAACACTCTCAGCTTACCCTCAACTGCAACAAAACCCCATTTGGGTTCCGTCACTAGCAAATATCTAAACCACACTGTCCTTTGCTTAGCAGTGTATAGCACGCTCACTACTACTGTCATCCAACTGTTTATAGAAATGTCCTGTTTCCTCACCAAGAAAATAGCACCCTCAAGTAGAGCAGCTTGAGACTCTTAGCCCATCATACCTCAGTGCTAAGTACCCAGAAGGCACTTCTGATGCATCTGTCATGGATCAGAGAGAGGACTGGAAAAACTCCGTGACAGAGAGATTTCTGTTTAAATCTCTTTGTTCTGAACTGAACTTGCATCCCACTGCCCAGACTATAGAAGACCTGGATAATTGATCTTAGAATTGATCCACAATGATGTGGTTAATTTTAAGCCTTGGACACTTTTCGTACAGTCTATTAACCTGGATTCCCAGATTTTCTGATCCTGTTCTTGGTGTTACTGGCCCTTCCTCCCTGGTTACTCCAGGTCAACACATGAGAGGATATTGTTCACTGTGGCCAAGTCTGCTGCTTCAGCAAATTAAAATGTATGTCCTAAAAGGCACCCGAATGGCCCCCAAAGCCAACTCATTGGTCAGAAGAGGGAACTTCGTTCATTAGGGCAGTGAGGTAATATACCAAGCCCCACCCTCTTCCCAGAAAAGGCATTGCCACTGTCCTTGTCCCTGCTCACCCCTAATGTCTGAACCTTGAGATCTAGGTGTTCAGCTGGTCTGCAGGGAGCTGCAGAGAGACAGAGGCTCATACCCCACTGCTTAGATTGCACGTGCCCCATCATCTGGACACTTTCATACATTATTTCTCTTATATGAAGTCCTTCTATTCACTAAGATCAATGTTCCTTGGCCCATGAAACCACTGTGCCTGCTCATGAAAGGAACAAACACACACAGATATCTTGTAAATATATCACTACAGATATATTTTTGATAATAATATCTATAATGATAAATATATCATTATAGATACATATTTTGTGTTATTATTCGATTTCATAAGTAGATGGAATGTTGGGAAGAATTTATTTTGGCTTCTGAGTGGAAACCAAAGGTATATTTCTTTGAAAAGATAAAGTCAGTTGATGGACCATCTTAAAGGTGAATTCCTCCACAGATGGAGACTCCCAGGATCCCCAGGAGTCCAACCTTTGCACAGGCTCCAGTGCTCACCTCTTCTGGAAATGGGAAAAATGTAAAGAAATAGCATTAGAAGTGTGTTTCAATCTAGCAAGCCAGTATTTGCAAGGGGTCCTGACTGCAGGGGTGGGGGACAGAGCTGATAATTTCATAGCACCCAAGATTTTAGCCATAACTTTATTGACACTACTACTACTATTGCTGATAATAATAATAATTTAACTTACATAAGACTGCCAGCTCTGGAAGAGTTGATCTGGTGGATGTCATGTGACTTGGTGCTGACGGAGTGCCCTGCTGCCTCTCTAAGTGATTATGAGTGCTGACTTTTTGGGTAAATGGGCAGCAAATGCTAACACCTTCTTTACCTCCCACTACTCTGACAAATGTGTCTTGTTTTCCACTGGTTCTGATCACTTTGCCACAGTCAGTGCAAAACTCAGTGATGGTCACGTTGCCCTGTGACACCCGGCTGCTGTCCCCTGCCTGTTCACGGGCTCTGCCTTCTCTTTCCTGGAATGCTTTATGCCGGATCCTGGCAACATTCTTTGCCACCTCCAGAGGATACTGCTTGAAGGATGCTCTGAAGTGTTTTGTTTTGTTTTGTTTTAACATGGAACACTTAATGTATGATATAAGAGGATCCCAGGGCTCCTCTTGATGCCCAGGAACCCTGTCTGATCCCATTTGCCATTTGTCACTCAATCATTTTCCCACTCTACTATGCCCCATGGAGGCAGAGCTTTGCCCATTTCTGTATTCCTGTTTTAACGGTCCATGCACGTAATAGAAATAACTATTAAGTTAAGTTATTCCTGAAGTAACTGTACAAAGTCATGTTCTCACTTATGCGTAATTCACACAGCTCCACCCCCACCCCCTGGACTGTGTGGCATGCAGAAGTCTCCAGAACTTGTTTGGCTCCAATGGTACTCACTAGGCTTTGTAGCCACCTCACCCTCATACAGGGGCATGTGCTTGCATAGCTGTCGAATAGGCGACCCAAACAGGAACCAGTCCACCTTCGTGATCAGAGACTTCAGAGGGTTGTACCTGACCCAGGTATACTCTGGGGAGTCCATAGCATTCATTGTCTAGATGATGTAACAGAGAAGAATGGTGTTGAAGACACTGGGAAGCATATTGGACCGTACTTTACATTGTAAATGGCTTTCTCTGTCCAGTTTTTGAATAAAGGGCATTCTGGGGTCTCAAGTCATTTTTCTCCTCTGACTGCTGTGTCTGGAAAAAAGCTCGTTTTTACCCACAGTGTATTACTGCAATGAAACTTGCAAAAGAAGGCAAATCGGCTGATAAAGGAAGATAGATAGGGCCGTGTAGACAGGATCAGAACTCAGTGTCTAGCTTCAGTGTGCTGTGTGGAGATTCTCACTTTTTGGTATTATTTGTCTGTGTCATTGATCCATCACTGAATAGCATAAATGTACTCATTTTCAACTGAACCCTGGATCTAAGATCTCACCTCTGAGAAGAGAGGCTTGCCAGCCTCTCTCCAAAGACAGTCTATTTAAGTTCTTAAAAGTCCATGTACTCTGGGCTCTATGATGAAAACTGCACCACCATGAGCTTCCATGTCTCCCTCTCCCAAATGTGAGGACACATTGGAAAGGTGAGCATTGTATGCATGGACATATATATCATGGTCTACAGTCTCATTCTCATGAGACAGTGACGTGGGCAGAAACCCAGGCTGGCTCAGGAGCAGAGTTCTCAAGGAACCCCAAATTACCTGCTTCTCGTAGAGGAGCCGTTGGAGTTTGTCCAGAGCAGGGATGGCTTTGTGGTCCATCTTGATGACGTAACAGGCTCTCCGGGAGAGCACCCGGGATGCAATGTAACCCTGAAGGGGAGGACAGAGTTACTGACTCCACAGTTTCTGGCATTCAGATTTGGTGGGGTTGGCATTGAGTCTTAGCAGAAAAGACCGAGTATCTACTATGAGTCAATGCCATTGTCAACTTATTTAGCCTGTTCCTCAATTTTGATTAACTACAATTCAATATCATAATGACTCCACATGTGGCTATTTAAATTCAAATCCATTGAAATTTACAATTCATTTCAGGGTACTTTTTTAGTACACAGTAGTCACAATGTCTAGAGACGTTCCTTCCAGAAAATTCGAATGTAGACCATCTCTGCCTGGCTTGAAGTTCTTTCTCGTAGGTCACATTGTTCTAGAAATCTCCTAGGCAGGCTATGTCTACCCTAATGCCACATGCCTTTCCTGTTCTCCCCTTTCCTCCCTCACTTCTCTTTCTCAGACTCTATCCACATGCTGGAGGGGGTTCGAGGAAGCTGTCTTGGAAACGCACAGGTGTGAGGAGTTTGACATGAGGAAAGAGCACAAGTTGTCACGATATTTTGACCTTGAAAGGAAAATTTCTCTGTGATGCTTCAAATGCACAAAACCCATTCTAGTTCCTAGTTTTCAACTCTCAGAAGTTTTAGTAACTAAAGCCAGGCACTAGACCAAGGCATTGAGGTCAATGATGGAGGAGAGGGTTAAACGAAGTCTCCACAGCTGATCTTTTAAAAGCCACTTTGGGGATTTCCATGAAATCTATGTAAAGATAATTGTAGTTGTCGAAGACTTGGAAGAATCTATGCTTTTAAAGGTGGCATGGTACCCCTGGTACCACCAGGAAGAAAGCATGCGGGAGTTTCGAGAAAGAAGAGGAGGAGAGTAACTCCAGAGTGGGTGTCTAGGCTGGCTGTCTCCAGGTAAGGTGTCCCACAATAGACATGAGTCTACTATGATATAGTCATAGTAGCTATTAGTCTATTGTTAGAGAAAGACATTAGCAAACTAATCCAAGTCAGTAAATGGGTGGAGAACAATAAGCTTTCAGAGCAGGTTTCTAAGTCTTATTTTTAACTCAGTAACCAATACTGGGAAGGCCTTCTCGAAAGTGTAATGTTGTCTGTACTACATTAGTAATTGAAGTGTGTGCATGGTTCTGGGTTTCTGATCACTTGAGATTGCCCATTTTCTGTGTTTTGTAGCAGAAGTTCTCACTTAGTCGTCCCACTGGCATTTTCCAGTTCTGGGCATTGCTTTGAGCATTCTTCCTGTTCATGTCTGGGCCACAGTGGGATATTATTGTTGTTGAGTAAATGTATTTCTTTCCTTAGAAATGGTTTTATTTGCTTCTTTAATAATTTAAGGGGAAAGGAAGAAGTGAAAAAATGTAAAGGCTTGTAAAGATAGAATAATTAAGTAATAAATATAATTTAAATATGTACTATAGAGCTGACCCCTGCCCTTTACAAAATGATCCTACATCAAGCTCCCGCCTCGGCTTACATGCTTATAGTCAAAAATCGTGGTGGAGGAGCACGAGCCTGAGTGGATGTTGATGGTGGCCGTGTTCTGCTGGTTGTCAATGGTCACTGTCTCCTGGATATTGCCGCCATTTTTGCTTGGGACGAAGATATTAAAAATCTAGAATTGACAACAAAGCCAAATTAAATTTCCCACAAAGAGTGTGCATTTGAAAAGCAGGTCTTTCACCAAGATAAAACCTCTGACTTCAGTGGACAGTTCACCGGAAGCCCATGCGAAGCTCATGCTGAGATAAAGCTAGTGCTGAGACAGAAGCACAAAGGTTCTCTCACTGGTTTATTGTACTATGTATGGGAGAGCTGGAGCGATATCTTTGGAAGGGAAATGGGAGTGCCCCTGCCTTGGTTTGCACTGTGACGGTGTGGCGGGTAGAAACAAATGAAGACCACTTCATCCTTTCCGTTGTTGGGATCTCATCTCACAGAAGACACGTGGACTTCCACGGTCCTTGGGATGACCTGGTCTCACATAGTTCTTGTCTTACCCCATAGCTCTAAGAAGCCAACTCACCTCCTCTGCCTGCGATTGTATTCCAAAGATGGACAGCACCACCAGAAATGCCACCTGAAAGACACATCAAATCTGAGTCATCCATTGAGAGGATCAGCAGGAGACGGAGGGCCTGGAGGCACAATGGCTAGCCATATAGGTAACCAGCAGTCTATTTTTCTACTTTAGAAAGTAGACAATACATTTGCCCACTTAGTAGGCACTTGTTGAGCTCCTGCGATCTGTTAGACGCATGGTTCTCTTATACTACCCATTCCCCAGCATGGTATCTTCTAGATGGTGGAGAATCTTGGGTGGATGAACAAACTCATGGGAAGGGAGGGACCTGGTGTGAGTTACACTGGCTTTCCATTAGTGGATAAGTTATGTCCTCTGACCTAAGGGGAAAGCCTGCACTCCTTGGCACTGAGGGAATGAACCCTTTAACACGAATCTGCGAGTGACGTGAACACAGTGGGTTTCTAAGCACAGCTTTGGAAGGAGGACACAGGGAGCACACTTAACCTCTGACATCAAGGAAGGTATCTATCTGCTGACATAGCCTGAATCTCTGACACCAAGGAAGGTATCTATAGGTGGCATAGCCTGAATCTTGGTAGTTCCATGGACATGGCAGGAGCAGTGGGCCAGGGACCAACATAGACACAGCTCTGATGCTCTGACCAAGTCTGACCCAACCTCAGCAGCAGCTGCTGCCTTCTCTTTTCTGATTGCTAGTGAACTCTACTGCCAGGTTCAGACACTGGTGGGTGGAAGGTGTGTGGAAGGTGTGTGGAAGGTGTGTGGAAGGTGTGTGGAAGGATAGAAGCTTCTAATAACTGCCTGTAGGGACATTCTACCCTCCTTTCTATCTGTTTCCCCACGTTTATCTTCTGGGGTGCCCCACAGTGGAGACTCTAACAACAATCTCCATGCAGACCCCTGCAGGCCACTTACATGGGGCTCTTTGCACCCCATCTTAGGCCAGCTCTGGAGTTCCAGGTGGCCTCTCTATATCCTATTTATTGGGTTTAGACTAGAAGTTTGGACAAGGGAATCAACTGGCCAGCTCAGTGGATGGCTAGAGAAAGCACAAGAAGTGTCCTCTGTCCCCAGATCCCCCCTACCCACATCAAGGTTGATACATCTTTGCTATAAGTTTTTACTTTAGGCTTAAATCTCCTCCTGGAAAACCAAGAGGCCCTGGGAGAAGACTCTATTAAGCTGACTGTCTTTGTCACTTTAGGGTTGGCACTTAGCTTGCAGCTTTCTCTTCTAGAAGTTGAGTGAAAACAAGAGGCAGAGGCTGGGGGAGAACGTCCATCCTGTATCCGGGCAGAACTACCGGAATCCGGTATCAGACAGGGATGTGGGGGGAAGGAAGTCATTAAAGGGTTTGTTTTACCTGAATAAAGAACTTAAACAAGCAGCACTCTGGCTGTCTTAAGTTCACCCCTCTACTACTGTTCACAGGGCCCAAGAGACAGAACCCACACCCTAAGTCCCGAGCTTATAGATCAGGAAAATCCAGTTCCCTTTGCCTCAGTGTCTTCAACTTTACATCGAGGACAGCAGTACCTGGTCTACACCATCGGCACAACAAACAAAGATAATCACCCATGATAAAAGCTTGGGTTCAGCATGGTTTGGGGGAAGCTGCTATCACTCTTATTACAGACAATGTTTTTAAAGTAATACTTCTCTTTCATGGCAAATGGGATTGCTCCCAAATACCTAAACCCCTCACAAAGTGATGAGAAGGGATTATTATTAAAAACACCCTCCAAACAAAATCTCTACAGATTTCCTTTTTTTTCCTTTGTACATCCTGAATAAACCTAAGAAATATAGACAACTGACACACAAATATTCAACATTCCCACCCCAGACACTGTTAATTCAATCACAGCAGCATAGAAGTGCAGAGAGTTTGTCCGAGACCCTTGACATTCGAAGCACGTTGGCTACAAGCAGCAGCAAGAGAACAGAGAAGACGAACGCATACTCACGAGGGGTTTCATTTTGCCTGAAGAGAAGGAGCTGGAGCAGTGTGGATGCCTGTGCTGCGTCCAGTTTTTATATGGGCTTTAGAATGTGGAAATCTCTTTCCTAAGTGATCATGTCAGAAAAGATCTAATCCGTATCTCTGACACACCTTAGCAAACTACCTTATCAGGACTGAGACCCAACCACATCCCAGGTATCAGTGGAGTCTGTTAGTTTGTACTGAAAACTCCCCATTGGTCACTCTGCAAACACTCCGTTTATCTGTCAGGTTTGCACTGGTTGAGTTCCACCCTGTAATGATACTTCAGGACACTTGTTCTTCACACACAGACACTAAAGGTGTCTTGCTCGCCCAAATGTAAAGTCCTCAAGACTTCTGGGCCCCACTCACGGTCCCTTCAACACTATTCAGCTTATCAACTTTGTCTGCCTTGACATTAGACATGAAAAGACGAGGTGAGGATAGTGGCTGGGAGCTTTTCTTGAAATATGGACAGCCGCCTGTCTTCCCTTCCTTTAGAGTCAGTGGCCATCTGCAGATTCATGAGGAACAAGATTTGAGAGTTAACTAGCAATGGCCAAATGTGCACCAGGGACAGAAGAGGGACACACCTCCACTTACCTTGAGAAAGTGTCAGATTTTAAAAAGATTGAGAGAAGAGCAGAGCTTGGGTGTTTTTGTTTTTGTTTTTTAATGCCACAGTTAGCATCGTGAGGGGGTGATGACTGCAATAAGGCAAAGGGAGGTTTTGGATTTTAACACAACTGTCAATTGTGAGCTATTGAGCAAGGAGATAACAAGAATAAGCAAGATTTTAAAGAAGTCTTTAGAAGTGGGCATTTAGGGGTGGCCTGGTTCCAGAGAACTCTGCTGCCAGGACTGCTCAGCTGGGATGGCAAAGGGCGTGTCTTTACTAAGTGTTTCTGAGGTCCCTGCGGCAGGAAGGACTACGGTTCTGAAGAACATCTGCTAGTGCTCTCCCATCCGTGACTCCATCGACACAAGGAAGCAAAAAGGCCAGGACACTAGACAGGATTGCTTTCAGATGTGTGAGCAACCTTCTGCTGCCTCATTTTACCATCCCCAGGAAATCCAAGTCCATAGGTCTAACGGTGAGACTATTAGCATTATGGAACATGTTCCAGCACCTTCTAAACACAGTGCACATATTAACTCAGTTCTTAGGCTCCTGCTCCCATTTCCCAGGCAGGAATACCACGATTCAGGAAAGCTAAAGTAACTCCTTGGGACTACACAACTTCCAAAGGTAGGAGCTGAGACTTGAGCCCAGCCTGATGCCATAGACCATCTTCTTAATCACAAGTCCTCTGAGACTGCTGTGGGACAAGCATGGCTTCTCACCTTGCCGAGTTGGGGAATAGGGTTCTGAATGTAGATTGCTGCCATCTTAAAGATAGCCTTGGAATGTCAATCTTAGCACTTGGGAGGCAGAGGCAGGCAGGTCTCTGTGAGTTTGGGATCAGCCTGGTCTAGAAAATGAGTTCCAAGTCACCCAGGACTGCTACAGAGTGAAACCCTGTATTGAAACACAAACACACACACACACACACACACACACACACACACACACACACACACAGAGGATAGCCTTGAGAATTGTGAGGCTTGGCCTCAACTCAATGAAACCTTCACTAGGAGAATGTGAAGCTAGCTGTGATGTTCCCCCTGCCTAAGCCTCACTGATGCAGAGAGGGTAAAATCCCAGACACAGAGGGGTCTGTCCTGAGCGCATCCATGCCTGTGCCTGCTGAGGCACAGCGGGTCTATGCTATGAGGCACTGTGGGCGAGTAGACCTCCTAAGCTCCCACAGAGCTGTTTCAACTCCTGCAAGCATTGTTCCTTATCATTTTTGCTTTAGTGTTGCTTTAAAAAGTGTTTCCAATGTCCTTAATGCATTTTCCTACATTTTCTTAAAATCCCGCTTTTCAAATTTAAGTTTACTATTACTTCTGAGCATAGTATGAGGTCCCAGTACATTTTTTTCCCATTTAGACATCTAGAAGTTCCAACATCTGCTAGTGAATAGCTGTTCGCCTCTAACATCTAAGGCCACCCAGGGTCCATGGAAATAGCCTCCTGCTTGCTGCTATGCTGCCTCACTGGTTCAGTTATGCTACCCAATGACAATGACCCCCAGATGCACAGATAGGTCTACACCCAGTAGGTCAGGTCCCCCAGTGTTGCTCTTTCTAAATGTTCCTGTCTGCGTCCTCAGCTACTGACTTTTCCTCTTTGTTGATTTCTGCTTTGGTTCTGGTAGAATGACTGCTGTCCTTTGTCTGATGCTTAAACGGAGTGTCACCCCCTTACATAGAGTCTTTTCTGCTATTTTTAATGGAAGCATTAGGCAATAATGTTTTTACTGCTAAGTATGCTTTATTTGCATCTTATAACTATTTTATCTTTCTTTTAAAAAAATTAATTCCTACTGTGATTTTTCTCATTAACCCAGTTATTAAGATATTTTTCAATTTCCTATACAAAGTTTTGTTCCCTCCTTCCCTCTCTTCCTCCCTCTCTACTTCCCAATCAGCTCTTTTTACACATATTTTTCTCTTAAAAAATTCTTCAGGTCTTTAGCATGCACACTTGAAGTCATCCTTGATTCTTCTGCTGTCTTTCCTCTGTAAAGCCTCTCTTCCTGCCCATTCCTTCACAACTACACACACCCCATTGCTGTGACCTAGGAAGAATGTTTATGCCAGCGTCAGTAAGGAACGGTTGATCTTAGCCATTGTGACAGGGGTAAGATGGAATCTCAGAGTCTTCCTGCTGTGCCTTTCTCTGATGGCTAAGGATGTTGAACATTTTTTTAAGTGTTTCTCAGTCATTCTCTGTTGAGAAATTCTCTGCTTAGATCTGTAACCCATTATTAATTGGATTATTTAGTTTGTTGATATTTAGTTTCTTGCATTTTTTATATATTTTGTATGTTAGCCTCTGTCAGTGTGAAGTTGGTGAAAATCTTTTCCTATTCTGTAGGCTGCAACTGCAGTTGGGATATAATGTATGAGAGAAAAAACTAAAATAAAAAATAACAAATAAATAGGAAGAAATTCCTAAGTCTCCATGCGTGGCACATGAGCCTGTGTTTGGAATTTGTGTGATGTCCAGTGCAGATGATTTTTGTGGTGGGCAGTTCTCCAGTTCATGACCCGTTATGGTTCAGCTTTCTTCCTATATGGCTTCCTTGTCCTCAGTATGTGACCTTGTGGTCATCTTAGCGCCATTCAAGTGACAGAAGTATGAAACAATGGTATGAAGAAAACACACCTGCTCTTAACTTCTTCAGACTTCTTCTTCTTCTCACAGGTGACCACCTGTGCCCATATCTCCTGGTAAGGAACAGTCACTTGGTCCCATCTAGACATGAGGGATCCACCATCCCATCCTCAGCATCACTGACCCTGTCCAGATGTGAGGGATCAGCTGTCCACCATCCCATCCTCAGCATCACTGACCCTGTCCAGATGTGAGAGATCAGCTGTCCACCATCCCATCCTCAGCATCACTGACCCTGTCCAGATGTGAGAGATCAGCTGTCCACCATCCCATCCTCAGCATCACTGACCCTGTCCAGATGTGAGGGATCAGCTGTCCACCATCCCATCCTCAGCATCACTGACCCTGTCCAGATGTGAGAGATCAGCTGTCCACCATCCCATCCTCAGCATCACTGACCCTGTCCAGATGTGAGAGATCAGCTGTCCACCATCCCATCCTCAGCATCACTGACCCTGTCCAGATGTGAGGGATCAGCTGTCCACCATCCCATCCTCAGCATCACTGACCCTGTCCAGATGTGAGGGATCGGCTGTCCACCATCCCATCCTCAGCATCACTGACCCTGTCCAGATGTGAGGGATCGGCTGTCCACCATCCCATCCTCAGCATCACTGACCCTGTCCAGATGTGAGAGATCGGCTGTCCACCATCCCATCCTCAGCATCACTGACCCTGTCCAGATGTGAGGGATCAGCTGTCCACCATCCCATCCTCAGCATCACTGACCCTGTCCAGATGTGAGGGATCAGCTGTCCACCATCCCATCCTCAGCATCACTGACCCTGTCCAGATGTGAGGGATCAGCTGTCCACCATCCCATCCTCAGCATCACTGACCCTGTCCAGATGTGAGACATCAGCTGCCCACCATCCCATCCTCAGCATCACTGACCCTGTCCAGATGTGAGGGATCAGCTGTCCACCATCCCATCCTCAGCATCACTGACCCTGTCCAGATGTGAGGGATCAGCTGTCCACCATCCCATCCTCAGCATCACTGACCCTGTCCAGATGTGAGGGATCAGCTGTCCACCATCCCATCCTCAGCATCACTGACCCTGTCCAGATGTGAGGGATCAGCTGTCCACCATCCCATCCTCAGCATCACTGACCCTGTCCAGATGTGAGACATCAGCTGTCCACCATCCCATCCTCAGCATCACTGACCCTGTCCAGATGTGAGGGATCGGCTGTCCACCATCCCATCCTCAGCATCACTGACCCTGTCCAGATGTGAGAGATCAGCTGTCCACCATCCCATCCTCAGCATCACTGACCCTGTCCAGATGTGAGGGATCAGCTGTCCACCATCCCATCCTCAGCATCACTGACCCTGTCCAGATGTGAGGGATCAGCTGTCCACCATCCCATCCTCAGCATCACTGACCCTGTCCAGATGTGAGGGATCAGCTGTCCACCATCCCATCCTCAGCATCACTGATCCTGTCTAGACATGAAGGATCAGCTGCCTATCATCTCATCCTCAGCATCATTGACCATCATTGACATGGAGGATCTAATATGAACCTTTCTTCTTTTGAAGCTGATTATCCCAGGCATTTGTCATAGTGACAGAAAACTGAGTATCACAGCAGGAAAGGAAAGAAAAAGCCTGTAGGTGCAGAAGGAAGTTCATCTACTAAGTAGAGTGCCCCAAAAGCCACACGGCCCACTCACTTGGGTGCCCTTTCCCTGCATGTTGTTGACACCTAACCTCCTTTTACTGTGTTCCCCTCCTTCTATGCTCCCTTTACGACATGTCTTTCCTCTCTCTCTCTCTCTACCCTGCATTTATTTCTTCCCTTGCTTCTGTTCTTAACAACCATCTGTCTAGTGATAAACACGGGAGAGGTAGTCTGAGGCCCAAAGATCTCTGCTCGCTGAAGACTCAGTGTCTGTCAGAAAATATAAATAACTTCTAAAAACAGTAAGTGTGATTAGATGTATGGGATTAGAAATACACAAGATTCAAAATGAAGAGTGTCGTGGCCGGATGTATAAACAAGACAGATCACATCTGCAGTGTCTATTGTTTTCTATGAAAATGATAACGCATTTCCTGTGATGACTTTGAAGTCTTTCTGATTTATCTTGAAGAGTCTGGTGAGTCTTCTGTAATGTTGGCTATATGAGTTGCAGAACATCACTACTCTTTAAAAGTCAGATGTAAAAGCAAAATATGTTTGATACATACGAGAGGCAAGGGATGAGGCAAAGGTGTTTTACAAATCCACAGGAAATTACTGACCACTGGCCTTCCTTCATCAGGCAAATCAACAGAGTGGAGGAGTAATGACTGGGAAAAACCGAGGTGCTGAGGCTCTGGCCGCTCCTGCCCAGATCTGGGCCCTCTGGTGTGTATAACATCGTGACTGTCAGCTGGAGAAAAAGAGCAGAGAGCTCCTCATATCATCTTCAGACTGACAAGCTGGTTAACAAAATATACCAAGAGCAGTGGCCGACAGAGTAAGCTCAGAGTGGGGGCTACCTAAAGTCATGACCATTACCATAAATAAAGTAATTGCAGAAACAGTAGGGAACTGGGGGTTCAGGCAGAACTATTAAGTTAAAGTAAAACAAAGATATCAGGGGAAATCTCCAAATGTAATAATTTTAAAAATCACTTTTTTTAGGTTAAAGAGGAAACCATACAGAAATTAAAGAATATTTTTAATTAAATGGACATAAAAATATAGTATAAAACTTGTAAGATTCAGCTTCAATAGTGTTTAGAGAAAAATTATGTGAAATGCTTATGTTAGGATATATGCCTTAAGAACTTTAAAAACAGGAGCAGGAAAGATGGCTCAGAAGTTAAGAGCCCTGGCTGCTTTTTCAGAGTGCCCAAATTGATTGCCGGCACCCACAAAACAGCTCACAACTGTCTATAACTCCAGTTCTGGGGGACCCAGAGCCCTCTTCTGACATGCATGGGACTGGTCACCCATACATACACCCAGCCAAGATACCCGTACATATAAAAAGGTAAGTTTTAAAAAAAAAGAAACTTGAAAACAAATATCATAGTTACTCCAAAATAACCTCAAGCAGAAACGAAAAGGACGAGAGCAGAAGCCAGAGGGGCTGAAAATGGACGGTAGGGGTGAAGCGTGAGAATCCCCAGTGGCTTGTGTAAACTGTCAGTGAGGCTCAGCCCTGCAGCCAGACTGTCCAAGAGAAGAAAGAGGGAGGGTATCAACTCTTCCCACCAGGGATGAAAACGGGGGGACATTGCTGTACCCCTAGACCCACTGATGCATGGTAGAAAAGCATTCAACATCTCTGCACCCACCAACCCAACCACCCAGAGGAAATGGCCAAAGTGTGCCAGTGACTGGCTTTAGTGTCAATGTGATGGGTAAACTGGGGCCTACCCATGCAGCTGTGGTACCTGGTGGGTCACATGCCATGAGTTCTAAGGTCATTTGTCGTTCCTCCTGCATGGCCCTTGGCATCTCCCCCTATTCAATTTGTTAAATAGAGCGTATGGATTTTTATCTGGGCAAAATGGATGGCAGCTCCTAAGTATCTGAAGATGACTGGGAACAGAAATGGAAGTAGAACAGTTATTTTAATGGTAATTTTTAAACTAACAATGAAGCTCCAAAAAGCATTCTCTCTACCAAATTAGATGACGTAATAAGAGGACTGGCCACTTCCTCAGCTGAACAAACTTATAACTTAGCATGACCAATGGTACTAACCTGTGCATGAAGAGTATCTGTATCAACTGAAAGTAATATATATATTACATATCTCTCAAAACGGTCTGAACCCCTTCTTTTTTGGGGGGGGGTGTTTCAAGACAGGGTTTCTCTGTGTAGCCCTGGCTGTCCTGGAACTCACTCTGTAGACCAGGCTGGCCTCAAACTCAGAAATCTGCCTGCCTCTGCCTTCCAAGTGCTGGGATTAAAGGCGTGTGCCACCACTGCCTGGTTGAATCTCTTTTCAAGATATTTTTGAACCATTATAAGGCAGAGATGTAACATAAATCCAGTTAAAGTTAGTATGGCAGGAGATAGTCAGGTGAGTCTGAATATTTTTAATTGGGAGTCCATGTAAGGAATAGCTTTCTCTAGACCGTACTCTATCAGTCAATCCTCTGTCTATTTTTTGAATAATTAATATCCAAAAACCATTTTGAGTTAAAGAATTTACATGATAAGTAGTGTGCTCTTGTTGTATCAAAGTGGCAGCTGAGGCTGACATAAATCCCACCCTCTAAGATAAGGGCAACAGTAAATCTCTCAGGCTGTGGGAGAGCATTCACTATCCATTTTAATGCAAACACAGCAAAATCCTCATATGGAGGCAGGGAAAGATTGCAGGTAGCAAAACATAAGGTGGCTAACGGACAATGAGAAAAACATTAGGGCTCATGGTGGAATTAGTTAAATAGTATTTTTATATCACATGTTATGTAGACGCCATTTTCAGTAATTTTACACCCCCTCTATCCCCTCTTGGGTATAGAATAGCAAA
Organism: Mus caroli; assembly: GCF_978045245.1. Lineage (NCBI taxonomy): Eukaryota > Metazoa > Chordata > Mammalia > Rodentia > Muridae > Mus > Mus caroli. Next base: position 61,958,759 of record NW_028227262.1, read on the forward strand.
GGTGAAATAATGCAGGCTTTCAGTCCATCCGGTGTGTCAGGAGCCATGTCCTCAGCTTCTTCCCGTGATTGGGACCTGACACGCGTGGAGAGCTGGAGACGTTGATGGCTGAGGTGGGCATGGAGGAAGGGCAGGGGTGGAAGCTTTTGCCTCTGTGTCGATAAGGGAAGTCCTGGCACAGTCAATTGGTCTGACACCGATGTATGTCCTGTGAAAACATACAAGCAAAACTTCTCCCAGAATGCAACATCGAGTTCTTTTTATTATGTCGTTAGTAGATCTTTCTTTTATCTTACTAGAGGTTGGGAGTAGGTTTTATATTAACATGTTTAAAGGGGGACCTATAATTTGTTTTGAAAGTATGATAAGGAGATGAGTATTTATAATCTCCTTTTTATAACTTAAATATTTGAGTCTTTAAAGCCTGCTGTGCTTTCTCCGTAATAGCCTGTTCTCAGAGAGTACGGGGATGCGGGGGGGGGGGAGTGTTCAGAAGATTTGGCCATTTTCACAGCCCTTGGCATCCCCGAGATTATAAAACAGTAAAACAAGTGCTGTGCCACATCTTAGAAAGTTTCCCCGGGTCAGACGGAAGCACGGATAGCGTCTAAGTATCGTAGACTGCAAGCGCATACTCAAGCCCTGTGGGTTAATGCCACGGGGAGACCATGCACGGGGTACGCACAGGGACGCCAAGGGCTTTAACTCAGCTATAATTATTTTTAAGAAAGGACAAGTCCAATTGGTATTTTAAAGACGTTTTTGAAAAATCATTTAGAATTTTTAAATAATGAAACACCTTAATGAATCACCGTTCAGTCAAGCCTGACAGCACAGCACAGCAGCAGCGAGTCCCATAGACCTCTTAAGTTGTCCTTTATGTTTTCCCAGGAGGCCTTGGGAGATGGCCTATGGTCAGATATCCCAGGAGAGCCACTCAGGGTTACATTATTTTGTTGCTTCTGTCTTCAAGTTAGATTCCTTCTCCAATGTCAATGTTTTCCTCCTCTGATTCATTACTCTCTCCTCCTGAGCTGTCTTTCTCATGCCTCTCTATCAAGAGAGAAACATTGTTTTTAGATACTGAAGGAGACATCAATAAAGGAGTCCCTTCAAGCCGGGGAGCCTAGTGTTCCTGAGTGGACCAGAGCTCTTCATCACCTGCCAATGCCTGCTTGTGCGTATTCCAAACAGCAAGTGCGGTAAGAGGCATGTCTGTTCTCTGTGAACCACTTCTTAATATCTATCTCTGCTGTTTCCCATGTTTTAATATCTAAAGTGCCTTGGTCTAGGAAACCAAGGGTCAGCTGACCAAGCTGGAGAAAACCAATAAGCTGACTAATGTTAACCTTAATTTTCTTTTCTTTTCTTTTCTTTTTTTTAATATATTTGTTTAATAACACCAGAGAAAAATCTTTTGTCCTTAGATTCACCTTGTCCCATTTTGGTGGGGTATGCTTAACAGGAGGGATCCTCTGCCCAAAGCTGTAGTCAATCTATGGGGTCAGCCTTCCCATTTGAGGTCACCCTCACCCACAGTGGCAAGAGCTTTACGAGGTCAACCTTCCAGCTGATGGGTGCCCACACCCACAGTGGCAGGCACTTTATGGGGTCAGTCTTCCAGCTGACAGGAGCCCACACCTACAGTGCAAGGTGATTCACAGGGTCAGCTTTTGGCCCATGGGGGTCAGCTGTTGGCCGAAGGAGGTCTGCTATTGGCCAATTGGAGCCTAGGCAAACTCAACTCCAATTACTCACATTGTTTATCTTGTCTACTCAAAACATAGGGGACTTACCTCCTCATGTCCCTGTTCAGGCACCAGAATACCAATGGCCAGCTTTGGCATTGATGTGGTGGGTAAACTGAGGCAGGCAGCCATTGGGGTCACTGCTTGGAGTTGCTGATGGGGGTGGATCCAGATACCTATACCAGCTGCTGCCAATGGCAGCTAGCAATTAGAGAAGTTATTTAGCAGGCTTTTCTCTACGTGAGCAAGGCTTAATTTATTGGGGCTGGCACTCTCTGTGACCAGCAGAAAAACTATGAACTGTTTTAACTCCTAGGGTCGGCAAGAAAAAGAAGGAAAGAAAGTTCACACACACAAATATAAACATAAACATAAACACACACACACACATGACACAGATTGAGTGGATAAAACAAAAGGCAGAGTTCAATAATTTCATATATACAAATGTATACATACATGCACACATACATACATGCAAAACTCCAGACAGATACACACATTTACACATAAAATGCTTAGAGTAAAGCTTCAGCAAGCAGGCTCCAAACATTGCACACATACGCATGCATTCATATACACACAGTTGCTGGATGGAGCAAGCTCCAACACACCCAGACAAGATTTATATATATACATACATACATACATACATACACATAGTTGACGGATGGAAGAAACAATGTCTCAGCCCTTATTCTTTATCTATATTTCCTTCCACAGCTTATACAATTACAGTGTGATTACATTTTAATTTTTTAATTTTTAATTTTTTCCTAGTGAATGCTTGTGGGGACAAAACCCAGTGTGTTCCCCAGTACCTTTACAAGAAATAATATTACATTGTACAGGTAAAGAAAAATTATTCCCTAAACCCATGCACATTCATAGCTAAACAACTTGATATAGATTAATGAAGCATAAGCAAGCAAGGGAGTTGTCTCAACCCATTTCTCTTACTGGCAGGCAGCAATTTGCCATTACAAAGAAAGTAATTATTTTTCTTTAAAAGTAATCTTGTAAGAATCTTACAAGAATCATAAATCTAAACTTTTATCTACAAACCAGTCATATCTACCTTAATTCCTCAGAATGCATATTTATTCATCAGCCACTTTTAATAAATCGCATCAGGAAGCTGAGGACAAAAAAAAATGGGTGTAAGAAATCAATCAGCAGCAGTCCAGCCTCAGCAAGCGTCACATCAGCCAGGGCCGCCATTGTTCTTGTTCCTGACCATGAAAGGTCCCTAGCTTAGCTACTAAGAGTGTGCCTTTCTGAACTTCATATTGTTCCCTAAGATTTTCTACATCAGAGCCAGGAGTGAAATCCTTTCAACCTAGCTTCACTGACAATTTTATTTTTCCAAATGCTTTCTAAGGGTGGTGGTCATTGCTGACAATCTACATCTCTAAGTTCTTTCCTAGGGTGGCGATTGAACCATTAATCTGCCCCAGCAACAATGCCTGAAAGAGAGCAGGCACTGTCACTGTGAGTGCCAGAGATGCTGCCCAGGGAGGGGCTGGAAGCCCCCTTAGAGTTTTCATACAATTCTTAGATTAAGAGGGAGGTGAGGGCAGCAAGCAGAGCTGGACTCCATAACAGCATGAAGTCCTCAGGACACGTGGTCCTTGGGGTCCTGCCACACTAAGGTTCACCCATGTAGCTGTGGTAACCGGTGGGATGCATTCCATAAGTTCTAAAGTCCTTTGTCATTCCTCCTGCATGGCCCTCAACAAAATTCCCACCAAAAAAAATCTAGGAAGCTGAGCCGAGAAGAAATAAATAACTTCAGTGGGTCTAAATAATCTTTTCTTTTTAAATTGAATTCCTAGCTAAAAACCTTGCAAATGAAACTCCAGGCTCAGATGGCTTGCACACAAATTCTACCATACATGCACAAAAGAAATAATGTTGATTCTGTGTAAATTCTCTGCAAAAATGAGAAAGGAGAGAACAAGTTTCAAGTCACTGCTGAGTATGGTGTTATGCTTATAGCAAAATAGGCAGAGATCCTAGAAAAGAAAAGAAAGCCGTCAGACCAATAGCCCTTCTGAGTACAGGCAGAGAGACTTCAGAAGTGCCAGCTGTATTGAATTGGAGGATTGGAAAACAATACACTGTAACCAAGTGGAGTTATTTTCTGGGATGTAAGATCTGTTCAACAGTTGAATATCAGCCAATACACTCGAGGACAGGAGAGACAAAAAGGAAACAGTATATTATGATTCTCATGAATACAGAAAACAATCTGCAAGCTTTCACACATATCAGCAGCTCTTTCAGCACCAGGGGCAAGAAGAGGTTTCCTCATCCTGATCAGGGCACCTATAAAGAGGCCCTGGATAGCAACCTGTTTTAAAATTCACAAATTATAGTTAATTCAATAATTAATTCAATTACTTCAAAAAACTTAAAAGGCTTTGCTTTTTCAAAGATGGTGATGAGATTATGAAGATAAAAACCAGACTGGAAGAAAAAATTGTGAACACATATCTGATAAAGAGCTGATAGCTAAAACATGTAAAGAAATCACAAACTCCAGTCTGATCTACAGAGTGAGTTCCAGGACAGCCAGGGCTACACAGAGAAACCCTGTCTTGAAAAACAAAAAACAAACAAACAAACAAAAAAACAAAAAGAAAAAGAAAAAGAAAAGAAAAAAGAAAAAATCACAAACTTAAATAAAATATTTGAAAATTACTTACAAAAAATGTCTACATAGATGTGAGGTACATGGCTAAGGTTCCCTGGGAGTTTGTGAAATGTAAATTAAAACCATGATGTGTGTGTGTGTGTGTGTGTGTGTGTGTGTGTGTGTGTAATCTTGGTTGTCAACTTGATGGAATTTAAAATTACCATGGAAATAAATCCCAACGGAATACAGAGGTGTTTGATTACCGAGGTAGGCTACTTAAGGTGTGAAGACATTCTGAATGTGGACAGTGCTGTTTCCTGGGTTGAAGTCCCAGCCTGAGACAAAAGAGGATATGAAGTGAGCAAGGGCTTTTATCCCTTTGCTTCCTCACTGTGGATGTGCACAGACAGCTGCCTCCGCCCCTGCTGGCATCTAGACTGTACCCTTGGACCACAGTTCAAAAGGAGCCCTTCCTTCTTTAGGATGCTCTTGTCATCTGGATGAGACAAGTGACTAATGCTAACTAATCATTTGATGCCATCTCACAGCTGCTAGATAAATGAAACACTCGAGCAAATGTTTAAACATCGGAAAGGCCATCTACTTACCTGCCGAGCTCATGATTTCACTTTCCTTCGCAGCTGAATAGTACTCCATGTATGTGTGTACATTATCATTATCCGTTCACCAACTGAAGGACCTTTATGTTCTTCCCATTTTCTAGCTATGTGAAGAGGCCAGCCATGAGCAGCGCTGAGCAAGTGTCTGAGGAGTGGGACAAACACTCTGAGCAGATGCTGAGGGCAGAACCAGGGAAGATCTTATCAAGGGAGGTGACCCAGACCTAGAAAAGCAAGCATGGCTTGTTCTTCATCATCTGTGGTTCCTATCTTCAGACCTCTGTGAGTGTCTTGCCTGGACCAAATGCAGAAACCAGGAAAGTGAAAAGGGAGAATAGGTGGGGTCAGTAGAAAGGGGAATATCAGAGCATGGGTGATTTGGAGGGGAAATGAGAACATTGGGGGCTCTAATTTGGAAAAGGGGAGATAAGTACAGAAGAAGGGTAAAAAATGTCACAAGAAATCATATCATTACCTACCTTACATTGCATATAAGTCTGTGTATACATATAAATATATAGTTTAAGCGAAAAATTTCCATTTGAGCTCACAATATTTTCCCCAAGGGTAACAAAAACCCCAACACCAAGTGTGAGATGCCCCTTTTGAGTGTTAGTCAGGGTTGCCTAAGAGACTCTCAAAATATCATAGGCTATTGCTGTTTCTCTTGGCTACCTTCCAGAAGTTGAAGGTAAGTTCCCACTGCTGAAAACTCCTTGTACTTGAGACACAGGACCCAGAGAAACCAAGCAGGGTCTGATCTGAAAGCTTCCTTCCTGAAGACTAAGCTCTCATAGCACCAGAATGCACCAAGCAAGCTTCTGCTGGAGGGGAGCAACCACATCCTACCCAGCTACGACGCCTGGGAACTAAAACAACAGCCAGCATGGAACACCATCCCTGAGGGTGCAATAGTGGTACACATACTTTGGCACTGGTAACCAACAACCCTCTAATTGGACTCAAGGGAAATCAGGTCTGGTATTAGAAACCTAGGCAGTTACCTGTGGCCAGTAAAGTCATGAACCTTGAAGGAGAATCTGCAACTTTACTAAACGAGCACAATTCCTAACTACATTCTAAGTATTTATTCATGTATTCATAGATAAGTATAGATCGCACCTGCCATCAAAGAAATTTCTGCTTGCAGCAGATCGTTACCATTATAGAAAAACACAGACAGCCAAAGTGCAAAGGAAAGTAACTGTGTGGTGCCTGGCCCAGGTAGTACATTTGCAGAACAACAACCTAAGGTTCGGATGTCACGGTGGAAATGGGGTAAAAGATTGTAAAAGCCAGAGGAAGTGGAAGCTTTCTGTGAGATTTCAACTCTAGAAATGTCAGAGAAGTTGCATCGTAGAGTCTAGTCCACATAGACACCCAACAAGGACACCACCAACTGACATGGTAACACAAAAGGGAGATGGAGGGGGCCTCAACCCTAGAAAAAGAACCACAGGTGACTAACAAGAATGCTAGAGTGGGAGAAAGAGTCTTTCCCAGGGAAGAGCCCCAAATTGGTTATCCAACACCAAGTGTTCAACCTTGATGTCATATACATACAAGCAACAACACAGGAACAAGCATGCTACATTTGTGTACTTAGAAACATATATAACATATATAATATATGAATATAATTGTGTGTGTGTGTTTGTGTATGTGTGTGTGGTAGTTTGAATAAGAATGGGAAGGGTTGAAGCAAGGAAGGGAAGAGGGAAATCACAAATTACATTTTAACTTAAAACTCTAAAGAGAAAAAAGTGAAAAGTCCAAGTGTAATCCAAGAGTAGAAGAGCTGAAATAATTATGAATTGATGTGGAGGCCAGAGGACAACCTCAAGTGATGGTACCCAGGAACCACCCACCCACCTTTTTTTTTTTTTTTGAGACAGCATCCCTTACTAGCCTGAAGTATCCCCAAAGGGCTAGGCTGTCTGACCACCGAGACCCAGGGAATCCACCTATCTTTGCCTCCCCACGCTCACGCCCAGCCTTTCTAAGTGGGTTCTGGGGACTGAACTCAGACCATCCTGCTTGCAAGATAAGCACGCTATCAACTGATCCATCTCTCACTCCTCAAATGTCTTTTAGTTGCTGAATGAGTAGATGAACTAAGGACCATGTGTGACAGAAAAGGAAAAGGAGCAATGCCATAAGAAAGAATTTATCATGGCATAAGAACCTTAAATTCGGGAGGGGACCTGGAGAGAGGAGAGAGGGCTTAGCAGTTAACAATGGCTGCTCTTGTAGAGGACCCAGTTTGGGTTCTCAGCACCCATATGGTATCTTACAACCATCTGTAACTCCAATTCCAAGAGATGTGCTGCCCTCCTTTCACCTCCACGGATAACGCACATATATGATGCACTCATATACATAAACAGTAGATAGATAGATAGATAGATAGATAGATAGATAGATAGATAGATAGATAGATAGATAGTAGATGATAAATAGATGAAATTAAAAAAAAAAAAGAATCCCAACTCATGCTGAGTGAAACATTTGGCAACTTTTCACAAACAGTAAATGCAATTAAATCCCTGATAGGATTGAAAACAAAACAAAACAAACAAACAAACAAACAAAGAACCCAAAAAAAACTAGTGCAAAAGATCTACCTCAATTTCTATCACCCAATATATTAGCCTAGCTATATCATGTCTACCTTTAATGAAAGACCAGAAGACATGCTAAGAGACAAGACACAACCAGGCCAGTCTCGGAAGGAATTGTTGGGATTATTGGACAAGAAACTTAGAATCCAGACCATTGTCAAGATTCCAGGCCATCCTGACCTGCATGGTAAGACCCTGTCTCAAAGAACAAATGAGGGAGGGTCTGTAGAAAGGAGTGGCTGTGTAGATTTTAAACAAAGCAGATTCCACTGTATTGTCAGCAATAGAGAAACTGCAGAATTATAGAAGAATCACTCCCCCTCAAGATAGAATAAACCTCAATATTTATATATCTGTTGTTGAGTTCTGTGTTTTGTAGAGTATGGGGAGGGGGGCGGGTATAGGTCAGGTTATCCAATTATGAGAGAGATCAAGTTAAAGGATGGTTTCTGGTTTTGTTTTGTTTTGTTTTCTTAGAGTTGCAGCCATTTGACCACACATCACCAGGAGCAAGCCAACAGGAAGAGATGGAACTTTGAAAGAAAAGGGAAGTTATTGGATGGAGAAAGCAAAGCCAGAGATGGAGATGCTGGTCTGACCATGATATAAGAATATCTTCTCCTGGATGAGTTGTCATGGAGATTAGCTGAAGCGGGAAGCTGGAGAGGGGGTAGCCCAGACCTGATGACGTCTGTTAGCTTGGTGCAATGACTACTGGGTTAGGGGTAGGGAACAGATAGACTGAGAGGCCCTGCCATTCATGAAAGGAAGAGAGGCAACCGGGGCTGCAGGTGAGGAGGGGTGAGCTCTGCTGATGCGGTTGCAGGTTTAACTTTCCTTTTCCTTTTTTCTTTTAGGAGGAGGAGGAGGAGGAGGAAGAGGAGGAGGAGGAAGGAGCTTTCAGGAAAATGATTTGGCCTGTTGTAGATGTGGGGAGACACGAGTGGTTTGGACCCATTTTATCCCTGAATTTTCAATGAGAAAATCTTTTATTGAGCTCTACTCATGTGGAGGCAGGTGTGGGCTACATGCCCTCAGCCCACGGGTACCCCAGACAGCGTCTGCATGTGTGTCTGTCACTAAGGCATATGAGTTCCCTTTCTATGGTCATGGCAGCCCCCTATGACGGTTACGGGTGTGTCAGGTATGAAAAGGTTGGGCAAGATTGCTTCTTTTTGAGGAAACACCCACAGCCATGAACAAAATAAAATATTAATTTAGTGGGAGTAACTGCAGCTTGTTGGAACATGGGTGTGGAGAGAAGGGAGGAGGGACACATGGGAGGTGCTGGGCTAAAGCACAGGGGAGGATGCTGACTAAACTTAAATCCTGTAATGTCCCTGCTTCACTGTGTAGGAGACTGTAGGTTCTTGGTAAGTTGTGTAGTTCTGACCCCATTTCTCTCTCTCTCTCTCTCTCTCTCTCTCTCTCTCTCTCTCTCTCATGACTGAGTGAAATAGTTAAAGGTTATGAAGTTGAGTCTGGGGTGTCTCAAATGTGGTGTTCTAAGGAGGTCTCCTTAGAGCCCCTGAACCTGGGTGGCACCAGTGGGTCTGTATTACTCCACAGAGCTGTGTTCACCTCAGCTTTATCTTCTGGGATTTATCTTCTGGATGGAGCTCTCTAACTACACCAGCCCAGGGAAGCTACATCCCCATGAGCATTTGTCTCTACCGATCCTGTGAGGAAGCTCCAAAGCATGAGGGGAAAGCCTGGGCTCTGGGATTTTGGGAAAGTCTCATGGTACTCTCACCTACCATGTGTCTCGTACAAGTCAGAAGGCCACTCAGGACCGCCTTTTGTTCTTACACTTCAGTATCCATCCTATGCAAGTGCATTGCCTCTCCTCAGGACCTATCTATGGAGTCCAGTGCATGATGGGAGTACAGGATGCTTTGTTCGGTGGCTTTTTCATCTTTCTCCTTTGTGTGTGTGTGTGTGTGTGTGTGTGTACATGTATACATTTTGTGTGTGTGTGTGTGTGTGTGTATGCCTGGAGGTCATAGGTCAATGTCAAGTGTCTTCCTCAATCACTTTCCACTTTGTTTTGTGAGACTGGGTCTCTTGCTGAGCCTGGAGCTCACTGATTGGCTGTCTAACAAGCCCCAGAGAGTCTCCTGTCTCTGCTTCTCTGGTGTTGGAACTATCCGCATGCCCGGCCCCTTCCAGCTCTTTGTGTGCATCCCAGGAACCAAGCACAAGTACTCATACTTGGACAGTAAGCACTTCATTGACTCTGCCATCTTCTCAGCACCCCAGAGAGATTTTACTTCTCAGCCTTAAGTCTTCTCTTTTTCTCAATCCACGGCAATACTTTGTTATTTAGTGTCACAGTTCCTCGGGCAAGGACATGTTTGTACAGGGTGCTACTCAGAAATGGTGTGTGTCTGACGTGACCCTTTCTGCAGTGGAACTTGGGACCTGGAGGACTGCTCTTGTCCTGTGACACTAAAGCTGTACAAGTTTTCAGGCACATCTCAGTGTCTTGAGATCTGAGCACTAGTGGCTTTACAACTTTAAATCTTGCACAGGGCTTTGCTCAACTAGAGCATAGTGAATCGCTCTTCAGTGGTTTCCAACACATGCATACAGTTGCCAGCCTAGAAGCCCACCGTGGAGCAGTAAATGGGATGGCTTTCTTAACCTGGATGGAAGGAGTTGCTTCTTATTTGAATCCAGGGGAAACTGCAGGAAAACCACCCCAGCATATGAACCTGATTCACTAAGCAGTTTCAGGAACAAGAGACAGGAAGACAGATGAATAATGAATAATTGCTGATGGATAATTGTAAATGTGAAGGTTCCCCAAGGCTGCTCTGAGGATGGATTCCTGCAGAGGCGAAGAAGGCACATACAGATGTGCACAGTCTAGTTGAGATGAAGAGAAGGAAGCCAGTGCTGACCAGTCACCCTGAAGGAAACGTACAAAGCCACACTTTACTGTTCACACAGCGCTGTGGTCCTTAACTTACATAGCCAACCCTCACTGTTTATGCAATGATGCAGTCCTTTGTGTTCTTTGGCTGGGGAAGCTGGGGGGAGGCAGGATGCTGTGAGTGACCCTGGCACTCAGGATCCAATAGATGCTCATCTTTCAAGGAGAGGTTCATCCCTCTAGGCCTGATGGCTAAGACTGAATGGACACACTTTATTCATGAGCTCTTTTACACATCATCATTAAACTGTTAGAGTATGAATGATCATGGAACAGTAATAATATTTCTGAATTTCCAAGGAGTAGTTATAGACAACACCCTGCCACTGTGGTGTCTGTTCCTCTCATGGTAGCTCATGTTTTATTGAGACCTCTTTTCAGAATCATTAAATACATGGCCAGCTTTGGCCAGTTTTCACAATGATAAAAAACCAAGGCTATTGACTAATATCTTCTTTATCTTTATACAGATGATAAATTTACTCAGGAGACCTTTCTTTAGGCAATTGTTTTTCCAGATTCTGTTTATAGCATTCAAACACTCAAAGTAACAACTAATGTGAGGCATACATCAAGGTTTGCCTCTGCTGGGACCCAAGAAGTTTGGCACATGCAACTGGATGGCCTTAACCAAAAGGCAGTGGAGAGGCAGAACTGTGTGTTCGGAAGATGGCAGTCCCAAGAGAAACAGCTCAAGATGCTGCAAGAAAGACGGCTTCAACTCTGCTGTAATTTGGAAAAAATTTCTCTCCTGTGCAAAAACAACTATGTAATGCACTTGGATTTTCTGGAATTAGAAGCTTTCTAGCAATAATTATTCAAACATTATTGGATACTTCTCTGTTGCTTTTTTCTGGGTGTGTTGTTTCTGGCCAGAAGTACAAGTGGAGGGAACAATGAATGTAGGCCATCCCACAACACCAGGGCTGTGGGCACTGGAGCTTGTCACAGCCTTAGCAACAAGCAGGTAAACAAAGGCACAGTATAGAGCTCGTTAGCAGAGATGAAATGTGTTCAGATTTTACATAACTGCTGACTTTGGGCTGTCACATGATCCACTGGTCTGTAATATAACCAGCTTCACAGAGGAACAATCAAGACAAGGAGACAGACAGAATTTTTACACGAGAGGCCATGCTTCCTCCAATTCATATAAAACAGCACTGTCCTTTTGGCCAACAAGTCCTAAGTACCAGAAAATATGAACAAGACAGCCACAGGCTTCAGAGTTATTAATAACTGTTAGCCAAGGAACTTGCGGATACTTAAGAATGAAAATGTATCTTGGTAATAAACATTCCACCCAGAGAGGAGGGAAAAATATCTGCAATAAAGCCTGATTCTGTGTGAAACTCTAACTCTCCCTCCATGTGTGAGCGCGCTGTACATGGAATGAATCTGAATTGTTCCAAACAAAGAGAGCTTTCAGTCAGCCTCACATGGCAGGGTGTGGACTTAATGAAGCCATGGGTGTGTGCACTGGGTGATAGCGATGATAGGGCCTTGCTTGGGGAAAAGCCCAGTGCTAACCTCCATGGGCAGGGCAGACTGTACCCGTGACCTGACTTACTCCACACTAACCCCAGGGTACTAGGGTCACATTATCACCCAAGACACCCACTTTGTGTCACCACAGCCAGCACACACAGCAGTTCTCCAGATTGCACCCAAACCAGAAATGGATGGGTATGATCTGCACGGTAACTTCTAGCCTGGCCATCTCCTTCTGGCTTCTCTAAGAATTTAAAGCTACCTAGTGAGCACCATGTATGTGTCAGTCTAAGTCCTATATAGGTGACAAAAAACACTGGCATGTCTTCTTTCATTGAGGAGACACAAGCCACAGGAAGCATAGCTCTCAGGATGAGGAGGAACAAGAGCCTTGCTCCTGCTGAGGAATGTGGGCCTTAAAGGAGACCAGAAGTAAGGGAAGCATAAGCATGCATGTGTACACACACACACACACACATACACGTGCACACACACACACACACACACACACACACACACAAATGGTGAGACCAGCCCTCCAAATCCTAGCCAAAGGACCTCCATCATGCAACGAACTACCCCTTATGAGTTCTATATGCTGGACTACACCAAGACACGCTAACTTTATCATAACTGGACAGTGTTTTCTGAGACCACAAGAATCTCTAAGAAGGGCAAAGTCAAGGCACCCTTAAACAAACAACTTTCCCAGAGTCTTACTTTGTCCATGGCTTGTGATGTCTGAACCTCCTTTTACCCCTGGCACCCCAACATTGGGTAGCACCCTGAGCCCTGACTTGTATTGATTCTGATGCAGGCTTATAGCCCTATAAAATAGAAATGTGGGAGGAGAGGGAACTTCTGGAAATGGTGGCTGTGTATGGTCATCCACTGCTCCATAAGAAACTCCTGATAAATTCATTTTTCTCCTTGGGATGAGCTTGTATGAGTTGTTCAGTAGCCATCCCAGATAAGAGGTAGATGTCAAAGTTACATCTCCCTGCGTAGTCATACACCCACACCACACCAGGCCACAGGAAGAACATCTCCTGGCTTATAAGCCAGTTGATTAACAGTATTGTATGAGAGTGGAATTCCTTCTCTTCTACCCATGCAGAGGCAAAAACCTCAGACAGGAAAAAGACAGGACCAGACCCGAGCCCCCCAGCTCTCAGCTCCAAAGTTCCAAGCACAGATTTTTTTAAAAATCCAAAGTACACCATGGGGGGGGGGCAGCATTTCTCCCATGAAATGAATCCTGGCAGAAGCTAAAGTGTGTTTGGAAAATAAACAAGTAAGACATGCAATGAGGTTCCATTTATGTTTAAGATATCACAATTTGACACAGAATGTATGCATAGAGGTCCTTTAGCTCATTTGACATGTGAATATGTTATTCTTCTCCAAAAGAGAAATCCTGAACAATATCTTCTGTCTGTCTGTCTGTCTGTCTGTTGTCTATCAATCTATCATCTATCATGAGCATCAACCACATCAGCATTTCACAGATCCACCTGTCACCTTGAGTCCTTAGTAAGGTATGGCACACAGAATGTGTGCTGGGAATTGGACAGGTGCCCCCAATTACCATTAGAGGCCAAATCTAAAAGCAGGGCTGTCACACCCGCTCTGACCTCTACAGTGCTAATTATGGTCTCTGAAACATGGGAAGACCTCTCCACGGCTTGCTGCCACCAGGGTTCTTGACTTTACACAGTTAAAGAATGAACTTGAAATCTTTTGAGGATGAGTTCAAACAGCAGGCCATCTTTCACCAGCACTATCCGAATCTAGCCATACCAGCATTCTGGAAGAGATGCAGGCAGTGAGCTAAGCATCAGACCCCTGCAGCCCTGTAAGCTCCAGACCATGGAGAAGAGGAAGGTTGTGGGTTCAAGGAGCTTTTCAGAGTGGAAATCTGTGGATCAGTGATTTATAAAACGCAGTTTCCCCCTTTATCAGATTTGAATCACCAGCTTCAGTTGTAGAAGAGAACAGGTAAAAAAAAAAAAAAAAGTGTCAGTCAGTTCTCCTTCAAAACTATTTTAAGCGTTGACTTATTTTGCCAAGTGACAGTCTCTGCTTCCTCCCCTAGGAGAAGTCTTCTCTTATTTTAATATAATATTTGAAAGTTTTCATTATCTAGAGCAGTGGTTCTCATCCTGTGGGCCATGATCCCTTTGGGGGGTTGAACAACCCTTTCACAGGGGTCACATATCAGACATCCTGCAGCTTAGCTATTTACATTATGATTCATAACAGTAGCAAAATTAGTTAGGAAGTAGGAACAAAATCACGTTATGGTTGTGGTCACCACTATGTTAGAGGGTCGCAGCATTCAGGAGGGTTGAGAACCGTTGTTCTAGAGGCAACATTGTTCTAGAGTTCCTTGATAGCGCCCAGAGGCAGTGAAAGACGTTTCCGCGTGGAAAGTGAAGAAGGTCTGGTAACCGAAGCAGTGAGGAACTTAAAAAAAAAAAAAAAAAAAAAACCAAAAGCATTGCCAACTAACAGTCCAGGAGAAGAGCGGGGCATGAAAGGCTGAGTTCCCATGGGATGCCTTGAATGGAATCAGAGTGTGGGAAAATTGGTGTGGCTGGAAGGCAGGTGCCGGGCATCTCAGACGCAGGCAGCTGGGGAAACAGGAAACCCCTTTAGGACATCCCAAGATGCCATTCCAATGAGCTTGAGATTTTTCTTATGGACTGCCAGTGAATGTTTCTAAGCTCCGGAAATTAATGTTTATTTATTTTCCATATTCTAGGGGAGAACCCTGAGAAAAATGGAGTACATACATTGAAATATCTGAGTCCTGGGATAAGGCTGGCTTGGTCCTACAACTCTGGTAAAAGTCCATCAGGAAGTGCCTTGACCAAGGCTGGAGTGGAGAGCTGTTGGTGAGATGTAAGGGCAAAGTTTAGTTGTAGATGGTAAGATGGTGCTGCCAACAGCCCCCAGAGCTCTAACCCATTGAGAAACCCAGGAATGAATGATGGGAGATGGTTTTGGTGCCAGCTGCTAGTGACATGGCTGGAAAGCTGCACTGGCTTCGAGGCCAGACAATTCCTCAAGGAAACATCTGGACAGGGTGCAAAGGCCAGTTTCCTTCCTTGGAGTTCCTTTCACAGCTAAGAACATTATCCCCCAAACACTGGTTTTGCTAAAAAGTTTTCAGTATGACTTGAGAATGGTCAAGAAGCATAGAGAGGAGGAAATAAGAGTGGAAAGAGCTGGAGAAAGCTCACGATAGGACTGGGTAAAGGGAAGGAGAAGAAACCGGTCCCACATTCCCATAGGAGCCAGTATCAGGAAGGGCAGGTGTACACACAAATCTCATCTATGGCCATGTTTGGTTTAGGGATTATTCTTCTCCCGAATCTGAGCAGCAGCAATACGTAAAATACCCACACCCATGGCTTCCATATTCCAGAACTTATCACAAATCGTGTTGAGTTTACTGAGATACCTTCGTCAGAGGATGAGTCAGAAGGCCTCCTGCCTAAGGGCCCTACTGAGCAGGCAGCTAAAGGCTTCCGGGACTCTGCAGCTACACAGATACAGGAGAGGGAAGCAGATAAGCCGTGGACTCCACCTGAGCACACCTAGCTTGAGCAAAGCTGGTCAGGTACAAATACCAGAGGGCTGAATGTCTGTGAGCACGCTGCCTGCTTCTCTGCTCCACCACACTCCTGCCGCCATGAAGCTCACAGTAAGTCAGATCTTCCTTTTCAATGCAGTACCATACAACATTAATAGTCAGGGGTGAGGGGGTCTGATTCTCACGGCACTGTTACCATAATGGAAATAGTCTCCTTCCTTTTCATGGGATCATGGTATTTACAGGCATGTCCACAGAGAAGAAGAATTGCCCCGGAAGAGCCTGTCACAGGCTGAATACTGTAGAATTGTCTTTCACATCATCTGTTCCAAGGCTTTACTCAAGATGAGCAGTCTCTGGGCTCCAGAAAGAGTCTTTCTTAGCCTTGATCTCTTCTTATTTCTGATTTCTCCTTTCTTATTCTTGATTTCCACTTTTACCAGTTCTGGGCATGTTCTGGTCAGACTGGAAGATCGCTGTTTTCAAAACTAGTCTTCAACATTCTTGGCTGTTAACTGGCCCTCCAAGAAAACAACAGTCCTCAGGCCCTGTGCAGGCATTTCTTGGAGAAAGTCTCTGGGGATGAAGCTATCTCAGTTTCCCCACTGAAGTCCTAGGAGACAGAGTTCAAGCAGGGTACACATATTTAATTTCAGCATACCCTATTGGCGCTGTTTTATGAATCATATGAATTGATGGAATTGTAAATGTAAACTATGACCAAGAAATGTCCACCTCAGAACAGGTTGGGTGGAGAACTCCAAGCACAGGCTAGAGGGCTGCATTTCTCTTCTAGTTCTGCTGTGAACAGAGGAGTATCTTTGTCTAGGGCAGTGGTTCTCGACCTTCCTAATGCTGTGACCCTTTAATACAATTCCTCACGTTGTCGTGAATCCCAGCCATAAAATTACTTTCATTGCTACTGCATAACTGTAATTTTGCTACCATTATGAATTGTAATGTAAATATCTGATATGCAAGATACCTGATAACCTAAGAAACGGTTGTTTGACCTTTAAAGGGGTCACAACCCATAGGTGGAGAGCTACTGGTCTAGGGCCCTTTACAGTCCTTTAGCTGCCTCATTTACAGGAGATAACATCGGGCTCAAAAACTCCCTCCACATCTGGCTTTTTTTTTGGGGGGGGGGTGTTTCAAGACAGGGTTTCTCTGTGTAGCCCTGGCTGTCCTGGAACTCACTTTGTAGACCAGGCTGGCCTCGAACTCAGAAATCTGCCTGCTTCTGCCTCCTGAGTGCTGGGATTAAAGGCGTGCGCCACCATGCCCGGCTCACATCTGGCTTTTTAAGAGACCGATTTTAACTCTCTTGCACTGAAAATAAATATAGTAGAAACACTTAACCTACTAAGATGATAAAAACAGGATTCCTTCTGCTAGGAAGAACACATTCCAGGCCAAGGGAAAAAAACCTTTTCAGGGCTTTCATTACACTGTGCCATGCACTAATTTTATGTTTTCTTCATCAGCTTTCAGTGTCTAAAATTCAGTGTCAAAATTCTAAGACTACATATTAATATCAATACAGTAACTCAGCAATTCTATGTTACCAGTAAGTTTTTCTGTAGTTCTAAAAAAAAAATACAAGGTGGAAGAAGAAAGCACAGATGGTTTAGCACATGGGCAAAATCAGTAACTAGTTCTGATGAGCTTGGTGAAGATACTGTAATCCCTGTGACCACCAGTCCTGTTCTCTGTGCTTTCAGATGTTCGTCGTGGGTCTGCTCGGCCTCCTCGCAGCTCCTGGTTTTGCTTACGTAAGCCTCATTTTTCTGAAGTTCATTGCCACAAATGCATTTACAACAAAATGTGATCTTAAGTCGCCCTCTGTTTCTTATGAACGTTAGACTGTCAACATCAGTGGTAATGATGGCAATGCAGACGGAAGTGGACAGCAGTCAGTGAGCATCAACGGTGTGCACAACGTGGCCAATATCGACAACAATAACGGCTGGGACTCCTGGAATAGCCTCTGGGACTATGAAAACGTATGTAATGGACACACAGGGTAAAGATATGGTGTAGCCACCACCCATTAAAATTTTTGAAGTGAATTCTAGCTGTTCATGAACGTTATAGCTACTAGTAAAAACGCCCATTCCACTCAAACAATTTTACTTTTTGCATATAATTATTGCTAATAAGTATTACGCAATAGGTCGAAATTCAAAGGGATGAATAGTAAGGATAAAAACTATGTACAAAGACAAACAGAAGCATCCTTTGGTCTTCCCTGCAGAGAGTCTCCATGATGTTAAAGGTCCAATGTTTTATGGAGGCTGAATGAACTATGAATGCCTCTGTGATGGAAAAGGCCCAACATCTTATGGAGAACGAGTGAAGTATAAATTATATTAGTTGTAAGAGAAGGAGATGCAAAGCAACACTTGGCCCCACCTGCCAATTACTACTTTCCTATTTAAATGTAATTTAAAAAGCAAAGCCTGTCTTCCCTGGCTCCTGAAAACACTGAGGATGGAGGTAGATCAAGGTATGACAGCCTTTAAAAGTTTGTCAGCAAAACACTCCCCCATACACACACACACACACCCTCCTACCACACTGGAACTGAAGCAAAGGCAGTGGGTTAGATATATCCACCCTCTAAGAGTTTGCAGGTCATCTATATATGATAACCAGAGGCACAACTGCAGGACAGCCAGACCCTGAGCAGTCTCCCCAGCTCTTTGTAGCTCTGTTTCAGTGGTGACTTGTGACAAGAATCCTGGGGAACCCGTGCCTCACTGTTCTCTGTCTTCTTTAATAGAGTTTCGCTGCCACGAGACTCTTCTCCCAGAAGTCATGCATTGTGCACAGAATGAACAAGGAGGCCATGCCCTCCCTTCAGGACCTTGATACAATGGTCAAGGAACAGAAGGTAAAGTCCAGCCTTTTTTGGAGTGACAGGAAGTCTTATAGTCTCCAGTTCACAATGAAGTCACCCCCATTCCCTCTTGGTGGAGCATGACAGAATGTTTGTCATGATAAACACCACAAAAGTGTGAAACTGTTAGGTGCCTGACTGAATGGGGGTGGCTTCCACTGTGTCAGATGCTGTGACCCACATCTACCTCTGCAGGGTCCAGTAAAGCACTGGCTACCTTGAGTGTCAGAGACCCAAAGGACTGCACACCTCAGTGCAAGCCCTCCATACTTCAAGGGCACACTCCTACAGTCGTTGGGGTTATCAGAACTAGCAAACATAGAGACTGGATTTTCAGATAAAAAGAAATCCTTTTTAAAGTCTAAGTATGCCTTATACAATGTGATATTCTCAATAGTAAAAAAAAAAAAAAAAAAAAAAAGATTTGTTGCTTGCTTGAAAATCAAATGTAACCAAGTGTCCTATATCCAGTGTCAATCATGGCTGTAGTAGATGGGAAGAGGGAGCCCGTGGTTTTCACAGTCAGATGCCTGAATATTCTTCTAAGTGATAAATTGGTTCCTATAGCAAGCAAGCTAGTGAATATAAATAAGCTCTATCTCAGAAGTTATCCTGTAGTGCTACCCTAGAATCTAAGAGAGCAACAGTGCTTCAAATTTCAGAATAAGTTTTGCTTTGGACTTCTGTTTTTATAAACAGCTATAACTTCAAACCACCTAAGTCTCGTGGGACACTTAGAAATACCAAGACATTCAGAGCTAGAATTGTTTCTTTACCTTACTTGAAAACAAAATGGCAACCAAAAATTGTCCCCACTGCCCTTGTACATACATCTTCAGATCAGTAAAGTCCTGGGCTCAGGGATCATTCACTTTCTTTCTTTCCTTTCACACTCAACTTCAGGGTAAAGGGCCTGGAGGAGCATCTCCCAAGGACTTGATGTACTCCGTCAACCCTACCAGAGTGGAGGACCTGAATACATTCGGACCAAAGATTGCTGGCATGTGCAGGGGCATCCCTACCTATGTGGCCGAGGAGATTCCAGGTGTGTACCCTGAGATGCTGTATACCCCAATGCAGTACTGAGAGAGCCATCAGACACTCTACAGTGTGACCACAGATGGACCAATCATGTGGATTATCAGAGCAGACACTAGATTAGTGCTTGCTCCTTGTCAGACAGTTGTCCATGCTTCAAAAGTTCATTAAAAAAAAATAGTTCACAGGCTCCTCACAGAAGCCTTAGTAGAATCCACAGCTTCTGCTCTTAGTCTTACTTTTTGGAAACTGAGACCCAGAGAAAGGTCACAAAACTTTTGTCAGGCTCAGGTTCTATGTCTTTAACTTTATAGAATACCATCTTTTTGGGTGGGTGGGCTCTAGAGTAAACTCCAAGTGTGTTCAAGGAAAGCATGAGAAGTAGGGAAGACCAAATGAAAGGAGGATGCCAATGAAATCTATCGATTCTATAGTGCCAATGCTTAACTCCTAGGCGTTCAAAGAATAGTATCCACAAGGTGTCAGCCTAAGATCCTAATCTAACAGCAGGTTTTCAGATCTCTGAAGTGAAAAGAGAAAGCAAGAGAGAAACAGAGACAGAAACAGTAAGAGACAGAGAGGCAGAGACAAAGAGACAGGGAGAATAGAGAGGGATTAAAATTAATGTATAGTTTAGAAATTATGACTCCTCACAGTCCCTGCAGAGTCCTAGGATAGTCACTGATTTGGACTTCTTTTCTTCTCACTAGGACCAAACCAGCCTTTGTACTCAAAGAAGTGCTACACAGCTGACATACTCTGGATTCTGCGGATGTCCTTCTGTGGAACGTCAGTGGAGACATACTAGAGGTCACAGGAAAACACCCTGTGGGCTCTGACCATCGCAATGCTTGACTCTGAGAATGTTCTCTGGGGGTTGTGATTGGCTTCTTTAAGGCTCAATAAACCCACGTGGCCGCACATCCAGTTTGTAATGACGTGCCTCATGATTTCTATGGGAGTCCAATGTGGCACCTGTCAGCCTGTATTCAGGACCTCTCCCCTATAAAGCACCCCTTCAGAGTTTTCAAATACTACAAATCACAGCCTGGGTTTGGGCTCAGATAGGCCACTGCTGCCTTACTACATTACAGACAAACAAGTTTTAAAAGAAAGAAAAAAAGAGCTCAAAGTGGCTGGAATCAGCAAGGGTGTTTTCCCTGAAAGGACCCAGAAGTATCTGTAATCACTCATTCATTGAGAGGGCACACATAGAAGACAGGGGGTAATCTGTATCAACTTCACAAACTAAGCCTTAGGTAAGGGCTATGCCCTTTATGGTTATTGTGAGGAATATCAAAGGTCAGAGTTTTAGGGTGGACACAGAGACACATGCAAAGACACACACACACACACACACACACACACACACACACACACACACCCCTCTGATTCCTTTAGCTAACCACACAGGGAGGCCAAATCCACAATGCTACCTTTCATGCTCCAGGAAAGCAAATGGCTTCTCCCTCCTCCGTTAATTCATCTTGTGGAAATTGCTCAAGGAACAGTGAAATTTGGCCCAGGCATCTATCTCTCCAGCAATTTGCTAAGGATCTCCTATAGAAGAAACAGAGAGAAGGGGAGTTCCCTTAGAGAAACTTGTCCCTTCCTGCCCCCTCCCCACAAGGTCCATCTGAGCAGTGTCAGAGCAGGGGCATAGCTGGCCTAGCTGTCTCCTATCGTACCCACTGCAGATAGTATGAACTGATGCATGAAGCAAAGCTGGGTAAGACACTGGTTCCTAAGCAAGTTAGCTAACTGCTCAGGACCAGACAGTATCAACATCACTCAGCTATTAAAGCCATCCTGGGCTCTCGGCAGCATCCAAGGGCAAGCATTTTCTACCGGGCTAATGGTCAGCTGCCAGACTGAAGCTGGGAGTGGCTGAACTTCTCTACTTCAAGCCAGGAGCCCAGCTGGCTCCATTCTGCTCCACGAGCCCATTCTGGGCTCCAGGTAGAGGAGATATCACACCCCAATTGAGAAGCCCTTCTTAGGGTAAGGACAGGGAGCGTGGTCAACCTTCCAATCATATCTCCAATCCCTGTTTGTATCACATCTACCATCCTGTGTGCTAAAGTAGAGATGCAGGGAAGACACTCGGCCCTTCTCAGGTGAGGGGCACTGAAGAGTCTGCCCAAAGCTTCTCGCTGGAACAGATGGTGAGTGGACCACATCTAACTTTGTTCTCAGAAACTCACTAAAACCAAAGTAGGGACAAAAGTAATGAAACTCACAAAAACAACATGAGAGGAAAGGGTTTGTCTGGCTTACACTTCCAGGTCAAAGGTTAATACTGAGGGGTATCAGGGCAGGAAGTCGAGCAGATACCATGATGGAGCACTGCTTGCTAGATTGCTCAGGCTCATGCTTAGCTGGCTTTCTTATACAGTTCAGGGACCACCTGCCTAGAGAATAGTGCTGCCCACAGTGGGACAGACCTTCCTAAATCAATTAATAATCAAGTCACTGCCCCACAGTCCCTCCCACAGACCAACCAGATATAGACAATCCCTCAGTTAAGGATTCCTGCTCAGGTCATTCTGGGTTGTGGCAAGATGGTATTTAAACCAATTATCACTCCGCCTTAACCTGAGGCTGCATGTTGATTTAGATCAGCTGAAGTGTCAGGTTCTTTCCAACAAGTCACTATATTTTCATAATTCATAAAAAAACACCAAAGATTTTCTAGTTGCTAAAGCTAAAGAAGATATTTCAGTGCTCTGCCTCTGTGGTCCGATTGGGGCACATGGCTGTCTTCTCCTAGAAATGCCAAGCTCTTTAAAATCATTGCTGTTCTCCGAGCTTCCTCCCTCTGCGCCAGCTTTGCTTTGCTTGTTTGATTGTTTACCTCTTTTCAATACCCAGGGTGACATTTAGCCAGACACATAACCCCAGTTCCCATAAGTCATGGCTTCTAAGGCTCTTCTGTCCACATGTTGCTCCGGAAGAGAAAATGCACACAGCTCTTTTCTGCATTATAATTCTATAACTAAATAGAAAGCTGTGGTATTAGGTACTAGGGAAGGAGAATATATCAGAAACTTTAAAAAAAATTAGGAAGGTACATCTCAGAGCAAGGTCAAGTCATCCAAGTGGGGGGCATAGCCATACTGCAGTTCATACAAGTCTGAAGAGCAACGGGGACTAGAAAATGTAAGCGTAATAGTTCTGTGTTAGGAAAACATGATTTATGGGGGACTATCAACATGTGGGGAAATCAGTCCAAAAATATTCACTGCTTTGCCGGGCTTCGAGGGTTTTCTTCCCCTCCTCTCTTTCCCACAGTTCCTGAACTGAGTGCACGGTCAACAACTGTGCCGTAAGTGATCCCCGTTACTTAGGAAGTATGTAATGAATTCCCATGATGCTTCTGTGTTGTAAGTTTCTGTCCAAACATTAAATTATGGCTCCTCCTTATCTACCACCCAAGATTTTCCTTCTGCCTTGGGGCGGTTTTCTGACTATGGGTCTTTATTTCTTCCTTATTGGCTCTTGGATTTGTAATAATTCCATTGAGTGTATCATCTATTTCAACCCAAAGATAATAATTCCCTTTGGCTTTCATTATATGTTTACTCATTGACTCCACTGTTTTCTTTGGGCATAAGGAATACTTTAAGAGCTTAAATTTATAACACGGTTAAGATTTCACAGCAATCACCCATGATGAGAAATTCCATGGGGAGAAGAACACAGTCCCCTCCATGCCTCGAGTTTTCTATTTGACAAGTTTGCTCTGGCTTCAGAATTGGTCCCTACTCAGGAAACTTGCTGACCCTCGTGCTTCATAGGTGACAAGTGGTTTCTTGGCTTTTACTTTGGCCATAGGAAAGGCCACGTATGAGGATCCAGGATGAGCTACCCTCTTAGATACCCGTCCTGGTTGGGCACACATTTCCTTATCTCTGAAAAAAAAATCTGCCCCAGTCCTTGCTACTCTCAAGCAGTTCCCAAAGGGCTCAATACTCAGAGCAAATATATCAGAGAAATGCAAATTTCGTTAGATATAGCTCAGTTCACATACCCCTGTGCTCTGATGAGTCCTAATGGGCTAGGAGTGGGGATGAGCATCCTGGATCTTTCGTCCAAGCTGGAGGCAGTTTATAAAGCCCACAGTTTGTTCTTATTGCCATGGGCTCCTTCAAGATCACTCTTAGGTCTCTTAGTGCAAGTGAGTTCTTTAGAACAGAAAGAGACGTTTGTGTTTTCTTCATTCACCTCTGAACAAGACGTCCTAGTGATGTGTTACCGAGGATGTTATTATTCTCTTGGACTTGTCATGGGGTAGAAAGGACATGTTGAGTTTTTTCTCAAAGAGAGGATAAAAATCGAATGTGCTAATACTGGTTATACATTTCTGTCTCCCAATAATCTCTGTGGAAGTCCAAGCTAAATCAGATTCCCTCATTCAAAGCACAGGGACTTCCATACAATATATTTATTGTTACTTTTTCTCAATTCTCATAACAAAAAATCCTGAGAAAGCAACCTGGAGAAAGTCTCTTGTGTCTCTCAGTTTGAGGATACAGTCAAGGTGGTGGGAGGAGATGGAGGCAGGGCCGGGAGGCACTACTCACATTCCACCAGGAAGCAGAGAGATAAACACTGGCACTCACCAGGCTTTCTGGCTCCCTTCTCCCCCTTTATTCAGCCTTGGCTCCCAGCCTATGTTTCGGTTGGGTCTTTTCTCTTCAGTTAACTCTCTAGAAACTCTCACAGTCACTCCCAAATGTTTGTCTCCCAGGTGGTTCCAAATCTAGTCAAGTTGATCATGAAGATGAGCCAAACACGGTAGATATCTGTAAAGTATTTGAACCAATGAACAAGTTAATAAGAATCAATAGTAAGTATACTTACTATTAACATTTTATTGACTTTTTGAGAACTTCATATATATATATATATACATATATATATCATATATTTTGATCCTATTGACCTTTCACGTCTTCCCCCAACTCTTCCCAGATCCACCCCCACCCCAATCTGTGCTTTTGAAATGAATTGATACATCTCAAAAACCAGAAAAAGGACCAGCAGAGATAGTTCAGTGGATAAAAGCACTTGCCAAGCAAGCGTGAAGACCTGAATTGGATCTTAATACTCATAAAAAGGTGAGAGAACAGAGTTTACAAAGTTTTTCTCTGACCTCCATGTATATGTTATAGCATGCATATTCCTCACTCCATCTCACACACACACACACACACACACACACACACACACACACGTACACAGACCACATACACATATACACACAGCACATATACACACACATACCACACATATACAAATACCACACAGAGAGAAATAATAATAATAAATTAAGTAGCAGAGAGGGGCATCTCTGGTCATGGACTGCACTCAGACATCCCACTGGAGCTCAGCTATTGGACATTCTTGGCTGTACAAATAGAGCCTTTGTCATTGGATTACTGATAGCCTGACTGTGTTTTCTATTTGTTTCCAACATGCATCCTAGGAAACCACCAATTCCGAGTCCTTCCTGGACAAGCCAAAGTCTTCATCTTTGCATTTTTACAAGTTGATAATATGAATAGCCTATACACAAAGTGAGCTTTGATTCACGATTAGAAAAATCACCTGATCTGCTTACACCCAGGAGAAATTCAAGTGCAATTTTCCAGAGTCTTCCAACAGCAATAAAATCCAAAAGCCAGTGAGTGTTTCCTGGGGCTATCTTGTGGAACTACTGAACAACTCAGCAAGGTCGACAATACCATTATTCTCTGCTGTGCAGCTGGAAATTGCACTAAGGGTAGACCAAGGAACTTCCACAGTCAGCTAATTAGAATGGGTGGAACTTACTTTGCCCTGACAGCTTAGTTTGAGATTCTGTTACTAACTTGCAGGTCACCCTGACCAGTTTCAGAGAATGGACATTAATTCTGAATGTTTTGATAGCTTTCATCAAAGAAGAGGAAATCAGAGAAGGAAAGAAGCAAAACAGGCCACTATTTGTTTCCCTCAAATCCCTATATTCATTTCTAGTGTTCTAAAGATATTTGTACCGTGAAGATGCTCGTGGAGTTGTTCCACAGTGGCAAGCATCCTTCACCACACCCATCCACACATGCACCACATGCCCACACACTCGGAGGGCCACTTGCATGTACTTTAGAAGATGATGTAATGGGTTCCCAGACCTTAGCACAACAGACGCCATGATGGAAATACCATGCAGGCCTTGGAACCCAGCACATAGGCAGCACCGCCTGCAAATACGAGAACAAAGACCTAATCCGTCAAAGTCCACAGTTCTGGAACCGTCTCTAAATGGACTAACCTTGCCTTTTGGCTTCTGCAGTCTGTTTTTGGCTAACTGTTCTTACTGAAGTGTGTTAGCAGAGGATGTGGTTTTCTGTGATTACAAGCTCATCCTGAGAAAGTCTTAGGACTGCACTGACATCCTGAACACAGAGTATAGTCGCCAGCAGGCCAATTAAGACTTCCTAAAGGCTTGAACCCATGTCCAAGTAGTCTTCTCTGGTGGATACCCCACTACAGTGGTCATTGGAAGGATTAGGACAATTTTGGGCTTGACGGATCTGGAGAGTTTTTCCCTGCTATCATCAATTGTAAACTGGTCTGCAATCTGTGAGGATGACTCTTAACTATGCCAGAGTTGAACAGAATTAGCACTGAACTGACCTGGTCTGTGACTGGCTTTGTGTTGGCTTTAGCTTATCGAAGATAGCTCTCCATTGTGTGTATTTGAGCTCCAGACTTGTCAGAAACCCAGACTGTACTGACCCATTTCAGTTTCTGAGTTTCACTGGTGTAGTCTCTGTTCTTCATGAAATAAATTATTAGCATAGCAAAGGCCAAAGAATGAGTTCTTCAGAAGGTTGGGTTAATAGTGATGGTTAACATTACAGGATTCAGAATTACCTGGTAGTTAAACCTTTGATGGTACCTGTGAGGGAGTTTTTATATTAGGTACGTTGAAGTAGGAAGGCAGTAGGTAGTGACATTGACAGTTATTACCTACCTTGACAGTAGGTGATAGCATTCCACAGGCTGGGGCTCCAGCTGTGCTCCTGTGGCTCCAGCTGTGCTCCTGTGACATCCATTGCTTTCTCCTTCCTAACCCTAGATGTAATGTGAGCAGTTGTTGAAAGTTCTTGCCACCATCAGAGATAGGATCCCTTCCTATTTAAAGACCCCCTTCTTGCTTTGTTTGTCCCAAGTGGTGAGAAAACCAAGATTAATGTAGATAGTATGTGACCCTAGCAGAGCTACAGATTAAGTAGGTTCTGTTTGGGGCTTATAATTGACCCATCTACAATATAAGCTTGTTCTTTGGAGGGCTCTGGATTAGTCATAGTTGGGTGACATTCCTTCTTAAGTGGGTTTCGTCTCTGCATTGCAAAGGCTGCTAAGAGGGCTTTGGGCTAGTGCATTGGCTTGAACCATACATAAGCTATTTTATATCACACTTCCTTGAAGCTAGACTCAGCTTGGCTTGGGGACGGGCAAGTATTAATGTTCCTGAGTTGAACATTTCTGACCATTTCTGGGCTGAAGCTGTAGATTGTCTGGCCTCTGGGATGCCCTCATGGCGTCTTCCTGTAGACTGCTTCAGAGCTTGGACTTTGCTTGATTGTTAATATTTTTGTTTATCCCACCACCAAAGCCAATATGGCTCAGATTCTTCAGAATTCTGTTGTTCTAGAAGATAAGTTGTTTCTGATAAATATTCTCCTGACCTTTCTGCATAAAGTGTGTGGTCCAGGGACTAGTGAGAACCTATAAATAGTGGGCTTAGTCATGTGACATGAATGTGACACGAATGTGACACGAATGTGTTAGAACTGTCCACATTGTTGGCAACTATCTATAAGAGAAACAATTTAAATTGTATTCTGCCTGTTCTGTCTGGAGTCCTTCTTTAGCCTTTGTCAATAACCCAAGTAGCATGTTGGGGCCCAGCGAGATTCTGGGAAGATTACATAGCAACATGAGAGAGTGATGAAGCACCTAGCAGGTGTCTGACAGCTTGGCTGAAGCATCATGGGAGGGAGGAGTCTGAAGGCAATTTCACTAATCTCTTGAAAAACAAAGACTGGAGATTTCTAGAATCCTTAAGTAGTTTTCCTATGGCAGACAAAATGTCCGAATAGTCAAAACCTATCTCCTTGTTCTGTTGTGACCTGGCACAGCACAGGATCGAGTCACTTCCTCCTCTCCACTGTAAAACTGACAATTTGTTAATGTCAAATGGTTAATGGAGGTTTCCCGGGGCTTATTCTCCTGGAGCCCACAATATGTGGACTGTTGAGACCCTTTCATACCCTAGCTTCTACTTGCGTAGCTGGGGGAGGAGGAGGAGAGAAGAAGAGGATGAGGAGGAAGAGAAGGAGAAGGAAGAGGAGGAAGAAGAAAAGGAGGAGGAGAAGGAAGAGGCAGAGGAGAAGAAGGGGAAGGAAGAAGAGAATGAAGCAGCAGCAGCAAGCTGGAGATGGTCCTCTTGGATCAAAAGGCCTCTGCAAAATCCTGACAGATTTTGGTATGCCTATGGTAGCTAGTACACTCCAATACCCAAATGACTCCAGCTACTTCTCTGCCCTCTCTAGGGCCACATTTATCCTAAGGTATGTGGGGGGGGCACACTCTTCTACAATCCTCACTTCTCTGTAAACATTTTGAATGAAATCGCCCATTCTGGAACCTAAGCCTCTAACTGTCCTATGCAAATGCTGGGTTTTGGCCTTAGGGAGCTCTATCAGCGACCTTTTGCTCTCCCCCAGGCAGACCTTCTAGACCACCCCCAATCCCACCCCCATAATATTCTCAAGGCATTTCTCTGCCACCCAAACTCTTAAATAGCTCAGAGGACACCTAGGACATGAGAATGAGATGTTCTGAACCGCTAGCTTCTCCTGTCCCTTGCGTCCCTGCAGGGACATGTAAACCCTTTCCTCCAGTCTCAGATCACTTCCTTTATTACACTGTCCCCAAGTTCCTCCTTGTCCTGGACCAGTGCCCCTCACCCCCTAGTTTTCCAGCCTTCATTGGTCCAGCTGCTTCTGTAGATTCCCCCTCCTCTTTCTTATCACAGAGCTTAGTGGGGCCAAGATGGGGTTTCCTTGTTTGAGGCAGTAAAAAAATTACAGAAAAAGCAACTGTAGTCAGTTTGAGTATTTTTACTTCTCCTAATTATTTTTTCCTGCAAACAGCAATTTCAAAAATGTGGATGCTAGTAGGTGTTACCTGAAGACAATTTTATGAACAAGCATGCCTGGGAAACTGTGAAATCAACTTTCTCCCTACAGAAATTCTCCAGTATTTAAAGTAATAACAGGCATGTATTAGTTACCTGTGATTGCGTAACAAACCACCCCCAAGCCAGCAGCTTAGAGCACAGGCAAACACTGTCGCCTGCTTTCCAAGGTTGGGAGTCAGAGGAGGGCCAGGTCAGGTGCCTGCTTGGGTGTCAGAGGCTGCAGTTACCTGAAGGCTTGGCAAGCACTGGAGAATTAGCAGTGAACAATTAATCCTCAAACAAGTCACCAGGGTTGGTGCTACCACAAGACTCCCTAAAACGTGGAGATGCGGACAATCTAGATGCCTTGGCTGTTCCAAACCTCAACAACTACATTTGGTGGCATTGTATGTGCAGATTTCAACCAGAGCCCTTTGTGATCTGGGTAAAACTGTGTAAGATCAAGCCTTGTGCTTCATTTGCACAAAGGCTCGTGTTTGCAAAGTCCTGGCCTGGAATTGGAGCCACCCTGCTCGAAGGAAATGAGTTTTCATCAAATGTTTACAGGGACTGTATCCGCAGATACAGAAGAGCAAAACAGAAAGAAGGCATGGGGGTTGGGGAAT
The DNA here is from genome assembly GCF_978045245.1 of Mus caroli. Classification (NCBI taxonomy): domain Eukaryota; kingdom Metazoa; phylum Chordata; class Mammalia; order Rodentia; family Muridae; genus Mus; species Mus caroli. The sequence continues at coordinate 61,988,208 of NW_028227262.1, forward strand.
GGTTAGAGAGGATGAAGACGTGGCCGTGGAAAAGTTAAGAAAGGAGACGAAAAGGAAGGATTAATTAAAGGCGTGCAGCTCACCTGAAAACTCTTAAGATTTATCCCCTGCCAAAAGTCCCCACCCAATTCCGCCCTAGCCAAGGTCTAGGGGACCCCAACATTTTCGCCGCCCTTGGCCACAAGATGGCACTCTTTAGACTTAAAAAAAAAAAAAAAAAAAGGAGGGAGAAGGGAGGGAGCAAAGACACCGCACTGCCCCAACCAAGAACAATTTGAAAACCCACCCCATCATACTTAAAATCTAGGACAAAGAGCCATCGGGACGGAACTGCTTCGACTGCAAAGCTTCAAGCGCAGCCTGGGAGCGGCCTGGTGGCCCTATCCCGGCAGCTCCACACAGCAGAGCGCTCTAGGTCCCTGAAACTCGAAACCCGAGCTCAGAACCAGCGGAAACCAAAGCGAAATCCTTGAACTTCTCTGGACAATTGCTTCCGGGCGTTTGCCGAGAGCCAGGGGACCTGACTGGAGCCCAGGCCGCGTATGGCGCGCCCCTGATGTCCAACGGACGCCAGCGAGGCCAGCGCTCCGGCTGCAGCATGGACCGCGCGGGGCGCCTGGGTGCGGGCCTGCGGGGACTCTGCGTGGCTGCACTCGTGCTCGTGTGCGCAGGACACGGGGGCCGCCGCGAGGATGGGGGACCAGCTTGCTACGGAGGATTCGACCTCTACTTCATCCTGGACAAGTAAGTGCCTGGAGGATGCTGCTCTGGGGCGGGCGGTCCCTAGGGCGCACCACAGCTGGCCACCGGTCCTCAGCTGCGGGGCGTCTGAACTGCTTAGCCTGCTTTCTTTGCTGTCTCTGGCCCGGAGCTTGCGAGTCCAGGGAGGATGCAATTGGCTCTATTTGTCTTATTGCTTCCCACCTTGGGAGAAGGAATTGCAACCAGAAGTAGAATTTGCAGACACTTCCAAAGTTGGAGACGTGGGTATTCTTCAAAATGAGCCACCTCTTTTTACAAAACGTAAAAATGCAGTCTTTGTTCTCCATGGCATGATGCCTGATGACCCTGGGCACTTGTGGAAGTCCAAGGCACGGATTCTCCACCTCTGGGGTTCCAACTAGTTTTTGTGCAGACTTCACCATCCGCTTAAGGGCTCTAAGCACCATTTCTGCCCCCCTACCCTATAGACAGAAGCCAGCCACAAGGCCACTCTTCTGCCTGATTGGTGTTAACCAAAAATGCTTTCAAATGCTGGCAAATGTCTCCAGCACCCCTTGCCTTCAGAACTGAGGTGTAGATCAATTTGGGCTGTTGGGTTTTGACTGATGGGCTGCCAGGGAAAACAGCAAGATTACTCCTTACTAAAAGGAACTTTGCTTAAGGAAGAACTGAGTTAAGTCCGGTTCGACACTTTCCAGATCCCCACAGGGTTTGCCAAAGCCACAGTTACTCAAGTAAGCGCAGCTACAACAATAAAAAGTCCCTCAAGACCAGGGCTCCTTAGATCTGTGCCAGTGCCAGGAGAGGCGCTTGCAGTTACAGTGGTAGGGAGGTGAATTTCACAGACTGGAAAGTATTTGGGACTTGGAACAAGAGTCCTGAAAAATAAGCTGGCCGCTGGACACCAAATGTGCTTCCCAGTTGCTGCTGGGGTTTGATTTTTTCCGTAGAGGCTGTTTTGAGCTCCAGGTACTTTGGATAAAAGGCAAGGTCTCTTTCTTACAGATTTACGAGAAGGTGGATACTGAAAATTCAGGGCTGGGCTAAGAAATGGAAAATCTTTTGTTCCTTTAGCAGGTGGGAACTGGAGCCCCTGGGTTGGGGAGCCTCTGGGACTGTGTCTGGAGGCAAAGGTGCTCCCCATTGTGTCCCTCTAAGGGGACTTGGGGGCTGGATCTGTGCCTCAGTTAGCAGGATGCTATAGAACGTATAAGCCCCAGCACCACAAAAACCCATAAACTCACTGTGATGGAGGTGGTGCATGCCTGGAAGCCCTGCAGTTGGGAGGAGGTCAAGGTGATTCTGGGCTCCTAGGCTAGGCTACTTAAGGAGTTTGAAGCCAACCAGGGTTGCCTGAGACTGTCTCAAAAGACAACCAAACAACACCAACAAAAGCCATGGCCCAAGAAATCCCAAGAGACCCACGGGGTAACTTGAACAAACAAAAGCACCATTTCCCCACCCTGCCTTGGTGCTGTGAGCATAACCTGGTGGCCTAAATCTATAATTTGGACTGAATTTTTTGGTCCAACTTATAAATGGAATTTCTTCGGGTGGTGGAAGGGATTCAGTAGAATCATCTTTGGATCATTTCTGGAGGGGGCCACAACTAAGTCAAAAGCTAGATTTTATTTTATTTTATTTTATTTTATTTTATTTTATTTTGGAAAAGAATAGTGAAGACATGCTTTCTCTGCAAAAATTTAACTGTACAAGAAGGTACATCCCTGAAAACGGTTTGGAAAAGTTCAAAGAGTATGTGGACAAGGACTATCCATGTAACCTTAGGCTTACATCTTATAGAGAGTGACAAGGACACAGAAGCCAGGAAGAAGACTATCGGGGGAAGGGGGTGGGGGTGATTTGAATACAGAAGCTTTGTGATCTTCTGGGCGTGCAGATAGCACAAGTGAGATACAAGTTGCTAAAGCTTTTGCAGTCTAATTTACTCTCTGAAGGGCTGGTCTTGGGGTGGAAAAGCTAGTTAGAAAATAGCTTTATGATGTCTCAATTTCCAAAGAAAACTATATGTTAAAGCTAATATTTGAACAGAAACATTCTGACTCGTTAGCATTTAAAGAGGTGGGGACATGAGGGGACAGTGTGTATTGAGTGGCAGAGGCTTTTAAGGCATTTCAGTGTGCAGCAGTGGCCACCTGTGTCCTGTCTTGCTCAGGGCAGTGTGAACTGGTACTCTTTGTGGACTTGAACTGCATGGTAGAATTTTCTAGAAGGGCAGAAGTGCTTCGTGTTCCTGCTAACCAGAACGGTAGCTACTTGCCGTATGTGCCCCCCTCCTCCCCCGTGCAAATGAGGACGTGAACTTTTAATTTTGTTTAAATTAAATAGTCACATGCGGCTGCCACATGAGTCGCGCAGATGAGAAGATGCAGCAGCAGAAAGCATTGTGTGCTCTTAACATGGTGAAGGTTCTTCTGTTTCATCCAACACGTCTTTATCTTAAGGGAGAAAAAATACATTAGAAAAAGACTCCCTTACTGGGAGTCTATGGTAGTGCTATTTACAGTAAAAAGCTGAGAATTACCTAAATGTCCAACAATGGGATTTAAGTAAGACATGAAATATGCAGAGTGCTGTACGCTCATTGCAGATTGTGTATGTTTGCAAGTTATTTTAGGAGAAATAGATAAGACTTATACTATTATGTTTCCAAACATCATGTGCATTCCACCTTTGTAAGGAGCGAGGCTAGGCTTGATGCCAACACTTGGGAGACCAAGGCCAACCTGAGCTAAGTAACTCGATTCTGTCTGAGAACAGAGCAAAGCAAAGCTGATAGCAGTGTGTGTGTGTGTGTGTGTGTGTGTGTATGTGTGTGTGTGTGTGTGTGTGTGTGGTGTGTATGTGAGTGTGTGTGAGTGTGTATGTGTGAGTGTGTGTGAGTGTGTGTGTGTGTGTGGTGTGTGTATGTGAGTGTATGTGTGAGTGTGTGTGGTGTGTGTGTGTGTGGTGTGTATGTGAGTGTGTGTGAGTGTGTATGTGTGACTGTGTGTGGTGTGTGTGTGTGTGTGTGTGAGTGTGTGTGTGTGTGAGTGTGTGTGTATGTGTGTGTGAGTGTGTGTGTGTGTGTGTGAGTGTGTGTGTGTGTGTGTGTGTGTGAGTGTGAGTGTGTGTGTGTGTGTGTGTGTGTGTGTGTGTGTGTGTGTGTGTGTGATTACTTACTATTAGGATAGCATTCCTCTCCGGAAGCTAATAGTTTTAACTTCTGAATTTCCAAATTTCCCTACAGTAAACATGCCGGTTTTATATTCAACAAAATGTGATTTTGACTTCTTAAGGACTGTGTGGAGAGGGACTGTGGTAGGTGGACTGAGTTCTCAGCCCCTCACTATTAAGAAAGCAGCCCCCCCCCACCCTTCACACTTAATCATAAGCCTCTCCGACTTCCTATCATTGTCTTTCTTGGGTATTTTTGTGCTGAATGAAAGCTTGCTAGCATGTCTACATCGTATGCACACCTCCAGCTTGCACCTACAACTATGGCAAATCCATGTGATTTCTAAGTGCAGAGCTGGAGGATGGGCCACTAGGCAGGCATGGCAAACAGGCGGCAGGGAGTCCCTGCAGACAAAGTCCTCTGTCCTGGAAAGGAACTCTCCAGACACTGCTGTGCATCACGCGACCACAGCAAAGTGGGAAGGGAAAGAATGCTGACTGGGTTTGTGTTTGGGCCTCAGAGACCCTTGGCTGCTGGGGTGCTGGCTACAGGCAGAACAGTGGCCACAGGGAAGGAGTCTGTGGCTACCCTCCCCACCTCTGCAATGCCCTTGCCTCCTGCAGTCAGGGGCATTTTTAAAGCTCAGTTCATTTCAGCTCTGAGCAGGATGCATCTCTGGCCTGGAGAGAGCCCAGATTATATAGTTAATGGAACGTCATGTTTTCTCAACCAGGAGCAAAGACCGTATAATGATAACCTAGAACGCCACAGTAACACAATAGGGCGTTATTAAGAGCTCTGGCAACTGGGCCGCACCGGGCTCTACACTGATGGAATTTCATGTTTATATAAACATGCTTTTCTGGTTAGAGTTGGGAAGAGTAGTTTGCTGGGAATTCAATCAGGGATTTGAAAAGTCAGCCTTGGAAGGCCCCATCTAGAGAAGAACAGCGGAGTCTCTCTTGAGTCTACTGTGAATCTCCAGGACCCACCATGGACATGGATACACTGTTCCTTCCTGGCAGGGTCCTTTGACATTGAAATGTGCACTTTCATGCCACGTATTAATTTTCTTTATATAGAAGGAGATGGAGGATTTTCCAACTCCGGTCTCAGGGAAGCACTGGCCATGATACATGTGCTACGAAGACTTCAACAGCAGAACACTGAGAGAGACCACGGGGTGAAGGCTGGGGGCTACAGGGCAAGACTTACTTTTTGTTCAGCCAGCATCTCTATCTCTTTTCCCCCAAACAAAAGAAGATCGCTTTCTCAAACGTCCATTGGGCATTCCAAGGTGGTACTCATCTGCAGGGCTGTGAGGGAGTGTGGCACCCCAGGGACATGGACACATGAGTAATGGATGCAGATGGATGCTTGTCATCCTACACTGGAACCTCACTAGGTAGAGCATTGTTTTCCTGGAAGAGACCTGGATTTCTAACAGCTAACTTACACAGGAAATTTTGAGAGTATGAAGTTCAGTGAGCTTCCCAGACCCACATGCTTTCACAAGGGACAGAGGAGCACTGTCTGGAGTGGTAGACAGGTTGATCCCTATTCTGTAGATGGGAGGAAGTTTTGTTCACTATCTCCCTGGGTTAGAACTGCCCAGAATCACAACTAGATCCTGGCAGAGCAACAGAGCAGGACTTTCCTGCTCGAGACTCCCAGCCTGGTCCCTTCTGCTCATCTCTACCCAGCAAGCATTGGGCTGTAATAAGAAGCACATGACAGTGCAGCCAGTGAGATCCAGTGGGTTACAGGTGCAGCCAGTAAAATCCAGTGGGTTCCAGGAATTGAAAATCCTTGCACCAGAGTTTCAGTAAATCATGGAACCCAAGCAGTTAAGACTGCTTAATTTACGGAGTAGCTGCTAGACCACCGTTCATCAGTTGCTGCTGGTAGGAAATTCTTCACGCTCCTGCCAACACCCCTTCCCACCTCCCAGAGACCTGGGGCTGGTGATTCACACTCTGGGGTGTGATCTGTATTCTGCACTTAAAGGTCCAATGAGTTAGTAGCTTGCTCAGATTGAATTTGACAGAAAAGGGAAATTAAAGCTTGCAGATGTGTCAAGGCACACAGATGTAGCTTGCTTTCTGAAATGCCTTGGAAGGTCCTTTAGAGGAAGGAGAATGTAAAGCGAGCGCCAAGAGAGGGGAGCAGGGTGCCCTAGAGCATACCTTGGACAAGCGAGACAGTAACCTTAAAAGACACCAGGATGGACTTTTCTGCAGGGCCAGGATTTCACTTTGTTCAAATGTTCCAGCAGTTTGGTTCCAGGTTTGAAGAGGGCCTATCAGTTGGTAAGACTGCCTGCAAATAGGAAGGCTCAGTGTGTAGACGAAAACTAAGGACAATGAAAGCGTTTGTTTTGTGTTTCTGTCTGGGTGAATACTTTATCTCTACTATTCTTAACTCTGGAGACCTGGGAAAGCTCAGAGTTACGCTGAGAATAGAGTCCAGGGGCTGGAAGAAGGCATCTGACCTATAATTATAACCTGTAATCATCTCCTAGCATGCTAGGGACAAACTCTGGCATCCCTTGGACGACAGCGCTGACACACAAAAGCAGATTAGACTTGCTTTATGTGTTATGCTAACATAAATGGGTTTTGGGTGTCAGAACAAGAGACCAGACTTAGTCACTTGTACTAATTGAATTATTGCATAACGCAAGAAAAAGAGGATATTTGGACATTTTGACATATTTTTTAGACATGCCAGGTTCTCATTGAAAAAGTCATTCGACTTCTTCCATTACACTTGGCTTATTCTTTTCATGTACTTGGCGGAGATATGTTCGCAATAGCGATCAAAGTGATTGAAGCTCTTGGCTCAGCAATGAAAGTCGGGATAGCACAGAGCCTACAGCAGGCCCGTCCTGTCTCGGGAGGTGCAAAGAAGGCTGAAGCCGGAAGCTGTCTGGACCGGTGGCCTTTTAGGCAGAGGACATTAGAAGGACTCTGGGATTCCAAAGCTGAGGGCTCCAGTGTGGATTTGGGGCAGGGTGGGAAAAGTCAAGTTTAGAACAGCAGGGAGAATAACAAGTGGCAGTCACAGCCTGGCTCCCTGCCAGGCTCTGTGGCATCAATGGTGCCTGTACAAGCCTGTTTAGCCCTTGCAGTCCCTGTAACACCTGAACAGTCACCGTCGCCACTTCACTGGTGACAAAACTGAAGTAGAGGCCGAGACTACTTTAAGTAGTAAAGCCAACCCCGACCCCATGATTTCCTCGAAAGGTGCAAAGATTGAGAAGTCAAAAGATCATGAAATCAGTCAGGAGACAAGCTAGGTTATGCTGTAGTAATGAGTAACCTTCAAGTCTTAGTCACGGGCTACACTCAGGGCTGTCCTGGGAGCCAGGGCTCTTGGAGAGACCCTTTTCCATCACAGCTGCAGAGGAAACCAATGTTGGAGGAGGGAAGTGACTCAAATCCTCCCACTCACAGCCCACTGGTCCAAACTGGCTATGTTTCCTCACCTTGTGGAAAGGGACTGAAGGAATGTACACTAGGGGGAAGAAATGCCAGATACGTGTGGGCATTCGCAGCCTCTACTGCAAGCATAATTACATAGTCTGCAGGCTTGTGTAAGCAAGAATAGCAGCTACAGTGGGATACGGAGCCAACACGTCTGGAGGGGGTCAGTTTGGAGCTGAATCTAGGGCATATTAATCAATCAGAAGTTACTACTGGCATAGCACTCCAGATCTTCCTGGGAGATGGTGATGCCCTTCCATTCTTCCCTTCTCCCATCCCCCATACTTAAGAGAAAACCTTTAATGCCATGGGTATTAAGAACATTAAATCAGTCAGGGAAAGCTATCCAGTTTTTGCTGTGGTGGTGAGCAGTCTGCAAACATCAGTGACAGGCTACACCATGATTACATGGAACAGGGAGTGAGTGAGATGCCAGATGTGGTTCTCTGCCACCTAAGTGCTCCATGAGTATATGGGAAGGACAAGAACTCCTCTGTATGCAGTTGGTGGGATCTAAGGGGATTTGACAGGCTGGACAGCCAGTGAAGTCATCCTCCACTGAGGCAACAGTGTTAAGAGTTCTACACAGAGGAACTCTTCTGTCCCAATTCAGAGCGTGACTTTGGAGTGTCTGGCTCCCGCCCGTGTGTGTTGATGGAGATGCAACTGTAATATTTGATGAGATAGTCTTTCATTATGAAGGAATGAGGGTATTAAATATCATTAATTACTTAATTGTTAATTTCATGATTCTCTTCCTGATCATTGGTGATAACCAAAAATTAATAGATTGCCTCTACACTGATTTCCAAAAGCCACCAAGCAGAGGCTCCACTTTGTGAAGAATCCTTGATAAAAGTTGAAAAGCAAAACAACACACACCAAACTTGCTGCCTTTGAGGCTGGAGAGCCTCGTGGTTAAGAATACTTGGCGCTCTTGCAGAAGAGCTGGGTTTGACTCCCAGCACCCACATGTCGTCTCCCAGCTCACAGTCGTCTGTAACCCCACTCCTAAGGATTCTGGTGCTCTTTCCTGGCCTCTGCAGCCACTACACAGGGGGCACAAGACATCTATTCAGAAACCTACCCCCTGCCCCCAACCAAACTAGCTAATTTAAATAATTTTTAAAAGCTTGTTGATTCCTAGCACAAAAGGATTCATCTGAGCAGGAGAAGCAGTGGTCAGGAGGAAGTGGACCAGTGAGAAAGGAGTGTGCTAAGGCCGTAGGTCCCACCCAGCCTGGGTCCAGGCTTCACTGGGGCACACTCCAGAGATGATTGTGGTGTGAGTCCTTCACTCTCACAGTAAGTGTGAGGCTGAGCAGAAAGACAAGGACAGCTGCCACTCAGCTCAGCGGACAGTGGCCTTCCTCCTTGCTGGAGAACAAATGGAAGCCAAGGCAGCACACCCTTCCTAACTGAACTCCAGGGAGAATTCTTGCTCATATGAGAGAGGCCAATGTGATGTGGAGGAGCAGAGCTGGTGTAGCAGCAAGGCCATTTCTTGCCCATCAGTGTTGACAAATCTTATGTTGTGCACACACAGACCAGCCATGATGCTCACCACCTTGGCTCCTTTCCCATCAAGACTCCAGAAGGAACCATGTGTGCTTTGTGCAGGATAGGGGAAAACCAAGCCTCACTCATAGGGGTTATGAAGGCCAACGTAGAATCAGACAACTCCAGTTTCAAACCTCACCTCAATGTTTGACCAAACATTATGAGCTTGGGATATTAAATCAGTTAATCTCTCTGAAGCTTGGTTTGCCCTGTTAATAAAATAGGCATTAAAATTTAATCTCACAGAAATGTTCTAAAGATTAAAATCTTTCACCAGCATTTGGCAAATACATACCAGATGATGAGTGATAAAGATGGAGGTGCTGATGGTGATGGTGATAAGGATGATGGTGGTGATATGGTGATTGACAGGTAGTGGTGAGAGAGTTGAAAGTGATGGAAAGTGATGATGGTGGTGATGATAATGACAGGGATGGTGAGAGTAGTAGTGACACTTCATGACAAAGGTCATGGTTACAGAGTTGGTGATAATGATAGCAGGATGGTTGTCGTAGTGGCTGATGGTGACAGGGATGATCATAATGGTGCTGGTGAAAGAGATGATGGCAGTCATGATGCTGGCAGTGATGGGGTGATAATGGTCATGGTGGACAGCAGTGATGATGACATCAGTGGTCATGGTGCTGTTGGTGACAACTAACCCAAGAGAAATGCTGTGGTCCTCTAACAAGTGATTCCTCCCTATCTTCCAAGCAATGAGGTCATCTGGCCAGGATAAGGGGCATATCGTATTTTTCTTCCTCTTCCCCCTTCCTCCACTTTTTCCTCTTTCCCTCTCCCATTCTCTCTCTCTCTCTCTCTCTCTCTCTCTCTCTCTCTCTCTCTCTCTCTGTGTGTGTGTGTGTGTGTGTGTGTTTTGCGACAGGAACTCATGTAACCCAAGCTGGCCCTTCAACTCCTGCCACTCCAACTTCTGTGAAGTGCTGGGGGTGCTGGGGTCACAGGCATGTGCCATCTTGCCTGGCTCAGGGGTGCGTTGTTTCAATTCAGTATTTATGAAACTATGCTAAGCCTTAGGAATTTTAGAGCCCAAGATATATTCAGTTCTCAGGGAGCTCAGGTTTCCATGGAGCAGACAACAGAGACTGCTAGTGGAATCATGTGGTTGATAGGAGAGGGGCTTTCACTTTGGACCAGGAATATGACAATTGAGTGAGATCTTGTCAGATGTTCAAAGAAGCAATGTACAAGAAAGCCAAGTGGCACATACTCTACCCTGTGGGTGTGATAGGGACAGGCCTTAGAAAGAATTTGCATTCTATCCCTCCTGCAGTAAGTTTGGAGGTTAGTGATTAATTTCTTTTCTTTTTTTTTTTTAAGATTGGGAGTTTCTGAGAACATGGTGGCCAGCGTATGTCTCTATTGGATATATATCGATTGCCTGTTTTTGTAGAGGCAAAAGAATAAGGGAAACTGAAAACTTTTTGTTTTGAGGAGCAAGACTTGAGCAGTTGGCAGGCTGTGTGTGAAGAAGCAAGTTTCAGAAAGCGAGAGAATCTTGTCATGGACAGACGGGGAGAGTCTGAGCATGTAGGGCATTTGGGTGGAGACGCTGAGGAGGCGGCTTCCCTAGAGCCTTAGGACTGAAAATAAAGCTTTGAATATTGTTAGCCCAAGGGCAGCTATTGATGTGGGTGCAGGTAATAGTTAATATAAAGATACTAATAAAAAGACTTTAAGATGTCAGGAAGAGGTGGAGTTTGAAGAAGAAGATGGCCAAGGTCCAATCCAGAGGGACTGTCAATAGTTGTCTAGGAAAAGAAGAAATGGTACTCATATTCGGCTGGGCATGGCAGGGCAGTGGGGGAGAGGGGCAGTACAGGGCTGTATCACTGGGAAGCAGAGGGATGAGTCAGGTGAAGGGTGATCATCTGGGACATTTGCCTCAAAAGCCATCTCTTCCTGTGCCTCTGGTATCAAAGGGTGATGTGTCTCATAAGCCAGGTCTGCCCATTCTCCACATGGCTGTCACCTTAGCTCAGGTCTCCACCATTTTTACCAGTTCAGTGAAATCTCTTTTTGTACCTCATCTATCCTGTCTCTTGGAACTCTAGCACTAAGTCAATCTGCTTATTAGTTGGTTGGTTGGTTGGTTGGGTTGGTTGGTTGGTTGGGTTGGTTGGTTGATTGATTGGTTGGTTGGTTGGTTTGGTTTGGTTTGGGTTTTGTTTTCTGACACACATCTAATCTTGACACTGACTTCCCTAAGCCCCACCTCTCATACACACTCTGAACACAGTAAAGCTCTTTCATGACCAAGTGTGAATGCTTTGGTAAAATACCAGGGACTTTTACTGCTGTGGTCACCATGTAGTTCCCAGGTTCCATTTCTTACCACATCCCATACCTCTTAACCTTACAGTGAAATGGCTGTGGGTTCCACAGCTAAGCCACACCCTTCAGCTGTGGAGCAGTATCCACTCCATCTCCACCTAAGTCATGACCACTTATCTTAAGGCAGTAGCCGTGGGCTTCTTATACACTCCCCCAAATAATTAAGAACCTCCACCCCTCTGCATTGCATCTTGACTTAAAAAGCTTTCTCTTGTTTAGAGTCTCTCAAGCCCAAACAAATCCTGCCCTCTGACAGCAGCTGTGTGGGCCAGAACATATATGGAAAGGAAGCATTTTTAGTGTTTGTCGGGAAACCTCTCACCCACACTTTATCTTTTCCATTGCCCTCCAAGTGCTCATTGGCGGACAACCCCACTAGAGTACAAAGGGCTTCCAGGAATTGGCAAAGTTTATGAGCAGCATCTTAATCCATCTGCTGTCACCCCTCCCATAAAAACAAGAACATCTATGCAGATGATGCTGGAAAGCAGTTAAGAAGAGAGTGTGCCAATCCCATAGCACTCCACCAGTCAAATAACAAACAGGGCAAAGTGAGATACATCACTGAGCACTTGTGGGATGCTAGGGATCCTTGTTACCAAGGTGACCAAACATCCTGGATCGCCCAGGAGAGGCCCGGTATGGTTTTGTTGTCCCAGTATAATTAATAGCTTCCTCTTTGTCTCTCAAAACTGGCTCCATTTGGCTTTTCAGTTTTGTGATTGTTAACTGTCATCAAAGAGAGAACAGATTAAAGACAAACTGTAACTGACCTCCGTTCTGTTAAAGTGGGCAACAGTCAGTCATTTAAAGAATGACTCAATTTTAAGCCTTTCCCAGTAGCCCCACTCCAACATTTTCATATCAATATATGGAAATCCTGCTATCCTAAACTGTCTAAGTTTCTCACCATGAACTGCAACTGTCCATTGCCTAACCCCACCATGGGGAGGCAGTATTGCATAGCCGTCATGAGCATGGGGTTAAATGCTGAGGTCTTAGGCCTTGGAGCAAAATTATGGTCCAGGAAATGTACAGATCACTGAGTAGGGCAGAGATTGCAGAGCTGGCCACACTCAGAGTGCTAACTTTAATGGCAGTGAATTCCAAGCACAGCGCCTGCTGCTTAGTAAGTACCCAGTACAGGAGGAATCTTAGTTATTAGCCTGTCAGTTCTGAAGAACAGGCCAGGCATGTGTGGCTGACTGACGGACTGAATGATATTCTGTAAAGAAGCTCAAGAAGATGAAGACAGAGAAGATGTTTAAAAAGAAACAAAGGCATCAAGGCTCATTGTCCGACCTGACAACCTGACATTAAGTCTGATTTTGTTCCTTGGGACTCATGGTAGGGTAGAACCAGCTCCTGCAAGCTGTCTGTTGATCTCCACTCTTGCACTGTGGCACACGTGTGCTCCCTCAGAGAAGCAAATGTAATACTTTAAAAAAAAAAAAGGAAGGAAGACATGAATGGCTCTTAGAAGTGAATGGCATCATAAGTGCAAAAGCTAAAAGTTATCAATCTGATGAACTCAATGAAATTCGAGAAAGGGAAGAAAGCTTGTGACTTCAGGAAAGGAAGCTAAATACAGACAGCTTCACCCCACCCCCTCTCGCCATCACCGAGATGTGCCCCATTCTCACACCAGAGGTCTTGGGAGGTGACTAGAGAGCCTACATCACAGCCAAGGGATGGTGACACACAAAGCTAGTAGGAAATTAGTAGGAGAAACAGGGCAGATGGGCGGAGTGTGAAAGAGGTCAGCCAGGGTCTGTTTTCAAGCCTGTTGCCAAGTTTAAGGGAAAAAAAAAATTAGAAAAATACTTTCAAGGAGCTTCTTGAACAAAGCCAGAAATAAATTTGAAGTAAGAAGTAGTGAAGAATGGGACCTGGTTGGACAAGACTCCCTTGGAGGCTACATGCCTCAGTGTGCTATCCCTGCGCAGAGCACCTGTGCAGGAGAGCGGAGGGGCAGACATACTACAGGGGAAATAACCCAGGCATCTTTAAGACCATGGTCCTATCCAGCGTGGACTCCAGGGAAATGTGAGGTTTCTGGCTTAGATTATGTGGCTGCAATAGGGTCCCAAAAGGAGGCCAGATAGAGCATGAGGGAGCCTTGAGTAGAGACCAAGAAAACAAGAGAGAATGCAGGAGTGGTGTGAATATGTTCAGAACCAATCAACAAACCTTGCTAGGATGATTTTTTTCTTCTATCAACAGTGAAGGTCAAGAGGCAAGTCCACCCTCAATTCTCCCTAGCCTGACAGACGTTGTTCACGTTAGCCCATCAATACCAACCACATTCCCTGTGTTAACTTCTTGGAGGGGCTTGAAAGCATAAGAGGATACACACAGTCAAACTGGTGTACAGTCGTTTGTTTTACTTTGGAGTTCAGTTACACTTCCTGTTCAAGGATGAAGATGGGGCCTAAAGATTTTTTTTGACACCTTAAGATAAGCGATTAAATAAAATCGCTGAGGCAAAAGTAGGAAGTGAACGTTGGTTAGCTCCATCTGGCAAAGAAAATAAAATAAGAACTTGTGAAACGGGAGGTAAAATATGAAGTGGAAAGCAAGGGACCTAGGACGATAAAGTATAAAACGAGGCAGTAGTTAGAGGCACTCAGGAGGTAGTGAGAGGCAGAGCTGGCCGTGTAGACAGTGACGCTGTAAAGGCGTGGTAGGAAGCCATAGTTCCAAAAGAAGATAGATGCAGTTAGGGGGAAGATGCTAAGGGTGACAGCAATGGTCACCCAGAGCACCACATGCTCCTCAGTGCAGATGTCCAATCTGGACAGGTCATTTAAAGACACTAGAGGACAACTCTTCTACTTAAAGAAAGCCTGAAAATATGGATTGGATAGATCCCTCAACTAAGAATCAAAATTCAATATTTATTGGATGAATCTAATACCTAGACTTTTTTCTAGTTAGAAATTAATTTTCAAGACAAAAAAAAAAGAAGAAGAAGAAAGAAAACACATGCTACCTACAAGGGCTTTGAAACATTCAGTGCAAAAAAATGATTGCTAAAATGCATCTTTTATAATGGATAAAACCATTTTGTTGCTGTCACTTGTAACTGAAGAAAACATCGAAGCATTTTCAGATAGCTACAGATTGTTCTAGAAAGGGGAGTGGTTCCTTGTTGTTGTTGTTGTTGTTTTTAATGAAAATCATCCAAAGCATGAATCAAGATTTACAGAAACATTTAAACTGTGATGTTTGTTGCGTAAAAGGAGTGTTTCTGGGGGTGGGGTATATAGCTGTGATTGTAGCTCTCAGAAGGCTGTGCCAGGAGGATGGAGAATTTGAGGCCCGTCTGGGCTCTACAGCCAGACGCAAACAGCCAGACCCAACTAACAAACTAAACAATAAGTAACAGCACAGCCACTGAAACCTTTTAAGGAAACAAGTGTCTCGCTGATATTTTCAATGTCCAGTCGATAACTGCACTGACAAACAAGAACTGTCTATGAGAAGGAAAATGTGAAGCCTTCAGGTGAGAAGCTTATACCCCGCTAAATATTAAAGTCCTTGGAAATAATGCCCACATTGCTGAGGAGTGCCCAAAGTAGGGTCAGCTCATCTAAAGACAGCTGGAGAAACTCTTCCAAGAACAGGAAGTATTCAGAGACTAAAATTGTGAGGGAGAAGCTTAGACTGCTAACAGTGCACCCACTGTGTGTGTGTGTGTGTGTGTGTGACATAAATTTCTAGGAAGAGGAAACATTTATGAAGGGCACAAAAAATAAGTAAACAAATATGACAGAAGATGATTTCCCTAAGCTAAAGAGAGATCGGCTGCTTCTGTCTAAATGAATCACCAAGCACTCTGCCAAATTAATTTTTAAATGGTTCTCAAATTACATGATCTTAGAAAATTCTTAAAACATATGAGTAAATAGAAAAGTCTATGTTCTTCAAAAAAAAATTTCTCTACTCCCCCTCAAAAGTAAGACTCAGAATGACATTATATTTTTTATTCTGCAATTTTGATTGCTCTAAAAACCTCAGTAATTATAGATCTTGAATAAATGTGCCTTTTAAATCCCTCACCTAGCCTCAGACCCGCCAATTTCAAAATATGTGCCATCTGTGGGCCCTACTGAAAAGATTATGTGAAAAGATTGGTACCAAAATGGAAAATACACTTAAAATAAGATGTAAAAACAAAAACTCACAGAGAGAAGTATGTAATGGCCCTAACAAGGTTGCCAATATGATTATGGAGCAAAACTTAAGACTTGGTTGATTTTTTATAGGAGAAAACACACTATTGAGTAAAATAACCAAAATTTCCCTTAATGCATTTACTTAAGCTAGAAAATGCTGTTAGCTTCTTGCTCCACCCTCTTCCTCCCAGACCCTCCTGCTGGGTAATGGGTGATCTAAAACACCCTCTATTTTGATGTTAATCACCTCCTGTTATAGGTCCTCCCCCAACACCCCTACCCCCAAGTTCCCTTCAGGAGAGATGTCCTGCCTTTCAGACACTGCATTTCCTGAGGCAGACTGGGAGAGAGGCGTCCTTTGGTTCTGGACACACTGGATCATGCACAGTCTGTCCTGTCCTCAAGGGCTGGGAGGTTTCTGTACTAAACTCTCACAGAAGCAAGCCAGGATGAAGACCTTCTCAGACTATTTAGGAGGCTGACCCACCGGACATATCAACTGAAGGCAGAATGATCGTGGACAAAACTTCCTGCAAAATTTGAATACACACCTTGAGTTCTAAATTTCAAAAATCAACAAAATAACAGTGTGGTAAACGAATAGGATCCCGAGCCCTGATAAAGCCATGGGCAGCATGGTGTGTCGACCCCTACAGAGTGTGCCAAGACAGCTTCCGTGTGACAGTGGAAACCATGGTATCATCTACGCTGACTCTGCAAGATGTCTCTGGATACTTACACATTCTGAGGACAGAGAGGATATGAATAATAATTAATGAGGCTGACTTAATAAATATATTCTAAACCCTATACCCCTTAGAAAATAAACTTTCCTTTTAAATGCCCATGCACTGTGTATTAGTTCACAGAGAGTGTGCCTCACGTATTCCAAGGCACAAGGTTTCCCACCCACGTGCTCAGCAACAAAGAACTGGCAATGAGCAGCAAAGTGCATCATACTTCAGCTATAAGGATGATAGTTATGGCTCTTGGGTCAGCATGTCATGAGGAAGACAGGACAACATATATTTTTAAAAAATTAGAAAGATCCAGAATGGAAGAAGTGGCCGTCTAGGACAGAGGTTGGCAAACTATGGCTGAGTCTCTGTTTTTCTAAATAAAATTTTGTTGTAGCACCATCATGCTCATTTGTTAGGGCTCAATGTTATTTTTATACTTAAAAAAAAAAGAGAAGTTGTTGACATGGAGACCCTAAGTCCTGCCCACCCTTCAGTACCAAGGGGGACTAAAATATTACTGTCTGGCTCTTCATAGATAAAGTTGACTCACAACCCCCCCCCCCCACACACACACACCCTGAACTAAGGAGACATCTGAAACCCATAGGGATGTGCAAAGAATATCATTACCAAGGCCGGCCGGCCTTCTGGGTGTGTGCCTGTGTGGTTGGGACCCGTGCCCTCGGTGAGAAGGACTGGCATTTGGCCGTATGCTCTGCTATTCCCATCTTGAAATTCTTAGTAACTTTTCAACAGGGTGAAAAGTTTCCATCCTGCACTGGTTCCAACAGCCAACAACGGGAATCAACGGGACAATAAGTATTTCTAAAGTGCTGTGTTTATTGCTACATACATTACAACTATAATGAAAGCCTTGGTCCTCCTGTGCCCCACTGTCTGCCTAGCACAGTGAGGTGGGTGCCATAGAAGGGGTGAGGCACTTGCCCTCTTTAGACCTGATATGCCACCTCCTTTTTAGAGTCTGTCCCCCGACCACCCCATCCCCCCCGAGGTTCTCAAGGAGGAGAAGGGAGCTCTGTCACACTGCCCCTCTCGGGTGCCCGTTTCTTAATCAAGGGACACATGGAGGGTCAATTTCTGTGCAATTGCCAAAAAGAAGTGCACTGTAGAAATTCACAGTATCTTCTCCGTTGTGTGTAAAAAGAGATGGTATAAAAGGGCTCAGCTCATCGGTTCTATAAAAGTGAAAAAGAAATGGAATCCAGCCCGTGTGGAGAATGAAGACATCCTACTACTGTCTGACAAGCGTTTCTGCAGCCTGGAGAAGATGCAGGCATGGCAGATGATGTGGCCGGTTTCATAAGGACAGAAGTGTGGCCATAGATGAAGAAATCAAGGACCCTGGTCTGAATGTTCAAGCTTAGAGGAAGGTCTGGAAACAGGTCGCTGCAGAGTGGGTAGTGCCCCAGTCTGACTGCGGCTTGGGGGGGTGGGGGTGGAGGAGGTGTATGAGGGAGTGGGCTGTGACCCGGTCTCACTGTGGCTGGGGGCTGGTCTGCAGGGGCAGGGACAAGTGCCCAGGTTTGACTACAGCTGGGGTTGGGCAGGGCAGGGCCCCTGTTTGAGCACCTGAGGAGGGGAAATGGGCCTCAGGGTCTACCTTTTGTTTGTCTTTCATATTTCATACCTACATTTCCTTCAGTGAACAAGCTGCTTTGTTGACATTCTATTTTAAAATTCTGTCCTGTGGACCCTCAGTCTATGTCACTTCCCCACAAGTGGTAATTTTCCATAGCATCTTTGGGTGACATTGGTCCATCCCTTTTAAAGCCTTCTAGGAGATGTGATGCAGATCTCATGGGATCATCTCTGAACCTGGAGAACATGAGAAATGAATCATGAGGTTCAGCCATAGAAGCGCCTGCTAGGACAGCTTAACATTTTCTGTCTTAACGACGTTACTTTTTTGTTGTTGTTGAATTTGCACCAAAAATAACAGTAGTTTGTAAGCTTTTCCTGGTTGTGTGCATGTGTGAGTGAATGTGTGTGCAGTGTATGTACATGTGTTTGTGCATGTGTGTGTGTGTGTGGTGTGAGTGTATATGTGTGTGTGGTGCATGCATGTAAGAGTGTGTGTGTGTGTGCATGTGCGTGTGTGTGTGTGTGTGTGTGTTTGTGTGTGGTGTGAGTGCATATGTGTGTGTGTGGTGCATGCATGTAAGAGTGTGTGTGTGTGTGTGTGTGTGTGTGTGTGTGTGTGTGTGTGTGTGTTGGAAAGGCAGAGCGGAGGAGAAGGGAGTACCTGTATGGTTAAAACACCTTTTGAATCACGAGTCACAGAAAGAAGTGCTCCTTCTAACGTGGCGGCAACTGCTCAAACTTGCACAGCCTACCAGAAGTCCCCCGAGGCACTGTTTTCTGTTACTTTCTGCAGCACATTCTGGTTTTTCAATCTTATTATGCTTCATTTCTTTGAAAAAGAAAAAGTTGGCGATATCCCAGGAGCCGATTTCCCAATCTCTGCCTGCATTCTGCAGGGTGAGCGTCATTGTTTTCGAAGCCATCAGTTGGACTGACTAAGGGAAGTCATGTGGCAGGAGAGAGGTCAGGCATCATGGCTGGTGGAGGCGCCACAGCATCAGGCAGAGCAGGATGCATGTCCCCAGACAGAGGACGAGAAAAGGTGCTCAGCACCGGGGGTAGCATCGGAACTAGTGTTTGAAGAAGCTGAAGTGGAAGCAAGAGTCAAGGTGCAGGAGGGAGGCTTCAGTGTGGCCACAAGAGGACAGTTGATAAAGGCCTGGGCCAAAATAGGGCTCCAACTTGTTAGGGTGTACAAAAAGGAGAGAAGGGAGAAAAGAGGGTGGGGAGAATCTGGGAGAGAGTATGCAGTGGCTAATTTTGGGTCCACCCATTGTCTCTGAAGCTACTGCACATATCTGTACCCACCCAGTACCCAAGAGTGTCACTGGCATCAGGTGGAGTAAGGATGAGTGGGACTGGCCATTTTGTAATCTCTGTCTTAGCTGTGTAGATCTCCGGGGTAGGCAGTCACCGGTGGTGGATCCTGCCGCATGCTTGTTGTATGTCCTTTTCATTATGCTCTGGTTGCTTGGATAGCAAATGTGTTTTCAAGGCATTTAACCACAGGGTCGGAGACTCTCGGGAGCAGAAAAGAATGCTCTTGTGTTCAGAAAACAACTGGGTAAAATCTGACTCTGCTTTCGCCCCTCTTTGCATACACTGCAGGCCCTTGGAAGTGACTGGACTGTTACCCGAGGGCAATGCCAGGTTGCTCTGTACAGAGTCCCTCAAAAAGGGTGATGTCAAATGTTTCTTGTCTTTTTATTTTTAAATCATATTTCAAATACTAGAGACAGAAAAAACAAAAATAAGTAAGGGACCTGGATTTGCTCTCAGCAATGATCATCAGCAGGGCTTACAGTACAGACCACGGCTTTTCTTCCCTGGGGAGTGGCGAGCCCTTTCAAAAACCCACTTCAGTTTCATACTGGGCAAGGCTGACCTGGCTCTGATTGGATCCCAAGGATATCAAGTGAATCTTCCAATAGACAATTCTGTAATGTTGTCTCCAGGCAGGACTCCTGGGAGGCTATTTTATTTCCAAATTATGAAGAGACCTGTGCTTGCAGAATAGAGACACAAAATCCCCAAAGGAGACCCCTCACTGGTCTCCATACCACTCAAACCCACCATGTCCGAGGGAACAGGCATCTTTTGGTACTCCTAATATTTGGGTTTAGAAGGAGGTTCTTGTTTCTACCTTGCAGCTTGAATAGCTGTGACTAGGTTAGTCCGGCATGACTGGGTTTTAGGTACACAACCCTTAAACAGACAAAGGTGACACGAGATATGTCATATGATTAAAAATACATAGCTGGGTGGAGAAAAGCTGGACTTGAATACAAGCTGCCATTTCCCCAGACAGTACCTAGCTTCTCCTGGTTGGGATCAGGAATGTGATTTTAGGCTCTAAGTGAGAGTGACCCTATATAGGTCTGAGCTACCAGGGGTTGGTTATGCTGGCAGTAGCCTCTAGGGTAGTTTCTAACTGGAAAATCAGTCAAGAGACAAATGGCCAATGCACACCAGAGAGCCTTGAAGTCAAAGAATATGCATCGTCTACTCCTGGAGAGGCAGGGGTTACCCAGAGTCCCCTTGGGTGGTTTCCAGAAGACGGGAAAGGTAGGGCAGACTGCTAAGCTGCAAGTGCTGGGTAGTTGGTGAGGTAGGGGGCCTGTGGCACCGGGCAGGCCAGCCTCCTGAATGGGAGTTTGGGTTCAGCTAGGGTTGTGTTAGGTATGAAACCTCTTTGTTACACAGTGCATTAAAGGGCTTCTCCTCTCTCCCCTGTCTGAGTCTCCACTTTCCCTGTAACCAGGTCTCTCACAGTGGTTTGCTGTTAATGTGACACATTAGAAAGATTTCCAGGGGCTCATGAGTTAGTGGTCACTCATGTGGTGTGGCATGAGAAGTCATGAAGACAGAATTGTCTAGAAGGGGTTCAGTGGGAGGGGCATACAAGAGGGTAGGTGGTGGGGAAAATGAACAAAAATACATTATATATGCATGGGAAGTTGTCAGTAATTAAGAAATTAAATTTAAAAAACAAAATAAATAGAATAACACCCACCAAAATACCCCTGGAGGGGAAGAAAGGGAAAGAAAGCCCTCCATTTCATAGCTGTCTTAGTTAGGGTTTCACTGCTGTGAACAGATACCATGTCCAAGGCATCACTTATAAGGCACAACTTCACTTGGGGCTGGCCTATAGTTTCAGAGGTTTAGTCTATTATCATCATGGTGGGAAGCATGGCAGCGTGCAGGCAGACTTGGTGTTGCCTGGAGCCGAGAGCTCTACATCTTGGTCTACAGAAGGAGGCGGTCTTCTCCAGGCAGCTGGGAGAAGACTGTTCCATACTGGGTAGAGCTTGAGCATAGGAGACCTCAAAGCCCAGGTCCACAGTGACACACTTCCTCCAACAGGGCCACACCTCCTAATAGTGCCATTCCCCATAGGGCAAGCATTCCAACACGTGAGTCTATGGCGGCCAGACCTATTCAAACCACCACACTATCGCAGAAGTGGGTGCAGAGCTGGAGAAAGAGACCAACATCCCACAGTTCCTTCTAAAGCCCTGACTTCAGTCACTAGGTCTGTTGACAGGATCCACTTCTCTTGCAGTGCCTAGCTGAGCGCAGCCTTTAACACTTGGGCCTGTGGGGACAGCCCAGGCTCTGAGCTTAGTGGCACCTCCTCCTTCCTGCTTTTGTGTACAGTGTGAACCTGTGACCCCCAGGACACCTAGCTACTGGTATGCAGTCTTTAAGTACAGATCTGTGGCATACTGTATTGTTTTGACTTGGATGGGAGGAACAGAACATTTCTAGGTATGAAATGGAAAAATACATTCTTTTCAAAGAGATGGAACACACCAACTAAAATGGGAATTTTTAGTTCAGAGAACTGGTTGCTCTTACAGCAAACTGGAGTTCAGTTCTTAGCACTCACATGATGGCTCACAACTCCAGCTCCAACAGATCTGACATCCCCTTCTGGCTTCCATGAACATAACATGCGTGTGTTTTTTTACACACATGCAGGCAAATACTCACTCCCTCAAAATAAAAACAAATAATTCTTTTTTTAAAGAAGAATATTGTATCATGAGGGAGCTGGAGAGATGGCTCAGCTCAATGGTTAAGGGGGCTCAACGTTCTAGAGGTCCCAGGTTCAGCTCCCAACACCTACTTTAGTCAATTCACAACCTTCTGTAAGTTCAGCTCACCTCCAGGGGATCTGATACCCTCTTTTGGTGTCAGGTTGCACTTTATGCATGTGCATACACCACACATCATGTGTACACACACAGACACAGACACACACACGTACTCATGTAACATAGATAGATAGATAGATAGATAGATAGATAGATAGATAGATAGATAGGCAGACGGACAGACAGATAGAACTAGACACCAATGGAAAGAGTTTGCAACACAAAGTGTCAGAGCAGAAAGCAAATTGCAGCCTCAGTTATAACAGCGGGCAGACCGGGCTCTGCTGAGCAGATCTGTGTGTGAAGGGGAAAAGGTATCACAGGCTTGAGCAGACAAAGGCTAAGATCGGCCCCCTGGGAGAGACTGAGCATGAGCACTCTGGGGAAAACGGGCCAAATCAATGTGATGGAAACGAGGCTGTAAACCAGTATCAGATGCAGGAGAGTTAAAATCAACCTTCCAAGTCTAAACTTCGATTGCATACTTCCAGAGAACTCATCTCTCTCTTCAGGAAACGCATTCCCTTTTAATATGGTGAAGAGTTAAGTCATTTTCTTCTTCTGTTCATTATTCTCAATAACCACATTAGACTTAGTAGATTTTCCTACTGTTTAACTCTCAGAGATGTCGTAAAATAAACTTCCCCAATTGGTCAATTATTATATAGGAAGCCTGCTAGATTCTTTCCTCCAACAATTTATTTAAAAATTCCACCAATATCTGTAGTTTTAAATGAAATGAGACTTGGAGCGCCACTTGTCAGTTTCTATTGCTGTGAAGAGTCACGATGATCACGGCAGTTCTTAATAAGGAAGACTTTTAACTTGGGCTGGCTCACAGAGGTTTCAGCCATTATCATCACAGTGGGAAGCTAGGCAGCACCCAGGCAGACATGGTGCTGGAGAACTAGCTGAGAGCTCTACATCCAGATCCAAAAGCACCAGGAACAGAGTGTGATGCTGGGCCTGGCTTGAGCATCTGAAACCTCGAAGCCCACCCTCAGTGACACTCTTCCTGCAGCATGCCACACTTAGTCCAACAAGGCCACACCTCCTAATAGTGGCACTCCCTATGAGCCTATGGGTGCCATTTTCATTGAAACCACCACCGTCAGTTTGCTGATTTTACTCAGTGGCATTGGAACAGAGTCACTTCATAGAGGAGCACAGAAGAAACCATGTCATCAAGATCTGGACACAGCCTGGGATTCTGAGCCCTGGGGTTTTGATTGTCTGTCTGCTTCACTGTCAGAGTTTGGCGCGGGAGGAGTTGTGAGAGAGAATGGGAGATGAAGTTGGAGGAATTCCTCAAAATTTTTAAGTTTTACAATTTCCAAATGCACACCAGTTTCAGGCGGTGGATGAACTTGTTAATAGGTTGCTTCTATACATAATCTGTAGACTGGAAAGAAACGTAGCACAAGGCACTGACGCAATGCCTCTCTGTCCTGTAGGTCAGGAAGTGTGCTGCACCACTGGAATGAAATCTACTACTTCGTGGAGCAGCTGGCTCATAGATTCATCAGGTGAGTGTGCACCGCGGTTTCTTCTGTCACGGCTGACTGTGAATCCAGCCCACCTGCTGTTCCGATAACTCCCAGACACTGTGGGAGTGCACACTGGGTGGCCTGTGCATAGGGAGGCCACAAAGTGCTAGGTGACCATGGTGCACAGTAAACCTTCTGGCTTTAATATGAGCCCACAGCAGCCCTGAGCAAGTCATGGCTGGTCACGTGACCCCTGCATCCTCTCTGTGTGCTTCACGTCACCCTCCCAGACAGGTTGGAGCATAGTCACTGTGAACTGTGGAGGTGCTGCTTAGGGTCACCCTCTAGTGAAGGAGGTGACATTATTACCCTCCTTTCACATCGCTTTCATGGATGCACCTGCTGCATGTTGTCAAGGTCCTTAGTGCAGCTGGTGTGAGCATCGTGAGCTCTGATGCAGACCCCCCGGTAGTAGACGGTCTCCACAGAGATCAATGTGAGTGAGCAAGAAACTCTTCAGTCCATTTCTGTAGCACAGAAGATCCTCTGAGCCCAGGGTAGTGGCAGACAGTCTCCTCCCATGTTCAGTTATCAAGCTCTTATCTTCTTCACAGGAAAGGAAGGGTGGCAGGTGTCTTTGAATCCACAGCAGGGATCCCCCAGGTGACTTAGGAAAGTGGGTGCTGAGAGAGAAACATACAGTCAAGGAGAGAGAGTGTATGTGTGGTGTTAAAAAAATACTTAGACAAGGGTGGAGCTACTGAGAGAACCCTTCCCCCAGCCCCTTGACTTACAGATGAAGGAAGAACAAAGCAGGGACATCTCCAAGGCTTACTCTAGACCTCAAGGCACTTTCCTCAGGCCCTCTCCCTCTATATTCCTTGGCTGTGGGCTATCAGCCATACTTCTTGTCCCTGTGACAGACCACTTGGAGAACAACCTAGGAGAAAAGTTAATTTTGGCTCATGGTTGCAGAGGTTTTATGCCATGTTAACGCCACTGTTCCCAGGCTGTGGTGAGGTACAGCATCCTGGCCCAGGTGTGTGGTGTAGTACTGCTGCCTGCCTCATGCTGGGACTAGAGACCTGGTAAAACTTCAAGGGAACACCCACAGTTACCCACTTTCCTGCTTCCTCCACCTTGTTTCCACCTTCCACAGTTTCACTGCCTCTGGGCAGACTGTTCAGATGTCGAATCCATTAATAGATTGAGTCATTAATGGAGATAGAGCCTCAAAATACAATTAATTGATTCTCTAAAGCCCCACTTCTGAACGTTGCTTGTATCAACCTCAAGACATTAGGCTATGAGGGAGATGACTCATATCCAGACCAAGCAGATCCTTCAGTGTGCAGGGGTTAAGACTGTCTCTGAGCTTTGCTTCTGCAACAGCCCAAAGGCTCTTGTCAGCAGTGCCAGACACTGGGTAATACTCTTGAATAAGAGGAGGGAAAAAATAGTATTGTCAACAAACAATGCCTGGAGAACTGTGTATCTCCACATTGAATGAAACTAGATCCACATCTCTCACCCTGAACAAAACTAAACTCTAAATGGATCAAAGACCTCAACTAGAGACTTGGAAACCACTACAAGATATAGGCATAGGCAAGGACTTCTTACACAGGACTCTAGTTACTCAAATAACTAAAAAGGGGGCCTTTCGACAGCAAAGGACGCTGTCAATCAAGTGAAGAAGTAACCAATAGAATCAGATAAAGCCTTTGCCAGCTACAGGTCTGAAGGAGGATTAACATCTTAAGCATTCAAATAACTCAAAAATTAGTCATCAAGAAAGCAACCTAAGAAAAATGGGCTATGGAATCGAACAGAGATTTCTCAAAAGAAAAGATACAGACATTTTAAACAGTGTCCAACATTTTTAGCCATCAGAGAAACAGGAATCAAAACTGCTTTGAGACTCCATCTCATCCTAACCGGAGTGGCCGTTACCAAGAATAAATGCTGGTGAGGATGAGTGGGAGGGAGAATCCACTATTACTGGGGTGTAAAGTGATGCAGATACTATGGAAATAAGTGTGGGAGTCTCTCAAAAGGCTGAGTGGATGATTTTATTTATCCTATAAATAGCATAGTGTTGGGTAGAGGGAACCCATGTGTCTCAGGATTCCCATTGCTGGGAAGAAACCATGGCAACTCTAATAAAACAAAAACATTTAAATAAGACTGGCTTACAGTTTCAGAGGTTTAGTCCAATGACGTCATGACAGGAAGCATGGTAGCATACAGGCCAATATGGTGTTGGAGACTGAGCCAAGAGGTCTACATTTTTTTTCTTAAAGATTTATTTATTTTATGTATGAGTACAATGTCACTGTCTTCACACACACCAGAAGAGGGCATTAGATCCCATTGCAGATGGTTAGCCACCATGTGGTTGCTGGGAGTTGAACTCAGGACCTCTGGAAGAGCAGTCAGTGCTCTTAACTGCTGAGGCATCTCTCCAGCCCCAAGAGTTCTACATCTTGATCTACAGGCAGCAGGAGACTGACTTATAGTGGGCAGAGTTTGAGCATATATGTGAGACCTCAAAACCCACCCCTAGTGACACACTTCCTCCAACAAGGTCACTTCCTCCAACAAGGCCACCCCTCCTAATGGCGCCATTCTTTAGGCTAAGCATTCAAATGTATAAATATATGGGGGCCATACCTATTCAAACCATGGTGGCTGATACTTGAACAAATATGTCACTACTAACTGCAGAGGGATCCTTTTAACTTGAGATCCTTTTACTTTCCTTTATTCTGACCACCCCTCAGCTTCCCAAGAATGATTCTCATCTGTCTCCCAGCCCACACCTCATATCCATTACTCTTAGGAAAAAAAAAACCATTTCCTAGTCACTGAGAGCCTAGAGGACAGCAGACAGATGCTGCCTCAGCGCCCAATCCTGTTTCTAGGAGTTTCATCCATGCCTTTCCTGCCATTCTGGAGGGCCAGCTGCCCCCTTTAGGCCATTATCCCTCTTAGTCCTTCCCATGCCATTGTCTCTAGTCTCTTGTATCTTTTATTCTTCTTCTAATTTCTACTTCCTTGCTGACTCCCTCACTCCTGACTAATTTTCATTGCTTCCCACCTCTGCTAAAACACTAACAGCAAATATATGTCAGGCACACAGTAACAATGTTCATCCTAGGAGTAGCCAGGGCCGTTAGAGCTCTCTTAGCAGTTAAGCAACAAGACCTGATTTTTATTTCATGAAATGTAACTTAGGGCGCAGCGTGGAGAATTCAGCATATCAGGGGTGATTCTAGGAAACAGCTGGGATGGTCAGGCGATGGAAGCCCAGGTCCAAGCTAAGCCATAAAAAGAGGCCATGTGTACAAGAATCAGAGCCAGATCAACTCTGGGAGACAAATGCCTTGGGAAGACACAGGTTGGCACTATTCTGGTTGACTAGTTGGCTTCCCAATGAGGGCCCCACAGGATGGCAAGCAGTTGCCAAACCCTGTGCAGATTTCTGGTGCTTCTTGCCAGTCCTCACATCAGAGTGCTCTGTTACCCAGAGAGTGAATTTTATGCTGAAAACTTTTGAGTACTGTGTGTAATGGTGATGTTGACTTATTCATTAAGAATGAGTCATGTCATTGAGCAGCAGAGACCCTCTGTGGCCTAGCACTCCTCTTCCCCTTGGAAGCAGCCAAGATGGAATAACATGAATGGTGATCCTTCTGAGATACTACCTTCTTTGAAGAAGCTGTCAGAATTTTCTGAGAGGAGTCACCATTTCATAGACCCCTGGTAGACCAGTCTCAGGGAAGTCCTGAGTTGGGATGGAGTTCATCTTTCTTATGGTGATGTACCCACTGTGTGATGGTAGCCTGTAAGAAGGGAAACACACCAGGTACCTTTGCTTTGGAGCTTCAAGTTGGCCATTAGTTAAACCCTTGCTTGCCACATCCTCTGGGACCCCCACTTAGATGTAGTTCCTCAGCTTCAGGAGCCGTGACACAAAGATAAAAACAGAAAGGAATCCGGGAAGGGGCGGGCATGCCCCAGGTATTCTGTCTGACTTAACATAGTTTCTCTCCTTTCCAGCCCACAGCTAAGGATGTCCTTCATTGTCTTCTCTACTCGAGGGACAACTTTAATGAAACTAACTGAGGACAGGTAAGGAGATTTCACTGCCGCATCATTTCTAAGTCTGTCTCTTCCTGAGTAGCCCTGAGACTTGTGCCACCTGGTGGCTCAGCAGTCAGTCAGCCTAATCTAACAGCTCTCTTAATTTGAGCCCTGACCTCTGCATCCGGGCCCTTCCGCTGGCTCGCCGTGCAGTCACTTCTGATGATATTTCCTGATGTTGGTGAAGTGTTTTAAATGACTAGACCATGTAGAGATGAACCTCCTCGCTCTTGAATGTTAATTCCATCTGCTGAGTTGGAGCAAAATGTTGGCAATCTAGGTTCTTTGGGGATTGTCTTTTCTCCCATTCGTATTGGATTTCTTTTGTAAACTGGGTTTCAGAAATTTGGTAAAGCTCCACTAGAGAGGTAAGAGCCTGAATGGTGTCCTTGCCTGATTATCAAGGCTGGGGACATGAAGGAAAGCTGCAACAGCAAGTAACTAGAAGGAGATTGTAATGGAGTGTGGGGAAATGTCAGTCATTTTCACTCCACAGAAGAAGGCCCTGGTGACAGACGCATGTCATGCATTCATAGTTAATCTGGTGCAGGAGGATGCTGGAGGATAATCTGCTCCAATTAGTGTCACCGCATACATTTTAGAAAAAGGTAGCATAGTTCACATTGTGAGGGCTTGGGATTCCTGGCTGACAAATATAGGAACGCTGGATAAGATGGAGGAAGGGAAGAGCAAGTGTAAGTCCGTTTTTCTGTTGCTATAACAAAATGCCACAGAGTTGGTCCTTTATGAAGAGAAGAGGTTTCTTTACTTAGCTCACATTTCTGGAGACCCAAGAGTATAAGCCAGTGTCTATACATCACACATGACACACAGCATCACAGTACGAGAGGCCACAAAGTGAGATGGAGCCCAGGGACTCAAGGGCTAGGCCTACTCTTGATACAGTTAATTTGGGAAAGAGTCTGGGTCCTGCAAGGGCTACTTTAATCTCTTCAAGATCCATCCACCAGTGACACAGTTACTTCCCCTCCCTCCCAGGCCCTGCCTCCTAGTTACTGCCTCTCTGAGGCACCATACTGAGAACCAACTGTCCAGCCCACAGCCTTTAAGCCAAACCATAGCGGCAAGTGTAAAGAATAGATAGAAGACCTCACTGATAAAATTCTCTTACAAAACGATAATAGGTTAACAATTCTATTATCTTTCTGGCTCAGACCAGAAAATCCAAGCCAGTGCCCACATCTCTCCACGCCTGATTCCCACCTAGCACTCCACTTTCAAATCCTCTTTCTCCATCTATTGCATGCATGTAGTTGAGATGCCCAGAAACTCCATTCTAAAAGTGGGTGTCATATGCTCTTCACAGAAGAAGGAACTAAGACCATGTCTCCTTCCCATGGACACCAAGCAGGACACAGAGTAGGCCCAGGCTCTATTTTTCCCCCTTCTTCTTGTACATTCTCTCTGAAGAGACAACCCTGCAGTCCTAGAAGCCTCCTTCAGAGTTGATCAAGCACTTTGAGATTCTCTGGGGAGAGACCTGACCTTGTGCAAGAGACATGATTCGGCTCCATCTTTACCCACTATCCTTCAGCAGGCCTGGCTTCTGTCCAGAGATGGGGAATTAACCAGGAAAGCCTAGCTGACCCTCCTGCTGCATCCTTGTCTTCAACACTAGGCCAGGTGACTCAAGTGCAGACAGCTAGGACAATGAGCTGTGAATGGCTCATAGAGCCAACCATGTTTCCTTGGCCACTGACTCTTCTCCTACATGAATAAGAAGGAACTAGAGCTAATCCATGCCCGTGGGTGCTAGTTATCCCTGTGGGAGTGTCTGTATCATCAGTCCCAAGCCAGAACCAGATTGTACCTGTCCTTCACACCCTACTGCAACTGTGGCATCCTGGTGTCACTTCATGACAGTCACCCTTTTGGATGTGCCAGTGTGACTGGGAGATGAAGTTCATCGTAGCTTCTATAGATGTTGGGAGCCACTTCCTCAGCCTCTGGACAGCTGGCAGGGGCAGGTGAGAGATGGATAAATCAAAACGCCAAGCTGACAGCATTTCTTTCAGTCTACTTGGAATCTAATTGTTTGTGCCTTAACTTCATTATCACTAGTTTCTTGTGCCAAAGAAGTGGCAGAGGTCAGAGCCCCCACTTTGTTGCAAACAGCCTTTAATACTGGTGCTGTGAGTCTCCTGGGGGAGGGCATGGCCTGCCAATCTTACCAAATAAAGAGGGGGCACGTGATCACTCTCAGATGCCCTACAGAGACAGGCTGCAAGGGTCAAGTTGTTATTCTGTTTACAACTTGTCTCTCGGGGATTTGTCTGGCACAAGAGTCTCCATCTTTTTCTCCTGAGAGCATTTGCTCTTAGCATATCCCTCTGAGACAGTAAAGGGTGGGTTGTTATATGCTATGTGTATTTGTGGGAGTTTATAGAGTTTTAAAAGAAACTTGTTAAAATAAAATGGTACCAGGCTAGGGACATGTAAAATGCTTGGTTTGACCTGACCTGAGTCTGGAGCTCTGAATGCATGTTAACAAGTCAGTCTGGCTGCATATGCCTTTTACCCAAGCCATGGAGGGATGGAGGCAGGAACAGGCAGATTATCTGGAAATTCAACACCAAGCTAGCCAGTTGGCAAAGTTATAGGCCAGTGAGACCCCGTCTCTTGCAGGACAACACCCAAGGTTGTCCACTGACCTCACAGTGTGAATGTGCACGCCATTGCCTACCCCTAACTCCCATACACTCCCACACACATACCGTGTGAGTACGTGTACCCGCTCACCTACCCCTGAACTCACATTCACACCTACACCTAACTCACACACAAAACAATAGGGCATCAGTCACGAAAGATTCTCATCTTAACAAGAGCAAAAGAGTGTGCTAATCAAAAGACATAATATAGAGGATGCACTGACAATGTATTCCAGTATGTTCCTGGGATCCAAATGCAGACAGGAACACTATGGGGAGATTGAAGAAATAGAAAATGCCATGAGCATTGGCATAGTGGAGAAACCACGGGGAGAAAGACTGCGTAACCTTCTCCAGTCTCTAAGGGCAACTTGACCATTTGAGTTCTCGTTCTGTGTGCAGTTCGGACACACTGACCACTTTCAAGGTTTCTTTAGTTCTCAGCAGTTTGATTATAATATATTGGGGGGTTGTGCAGGCCTCATTGAATCAGCGAGTTCTTGTCTTTCACTAAATTTGGCAAGGTAACAACCACTGTTATTTAAGTTAGTAGTGGTAATGGTAGTGGTAGTGGTAGTAGTATATTTTTCTGTAGCACCCATCTCTCCTCTTTCTGTGACTCCCACCGTACAGGTGACAACCTCTCCATGTTATTCCATATGGTCCTGAAGTGGTTACATCTTTTCCAGTCGTCTCTCTGTTCCTAGGTGCATGTTGGCTGCTGTTCTGTCTCCCAGTTCAGTGGGTCCCTTCCTCTGCCATCTTCCTTCTGCCACTGAGCATGTCTGCTTAATTCTTTTTACTTTTTCAGTTCTAAAATTCCCGTGTGGTTTCTCTTGAGGCGTTCGTGTTTTGTTCAAGTACTTTTTCCGGATCCATCTTGATCCAAGTGCTCACGGTGACCTCACAGGGTGGTTATGATAACGCTCTCAGGTCTGGCACCGTTCCAGCCTCTCGGGATTGACATCCCAATCACCTTTTCCCGTGAGAGCTGACTACACACTTTAAGGAGCATTTATTTGATGTGTAATTTTGGAGTGTAGCTTTATTTTCATGTTGCTTTAACTTTGGGGTTTTGTTTGTGTCCTTTTGTTGCTTGAGTTAGCCATAGCCTGGGTTCAGGCCGTTCTCCTACCTCTAGTGTGGACAGAGCTTTCACAGTTACTGAACTTAACCAAGCTGTTTTGGATCTACTACGGTGCAGTGTAGGAGTGACTTGGGACCTCCAGCTTCAACAAAAGAATTGGGAGCCTCCTTCTGCATCCCGTCCAAAGACACCCCAAGAATCTAGCTAAAAGGGGGTGTCTTTTGGTGTTTTGGTCAGATAGATTAGTAGGGGAAAGCCTTCCTCTGAGGCAAAGCCACAGTAGCAGGGTCCCCTCTCCCCGGAATTCCCAGAAATGAGGATTTTTCTCAGTCTTTTACAAATCACTTCAGCCACCAACACACCATGAAACTTGTCCTCAGGTTAAGACCAGGACTGAACAGAGGGAATGAGACTCTGGAGCCACCTTTAGAGTTTCAACTCCCTTCCCCACAGCTATGTATACGTTCTAGGCCTTCCTGTGGCTGTTGCTCTGTGGCAGGCTGAGGCAGGGTGAGGCAGGCTGTGGCAGGCTGTGGCAGGCTGAGGCAGGCTGAGGCAGGCTGAGGCAGGCTGTGGCAGGCTGTGGCAGGCTGTGGCAGGCTGTGGCAGGTTGAGGCAGGCAGAGGCAGGCAGAGGCAGGCAGAGGCAGGCAGAGGCGGGCAGAGGCAGGCTGAGGTGGGCAGAGGCAGGCTGTGGCAGGCTGTGGCAGGCTGTGGTAGGCTATAGCAGGCTGTGTGCTTTCCTTCCCTTTCACAATGAGGACGGGGGGCAGGGGGAGGGTCTGGAAATTCACTGAGGCCCAATATCAGTCAAATGGCAGGACTCGTTTCTGATCTCTGGATTTGAAACTTGGTTGAATCACACTCTGTGTCAGATCATGTCCCCTACCAAGGTTTCTCAGAGTCCTCATTTACACAGCCCGAGAACTGTGGGCCACTTAATTAGCATAGCAGAGTGTATAATGCTGACTGAAGCATTATTATAACACAGCAACTTAGTGTGAACTACTACAGATGATTCTCTGAACACTCCAAGTCTTAAACATGAAATTACCTGAATCACTGCTAATGTTTCAACATCTGGAAATTAGGTAGTGTCTGTGGAGTTCAGCTAGCACTTAACAGAATTCAAGAGAGGGGATGGGTTTAACCCAGTGCTGTGTGTCATCTGCTAAAGTGGTCATATATACTCTCTTTGTTTTTACATGCCAGGGGAATGCAATCCACTACAGATTTAAAATGCTGCTGATTCTCATATTTCTGGTTGCGTTTGGTTATTGTGGATTCTTTTCATGTGAAGGGGAATTCTGTTTCCTATATATTCTTCAGAAATTTAATATTCTTATTCATAATTTTTCTGTTACTAATACTTTTGCTTATGGCAATATGCAATTTTTAATATAAGTTTTGCCACAACTTATTCCCATGTAAGATATGGGGCTAACTCTTGACATTTCTCCTGCACTGGTTTTTCCAGTGCTGTTGTGGAACAAGCTTTTAAACAGCCACGTAAGAAGCAGCCGGGGTGGACTTGGGGCTGCTGGGTTTCTGCTCCATTATGGCTCCGTTTGTTTGTCTACAGTTCCACACTCAACCCACATTGTTTTAATTAGTTTCAACATCTGGAGGACCGGTCTTTCCTCATTTCTAATATTGAGCAAAAATCTCCTTGGTTTTAAGTGGATTTTTCCAACCATTTGCTTTTATATATTTTTGTCTTAGTGTTCCAAATATCCTTGGGGTTTTCATCTGAGTCGTCCGAAAAGCTTAATTAGTCCTGGCACCGATGGCTTCTTACTAAGCAGCTCTTGCTCGTCCTTAAGCATGCTTATCATGTCTGTTTTGTGTCCTCTGAGAAGGTTTTGTTCTTCTCCTAGGTTGCATTCAGTGTTGGCTAACTCCATTCCCACTGTGAGTGGAGCATTACCTGGTCCATCGCCTTGATTGGTCGTGCTCACAGGCACAGTGGGCTTGGTGTTTGGAGCCCGTGAGCTTCCATTAAACAGCATGAAATGCTTGTAGGGGCGTCCGTGGGATGTCCACATGGACAATCAGTAATTCAGCTTGTGACTCCAGAACTAGCTTAAGAAATAGGTTTGGGGGAGAAAATACTGGTTTTATAGAATTATTTTCTTCTCTCCCTCTCTCTCTCTCCTCTCTCTCTCTCTCTCTCTCTCTCTCTCTCTCTCTCTCTCTCTCTCTCTCTCCCCTTCCTTCTGTCTCTCTGCCTCTCTCTGTTTCTGTGTGTCTCTCTCTCTGTCTTGCTCCCCCTCCCTGTCTTTCCCCCTCCTCTCTCTGATTCTCTGTCTATCTCTGTCTCTGTCTCTTTCTGTCTCTCCCCTCTCCCTCTCTCCCTCCCCACCCCCTCCTTTCCTTCCTTGGGCATTAGGGCTGGGACCCAGGGCTTGGACAGGCTAGCTGAGCACTCTATCACTTAGCCTCATCCCCAGCCCTGGAGAGTTGCCCCCCCGCCCCCCTGTCATCTTAATTATTTTATTAGTTCTAACTTTTCCAGTTACCTAATGGTTATTTTTTAGATTTATCAACACTTCTGTTTTCTATGTTTTAAATTTTTTATTTGTATTCATTAATTCATTATTGTATACCGCCCTTGTGGAGTCTCATTCCTTCTGTGCTGCGCAGTCTCACCCTTTCCTGCCAACTTGAGATGAAGGAGGGTTTGTTTGTACCTTATCGTCTCTGAATATCGAAAGCTGCTGCTGGTCTGAGTGGAATGTTGGGTCTGTCGAACCTGAAGCTCCTTCCCGCTGACGAATGAGTCTTGTTCTCCGTGCTAACTCCTACCTCATCTGTGCACAGCTTTACTCTTGCTATGCTGTGATTTAAGACAGTGTCTCCCGTGTGATTTTTGTTTACCCTCTCCCCTCAACTTTCAGAATCATTTATTCTCTTCAAAGGATACAATCTGGATAACTTAATTTTTGAGTGTTAGTGTCTAAGCTGCATTAGTTTGCTGATGGACTTCTGGGCTGTACACTCCATCCCTACACCTCTTTCTTTCTCTCTCTCCTGGAAGCTTTTGGGACTTTTTTATCTCAAATATTTTAAAAATTGATGTAGTGTGTGTGTGTGTGTGTGTGTGAGAGAGAGAGAGAGAGAGAGAGAGAGAGAGAGAGAGAGTCGTCTCATTGATTCTGTAAGTGACTGTGTATGGTATCTAAGCTATCCTATCTGATACTTAAACTTCTTCAACCTAAGACCCTTTTCTTCTTTGATTTTCTTATTAGTATTCTGACCTGCTCACGATAGCTTTTACGGTCTAAGTATATGTTCAATCTGCCTCTTTTCCTGCACTGTGTGTTTGTGTGTGTATGTGTGTGTGCACTCGCGCACATGAATGTAAGGTGGGAAGGGACACTGGGTGTCTTCCTCCCTTGCTCTCCAACACTATGTATGTATGTATGTATGTATGTATGTATTTATTTATTGAGATTCCTTTTATTTTTATTTGTTTGCTTTTGAGACCAGCCCTCTCATTCAGACTGGAGCTGACTAATTCAGCTAGTTTGACTAGCCAAAGAGCCCCAGGCAATCCCACGTCTGCCTTCACAGCACTGGGATTGCAGGTGCAGGTCATCATGCCTGGCTTCTTTTGTTTTCTCAAAAAGTTGGGGTTTGAATTTGGGCCCTTGTGTTTACATGTCAAGCACTTTACTGCCTGAGCCATCGCTCCATCCCAGTCTATCGCTTTTATTGAAGTTCTCTGAGCACATTGCAGACTTGTTCTGTAATCGCCAACTCAGTGTTTTCTGTTTTACTGCTGTTTTTGCAGCACTTAGCTCTGTTTCACTTTCTGCATTTTCAGCTAGCAAATATTTTCATTTCTGTGAATGGTTTCCTATGCCTACAAATATGTGTGTGGCCTGTGTGTACCCTTGAGTGTGTGTGCATACATGTGTGTATATGTATGTGCACATGTGTATGTACATGTGTGTATGTGTGTGTGCCTCTGTGTGTGCCCATGTGCATAT
This sequence comes from Mus caroli, assembly GCF_978045245.1. Lineage (NCBI taxonomy): Eukaryota > Metazoa > Chordata > Mammalia > Rodentia > Muridae > Mus > Mus caroli. The sequence continues at coordinate 62,023,572 of NW_028227262.1, forward strand.
ATGTATGTGTGTATTACCTGATATTTTGGAGACAAGGTACCTTCATCACCAATAGGAACTGGAATCTTTCATATGTATATATCCTGTGAGTTTATTTCAAAATGGGCTATTTTCTTGGCACTCATCTTCCTGGCTGCTGAGACATCCCCATCCCCCAGAGCCCACCAAGGGAGAGAGGGAATTGGTATCAACTGGGCTTTCCTCATTGAGCCTCGTTGACAAAGTTAAGACCTCAAAATAAAGAAAAATAAAGTGTGAAATATGGAAGTAATGTTTTTAAACTCATGTGCCCTCCTCCTTGAGTGGAGACCCTGAAGTCATTCCAGAGGAAGGAAGAAGCAGATGCCTGAAACGGAGGGTCTGGGGCAGGTGCTGGGTCACACTGAAGGAGGTTTCTCTTCCACACACTATGGGGTGGCTGGGTTAGGATCCTGTCTCCTGACCCATCACTGGGTGACTTGGTTAGGACCCCTCTCCTGGTCCCACCACTGGATGACTGAGTTGAATCTCTCCCGTGGCCCACCACTGAGCAGTTGGGTTAGGACCCCTCTCCTGGCCTCTCATTGGATGGCAGGTTTCGGCTCATTCCCTCCTAAAGCTCTTACTGTTCTTGTGACCTGGAATGTCAGGATGTTTTCTTCCCTGTCAGCAGCTCCGCCTTGTGCAGGTGTCCTAAGATTTGAGTGTGTCACCCTTTCTCACTTACCTTCAGGCAGTGAGAGCCATCTGCTCTGTCCTGATGGGTTAGTCACATCTGTGATGTGTTGGGAGCGGCAGTCACAGTGAGATGTACACCCTCAAAGGACTGTTTTTGACTGGAAGTTTCACTTTTCTTCCAAACTTTCCAAGATTCAAACACAAAGCCTAGCAAAACAGCCGTGGGTCGAAGGGTTATCATATCTTTTTCAACCCACTGGCCTCGTTTTACTAATAAGGAAAAGGATTCCCAGAAGGACCAGGTTGTTTGTGCTGATCCATCTTTGTGCTCAGCACCAGATTTTAGTCACAGATTTAAGGTTCTTAACTCAGTTATATTTTCCCTACCGCATACAGCCTTCTTGGTCTACCTGCCTCTACTGAGTACTTCCCTCAATCTGTTACATGTGAGATGCTCACACGAAGCCACATATGTGTATACATATAAATATATGGCAGGTGCCTACATATACTCTTTAATAAGGGTTTACTGAGTACCAGTCAGTAGACTACTTTCTTCTTCTACTATAAGGTAAGGGACAATAGTGGTTACCTATGTGGCTCTCATTAGAACGGCATTCTTTATCCTCCCATTCTATAGATGGGAATAACAAGGCAAGAAGACTCTGGCCACCCTGCTGTGTAACCGTGGGAAGCTGGCTTGGAGCCCAGGAAGCACAGCCTTGGGTCCCTGTGCTTGATGAATACACTGGAGAGTTCCCCACAATTTAATATTATGTTTTAAGTTTAAGAAGAGGGGCTTACGCAGCTCACCACCCAGCTCCCTGACTGCTTCAGAGAAACAGGGCCCCAAAAGCTGTGCTCACACATGGCCCTGAGAGCTCAGTGGTCCTCAGAGAGGGAAGAGCTAAGTCACTGAGTCACGTGGAGATGTAAGGGTAGCCTGAAGGTCTGACTGTGGCTTCAGCAAGCACAAGGGACTCCAAGAAAGTCCAGCTTGCACTGAAAATGGAAATCTAGACCCCTCCCGTGCCCCTCTCGGGTACTGTAGCTTGCTGAAACACTGAACTTCGCCATGCTCTGGGGGCATCTCTTGGTTTTGAAGCGCATGATTCCAAGTTGCTATTCTTGAGAGGATTCTAAGTCCCTTTCTAAGATTTAAAATAAGAGGTGTTTGGAAGAACTTGAATGTGCCCCCTTTCCTCCGTCTGATGAATGCTGGGGGGATTCATGGTACAGACAGTTCTTTCGTGCTCAGTGAACAGTGTTAGCTATTGTGTTGTTGCTAGGTTTGATCAACAGCCAAGGGCCACCCTGAATCTTCCCCTGCAAACTCCACTTCGCGTCATCATAGCGTGTCCAACTGCACATTGATAGTGAGTTCTAGGTCTCTCTGGCCTATCCTTTTCTGAAGCGTGGAGCACTGGCAGGTTTACCCTGCATGGAGGGATATAGGCAGAAAATACTTCTTCAGCGCAAGGCAAGCGTAAGGCTACTGTTTCCTTGCACGATGGTTTTAGCAAGAGTTCTTCCCAAGAAGAATGCACAGGCCCTGTCTTCCCCTCATGCTTGTCTACAATCTCCCAGCCTGGGTCACAGTAATGTTGAGTCGACAAAGTTCACCTTGGAGGGATCCAGAGACACGCCTTTGCATGTGCTGTGAACCAGTGTTTCCTGCTCTCCCTCTGGTACCCTTCTGTGAACAGGAGAAAGTAAAATCTTCCTTCTTAAACCACAGGCTGTCATTAATACAGCTAATAATACATTAATACATTATCAAAGCCAAGAGGCTTCTTCCAAGGGTTTTTTTTTTAAATCTAAAAATGTAATATGTCAAAGCTTACATTCATATAAAAGATATTGTGGGTGGTTTTTCAAAAAATTTGAAAACCATACTTCGGGAGTCAAAGTAATAAACCCCCCATGTCTTTGGCTTCAGTGTTCTGAGAAGCACCCGATCTGGCTACTGCCAATGAAATCAAAATGACTGGCCAGAGCCCCGTTGACAGGCTCTAGTGCGGACTTTCCAGTGTCTGATTTCTGCTGTGCCCATCACAGGGTGCAGCTATGAAGCTGCTATGAATTAATTATGGAAAATGCCTATCGGAGAGTCTGACACATTAGAGGTACTCGGGAAATACCACTTGTCCCTTATGTAGTAAATACACAAAGGACAAAAGTGGACAGGAGCATTTCTGATGTCTGGCTGGAGACAGGAAGACCACATCAGCACAGACAGAAGAACCTGAGAATGGCTGCCTCCCAAATCTTCCATAGTCAGATGCGTTATCTGTTGTGCCACTGGCCCCAGCAGAGGCTACATTCTCATACCAGGGAGGGATGGTAGCTGAGTTGAGGACTCTCTCTGCCTGTACCACCCCACTTCCCAAACAATCCTGGTGTCATCGGGCAGTGGTACTCTGTGTTGTCTCTCTTGCTACACTGAGGGGACCCGATGAACCTTGCACTCAGGGCTGTCTCCATCAGACCCTGGTTCCTCCCCCACACAAACCCCAGGTTCCCCCTCTGCTGCTCATCCCAGCAAGCATTTAAACTGTTGCACAGAGAAGAGGATCATGAACATGTGAACAGCAATTCTGCATCACCAGGCTTGCGAAATGAAATGCCATAGGGGATGCTTCCTGAAGACACAGACTCTGTCTCCTTCTGCTTTAGAGTTTATCACCTCCAGGGAAGTGTGGACTTTCATATCCCCAGAAACAGCGTGCTTTCATTTTGAACTACTTATCTAACAACAAGTAAATGTATGTATTTATGTACAGGTGTGTGTTTGTGGGGTGCCAAGCTGGATACACATGTGTATGTAGGTACACACATATTCATGTGTGTGCACATGTGTGTGGAGGCCAGATGTCAACCTTGAGGAGCCTTTGACTGGTATCTGGAATACTAGCTAATAAACCCCAAGGACCCATGTGTCCCCACCGCCCCAACATTTGGATTACAAGCACACGCTACCATACCCAGACTTTTACTTGTGTCCTGGGGATCTCAAATTCAAGGTCTCATTTACTTAGTTAAACAGTATAAGGTATGAGCAGAGTGTATGGATTTTTGAGATGTTTTCCATCTAGAGCCAAGTGTCATGCTTGGTTGGAGTGAATCTTGTTGCTTCTCTTGCACCATGCTCTGGTGTGAGGTGTACCACCAAGGCACTCATCTGCCACCTTCTTTGGAAACAGTCCGCTTCTTTCTTTTCCTGTTGTGAACAAAGCTACGTGGAGCATTCGAGTGCTTTTTTTCCTGGTGAGAGCTGCGCTGGGCCGAAGGGACTGTCTATGCTCTGTGATAGGGGAGGAGAGAGTATGGTTGCTCAGTCAGGGTGTATGAAGGGCATTACCAGTTCATCTTCAAAGGCAGAGTGTGAGTTTAACTCCCTCTGTGATTTGAGTTCTTGGTGCCCCACATTCCTTGGTACTGTCCTCTAGTTCTGTCTTTGCAAATTCTTCCTGCCCACATGTGCCGTCCATGCTGAATTATCCAGTATAGATCTAGCATACTCCTACCCACTCTCCCCGCCCCCAGCTCAGCCTTGCTATAGAACATGGACAGAAAGGAACTATGTCTGAGTAGAAAATTCTAGAAACAATTTGTAGGTTTTAAATTGTGTTCATTTCTCAGTACCCTGATGAAGTCTGAGATCAGCCCTCCGTCGTGCCCCCAAGTGTCATTGTTTACCCAGTGTGTCTACACTGGGCATTACCCATCCATTGGCCACCTAGATAGTAGCTGTCTCTGTCATGAGATGGCTGTGGTGAGACCATCTTGCTTTTGTTAAATTTGTTCTTGTTTTATTTACTGTGGCCCCAATGGACAGGAACGGTGGTATTGGCTATCTGACCACGCCAAAGAGAAGATCTAAGACAGAGGAAGTTTATCAGTGAACCATCCAGTTTTCTTGTCACATCTCAGGCTGTGAAAGTTATGGTCCTACTCAGAGCACACTAACAACTAACATGGAGACCATGGTGAATTTGAGTGACCAATAGAAAAGGTGTTCCAAGCAATAGGGCTGTGCTATGCCAGAAAGCTCCAAACCTCTATGTCGACTTAAGCAAGAGATCTCCTGGGGTCAGGGCCACCCACATCTCACTAAAAGTAAGGGATGGAGTCAGAGAGTCATGAGTAGGACTGGGCTGAAACTGTAAACACCACCGGATGGAACGAAGTATACAGAAGGCTAGCAGCTGCCTGAGGTTTCAGGAATCTCCTGGGCATCCTGATGCGTCCCAACAGAAGTAAGGAGTCCACTCTATTTTAGAGTCTCCTCAGTATATGCGTGAACTATGTTAGAATGGTAGCAAAAGATTAGAGTGAATGATACTGATGTAAAGTATTTTATTATATGGGTAAATGCATAAAATTCATAAGATAAGGATGCACATTGAAAGGCACTGGTCAGCTGCAAAAGCAAACAAACAAAATGGAGATGATGGAGGAAGAGATGCAGGCAACAGATAGCTGTGTCTGTAAAAGTGAATGGTGTTGGGTGAGCTATCAGGAGGTTCTCGATCAAACAGAAGAATGTAGAAGAGAAGCAGCAGATTGGCCTTTGCAGACAACAGACTTCATCCCAACAGTGTCGACCGTTACATTCAACAGAAGGTGACTGATGTCTGTCAACCACAAGACTGAGAAAGTCCCCACCAGAAAAAGAAGCAAGAGCCATGTGTCATTAAACACAACGATTTTCCTGGACTGTTTATGCAGCTGAGCTCTAGAGGACCAACCGAGGAATGGCCTCAGATACAAAAAGTATTACATCAGTTCTTAGTTAGGGTTTTACTGCCGTGACCAAGGTGACTGTTATAAGGACAACATTCAGTTGGAGCTGGCTTACAGGTTCAGAGATTCAGTCCATTATCATCAAGGCAGGAGCATGGCAGCATCAAGGCAGGAACATGGCAGCATCCAGGCAAGCACAGGGGGACCTGAGAGTTCCACCTCTTGTTCTGAAGTCAAACAGATAACTAGCTTCCAGGTAGCTAGGAAGAGGGTCTTAAAGTCCACACCCACAGTGACACACCTACTCCAGCAAGACCACACCTCCATATAGTGCTATTCTCTGGACCAAACATTCAAACCACTACCACATCTCAGTCTTAGTTCCCTTGTTGTGATAAAACACCATGACCAAAAACATCTTGTCATCTTACTACTCTTTGGAGCACTGTATCACTGTGGGAAGTCACAGCAGGGACTAAAGGAGGGAGCTGGAGGCAGGAACCGAAGCAGAGACCCATGGAAGAAAGCTTCTTGTGGTTGTTCCACAGCTTGCTCTTACTGCTTTCTTAGACCCCTCAGAACCTCACGCCTCGTGGATACATCACCCACAGTGGGCTGGGCCTTCCAACATCAATCATTAATCAAGAAAATTACAGATTTGCCTCCAGGCAGTCTGGAAGGGTTTTTTTTTTTTTTTTTTATCCAACTGAGGCACTGGAGGCTACTCTTCCCAAATACTCCAGGTAGGAAAACAAACAAACAAAACAATAACCAGGATCTGGGACATTCTCAGAAGGCTGGGAGACCACATGCTGTCCCCAAGCCTACGACACTTCAAGATGCCAAGCCCAGAGTTCAGAGCCCTGGGTATTGTGTTTGCTGATATCTTCCAGGCTAAAGCAAGTCACAGAGCCAAGTGCAAAGCAGTATGGAAAGGGACATCAGAGCAGGGGGACCGGAAGGTGGGGCATCGTCAGAGCAGCCTTCTACACATATGACTCACAAGAGACGCATGAAATAGATCATAGCCATAGGCTAAGGGAAGGAAGAGAAAATATGCATCGTGCAAATATTAATCACAAAACTCGAGATGGCTTTATAAATGTTACACAATGTAGACTCTCAAATAAAAACTGTTTATTAGGCAAAGTCCAAAGATTATGTCAAAGGTGAGCTACGGATAAAGAAAACAGAAGAAGGAAAGCTAGTTAATGTTGCCAACTGACTCATAGTGAAAACCCAAGAGTCAGTTGTGGGACACAGCTAGGACCAGTGTGTGGGAGACAGCAAGGACCAGGGAGTGGGAGGGGTTAGGAAACAGCCAAGGCACCTCGGAGGAAGAGAAGGGTAAAGGACGGAACAGTTATAACTGGGCTGTTTATGTTACGAAGCTCAAAAGGAAGCGCCTGCCAAATTCAAAGTAAGTAGGAAAAAAACCAAGAGCCATTTCTGAGCTGAGAATTTTAGAAGAGTGATAATAAACTTTCGGGAAGGTTGGTTTATGAAAGTGAAGAGAAAATGCAAGTTACAGGTATTGTCGGGAATGGAAAGAAGATCTTGCTGTAGAGGTTAAAAAAGACAAAGGAGCACTGGTCTTTCCTAGAAATCAACTCAGTAAGAGACTGGAGACGCTTTTCTTTCTTTCTTTTATTTCAAGTATCACAATGTTTATTGATAGATACAAATATATAAAATCAGGACATGAACATGACTTGATAAATTAAGTAGACTTAATTTCAATACTATGGTAAGAGGGACCAATTCAAATTCTCACCATTTGTTTCAGACCCAAATAGATAGGGACCCACTTGGGGGGCTTGCTGATATGTTTGGCAAATGCCAGGTAGTGGAATTGGTGCTGGTCCAGGAGTTATCCAGGATAGGCTTTTCATCAACAATGGGATGTCACCGTTCAAAATAGCTCTTCAATGGAGAAGCTTTTCTCGAGCAAGCACCTCATCTTTCATCATCTCTGCCAAGCCTAGACAGGAGCCTGGAGAAGCCACCATCTTGTGGGCTATCAGCACATCACCACCGCTCATTTTAGAACATGATGGTGCTAAAGTAACAGCAGACCTGTGTGGGTCCATTTGTCATGCTGCAGCCATGGGCCACCTGGAAGTGCTGAGAGCGTTGCTGCGTGATGAACAGCTCTGTGTGGTTACTGTGGAAGTCAAGGCCCCAGAGCCAACAACTACAAGACATCTGGGGACAGTCCAAATCCACAGCCACCCCTTCACAGAGAGCTTCGACATTGACAGTGCAGACCTCATGTTGGATTATCTCTAGGTGGTGGAGGTCATTTTTACAGAACAGCAAAAACAAATGGATGTTGGGTAACCCTGAGGAGGCTTGCCCAGGGGATACGTGGGATGTGCACCTTGACGTGCTCACCTGTGCTGTTCCTTCATGGCTTTCGTCAGCAGACATCACCAGAGTGCCACAGCACGACTACGACCCCATTCTCAAGTCCACAGAGCACTGTGACCGATCCTTCCCACCCATCACCCCAGAGATTCCCCACTCTGCTGCTGTGTGGATTTGCTAGAGAATAATGTAGCGGCGTATGAACGAGTGATTCATCTATCAGCTTCCTGCGCTACACCCATTAAGTGTCATGTGTTGCAAAAGGAAAAAAATAGGCGTGGCCTAAAACCCCCAGTTCCTAAGAAGGAACACTGGCAGACAGAGAAACCACCAAAGAAAATGGGACATTTTAATAACAGCCTCTTGTGTAGGATTCCTGGCCACTCGTTTCCCAGGAAGTTAACGCTGCACTCACAGTTGAATTTCTGGAGAGGTTATCACCCTGTCAAAGGTCCTACTCCCCACTCCTCAGGTTTCTAAGACAACATAAGGACTCACCCTTGAGCAGTTGGTGACCCAGTGTCAGAACAGACCCACAATTCCCAGGCCACCATTTCTTTTCAGATGTCTAGAGATCGTGGGGACTTAGAAAAGGAGCAGGGAGTGTTGAGACAGGCAACAAAACATGTGACCAGTTTAAAAAAAAAACTGGTGGATCAGGGAAAAGTAGAGACAGAGGGAGGGAGGGAAGGAAGGAGGAAGGGGGGGAGAGAAGGAGAGAGGAAGGGAGATACTGAGAACACTGGTTCAAGAAAACCTTTGTAAAGGAAAAGAAATAGGCTGAGAAGAAAAATACCCCCGTTCCCATACTTTATTTGGCAGAAGGAAAACCTGCCAAGGAACTGTTTCCATATCCCCAACATGCTATTTTTTTTGAAGTTTTCTTTTTTAAGCTTCGTGTTAGCATAATATTCTGATTTTAGTGCTACCCAGAATATTCCAGACTTCACTATTCTGAACCGAAGAAAAGGACTGTTCCCTTGTCCATTAGCATCCAATAAGTTTCAAAGACTGAGTTCCACCTTGCATGTAACACATCTTAGCCATATGTCCCCTCTAGTGTTTTCTCTGACCTTCCCACTCCTCCCCCTTCGCCCCCTCCCACAGCCCTAAGAGCCCCCTTGTCTTTTAGTATTCTATGTTCTTCTCCTCTGCCTTCCACACAGGAGCAGACACACGCCATCTTTACCTTCCTCAGCCTGGCACATCTCACTTACGTTACCATCTCTTTCTATCCATTTTCTTGATCATGACATCTGTTCTTTATGTGTTTGCACACATGTGCCACATCTTCTCCATACATCCATCTCTCGGTGGACATCTGGAGGGCTCCTCTCTCCCGAAGGTCATGCACAGTACAGCCATAAGCTTGGCTGTGCCCGCATTCCCTGGCATGGTGACTGGCCTCCTTCAGGTGTTACCTGAGAGTGGAATAGCTTTTGAGTTGTGTGAGAAATTGTACCAATTTCTACAGTGGCTTTACTGTCTAAAGTCCCACAGCAATGGAGAAGGGCTCCTCTTTCCCCACATCCTAGCTGGCATTTGTCATTTTTTTAGTGAGACAGAATCTCCTGGTGGCCTAGGGCACTGGACATTGTTTTAGGCATGTCTTGGCCTTCAGTAGTTCTTCGTTTGTAAAATTCATTTGCCTGTTTGTTGATTGGATAACTTCTTTGTTTTTACATTTTTTTCTTTACAGTCTAGATATTAATCTCCTGTCAGGTGACTCCCTAGCCAAGGTCTTCCCCTGTTAGGCTATCTCTTTGCTCAGTTGCTTCCTTTGCTATAAAGATTTTTAGCTTGATATGATCCCATTAGCCTGGTCTTGTTATTATTTCCTGAGATGCTGGAGCCCAGTGTCTTGCTTATATGCTAAGGGATTTTCGTCTCTTTGTAATTTTGGTTTCAGGTATTGTGAGTGAGCCAGTGACCCATCTTGGGTTGATTTGTGTACCTGGCAGAGGTGGGGATCAAATGCCACCCTTCTTCATGTGCATGCATTTCCCAGCTTCGTTTGTGATGAGAACTCTTCTATTGCTGGTGTATTTTTAAAGACTTGTTTTAATTATATGCATGGGGGGTGCGCATGAGTGCAGGTGTCCTCAGAGGCCAGAAGAGGGCGTTAGATTCTAATAAGTTGAAATTATAGGTGATTGTGAGCTGCCTGATATCTGTGCTAAGAACCAAACTCGAAACTCTTAACCAATGTCACTTTTCTCCAGCCCTTCAATATATTTTGTTTGTTTGTTTGTTTTTTAAACACAGTCAAGGATCAGGTGTTTGTAGGAGTGAAGGTTTATTTTTGAATCTTCTACTGTATTCTATCGGTCTACCTGTCTGTATTAGTCACTATGGCTTTGTAGTATAGTTTGAGGTCAAGTACCATAGTGCCCCAGGGTTCTCCCTGGACTCCCAGCACATTTTCTGTTTGGGTATTTTAGAACTGTAAACATCCAATCTAATTTTCAGAAAAATAGTCTTTTTTTTTTCCCATAGCTGCCCCTCCTCCCAGCTATTTGAAGGATCCTGAAGATGCTATCTCAGTATGCTTAGGAACAGACTCTTGATTTCCTGCTTCTGCTGCTGGGAACTCATGAACTGCCAATCGTTAGGACAGAGCTCTGCCAGGAGGCCACTGGTCCTTACCCCATCCTGTAGGGAACACCGCTCTCATCTCTTAGCTCTCTTACTAAAGCATGGGCTCCTTCTTTCCTTCTCATCAAACAACCAAACAACACCATTGAAATTTCACCTTTTGGAGGGGATGCTGACATATTGGAGGTGGTGGATTACAGCACAGAGAATGGCTTCTACCACAAGGCCCCATCTGTCCTAGGGATGGTGGGTGGCCAGGCCCACTGAAGCCTGGCCTTCCTCTACGTGGTCCAAGTGAGGCTCTTTTCTTCCAGAAATCACTGGCAGGGGAGATCCCCCAACCACTTCACAAGACTTTGTTAGATGCCTGTTATTTTCTAGTCACAAGACCTACAAGACATAGCAGGGACCCAAACAGTCCTGGACCAGGAATTGGTCGGTCTTGCTACGGGTTGCTAATGTAGACGGTCTGTCAAAGCCAGGAGCTCAAGACCAGTGACACTGAGGCAGGGCCAGTGGAGACAGGTGAAAGGTGAGGTTGGACAGGAAGGCCACAGTCACACTTGTAGGTCTTGCAAAGCCACTGGGTGGGGGAGGGTCCCTCAGGTATAATGACTTGTTATGGGAGGGTCCTAAGCAGAGGCAAGAGTGGTATGTTTTGATCTTCATGTTAAGACTCTGGCAGCCTCACGCAAAGGGAGTGAGAGTGGAGGCAGAGGGGCAGGTATGGTCTCAGTGGCTTCTGCAAGGTGGTGGTGTAGCCCCTAGTGTTGTTGGGGTGGGTGTGAGTCCATTTCTAGATAATTTTGGAGGTAAACCAACACAGTTTGCTGAGGAGTCAGGCCACAATCCAGGTAGGCTTAAAGGTTTTGAGGACACCTTGGGCAGCTGGGCTCTGATGAAAGTGTCAGATAATAGTCTGCCCCTTTCCCAAAGGTTGATTGACACAGCGTTGAGTAGCAGCCCGAGAGTAGCAACAGTGGGCACCTGTGCCAGGACCTTTCATCAAGCCACTTTATAAAATGTTCCGACAGCCTGATCATCTACCCTCCTCAGCCCCACCCGGGCCTCCTGCCGCATCACTTTTCATGCAGGATTCGTGTTTTTCATTAGAATTCCTACCCAAACAATTGCTAGGATGAGCAGGTGGGGTTTTCATTCATCATCCATTCAAGAAAAAGCTTATCAGTGCAGCTCATAGTAGGACTTTTAGGGTCGAATCCTACCCTTGCCACTGGCTACTTGTGAGGCCTTGGACAGGTTCCCTGGGCTTTTTGTGATTCAGTGTCCTTAGTAGTGGAACCAAAGAGCCGCCAGAAGGCTGGAGTGTTCCTGTTCCCAGCAAAACCTCGAGTGCGTGCGTGCGCGTGTGCGTGTGTGTGAGTGAGACTCATCTTTGACTTCCAGTCTCTGAGGGTAGAGACTCGCGCTCTTTGAACCCAAGATGTTTCTCTTTGATACAGAAACAGTAGCACCCACCCTGAGGGCTTATTGGGAGATGAAATCAGGACCTTTAAGCAGAACTTGGTGTATTAGGTTTGCTAGGAATAATGTTAGCATCTCCACTCGAAGGCTCTTTCCTCCTAGTTTAAATTGTACCTTTCCACCTCTGCCATGAAACTGAAGCAGAAGGCGGGCCATCCTGACCCCTCTCACAGGCTTGTGGTTTACAAATGAGATTAGGGCTCTCAGAAGTTTTGGCACGGTACAGTGCTGCTGCAGAGATAGGAACGTAAGTGGGCGTCTTACACCCCACCCCCACCCCCCAGAGACAGTAGTTAGCAAGACTCCATGTGGCCCTGATGCCACTCCGGGTCTCTCCTATCCTCTGTGCCACTTCCTTTTCCTGCCTCCACCATGACTAAACAGAGGAAGAGCACACAGGTGTCGGCCACCTGCGGACACTCCCGTGTCTATGGGATGTATGGCTCCCACGTGCTCTTTTTTACTTTCGAAGCCGACTGCGCAGTTTCCTTCAGCACCATTTGCTGGGATGCTTCTCAGCTGAATCCTCAAGATGGCCTTTCTCTGGCTTCTCCTGGTTTCTTGGTGCTCATCACTCTCTGATGAAGCCCTTTGTGTGCTCACCTGGGTGGCTGTGTGTCTCAATAGGAGCAGGAACATCTTAACGTTCACTTCCAATGTAGAAAGAAGGCTTGGTCCGTGTCACCAAAGAGGAAAATCTTAAAAGCAAATGGAGGTTCCTGTGAAAGGTGCCTCATGGTTGAAATCTCACTTATCCTGCTCTAGCTGTGGCTGAGCCTAGCGGAAGACGTTTCCCTCTGGCGGTTCTGGGGAGCAATCGGAGCAATACAGCGTATTCGTGGAAAGCAAACTGGGGCATATGGCTGTCAACAGCAAGGTGAAAAGACTCCCATGAGGCTAACAAGATACTTTTGGGTTTCAGGGAACAGATCCGACAAGGCCTAGAAGAGCTCCAGAAAGTTCTGCCAGGAGGAGACACTTACATGCACGAAGGATTCGAGAGGGTAATTTGGGGACAGTTCTAATCTCTCGAGTATAAAGCATCACACTGGGATACCCACGTAGAGATAGCTGATGATCTAACGGGTGCGTTAGGGGAAGAGAGAGAGCACTGTTTCCCCCCATGCACTCACCAACAACTACATTCAAAAGAACTAAGGGAATAGAAACAGGCTGCCTCTCCTTAACTGACACTCATGAAGAGTTCATTAGCCAGTGTGTAGATGTCCCTCACAAATGGTGCCACACACAAGTCCCCTCAGTTCCCAAAGTGATCTTCATGGCTGCCAGCCTCAATGGCTGAGGTGGAATTTCAGTGCCTTTGACTTTAAGGAAAATCTTTCCAAGACTCCGAAGAAGATCTCCACCTGTGTCAGCAATTAGCTGACTTAGCTGTGATAGTCACTTTACCGGATATCAGCACTGGCATGTGGAGTGAAACCTGGGCAAGTCACGTTAAAAGTCAAGACAGCCCTGGCTGCTTGCGAACACCAGCTCCTTGGGCCATATGCATGCTGCTGGGCTGGCAAGCGGCATGGTTTGGCTTACGGTCGCTCTAATGGCATTTCCGTGTGTTTTTCAGGCCAGTGAGCAGATTTACTATGAGAACAGTCAAGGTAAGATTGGCATAAAGCTACCTTATGAAGTGCCTCATATTGTACTGTTTGCTTCTAAAAGAGAATTTGTACATCTCAAAGTTCATGTGCAACATGGTCCATAAATCCTGTGCATTCATTCGCTTATCACAAAGAAGGAAAATGAGGGAATGCCAGAGAAGATGGCTTATATCAAGTCAAACTCTACCATGCTGTGCCAGGAAACATTATATAAAAAAACAATTAAGATCTCAATATGGTTGCAGGCTGCAATTTCCAGGAATAGTTTTGCATGATGAATTCAGTACATTAATAAATACTTGGATGGGTTGGTAAGGACTTGGGTTTTTGTGACAGATTTAATTATCTTGTCTCTCTCTGAGCTCCTGTGGTTGGATCTGTTATTTAGATCAAGTTTGGCTTAAAGTTCCCTTCACTTAAATATAAATGCATAGAGTTTGCTTAATAAAGCCTTAGAAAGAGAAATATAATAGTCACCATCATTTTTGGGTTTTTATTACCCCCCCCCCATGGAGAGCATTCCAGTATGTCCCATGGATCTCTTTGATGAGATTCCGTATAACTGTGGGGACTTTCCTCCTAATGCCACTTCCTGCTTGGTTGTAATTCAACTGCAACAAATAGGAAAGGCCCCAAACTCGCTGAGCGAAATCAATTTTAAGTACTGTTACTGGAAGTCTAAACAATACTGGAAGCAGCCCAGTAGATTTTTCCAACAGCTGTAATACTTCTGGTCAGCTTGCAGATTCTGAATTATGTCTTGGCATATTGTCATCCAAGTGTGGTATATGTGGCCAGCTGTGACTTTCAAGGAGGACCAGGACAGACTAAGTGTAGAATGGGCCCCAGGCCTGCTGACCATCACTGGAACTGACTCAGCTCCCGTGTCATCAGACTGACCTATCTGTCGAGATGAAGCTGGGGAACCCAGTAGTCAGAGCTTTCTTCCTGCTGGAGTTTCTTCCACACACAAAACAAGACTGATTGCCACCATATCCATTTTCAGTGACTGGGCTCATAAAGAGATAAACTCTCAGGTGTGAGGAGGGTATTCCTGTCGGTTCAGGATGAGTGACAGGGTCTTTGCTGTTTCGAGCAGGATACAGGACAGCAAGCGTCATCATCGCGCTAACGGATGGGGAGCTACACGAGGACCTCTTCTTCTACTCAGAGAGGGAGGTGAGTGGCAGCCACTGGGTCTCAGGGAGGAAACGGGACCTAGCCCTCAGCTCAGAGCTAGAGTGTGTAGTATGTGCATGGTGTATGTGCGAAGACCAGGACCCCCTTCTGTATTCAGACAAAACCGATAGTCATTGTTGGTTAAAAACCTGAATGAAAGTGTTCCATATGTAAAAATAATCATAATAATTCACTTTTAAAGTCAATTTTCATGTCTTACACATGGAAAATAGTTTCCTCCTTTCAAAAAGGTCTATGATGCACTATCAAAGGCACTATATTACTATAGCAGGTTAAAAATGTCATGCATGCATTTTAAACAATAAATGCTTGTACCAATTTTTTTCCCTTTTCCCTCATATTTTCTGCTAAAGACATAGAGGAGAGAGAGCTTTCTGTGATTCACAAGAACCAATCTGCCAGGGTAACATTCAGATTCTCAGTCCAGGAAACCAAGCTGAGCAGGCACCGGGTGGAGCACTCTCCAGTCCTCGGTAGTGCTCCTTCCCTTTCCTTTTCTAAGGTTTTTTTTTCCCCCACTGTGTTTTAAAAATATTTTACAAAAGCATTTGTTTATTTTCTGTGTATAAATATCTTGTCCACATATATGTATTGCACCATGGTGCCTGTAGCAGTCCAAAGAGGATGCCAGATCCCCACAAAATAGAGTTATGGATGGCTGTGAGCCACCACGTGAGTGAGGGCGCCCTCAAAGGCCAGCAGCGTCAAATACCCTCAAAGCTGGAGTCACGGTTGGTTGTTAGTCGTTGCCTGATGTGGGCGCTGGGAATCAACCCAGGGTCCTCTGAAAGAGCACTCCATGCTCTCAACTGCCCAGCCATCTCTCCAGCTCCCCATAGCCTTTTCTTCATGCTTGCAAGCATTACTCCCCAAGACAAGGGCCTCCCAAAGGCCTCTCTCCCTCACTGAAGAACCACTGGCAGTTGATGGCTGTTTGGAAAGAGATGGTCATTTTTTTCAGAGGTGTGGTCACTGGTAGGTGACCATAGATATATTGAAGCCTCCTTACAGACGTGGGCTCGCTCAGACCCAGGTAGAAATTTACACAGAAGGAAACAGATATGAAGTGGGGGCGGGGTGGGTACTGGAAGACATTAATGGCAGCGGTACAGTTCCCTGGCTCTTTTGACCCCTGTTTGGTTTAAACTGAACTCCGTCCACAAGCGTGAAGTAGTGCGTTTGCTCATTCCGAGCTTGTACTGGCTGTGCAGTAGAGACACACAAGAGAGCAAGGCACAGCTGCTGGGCTCTCCCATGAAATGCTTTCCTTGTTTCTCTCTCCCATGAGCACATGCCTGGCATGGGAAACACAAACTAACATGACAGATGCTCTAAGCATCTGCAAAGCAATACGTTTCTGTACTCTAAACTTAAAACTATGCAGTGGAATGTGAGGCGGCTTATTTAGGCACCAAATAACTGTCAGATCAAGTGAAAAAGGGCCTAATAAGGAAAGAACTGAAATCAAACAAATGATGAGTTGAAAGCAGACGTTAGCCGGGAGTGATTTTAGGTATATGGCACGTACAGACTTGGAAAGAGCTCAGTGGGCTGATGCCAACAGGGGAAAGGTTCCCAGAGAAGACAGAAAGAACATGAACTCCCCCTTCTCCGTGACACCCCCACAAAGCTCAGCTGGAGGAGAGGAGTCTCAGACTTGATGTAGATGAGGTTGGCTGGACCGTGTCGCATTTCATTCTGAATGCAACAGGAACTATATCCACCGTAAAGAAGAAGAGACATGCTCTGTCCCTTCTAGAAGTCAGTGTGAGAAACAAATGGGTTGAGCTTCTCACAAAGGGAGACGTTATAATCCAAGCCAGTATGCACACATTGGGCATCGGATGCTTATGTTCCTCATCTGTTGAGCACCGGCTCCATGTGTTCCTGTGCTCAGGAGAGAATACAGGAAATCTGGAAAACAAATGCCAGAGCAAATCAAAGTACCTTTCATAAATCAAATAGAACACTAAGCCAAAACCTGGAGATTTTTCAGTTTGTTGCCAAGTCAGTGATTGATGTCAAGAAGACGCTGGCTACTGCTCAGATCTGAATGTACCATTAAACCACTTTACTCTGTGGCTGTGAGAAAGGTCTGCTTCATAAACGATGTTGACTTTAGAAACATCACGATATCGGTGAGCTCTGCACAGATGACCACAGTTAATTCCCCGAGCATTCTACAGAGTGAAGTCAAACATCCTCACAGGGATATGTGGTGCCGACAGCCACATTCATTTGTAATACTTTGTTGCCATCCCAATCAGGCAAAAAAAAAAAAAAAAAAAGGTATGCCAATAAAACCTACTTCAGCCTGGACAAGTGATGGGCTTTATCTGCCCTAGTCACTCCCCTTCCTCCCACATCTTCTAGGGCTGTCCCTCAAGTCAGCTTTGGCAGGAGACACCCTAAAGTGACCACCGCCCTCTGGTCCACATGCTTTACATTAGCCCTTGAAGGAGTGAGTTCAGGCTCCTTGGGCTCTAGCTTACTCCTTTTCGGGTTCACCTGCCACACAGTAGGTGCTCAGGAGACACCCCACAGTTGATGGCGATCTCTATCGAGAGGACGGCTGCCTCTATGGTTCCCTTTAATATCCTTTGTCTCCTCCACACAGGCTAACAGATCCCGAGACCTTGGTGCAATCGTTTACTGCGTTGGCGTGAAGGATTTCAATGAAACTCAGGTATGGACCTGGGTCTCCTTCTGTTTGGAAATGGGCTGCCTGGGAAGGATGAACACAGAGCACTCAGCATAGCGGGGCACCTGCAGAATACACAGCCCCTAAGTAGGGTGTTTCTCTAGGAAGCTCACTAAGAAGATGTTTCTGACCATGTGAAGAATTCGGCATCATTTTCTGAGGTTTCTGGGGTCTTAATATAGACCACCCAGGACACACCTCTCTTGTTTAACTTTCTAGGTAGCGTTAAGTCACCATGGTGTTATCACGGCTCTCAATTCACTTAGAACACTCTCTAAAAACTTTAGTTTGACAAGTACAACTTTCCTTTTCAAGTGGCAGGTTTTCTTTGCTCCTTAAAAATGTAATGCATTTTCAGTATCAAAACGTAAGAATAGCTGGAGATGTGTGCCGAGATACAGAAAGCTGCTGACATCCCGAATAAGAGCTCTTCCATGTGGCTCGGGACCATGGTACAGTATCCTCAGTGAGGTAGTTAAGTGAGCAACAGGATTGCAAAGCAATGAGAATACTCCTGCCCACTTTAAAAACAAAAACAAAAACAAAAAACAAACATACGACGTATCCAACTGTCAATAAGGATTAATTAGAAAAACTTAAGTAAGCTGGGCGTGGTGGTGCACGCCTTTAATCCCAGCACTTGGGAGGCAGAGGCAAGTGGATTTCTGAGTTCTAGGCCAGCCTGGTCTACAAAGTGAGTTCCAGGACAGCCAGGGCTATACAGAGAAATCTTGTCTTGAAAAACAAAACAAAAACAAAAACAAAAACAAAAACAAAAAAAAGAAAAGAAAAGAAATACATGACATAAGTAGAAGTCAGTTGTGAGCAGGCCTTGTTTTTCTTTCATTTTAACTCTTATAGTTCCCTAAATTTTAAAAGAATTAGCATGTTACTTTTACAATCAGTAAAAACAACAACAACAACAACAACAACAACAACAAAACAAATTTAAAACTGTCATGGCCTCTGTGGTCCCAGAGCCATGAATGTCGGGGGCCCCTGGTCAGCTGTTCCTTGTTTTCTGTTTCTGGCTTCATGAACCCAACAAAGCAATGGGCCTGCCCTTGGTTGGTGTGAAAGGTGGGGATCCCTTTCATCAGCCTGGTGCAACAAGGGCTTCAATTTGGTTCTGGAGTTGCTCTGAGAGATCTGGAGTCTGTTTGATTTGGATAAATTTACCTACAGATATTTGTGCAAGAAACAAGTCAGTGGTCCCCAAATCTACAAATGGCATCACCCCAAGTTGTGTGTTCATCCAGCTTGGCAGTCTTACCTCTGCTCCTAAGAAAGAAAAGATTCCAACAAATGCAGGGGCTGACACCTCCTCAGCCTGCTCCAGGAGTCTCTGGTTGGCTCCTTACTGCTGAGGGCGGCTGAACCTGCTGAAGGCTCCAGGTTCCTCCGGGTTCAGAACATTGGTGCCCCCAACCCACGCAGCACATAGTAACTTTCATAAGTCTTCCAAGTTCATGCCTGACACATCTCTGCACGTGTTTGTGTGTCTGTCTCCAGTTGGCTCGGATTGCAGACAGTAAGGACCACGTGTTTCCTGTGAATGACGGCTTCCAGGCTCTGCAAGGCATTATCCACTCAGTGAGTACAGACTTCTTCTGAAAGGCTGATCTGCAGTTAAGAACAACCTTTCTCCCTCCAAACATCCCCTCCTGCCGCCGCCCCCCCCCGCCCCTCTGCTGTTTTTCTGCTTGAGAGAACATTCCTTAACATATCTCTGCGTCTACTATGTCCTAAGTCTTCCTTCAGCCTTTCAATCACATTTCTTTTCTCCCTCCTGTGCCAACTCTATCCTCCAAGTGGAACAGGACCCCTGGCAGTAAGCCAAGCCCAGTCAGCCTCTGTTCTCAGAGTCTGCACTTGACTGACTCTCAGCCTACCCAGCCGTGACTAAACATAGCTGCCCACAAGCCAAGACAACACCTTTGTTGTAACAAGCACCTACCTAATAAGTTACAAGTTAAATAATTACAAAGTAACAATCACACAGAGTTACACATACCATACAAGTCAGCCCTGAGATCATTTCTAAGACACCCTACTGCAGTCAGCTAAGGTGAATCCCAAAGCCCGAGCACCCAGAATACCTTAGAACACTGATGTGTGTAATCAGAAGTTTTCAGAATTCTGAAAACCAGGCTTATTTCATGCTGGGAGTGCCTGTCTTAAATATGTTCACACTTCACTAAAAAGTAGAAAGAACTGGGAAAATAGAGAAGTAGGAGATCCAGTGGTTAGTCCATGAGGGGGGACTGATGGGCCAACAGAATGGCTCAGTAGGTGAAGGTGGTTGCTGAGTTCAGTCCCCAGAGAGCCCACATGGTGGAAGCAGAACCCGTTCCCTCTAACTGTCCTCTCAACTCTGGGTGCGCATATAAAACTTCCTGGGGTCAGTGTGGCATTCTTGGTAACATAAGAACCAAAACTCAAGTACTTTGTGAAACAGCTACCTCCTACTGCAGAATATTACCAGCAGGATTCAGAACCGCTCTTAGATCCTCTGGAAGCTGTGAAGGGAGGGGCAGCTTCGTGAGAAACTGGGCCAACCAGATTCCTGAAAGACCCTGAAGGAGGTGGGTGGCACAGGAGAGATGGAGCCTGATTTCAGCCTCCTTCCCCGAGGCTGGAGAAGAGCAGAGTTTATCCAGGGGTGGTGATGGTAATGCTGACTGTGGGCGGCTTCGGAGGTGATGGAGGATAAGCCAGCACATGGGCCTGGAGCAAACTGGCAAAAGCATCGAAGGGTAACTGTACCTGCAGGCAGCGGGTGGTACACTGAAGCACTTGTTTTAATCTTACTTTATTATTATTATTTTTAATTTATTTATTATATGTAAACACACTAGCTGTCTTCAGACACACAAGAAGAGGGCATCTGATCTCATTACAGATGGTTGTGAACCACCATGTAGTTGCTGGGATTTGAACTCAGGACCTCTGGAAGAGCTGTCAGTGCTCTTAACTGCTGAGTCATCTCACCAGCCCCCTTAATCTTATTTAAATTAACGCATAATAATTGTACATTTCTGGGGCCTAATGTAATATGACCAACTATATTTTCTGAGTTCTAACCAAGCCCAACCCTGCTTAGCTTCTGAGATCACAGGAGATCAGGCAAACTCAATGTGGAATAGCTGTAGACATATGATGTCTCAGTGCATACACACAGCTGTAGACATGTGATATTTCAGTACATACACACAACTGTAGACATGTGATGTCTCAGTGCATACACACAGCTGTAGACATGTGATATCTCAGTACATACACACAACTGTAGACATGTGATGTCTCAGTGCATACACACAGCTGTAGACATGTGATATCTCAGTACATACACACAGCTGTAGACAATGTAACATCTCAGCACATTCACACTTGTAGACAGTATGATGTCTCAGTGCATACACAATGGTAGAGCGTGTGACATCACAGTACATTTACACAATGTACACTGATTAAACCAGGGTAATTTGTATCCCCATTGCCATATCAATTTTTTGTGTTTCAAGTCTTGAGCTCTTCTAAGCCATATACACAGGAGTGTAGAGACACCAGAGATGGTGACCCAATCACACACTCACACCAGGACAGCTTCTGAACGGGGTCAGATTCTTTTCTCTGTTGAAGCCCCCAGGAACCACATGCCCCGGGTCCTTCCTGGGATATTTCAACATTAACGACTCGCCCAAGCTCAATGTGAACCAGGATGTTTGTAAAACTACCCCCACCCCCAAACTGAAATAACTCCAAGGATATGTTACAAGCTCTAGCAGGACAGCATCCCCCAAAAGGAAGAAAAATAATTGCAAACGTTAACGGAATAGTGGCATTCTTATGAGCTTTTATCTGGGAGTTACATTGGTTTTGATCCTCCCAGGGCTGGAACCCCGTGTTTATGGCGGTTGTTAACTGGTTTGCTCTTTCTCTAAAGAGATGAGTACGGTGGGGCTCATCCTTCTCAAGTCAGACAGAGATAATTACGGCCTAAGAGCTGGCTGGCTGTTTTTAAGAGGTGGGTTCTGTCTCCTTTCCAGTATCAGAAACAAAGGCCATCGTTCTCCCCCTACCCTTGGCTCCCATCCGAGGCCCCCACTCCTGCCCATTCCCATCCCTGCCCCGTGACTGGTTAGCTTCTTGTAATAAACTAGGGCTGGACTTAATTATCTAAACTAAGAATGCTAAGCAGATTCTGATGACTCAAACAGGTCACAGGTTTCTGCAGTTTTGAGCCTCAAATAAAAGTGCAAGGGTTAATACTGATCCATGGAGCAAACGCTCACTGGGAGGCTGGGGAGGTGGCTCACAGTGGCTTGCCCTGGATTTGTGAGGCCCTGGGCTCTGTCCCCAGCATTCACCACCAAAAAATGAAAAGAAAATGTTGATGGGAAGCCTCCTGTTGTAGACACCGACCATTCAGTTATAAGTGAAGCAGGAAGTGACGCTGTCCCAGTAGTCACTTCCCAGCAGAAAGTCTATGGGAGAGACCCATAAAAGACAAATGATATATGAAGTTAAGTCGTATAAATGGTAGAGAGGAATAGCCTATTCCTCAGGTGAATACTGAAGGGGACAGCAGTGATCCAGGACCTGGAAGACGAAATGCAGCTGTCCTTGAAGTGCAGGTTTGGCACTGCAGAGTGTGTGGTCCTGAGACAGTGCCTGGTAAAATGAATGGACCACATGTAAGGCAGAACTTGGCGAATGAGAAGGAGAAGTAGGCTGCATTGAAGGCCTTGATGTTTGCTCTAAGACAGGGATGTGCATAGTCTGGAAATAGAGCAGCCATCCTCAGGGCTTAGGAAATGAAGCCATGGTAGCCCGCGTCTTACCAGCAAGCCCCTGGAAGATGAATAGCTACTTAGAACCAGAGTGACAAGGTGTGTGCCTGTATGAGGAGGAAGAGGCATTGGCTATTGAGCTTCCTGGGTGAGGGGGAAGCTTTACAGCTGCTCTCTAAAGAAGCATCCATTATCCTGAGTCCCAGGCCAGGATAGGGATTGCAGGCAGGTTGGATAAACTGGCATACCTGACACTTGCGGTGGCGGCCAGGGAACTAGAGATCAGCAGTGTAGGTAGAAGCCCACCTTTTCCATCTGGGGAGGTAGAAGGAGAGTGTAGACACTGTATACTCCGGAGCTCTTTGCCCAGGGGACAATCTTCCCGGGTCCTCTGCTGCCCCACCCACATACCTGTTTTGACCATTTCAACATCCCTTAAGCCTCCTAATACTTACAGGAAGTACTTAACCTACCAGAGTTACAGAAACTGTTGTGTTCTTCTGTGGACAAAGAGGCCAGAAAGCCAGCAGTTAGAGCAAACTTTCTTTAACAAATGCCCCTTTGCCCTGTTCAATATTACTCCACTTTAAAACCCCATTGCCGCCACACAGTATGTATTTTGTTGCCATTTGCTGGTGAGGAAGCCGATGCCCAGAGTGCTAGGAGAGGGGAGCCTACAGTTCTTCCTCTCTGTGTGTTTTTGAGGAAATAAAAATAAAAGCCACTCTGTGCAGTCACTGGGCTGAGCATGCCATCAAACCCTCACCAGAACCATCCAATAAATTGGACGTTGTGTGGTTGGAAAGGTTTGGAAAACTGGCTGGGACCATACAGGGCAGCAAGTGAGATTCAAGAGATGTTGCCATGTCTGCTCAGGAGACTGATCCCAGAGCTCTGCTGAGCAGTGTAAGCCAGAAACAGCTCCATTTCAGAGAGGGAGGCCCTGAGGACCAAATTCAGGAGAAGTCTCTACGCAGTTCATATGGTTACCACAAAGGCAACAGAATCCAATGCTTGGATCCAATGCTTGGCGCGCCCTGGCTGGGTGGGGAGTCCTTTGCCTCTTACCACTCGGTCAGAAGCGTTTCCACAGCATAGCTGGTGCTCAGTGGCTCATGACAAGGGGACAATTTGTCAATTAGACTCAGACTTCATGGTCCTTTGGGCAGACATTCCTCCTAAGCTATTATTTCTCCCATCCGAGTTTTAGCCAGCCAAGGCTCTGTGTAGGTCAGGCATAGTCGGAGAGTGTGGCTAAAGATGTGAGTAAGCGCTTGCTTCTTTTCCATGTGTTTAAAAGTCTCAAGATGATCAAAGAAACAGCCCTCAAATCCTGAATGGCAGAGGAGGCCAGCCAGGCAGAAAAGAACGCCTCATTCACACCTAGGCCAGGCTCGCCCACCCTCTCAGGACCCTCGCAGCATCCCCACCTGTTATTGCAGAATATGGGAATACATTTTAAAAAAAGCGCCCACTCCTATGTCTTCTCTTGTTGCAGTTCATTGGGAATTTCCTCTGACCACCGCTAGAACTTACCACCAACTCTCCCAGTGAAACCTCCACACAATGATCCCGCCAGGCTCCTGGGCCTGCCTTTGCCTTTTGCAAAGTGCTCTGGGCAGTGGGGCCAGGAAACCCATGAAAGCTAAAGCCAGAGAACTGAAATAGGTTGGCAGCTTTGATTCTTGACCCTTGTCCCCAGCTGTCCCTACTTAGTGCAGTCGAGGGCAGTGTCTGGAAGCAGAAGCAGGTTATGGGAAGGGGAGGCCAGCTACTGGCTCCCTGCCATCTGCTCCACAAAGGGTTCATCTTCTCCAGTAGATGCTGAAGAGGAGGCCTGGCTTCCTGTTAATTGGAGCATGAGTCAGCACACGCAGCCTCTGTGTGTTTGATCAACAAGACATGATGTTGAGCAAACACTGGCAGGACCTCCTCTTAGGAAATCTGTAGGATCAGCAAACTGGGGACCGATCTGCCCCACAAATACATTTGAATTGATTTTTTTTCCTGTGTTGGTTTCTCCCTTCTGTTTGTAAGAAGGCAGAAGAGATGTAACTCCCAAATCTAGCCTGGACCCTCGCACACTCAGACAAAGAGCAGTGTCTGACTTCCAGGCTTGACTCTTACCCACTCTTGCAAGCCCCCATATGGGAACTGCTGAAGGTTTCTCTCAGTCAGAGCCCACTGCACAGCCCCCGCTTTATGGAGCCAAAATCTCCTTCCAGCATGTGAGCAAGAGAGTGTCTCAGCAGCAGTAGCTTTTTCCTTAAGCCAGCTCATTGCTCATCTTCAGAATGGCTTCCCTTCTGGGGCCCCATCCAGCTCCTACCGCCCCTTGCAGCATGAGCTCTTCCCTCCCAGAACTCCAGTGGCAGCCATTCTGGGAACCTCTCTTGGATGTCTTCCTTACCATAGCCAGCTCTCTCCCTCCACAGATGCTAAGTTGTGCAACACCAGAGGCTGCCCATCTGTCCTGGTTCTGGCACCGTGTCTTACATATTTACCCATTACAAAGCTGCCCAGTTGACTGTGCAGCATTCATGACCCATGGAAGACCCACACTGAACAACAGATGGGCATTTTGTGGCTGAGCAGAGAGTACTCTCGATCCTTCCCCTACCCTCTCTTCCAATCTTGCAGCTATAAGAGACAAGAGATGACATTCTCAGCTCTGTTCATACTGGCAGGGTGGAAGACTAAATAAAAATAGAATCAAACTGTAGTCGCTGGAGTAGAGCAGAGAGTCTTCTCTAAGAGACCACTCGCCTCTGCCATCATTAATGACACTGAGGCTTTGCGGACTTTGGGACCAGGCATCTCTCCTGGTATTGTTCTCATTCTGCTTTCAAAAGCCCCAGGTCATACAGATGTCCACAGCCACAGAGGCTGCAGGAGCTACCTCAGCAAGTCACAGCTCCCACCCTGGCCTCCACAGCTCTCTCCTCTCTCTAGGAAAGAGCAGCCGAGATTTCATGGGAAAATGCTTTCTGAGAAGTAAGCTTGCTGTACTAGTGGGGTGCTCCAGTGGGGAAGGGGGCAGCCGAACAGGTTCTGCCTGCTGAGCACACTGGGATCCAGTGGCCACAGCCATCTG
The DNA here is from genome assembly GCF_978045245.1 of Mus caroli. Classification (NCBI taxonomy): domain Eukaryota; kingdom Metazoa; phylum Chordata; class Mammalia; order Rodentia; family Muridae; genus Mus; species Mus caroli. The sequence continues at coordinate 62,048,826 of NW_028227262.1, forward strand.
AGCTTTCCCCTTGAGAACATGGTGGGAACATGATTCAGTGGGAACGCAGAGTGTCCTCAGACTCCTGCTGCTCATGCAAGTTACAAAGAATGACATCCAGGCTGGAGCTACGGCTCCAAACTTTCACATGTCTTACACTTATGCTTGCTTTATTTGGTAGATTGTATCAGAGCACATAAAATCACTGAGTCCCAGGAAGATGCATGTAAAATACTCAGGCCTGACATGGACCGTGGCCCTTTTCTGCTGCTGACAGATGTGCGATCATTGGTTTATAGTGTGCAGTAGAATTTAATTAGGAAGGGTGCCTGGCTTTGTTGATATTTAGTTTAAAAATTACAGATTAAATCATTGGAGCTCATAGGATGTTCTAGGAAACATTAGTGAGCCAGTTTCATGGCCCAGGTAAGCTGGCCTTGTAGTTAGAAGGTCCAGGAATTAAACAAATATGGAAAAGAGAGCCCATGAGTAGGTGGCTGGATTAAAGGCACACAGAAAGTATTCCTTAGATCCTTTCTTTTTTAAAATCTATCAAATGTTTAGTGCCTCTTATGTGCCAGGTTAGTCTTTGAGAATACAGAAGAGGGTAAGAACAGAGCCAGTCTTTACCCATGAAATCTTTATAACCTGAAAGTAACAGCCTATTAAAAACAAGTGTACTTTCCTAGTGCACCCGTGATGGATGGATAGCAGCTGATCTGAGTTGTGAGTAGGCACAGGCTTCTTCCCTGCTCTGGTCACCTGGACTCAGTGGCAGGGATTACTCTCCATCTAGAGAGCAGTGGAGGAGACAAAGTGAAAGAAAACTGGCAGGTTTCTGTATTGGAGAAAGACTCAGACAGCTGATGGGCAGCTGTCCTCCTCTGGATCCACCCGCTTCAAGCCCCAGATGACTCAAAATCAGATCGTTCCCTTACAAATAAGATGTCAAAGAACATGCTCTGGGGGACTTCCAGGGAGTGTGTGAACACAGAAGGCCTCTGTGCTGTGCTGGGATGGAAGGGACTGGCCTGTTCTCAGCGTACAAAGCACTTGGACAGAAATAAGTATGGGTTGATGGTTTATTGGTGAGAGAACAATTTAAAAAGAACAAAAACAATTTTGCTAGGAAGGGTTAACGACTGCAAATAGAGTTTTGTTTTTAAAGATTCCTGAGAAGTCTCTACATAAACTGAGAAGTTTACAATAAAATGGCATTTGATTTTTTTAGAATTCAAAACACTTCGTGTGTAGCCTGGCAGATTCCCAGTGGGTTCCAGCGCGGGTGTAGGAAGTCAACTCTTGGAACTGTGAAGCCGTTTTTTCACCCGCCATTTCTCCTGCTCCCTCAGTAATCCAAGGTTCTTCCAGAGGGACCACCCCAGAACAATGCACTGCCCACCCAGAACAATGCACTGCTAACCCCTGTATTGTTTAATTGGATTTTTAAATTTTAGCTTACGCATTTGACTGTTCTGCCTGTAGGTATGTATGTGCACCACATGCATGCAGTGCCTGCAGAGACCACAAGAGGGCATAGTCTTCTCTTGGAACTGGAGTTACTGACAGAGAGTTGTGAGCTGTCATCTGGGTGCTGGGAACTGAACCCAGGTCCTCTAGAAGGGCAGCCAGTGTTCTTCACTGCTAAGCCATCTCCTCAGTCTCACATTGCATCTGTTTAGGCTTTCATGGATTCACCTAATTTTTTTAATTTGAAATATTTCGCACGTTGGCAACATTGTATTAATTTTAGTTAAGAAAATGCTAAATGTGAGGTCAGTGGCAGGTGATGGGCCAGAAAGAAGCATGTGTGCTTGGACACCACCACACCCTGGGGACTGCAGCACGGGCAGAAGCTCACCTAGTTAGGAGTTCGTCCCCTGGTGTCCATTGCCAGCATCACTAAAGCAACTGTCTTGGTGTATCTCCGTGAATCACACTTGCTGCCTTGTCGGCTGAGGAGTTAATTGACTGTGGGTTAACATATGTCTGGTTCTGTCTACAAGACAAAATCCCTGTAGTTTTCCTTGATCTCACTCTCCCTTCCCTTCTGTTAAATTATCAGAAGGCAGCTGTAGAGAGATAGGAGGCAGAAGAGACGCTTGGTCTAACCTTAGATGGGACCCTGTTTATTCACGGTGAGAGGGCAACTTTGTCACCCTTTGTGTGTGACAGACAAAATACCTGCAGGGGAAGATGGGCTGCAGACCCATATAGGGGTGGGGCCAACTTTGTAGTCCACAAAGGAAGCTGGGAAATGTAGTCTTTCAGCAGGAAATGGTCAGTTTCCAATACAATATAAATTTTATCACCTGAGTCTAATTGATTTTACAAACTTAATATCTCTATGAAAGATCTTAATATTTCATCTGACTCCATACAGCCCTCCCCAGTCAATGACCTTACAGTGTTATACAACAGAGAAAGCAGAGGTGCTAAGGTTTACTAATCTGCCCAGGTTCACAGGACCAGGAAGAGGTGGGGCTTAGAGCTCAGCCAGAAGCCACGCAGAATCCACATCTACCTTCCTGTCCCAAGTCCAGGCTCTTGACACAGCTCTGCTGGTCGAGGCTGCCTGAGGCCAGGCACTGTGCTGTGCTCTGCCTGCCTGACTAGACTTGATCCTCCCAGCTATGCCAGAGCTTCAGGTGGGTTATGGTCACCTCATTTCTCCTGATGGGGAAAGGAGATTCTGAGAGATTATGCAGCATGCCCAGGGCCACAGTGGTGGCCACATTAACCCCAGCAGTTTCTAGAGTCCTCATTATTGATATGTTTTATAAAACTCGGTATGATGGGTGGGAGGGGGTGCCTTAGTGGGCCCATGCTGAGTGAGGCGTCCCCTTGAGGTATCAGCCATATGACAGTCCTTGTATTAAAGGAAGTCTATTTGTGACCTGGAAGGGGAGGTCTGGAGAAAGGAGTAAAGGCAGAGAAAGAAAGGGACAGAGAAGGACAGAAAGAGAGAGGAGAGAGAAAGAAAGAAAGAAAGAGGCTAGCTGGGAACCTGTGGGGAGAGAGGAAGAAGATACAAAGGGGAAAGGGAGAGAGACAGAGACAGGCAGAAGCCAGAAGAGTCCTTATATGCCCGGCTCCTGGCTCCTGGCTCCTGGCTCCTACCTGGCCATTGCTAGGTAACTGTTGAGGGGAGCCTAGCAGAGATGCTAACAACTATTACTCAGCATTTTAAACTGCTTTCCAAAACTGGGATTCAAAAAGTTCAAAGAACCAAGGACCGTGGGCCAAAACCCAACTCCTCACTTAAGATTATCCAAAGCACACGGTGATGTGAGCCCCATCTCTGCTCTAGAACAATGGTCCCTCTTCCCACCTCTGACATCACCCCGACCTGTGTGAATCTCTTCCTTTCCATCCAGTGTTTCAACTGCAGTGATTCCCCAGTGTGCACGTCAGTGACAGAGCAATGAAACCACCAAACTGCACTGCTCCATGGAGAAAGAGGCTGATTGTAAATATGATAAGTATGTGGCTGTCTCTCCAGTGGTAGAGAGGGAGTAGCCTGAAGCATCTAGAAAAGCCTATAGCTACCATGGTTACCTCTTGGGAACAGAGAGAGGCAGACAGGCAAGCACCAGGGCTGTCTTTGAGGAGCAGAGAGAAAAGGGAAGCAGGGGAGCTGGCACAGTGGAGAAGGGGAGGCAGAAAGAGCCAGGAAGCTAGCTGGGGGCCTTTGCTATGCAAAACAGTTCCCTGTTAGTAGGGACCCAGATGCCCCATTCATCCAGGTAAGAAGGGGTAAGGACAGTGACTCTTGGCAGAAACCAGTTTCCTGGTTTCTCAGCGATGCTGCGTGTGACCTTTTATCTATCTGCCAACAATCCTTGTGTGTTCAGCCTGAGTTGAGCCCAAACTGTCATAGTTAGTGGTGAAAGACCCACAACGTGAGGACTCCCTCACGTTCTGACTCAGGAGAGGCGACACCCCAAAATCACCCACAAGAAACGGTCTTGCTGCAACTGCAAGAGGATTTTTATTTGAGAGCGTTCTCGGGCCCATGGTCATACACCACGCAGGGGTAGAGGACCATGGCGCCCCGAGTAGCTGAGTAAGGGGATATTTAAAGGAAGAAACCACAATTCATGGAGGTGGGGAGGGCGTTGTTGGAAAATACCAAAAATACCAGTTAAGAGTCACAAGGAAGTATAAAGTCACAAGTGTCAGGTTATCTCTCAAGGCAGTTTCTAAGAGCCCCTAACAATCTAAGAGCCCCTAAAGGTAGCACATTTGCATTGCAGGTTCCAGTAATGGTCAGGGTGCCATTCTTTGAATTGAACCCAGGAAGCGGGTAGGTGGAGGAATGTCGCTATCTGTTTTATGACCAGTACCTGGAGCACTAAGCCACAAAGGCTACACTCCCAAGCCTGGGCCCAAAAGCCTTGAATTTTGTTTTTACTTTGCTATACTTTTTTAATACTTCTTCAGTGGCACTGCGGCTTTGGGGAAATTTGGACCTAACAATATATCCATATCTCCTCCATGGCTACTACTGCCTGTGCAGGGAGGGACCCTCTAGATCCTGCCTTGAGACTCTCCAGTCTCTAAACTGATCTGCTCTTGGCTGCCATTCAGGCAGACTGATGACAATATAGTCTGGGCTGCTGATAACCCACCCCCAAGACCTCCCATACCATTAAGACTTCCCTACTTTTTGAAGCCAGACATTTCAATCTAGCAGGAGGTATAGTCCCAGACAAGCTCTGTCTATCTGCCCCCCTGCCCCCCATGAATCTTACTCTACAGGAAGTTATGGTCTCTTCCAGATGTTGTACATTAAGGTTGGGAAAGTTGCGTTTTACTTGATTGAATCACAGCCCTTGGCTGTCATTTTTGGGCCCTTTATATGCTCTTTACAGCTGTCAGCTAATTGCAGACACTACAAGAAAATAATACAGGGTGTGTTTATTATGACAGACCCTGTTAGTGTGCCTGTATGTAGTCAAAACGTCACTGAAATTTCTTTTACCAAATCCTATCTACACGTCAGGACTGGTTCAGAAATGTCGATAGAAACTCAGGACCTTACATGAGCGGACATGTCATGTGCTTGTCTTGGGAAATGGAAAAAAAGACAAACCCAATGGCTCAGCTTAATTCTTGTGCTGTTTTGAAATCTTCAGTTGTGGACGATTAAGTGATCAAGGAGCCTTTCTGGAGGAAAACTGAGGAATTTTTTCCAAAACATCGAAACACAGCTCTGTGTTGTCCAGCTGCTGCAGTCTACTGAGGCATCCCTCTGAATTAGTTCCATCTCTTTAAAGGTGGTCTGCTTGGAGACCTGTCCCTAAGAACATGTAAAGTGACCCATGAGGTCCAAGAGCCAACAAGAAGTATATGGTGGGGGAGGGTAGCCATCTTCCCTCTGGAGGTCGGTGCCACCTGAGGAAGACAGCGTCTTGTCCTAGGATGCTACTAAAGGCCTAAGTAGATGGACCATAGGATGAGGGAGCATGCAGGAGCCTCATGCCTCTTTCTCAGATGGATCCTTGGGGTTGTCCCCGCTGTCAAGTCAGACTGATGACACAAGGGATTAGGATCTCAGGGACAGGTATGTGGAGACTTCTGACTCCAATAAAGATGCACAAGAGAGATGTGACATCCAGAACATCCCATAGTCACAGGGTTTAGCAGGAGTGAGACTCTGAGGCCACACCTGTGTGGGGTGAATGAAGTATCAGATCAAGCTAAATAAACCTGGGGGACCACCACGCAAGCGCAGATTCAAGGTGAATCTAACAACAAGTAGGATCACGGGAAGACAGATTACAAAAATTCCATAAAGCTGTCTTACAAGAAGAGCCAAATAAATGTGCATTCTTAAACGAAGGGGTTGGGAAATGACTCATCTGGAAAAGTGCTTGCCTTCTAAGCCTGAAGACCCGAGTTCTAGCCCGAGAACACAAGTTTAAAAAAAATAGGTAAATAATCTCAGCCCTAAGGAGACAGAGACAAGAAGAACACTGGGGGCTAGGCAGCCAGTCTTGATGAGAAATTCAAAAAACAAGGTGGAAGGAGCAATAATAGCGAGTGTGGTCATTTGTCCTTCTCAACTCACGCACGCAAGCACACACATACATACACACACAAATATCTACATGCACAAAGGGACAGAATGAATGATTGAAAATAAAATGGGCAATGAAAGAAATGTTGCTTTTCCTTGGTGTTCCCTAAAGCCGTGCTCATGCCTACTGACAAGCCTGAGCAGCTGTGACTGTCTTGTCTGCTCTCCAGATAAAGCTTTCCTTACACTTGTTTGTTCATTTCCTTTTACATTGCTGCTCTCTGAGGACGCCTAGATTTCTCCCTGGAATGGGTAAAGCCTAGATTTCTCCCTGGAATGGGTAAATATTGTCTCTTCTGAGAAACTGGTGTGTTTTCATTCCATGGATTAAGATGTTCCTGCGTATGTCTTCTGCACTTACTGCTGGGAGGCGTGCAGCCAACTCCTCTGCTCACAAGAGAGGAGCCCCTCCCCCACGTCCCTGGAATCCATTCCCTGAAGTGTAATTTACGGCCTTTTCCATTTGATCATATGTTGTGGTGGGCGGACGGTGTAAGTGTGTAAGCAGTTTGCCTACACAAGCATCCATGCAGATGAGTGTGCATTTCCAGGTTTAAAAGACACATCCCTCCTTCACAAACAGAATTTTATTAATCACATCACTTTAACAAATGCCTGTCATGTGTTCCGAAATGGAACCTTTCAACTCTCTGAGCCATCTCAAATTTCATAGGAAGTGAGCCCTAACCGTATTTGTTTAGCAGATTAATTCAGCAACTCCTATGTTTAAAATACTTGGTTGAAGTGTTAGAGTCAGTACTCGACAAGGGATAGAGAGAAGCTTACATGGACCGGATGGAGCCTTCATAATCCTGAGGCTCTCCTCCTCTGCTGACTCAGAGGGAGGATGCACTCCTATCTGACCGAGGGCAGGGTCCTTCTAAAGTGTAAGACAAGCATAAAACCTGCCAAGATCACCAAGTCTTCCCAGACCTTTTCTATGAAGGGACCTGTGAGCAGTGTGACCACCATGCCTGTGGGAGGGGCACTTCCACTGTCTCTCCAGCCATACCTCTGCTGGCTCCTCCTCTCTGTTGCTCACTCCTTCTGTGCCCCGCATGTCCTCTGTGCTCCCCACTTTCCACAACTGTACCCCAGCTCCCCACTGCTCTCCATTAAAGTCCCATTCACAACTGTCTTTCCTAGGGAACCCTTAACAGAATATCCCCATTCTGTTTTCCCATGAGCCCACTGGTCTGTCCCCTGACATCTGCCCCTTTATCTTTGCTCCTACCTAGCACAGGCCATTGTTTATCTCATGTCACATGAAAGTCACAGTTTGTTGTAAGGAACTGTCCTTCAAGCCAAACTGCTGCCATCAGTCACAAGGTCAGCTCTGCCTTCTTTGAGAATTCATCATGGTGGGACCTGTGAATTGTTGACATGTTCACATCTCCCCTAGAGGAGAAACTTTATAGATAACATTTGTAATGCCATAGTGAATCTTTTGGTTCAAAACAGGACCCTTGTATTATAAGTTCAATAACAACCTATAATAAATACTGAAGGATCAAGTGAATGAATGTGTCTTACAGCTGTGTGGACACTCAGTACATCTGGCACAGCCCGGCTAATTTGTGGCATTGACAATGATGTGTTAGCCACTGTTCTCCTTGCACTCTGATGTCCTTCAGCTCCTCTTTCTCATACCTGAGAGCACTGTCTTAACTCTCTTTCAGTAAATCAGTCGCTGACTGTTTTATTTCCTCTCCACCCAGATTTTAAAGAAATCCTGCATCGAAATTCTGGCGGCTGAACCATCCACCATCTGCGCGGGAGGTACGTTGAAATTAAGTGCTAATCTCTTTCATTCTGTTGCTGGTATTTTGAGTTCAAATCTGTCTGCTTCATGGGAAGAGAGTTAAAGTGGGACAAGAGGCAGGTGTGTAGAAAAAAATCAGACACTGTTAATTAAATCTGCTGTGGGGAAAGGAAGAGAAAGGAGGAAATGCCAGTTGTGGAAAAGCCTGAACTCTGTTGTCAAATCCCCTCCTCTCGTGGACATGAGTGCAGGGTACAGCATAGAAATGCTGGATTCCCATTCAGTGCAAGGCTGACCACCACTCCACCCTGCCTGTGAGTAGAGGTCTCCGTCATGATCGCCCTACAGCTTACACAGAGGGTCACAGTGAGCCCTTGGCCTCCTCTGAAATGCTGTTTAGTATCAAATTCTGTGAATTTGATACATTTGTCTTAATTGTTCAATCTATAGGCCTTACATAATGATGACATAGAATCTTAAGGCCCATTACAATTTATCATCAATGGAGAGAGTCCCTAGAGAGCAGCCTTTTAATGCTTTTAAAAAAATTATATTATGCATATGAGTGTTCTGTCTGAATACAGAAATGGCATGCCAGAAGAGGGCATCGGATCCCATTACAAATGGTTGTGAGCTATCATGTGGTTGCTGGGAACTGAACTTGGGACCTCTAGAAGAGCAGCTAGCCATCTAACCACTGAGCCATATGTGCAGCCCTGAGAGCAGCTTTTTTTTTTTTTTTTTTTTTTTTTGAGTCACAGAATCATCTCTAAGTGATGGAAACTAAGGCTTCGAGCATGGGCTCCTCTCATACATAGGCTTCCCTCAGCCTTGCTTCAGGCATTTAATCATCTTTTTAACCTGCTTGCGGGCTAGGCATATGGCTGGGAGATGGAGACACAAGGATGGACTCAGTGGTCTCTGTCCCCATGGACCTTTTGCCATTCACTATTGTGAGTCCTGTTGATGTCCCATTGCTAGTCTCTGAACGCCAAACGCTGATCATTAATTATCAACAGAAAATATGTCACCCCACCCTGATGAGACAGTAGACCCTGCAGGAAGAGCTTGCTCATTTTACTGCTGTAATTGAATAGTTGCTTGTGGGTTTTCTTCGCAATTATTGATTGCATTTTAGAGCAATTGAAAATAGCCAAGGAGCTCACCACTAAGTCTATGTCAATATCACATAAGATGCATACATACATACATACATACATAGGTAATACATACATGTTAGCAATACTCAGTGCCTAACTCCATACTTACATGAATGCATATGTGCAGATGTGAATATATATGTGTGTATATATATACGTGAATATACATATTTATATATATACACACACAAGTATACATATACGTGTATGAAGATGTTAGCAAAATACATGGTGACTATTCAGAAATATGTGTTAATTTTCCAAAGAAAAGCAATTTTTAAAAATGCCCTTTATATGTTCAAATAAATTGTTTGGAAACACACTCTGAATGGCCACAGAGTTTTTAATTTTGTCCATGGCTATAGGCAGGGACCACCAAATGTGGCCTATGGATAATGCAGTGTCAGCCAGGACAGTCTGCTTCGCCAGGACCTCCACATTCTCTTAGAGCTATTTTCTGCAAGGCACACAGAGTGTTGACCCCAGTTTATACAATCAAGGAGATGTACCCCACTAAATCATAAGTTGGGGAGCCAAGAGTCCAATGACGTCACCTTTGGAGGTGCTGGTGAAGATGTCTCCTTCAGCACTGAGGACTTACCAAGTCAGGTTATATGGCATATGCTGGTTGATCTTCTAGTTTGAAGGCAATCTTCATGATCCCTGCAAAGAAGAAACAGGGTTCTCAGGGGGTTTCTCCTCCCTGGATCTGTTATTATTGTCTATTTGTTTAATCAATCTCTCTGCGGCATCTGCTGTTTGGGAATATACGCAGACTCTTTCCCAGATAAGTACTGAGTCTGGTCCATTTCAGATTTTGGGTAATGGGTCTTTCCAGAGGACTGTTGCAAAATTCTTTTTGGTATCAAGATGCCAAAATCTATCTGCAGCAGATTTTATTTCTGGGGGATTCCTTGGTAGGGCACCATTCCCCCTTTTTAAATTTTTTCCTAAACCTTTCCTTGGGGAAAACCCAAAGTTTATCTGAGCCATGATTACTTCATTGGGGCTGCACATAATCAATCCCAGCTGGGATAACAGATCTCTGCCCCAGAGAATAATGGGAAGGCCCAGAATGATATGTGGTTGTATATTTCTGTATTTCCTTCTTTATCTTTCCACTTCAGCAACTTAAAGCTTTGTTGTGGATTTTGACTTTGGCCAATACTCCTTAGATTTGTCAAGGTTGGGGTCAGAGGCCAGGTGGCAGGCCAATCACTTTGTATTATAATAGTCACATTGGCCCCTGTATCAACCAAGCCTTGGAATGCCTTATTGTCATTCAAGCCATATTGTCATCATGGGTTTTTGCTTAACTAAAGGTTGCACCCAGTATGCATCAGAGGAACCAAAGCCTTGATTCCCCTCTCTTAGGACTCTTATACTTGTGACTAGTAGGAAGCAATGGAAGTAACAATAGTTGAGCTATCCTGTGGGAGTGGTGACTGTGTTCTCTATTGCCTTGGCCATTAATCTCTCCTTGTTAATCATTGTCTATAACACCAGGAAAACTCTGTAGTCCCTGCATGGTATACCGCCCTGCTTCTTCCCACTACAAGGCAAACACATTTGTATAAAGCGGTCTGAACACTCTGGTGGGTAGGACCTGAGGTCCCTTTTCTGGGGTTAGTACTGTGTGGGTGGCAGAACAGAGGTCCAGTCCTGTGTTTCCTGGGGTTGCTCCACTAAGTTCTGAAAGGGATTGTTGTTACTTGCTGGCAAGCAGCTGAATGCCCCATAAGCCTATTTTGGCTTGTTGGTTGGGGCCTGGGGCTGGGCTCTGCTCCCATTTCCCCAATTAGGGAAAAGGGTGTTCCCTTTTGTATCTGTCTTGGTTCTGTACTTATTAGCTCAATGTTTTCCATGTTTGCAACTCGGGCATAGCCCAGGCCATTTCCCAGGCTGTCTCAGAGTTGACTCGTTTCCTGCCCTGCAATCTTTTACAAAATGTCCAGGCTTGCCACACTTACAACAGGCCTTTTGGTCTCTGCTTGCCAAGAAGACTCTTGCTGACCATCCTTGCATGGCAACCGCCATAGCTAAGCCCTGTTGGTAGGAGGGCCCTATGTCAGAACAGAGTCTAATGTATCCAGTGAGATCTGTCTTCTTCCTGTAGGGTCTACTGGCTGCTTGGCAGACAGGATTGGCATTTTCAAATGCAAGCTGTTTTACATAGTCTACACCTGCCTCTGCATTATCAAAAATCCTCCCTGCTGTTGTCATCAGTCAATGAACAAAATCAGAAAATTGTTCATCAGGCCCTTGTTTGGCTGCTGTCAAAGATGTACCAGGGTCTCCCTTTACTGGTAGTATATGCCAAGTCTTCATAGCTGCGTTTTGAATTTGAGCAAATAAACCTAGGTCATAATGCATTGGATCATCACTTGAAGAGAATTGTCCTTCTCCCATTAAGGCATCAAAGGACCAAGCATTGCCTGCCTAAGCATTCCTCCTAGCCATCTCTTTACAATTCTCATGATGCTCTGACTTCCAGATAAGATAGCCACCACCACTAAGAACTGCTCTCACTAGGGTATTCCTATCCCCAGGAGTCAGCCACTCCTCTGTGGCAGATTCCAGGATTGCAAGAGTAAAAGGAGCAGTGGTGCCATATTGTGACACTGCACTTTTTAATTCATTAGTGATTTGGAAATTGAGCCCTGTGTGATGTCTCCAAGCAACCCCTTGAGTGTCTCCGATACAGGGAAAGCCCCAGCCTCTCCCTCCTCTGGGCCATCTGCGGCTGAACTAAAGCCAGAGGGCAGGTGCTGTCTTTGGACTCCGAGTTGAGGAACGGGAGGACCCAGGAGATTTTCTCCGGTGGCCTTGCCCTCCTGACACACTTTTCTAGTCTTTAATTCTTTTAGCTGATTAATTAAGTCCTGATACTCTTCCTCTAATTCTATTTGTTCTCTGACTCAGAGAACGTATAGTGATGGGCAATTGCCACAAAGAGCAATTTCAATGCAGGTTATGAAACCCTGCAGGCTTATGGGCACAGCTTCTGCACTTTGCCATTCCCAGGTACACTTTGAAATGACCAACAAAGCAATAAGTACTGCTTGCCAAAAGGAAATGAAAACCACACGTTTCACACAGAGAAACTTGCTAACAGGTTGTATAGGGCTATGCTTTTCCTTTAGGACTTTGTAAAACATCAGGAGGCAGTACATGGCAAACAGTTGTGACAAAGTGCCTAATAAAGCCAGGTATGTCCAAGCACTAGAGAAACTGAAGTTTCCCTCGTCATTTATTTCTTGCCCCATTTTTGTTACTATGACTCACTGGTTCCTGACCCTTCTTCCAGTAACGTCCCTCACAGGGTCTCTCATTCTTGCTGTCCCTGTTCAGGCGTCAGGCGACCCGGTCCATCACTTGGGAGGCTGTGGCAAGAGGATAGAGTGTTCAAGGCTACATAGTGTACCTTTGAAGAATGAAGTGGGTGGGCAGGAGAGACAGCTCAGGCATTAAGAGCATTTAGTGCTCTTGCAAAGGACCCAGGTTCCCAGCATGACCCAGTCTATGAGTCAGTCAATGGAGTCTGCAAGAGAGAGAGAGAGTGGGGATGTAGGTGCAAGAGACGCAAAGAATAGAAACAAGGGCTGGTGAGATGGCTCAGTGGGTAAGAGCACCCGACTGCTCTTCCGAAGGTCCAGAGTTCAAATCCCAGCAACCACATGGTGGCTCACAACCATCCGCAACGAGATCTGGCGCCCTCTTCTGGAGTGTCTGAAGACAGCTACAGTGTACTTACATATAATAAATAAATCTTTAAAAAAAAAAAAAAAGAATAGAAACAAGTGAGTCTTTCTGATCAAGAATTGAGTCTCAAGTCTTGTTTATTGAAAGGCAACAACTATGGGTATATATTCACTCTATGGGGAGTGCAGCTGGAGACACTTAACCACAGGTCCAAGATATATAGGGGAAAACCAAGATGTTATCAGTGTGTGTTCAGCTGTGGTGGGCTTCTTGCAAAAAACATCATGCTAGGAAAACAAGTCTCTCATCAGGATGGAAAAGTACCACCTGTAAGTAAATAGCCCAAGATGGAGCAATAGCAGCCCAATAGCTGCAGAGATGATAGCCACTTTCTGCTAAGAGTCTGCTCCCAACACCAGCACCTGCATGGTGGCTCACAGTCATCTGTAACTCCAGTTCCAGAGGATCTGAAACACTCTTCTGATGAAACTGCAAGGGCTTCAAGCATGCACATGGTGCACACATATACATGCAGACAAAACACATGCACATGAAACGAATAAATCAAAAATCACGGGGGAGGGAAGCTTGACCAAAGATATGATCACATAAAGTCATGCCAGGGCCTTGTAATGGTCTGCACGGGGTGGAGCCTAAACCGGATTAGACTTTATTGACTTCAAGGTCAGTGACCCCTGAGCTCCTCCGCAGGGAGTGGGTTATTCAGAGTACTTCAACTTCCTGCATGGTGTGAATACAAAATGGTTTTTTATAGTTCTGAATTTCAAAGTAATTAGAAGACAAGGGAGTCCTTTGATTGTATAATTATCTCATACTTGAAGAAACCCCAGGCTTTGGCTTTGCAACCTTGGCTGTGTAGCAACCTTGTGAGATGTCAGGAAGCCTGCAGGGGGTGGACAGTTTCTAATCCTCCAGAATCCTTAGCTCCTTCCCCTAACCTCACCAGGTCCCACTGGCTAGCAGAGCACCCACTGAATAGGCCATCAATAGACGTCAATGCCTGGCTTCATTTATGTGTTTCTTCATAGCACAATACCATAGACTCCTCTCTGTTGAGAAGAGTCAATCCCCTTTAACTTCTTCTGTACAACTGTAAATGGTTATTAAACTTTTTTCTTTTTTTTTTAACTCTTTTTTAAATTTATTTTTTTTATTAGGTATTTTCTTCATGGTTATTATACTTCTAACTGTTTAGAATGAAACACAATTAAAAAGCAATAGCCATGTAGACAACAGGAAAAAGCCCTCCTCGATAATTCTAGATTCAACAAATGACTCAAAGTCTCCCTTACATGCCACTAAGGTGTTTGAGATGGTTTTAAAAATTGTGTATATAAACAATGCATATGGCACAGAAGTGCTGGGCCCATGAGGTCTGCCAGATCCTGTGGGTAGGTCGTTCAGTGTCGGGTACCAGACAACAGATATGGAGGGGGATAACGTTCTTCTAGGATTACTATAAAAGGCAGAACTGTGGCTCAAATAGCCAGCTTCCCATACAAGCAGGGTTAGGGAAAACCACTAGACACAGTACCTATGTAATAGAGTCTTTGCCGACTGCCTCCAGGCTCGGAGGCTGCACACTGGCAGCCTACAAGCTTTGAGTGAATCACACATAAGTTCACTGCAGTTGTTCAAAATACAGTTGTTGTTGAGATACTAAGACACCAATGCACTTAAAGATTCGATTATCATACTGTCCGAGACAGTCAGGTCTAGTGACAATGGAGCTGTGTTCGCTCCATGGATAACACTCTTGGAAATGAACGACTTCCTTAAGAGATGCACATATTCTTTCCATTCAATAGTCCCTTTCCATTCCATGCAGTCAGCCTGAACTCAGACCAATATATGGCAGGCATCCACCACACTGCTTTGTCTTCAAACCCTGTTCCGAAGCTCACAGTGGTAGCTTTGATGCCTTCACTTAAATAACTTTGCTCCCTCCCAACACAGATACCCTTAGAAGTTCTTATTAAACATCCTTGCATGCCAGGCTCTGTGTAGTTAGGAATTGCTGCCCATCAAAAAGCTGGCTCCACCTAATTGAGCAACACACCCTGGGCTGAGCTCAGTAGGCCTCGGGCTCAGAATTCACCACAGATTCCCATGAGCAAGGACTGCAGGAAGGAACTGATTGGAACTGAGGCTGGTCCACACTCAAGAGTCCTTACTGGCACTTCCAGAAAGGACATCACATGCAGCCCCGCACAGGGTCACTTCAGAGGTGGTTGTAACACCCACTGTTCCCCACAGCTTCTCACGAGGCAGGGAAGGTTACCCCCAAAGTTTCACATCTGCTGTTGGAATTTAGAGACGTGAAATAGACTCATTCGGGCAAAGTCAGATGAAAGTTTCATCTCTTGACCTTCTCAGTGTTTTGCAAAGCACTCCTGCCTGACACTAGACTCTCTTCTGAATGAACGTTTCATAATCTTCTAGACAGACACACCCCCTTCCAATCAATATTTCTGATTGGAAGAAGAACTCTCATATGCTGTCAATGAGAGTGCAAAGTGGGAAGCCACAGTGGAAAACAGGTTTTAAAAGATTTATTTAATGTATATGAATATTGCATGTATACCTATATGCCAGAAAAGGTCATCAGATCACATTATAGATGGTTTCAGGCCACCGTGTGGTTGCTGGGAACTGAACTCAGGACCTCTGGAAGAATAGCCAGTACTCTTAATTGCTGAGTCATCTCTCCAGCCCTGAAAATAATTTCTTAAAATAATTAAACATACACTGACTGAATGGGCCAGCATTACCAGCCCTATACATTTGCCCAAGAGAAAAAGGGAAATGAAGTCTATGACCAGACAAAATGAACAGACAGTTGCTCATACTAGCTGTTTTTAATAGACTCAAAGCTGCAAACCACTCATGTATTCACAAGCAAGCGAATGGACAGAAACAATTTAATTTTGCTGTATATTGGAATAATACTGAGCCCTGAAACAAGCCCTGTGTAAGCTTCAAAGTAATCACAGGTGAGTCTTAATCACACTACGAAAGAAGCCGAGCAAAACAGCTCATCCGTGTGACCCCAGTCTCATGAGCTTCTAGAAAATGCAAACTGATAGAGAAGTCATTTTATAGGGGTTTCAGCCCCACTCTAGCCCATGTAGCGCCCAAATAAAAGATACAGAGACATTGTATTTTATTGACTAGATGTGGTACTATGCTGTTAGGTTCTGAGTTATCCTAGCCTACATCCCAGCAGTGTTATTTGCCAAGCGAATCTTGCTCTGTTTGTTCTGCGCCATGTGTGTCCTCAGGGAGATTTTTCTCTTGGCCAAGTGGTCATGGTCTATCCTCATGGCTCATCCTGCCTCATAGCGACCTCCTTCTTCCCCTCTTTTTCCTTCCCTTAATGGTCCCTACCTGAGACCCACCCCCTACTCTATCTCAAGTCCCGCCTTCCTTTCTCTCCTGCCCAGTCACAGGCTCTAGCCTTTATTACCCAATCAGAGATTATTGTGGTGTATTCTTTACAGCACATTGGTCAATGTCACGGTGCCCATGTTCACACTGCAACCTGATCTGGGGGCACAGAACTCAGCTCCTGAGTACAACTCAGAACTCTGAATACACAGGGCACAAGACCAACCCCCCAGCAAAAGGATGCTGCCTTAGATAGCAGACCAGTGGCTCCTGGGAGAGAAGCACGAACAGAAACAGCTGTTAAAGGCAACAGAGGGAAACAGTGATGGTTAGAAAGAGGTCACCATCCTGTCTGCTGTCAAGTGTGTGTCTCATGTCAAATCCTACCCTTCCTGTGCATGCTAGCCTATGCCAGTTATGTCTCACAGAAGTTGTTATGAAATCAAAGCGTTCTAATATATGTTACAAGGTACAGGAAGCATTTATTAGGAAAGAAAACCTAAACTGACCTACAGGATGAATTAGCCCTGACCATAGTGAGATAAAGCAGTGCTGAGTGAGAAGAGCAAGAAGAAAATATGCAAATATTCAGAGAGTGGGAGGAAGCCACCCTAAAACTATGCATTGTAATTTTAAAAGGGGGGGAGGATTGAAGAAAGGAAAGGACAGAATGTAGAGTAAGTTTACCAGACCCCTTGGTTTTTGCTCTTCGTAATTCACTAACTATGAAATTTTCCCTTTCAAAGCATACAATTTATTTGTTATTTTTAACATATCAGTTTCGTATGGCCACAGAAGACAGCTAATTCCTAATGCTTTCGTCATCCAGAAAGAAACCGTGTACCTAGTGAACAGCCACTGCTCACCCCACCCCACCCCACCCCCACGGCCACCACTGCAGCCACTAATCCGCTTCCTGTCTCTAACTTGGCGAAGTTGGGCATTTCCCATGAATGGAATCCTACCACGCACGGCCATTGGCATCTGACTTCCCTCATTTAGCACAGTGTTCCTAAGGCTCCCATGTCATTGTGTGCATTAGAACCTGGCCTCTCCTTGTGGTCAGGTAATATTCTATTATGTAGAGAAGCTTACACGTCAGTTCATGGGCATCTGTCATTCCTGTTGGAGACTCTTAGGAAAATGCTATTGTGAGTTCTTGTATGTGTTTTCATTTGTGTTTCTGTAATGATTAATGATGGTGAACATACTTTCATTTGTGAACCTCAGAAAATACACAGATTAGTCCAAGCTGGGACCTGAACACACGAGCACCTTGCTTTTTCCCCTCTTGCTCTTTCTATCATCCAATGAGCTTACATGGAGACAAACCCACCGCAGGTCAGACACAGACAAGCATCCAGAAGAAACAGAAATGCTAGCTTCTGCCACTAAGAACCTAACGTTACCATTAGGGATAAAAACTACGAAAGGATCCTTATGAACTGATATGTCCTGGGGATACATTCCTTAAAGGATAAATGTCACCAACGATTAAATTCAAGATCGCTGCACATAGACAATTCTACCCTGAAGGCCCACAATCCACCGAGCCATGTCCCGAGGGAGCTAGGATCCTACAGAGGGTCCTGTGTGCACATTTCCTGTAGGCAGTGAACTGTGAAGGGCAGAGGGAGGGTTCTGAGGACCCGAAGCGTTAGAGTGGGGTGCCCTGGGTAAGATGTATCCTGCTTCCTCCCTGCTACAGACTCATCACACAGTGTTGGATTATACAACTTCTCTGTACAAGGCTCTGGCATTCCAGTGGGGCTGCTGGGTCAGATGTTTGAGCTGTTCTGGAAACCAAATGTGTGCACTGACATGAAAATTGTGCCAGGCAGGGTAAGAGCCCGCCTCTCGCTCCGGCTCTTCTCCCCAGGCCTAAGTGGTTGCATGGTTTGGTTCTCATCATGGGTCCCTGCTGTCTTCCTTCCTCAACTCACTGAGGCTGAGCCAACCAGACATGTGGGGACCTTCTTTTATAGAGGCCTCAACAGCTGAACTGGCGGTGCTGAACATGGTGTTAGAGAAGGGAGCTTGGCGTGCAGCCTCTTTCCAGCCTCTCCTCTCCCTTTGCTGATCTGTGAGGAAACGGGAGGGAGGCCGAAGGCAAGGCAGAAAACATGCAGAATCAGCAGAAGTGTCAACCAGATGTCTATATGCCTGGCATTCAAACTAGAAACACAAGATAGCTTTCTCCTAGCTGCCTTGAGGAAATAAGATGCAGTGAGTGTCTACCGCCCACGGAACCAGGTGATGTTCAGCAATGCACCGGGGTGTGGAGCATAGAAAGTTTTAAATCCACTTCTCTTAACTTAGCAATTGTGCGCAAGTATCAACATGCGTATATAAATCCTTACTGCTCATGACTGCAGTCCTGAAAAAAAGTATCGATTAATAAAGTTCCCAACCAAGGCTCTGACCCTGAGAATATGAGTCTAGCTTTGCTGGTTCTGGGCAAATTATCAAAAGATCAGAACTTTAATCCCCTTGCCCTCCTGGTCTCCTCTGACTCCTCCCTTTCCCTCCTATTTGCAATACCAACCCTCCATGCCTCTGGCTTCCTCACAATTAGTCCCTGGCTCATGTGTAGGTCTCGACAAATGAGCCACCGGTCCAAAGTTAGGATTACCAAATGGTTTTAGGAGGATAGCGGATGAGGGCTAAGCAAGGAATCACTGGTGTCTGGTTGCCCTGGATTCCAGATCAGGTCTGGGGTCTTTTTAATCTGTGTGCTCTTGGGTGATTCCATCTTGTCTATGAGATCACTTTCTCAGCTGCACCCACTGGCTTGTGGGGAGATGGAAATGACATCAAATCCACACAGTGCTCATCACTGGGCTGGGACAATGAGGGGCCATTAGCCATCAGTGATTGCTTTGGCAAACACGATCTCTGAGTTCCATGGGGATGAATGTGACATAAGCTCAGAACATTTATTTAGCTTTGAAAGAGTCACATGTGCTAGCTCCCTAACACGTTCTCCCTCTAACTCTCTCTGCTTGGGGAGCAGCTTACTTCAGGAACACTTTCACAGTCGCCGCAGGTTTCTTCTGACCCTGCGCTGTCTCTGTATATTGCTAAAGCATTGTTCCGAACCCCAATTTTCAATTATACACAGGTAATCAAGATAAAGGCAAGGGAGGTCTGGGCAGATGGCTCAGTTGGTAACATGCTTGGTACCTGGATCTGAGTTCAATCCCCAGAACATGGGTTCAAGAGAAGAGAACTCTTAAAGCCATCCTGGTGGTACATATATGTAACTTTGTCACTGGGAAGACAAAGGCAGCTGGGCTCACTGGCCCTCCAGCTCAGCCTACTTGGCAACCAGAAAGTCAGGAAGAGACTCTGCTTCAAAAACCAGGATAGGCAGTTCCTGAGGAACAACGGCTAAGGTTGTTCCTCTGGCCTCTAGATGCAAGTGCACAGACACACATAAATAAATAAATAAATAAATAAATAAATAAATAAATAAATAAATAGAATCAATTGCCTGATATCTAGTATAAACGGGTATTCGTAAGCATGTCACTAACTGGCTGCTTTCCTTGGTAGGACAATATTATAAAGGGATTTTTAACCTGTAACAATGTCAATCATACATGTTAATAATTGGATGCACACTCTACCAGTGTGAAATTGATATGCAAGCCTATGAGGTCTGTTTTAGTCATAGAGAAATGGCTGTGCACTAAAGTCCCAATGTCCCTTCAAGCAGATCATGCTTGACACCTGACCTCCACAGAGTGCAGTAGCTGTATACAGTAACACCTACACAAGACAGCTGTGTCCCCAGGGGAGAGGAGAGAGCTGCAGAGGTTTCATACAACTGCTAACCTCAAGGAATGCTGTTCTGGTTGGGAGAGAAAGAGACTAAAGCCTATGACCAGACATTACATAACCGTGTGCCCAGCAAAGGTTTAAGCACAGGCTCTGATGTGCCAGGGACCTTAGGCTGATGAGGCATCTGGGGTCTGAAGAAAGACTCTTGGGAGATTCCAAACTAAATTGGACTGAAGGGGGGATGTTGGGGAGGGAGGAAGGACCCTTCCCTCTGTCCCCTCTGGTTGTTTTAGAATGGTCTAGACTTGAAAAGTGGGTAAGCTTTAAATAAAGAGGAGGTGGGCGGGGGTGGGGTGGGGCATTGCAGGCAGGAGCTACAGTAGGGACACTCAGTGAGTGGAAGAAGCCTCCTTGTCCCTCTTGATCTCCTACCTGACCTGATCCCTGGGATTCTGAAGCTTCTTGAAATCGCAGCCAAGGGCTCTGTGGTGGGCAGACAGCGAGTTTACAGGCAATGGTCATGTAACATGTTCTGTGGTTCCTCTTTTCAGAGTCCTTTCAAGTGGTCGTAAGAGGAAATGGCTTCCGGCATGCCCGCAATGTGGACAGGGTCCTCTGCAGCTTCAAAATCAATGACTCAGTCACACTCAGTAAGTCCTGGTGTCGCTGGTATGAGGGAGGAGAGGCTTGCCAGCAACGTCATTTATATGACACTGGGGGTGGGGGGTGGGAGGTTTGCCAGCACAGCCTCTTACAGGGGCCTTCAGAGACCTGTTCAGTGCTAATGAGGCCTCCATGGTGTGTGTGTGTGGGGGGGGGGGAAGGGGAGTTAGCTGATCAATTGATGTTCTTGATTCTGACCTGACTCTGGACCCCTCCTGGGTAGGTACAACCCAAGGTTGCCCATCTTGGGGAGCAGGATGAGGCTTGGCATGAGTTGTCATTCCGTATCCCCAGCACCGAACCAGCCCTAAGGAGGCAGTGAGTGCCTGCTTCCCTCCTGTGGCCTAAGTACTTCACCATCCATGCAGACCCAGCTTAGTTAGGGCCTGTGGAGCTCGAGGCTTCTCAACAAAGCACTGGAGACTCTAGAGGAAGAATGAAAACAAGATGGTCTAAACAGATTAATCCTGAATAAAGCAAAAACCAGAATCCTGGACTCGCATGTGTGGACTCTGGGACTTTTTCAATCTGGAAGGTTTTTTGCTGGGAGTAGCCAAGAAACTCTCATTGTAATGAATTCCTCACATAAAGTCAGGAAAATGGAGGTAAAACTAAGTGTATCTCATGAGGGAAAACAGACTGTCATAACAATGGAACCTCGGGGAGGCGTTTGCAGCAGGCAAGATCTGAATTTAAAGACGTGCGACTCAGTGGCTGTCCAGGAGAGATGGAGGGAGGTCTGGTTCCAGAAGGGCAGATGCTGGGAGCCTGGTTATTATTTGCATCTGGCGTCCATCACAGGGACAATTCCTGGCTTCTGTCTGCAGTGATAAACAGCAGCCACAGGGGGCTGTAGTTTCCATCACACTGGGTGCTCCTGGGCTTCATCCTTTCTGCTTGGCAACCCAGAGGCTTAGGAGGGAAGGAAGGCAGACCCCACCCACATGCAGCTAACTGCCCACTCTGGGTCTTCTCCCTGTGGCCCCAGAAGACAGGGGGTCTAACGCTGTTTTTAAGTTAGGAAAACTGAAGGACACACCTTTTTTTCTCTCCTTGACACCTTGAAACCCTCTTAATTGTGTTTAGACACAAGCAGCAGCTTCCTCATAGACATCTGGAATCTCTGGCTTGGGATAATATCAAACATTGAAAGCATTCAGTTAGTTTTATTTAACACTGGGACTGCTCTTGTGTGTCCAAAATGTGTGTGCTGTTTGAAACCATTTTTCATTGTCCACAATGTGGAAGCTGCTTCCAAAGTCACTGTAAATCCCCAGTCTCAAGAAAAGGCAGAAACTCTCGGAGGGTTTGATTTTTCATCCCAAAGCAGTGAGCTTTTGAACTGGCCTTCTATGAGGGCAAACCATAGGGGTTAGGGATCGTGTTCGAAGGGGACAAGACCCGGGACAGCCCTGCACTTGCCAGTTCTGTGAACTCTGATGTCTCATCCCTTTGTTCTTCCTTTCCTGGTATGCACTTGGGCACCACCTGTGGCCAGCCCGCCCCTCATTCACTCAGAGAAATACATGCCACTGGAGCAGGGCAGCAGCTTGAACAGCAAACTCACTCCACTTCCAGCACAGCCTTGAGGGCTGCAGAAGACAGAGGGACTCCATCTCAGAGGGAATTTGCTTGTCACACAGCAAAACTGGTGGTGCTGGAAAAGCAAAATCGTGTCGCCTTAACACAGTGACACACGTCTCCAAGTGCAGATTTAAACTCAATGTCATTCTAAGACCAAAACACCATGAAAGACATCCAGTTTAAAGTTGGAAAGGAAACAGCGAGGCATTCTCGCTCCTCTGTAATAGCAAGCTGATGGTTCTAGCATGGCCATCTTGCAAATGGAAGGAGTGTTCAAGGAAGCCAGCCAGTGTGGTCCCTTGCATGCCACAGGTAGCTGTTGGAACTAGAAACCTGGCTGTGTGATTAAGAAATTCAATTTTAATTTCACTCAGTTTTATTTAAGTGTTCATAGCTGCACACGGTCATCTCTGCCCCATTAGTTAGTGACATGACATCATTAAAGACCCAAGAGAACTGAAGACAACATCAGCACCTTTGGGTACTTTGGGATGATTGTTCATGCCTAGGAACTAGAGTCACAGTTTCTGCTAGACAATGTTGCTAGACAATAAGGGGGCTGTTAACTGGATGTTTCACAATGAGCCCTCCCTTATTTTTCAATTCTCAATTACTTTTTTTAGTTAACATACAATTAATGGGTTTTATTGTGACATTTTATTTATCATTGTTCTCTTCTGTGTTCACTACCCCCAGCTATAAAACCTCAACTTTTACCAATACCTTTGCCCAGAATTCAATGGTAACTATTTTAAAAATAGTCCTAGAGAATTAGAGGGATGGCTCAGAAGTTAAGAGCACCATCTATTCTTCCAGAGGACATGAGTTCAGTTCCCAGCACCTACATCAGGCAGCTCACAACCATCTGTAACTCTAGCTCCAGGGAATCAAACGCACACGCGCGCACACACACACACACACACACACACACACACACACAATAAATAAATAAATAATCTTTTAAAAATAAAAATATTCTGGGAAGAATATAATGACAAACAAAATCTATTGAGAACAATTTGTGAAGACATATTAGTGACATAAGAAAAAACCTTATGGGAATATAAAGAAAGTGAGAATTGATACATGGTCTAGACCCCAGGCATAGGGCGATATCTGGGAAAGAGGACTGGCTCCATCGCCTCCAGCTGTTACTGTAACATATTACACAACATTCTGTGCCTTGGTTTTTCTCCGTGAAGTGCTAGTGACAGGAGCTTCTATGCCATAGGTTGTTAAGAGGCTTAGTGTGTCAGGTAGGACTCACAGCATAGCCACCAACAGCTGCCCACTCCTGGCTACAGGTGTTACTTCAATATTACCAGTGACATGTTGCTGTCACTAAACAGAGAAGTAACAGAGCCTTGTAAAGATGTTACTGGTTTTAAATTTAATATTTACTTTTTAGTACAATCCTAGTGGAAATTCCCATGGGAGCTTTTTAAGTTAGAACAATAATTTTAAACTTATATGGAAGAATAAACTGTAAAATTAGCCAAGTAAAATGCAGAAACCTGCCTGAGCTGACTTTAGAATAGAAAAGGAAAAAAATCATTCAAACAGTGTGTGCCTGGTATAATGGGCAAACAGCAATAGCACAGAGCCCAAACAGAGCCAAACTCCACTATGAACTTAGTGCTAAATTAAGTGACCATTTAGCTCAGCGGTGCTGGCACAGCTGGCTAACTGCTTAGAGAGATGATTATAGTTGATTTTTATCTTGCACTTTACAGTTAAACAAATTCCAGATGAACTGAAAACTTTAATGCGAACATGAAAATATAAAATTTCTAGAAAAGTAAATGTTTGCATAATTATCTAGTAGATAAAAATGTTGAGCTAAAAAAGGACTAAGCTCTAAGGGGAAAGAATTGATGGTGTAAGCACATGTTTTCAAATTCTCTTCTTACCAGCCCCAACAAAAATCAAAAGGAAAAAGAAATAAGGAAAAATATTTATAATATATATAATACAGGTCCAAAAGGTTGACAACCAGAGTTTAAGCCCTGAATCCACAGTGGAGAAAGAGAACTGACGCCCACACCCACATGGGCACACAAATAATAAAATTGTTTCCAAAAGTAAAAAGAACAGGGGAAATTGATGAAAAGGGACATTACAAGAAAACCAGTGCTCCCTAATCCCAGAGAGCGTGCCCAGCGTGAAAAGCAATGCTCACTAATCCCAGTGTGGCCATGGCCATGCAAGAGGAAACAATCATCTCTCTTTGATTTTCCTTTGGTTTTGTTCTTGACACAAGTTCCCACGTAGCTCAAGCTGACCTCCAACAGGCCATGTAGCTGAGGGTTGCCTTGAATTCCTAACCCTTCAGCCTCTCCAGTACTGTGAGTACAGGCCGGCACCACCACAGCTAGCTCCAATTGTTGATTTTGCCATAGCAACCCGGGGGAAAGTAACAAAAAACCAGTGCCCAGAGTTGGCAAAGACACAGATGAACAATGTTTTTATGCATGATCAGTAAAACACCATTGGATAGCTTAGAAAGCAGTTCTTAAAATGAGTCTACTGCTTCAACATTTATGAAGTAGAGTTGGGATTTAATAAGGATTTCTTCATATAGACACAAGCAGGAGAGTTGAGAGAAAGAGAGAAGAAACGAAGATGTATTGGAAGCATAGATGTGGGCTTCTCAGAGAAGAGTCTCAGAGAGTGAGATTAGCAGTAGCAAAGTCACAGTTACAAAGTAGCAATGAAAATAATGTTATGGTTGGGGTTCACCACCACATGAGGATCTGTATTAAAGGGTCGCAGCGCTAGGGAGGTTGAGAGCCACTGGTCAACAGACATGGTAACATGGCCACTTATTCTGCTACTTCTCGTAAAGGAAGAAAGAAGTGGGGCCAGGGAGCATTTAAAGAAGAGCGTAACTGTTTTTTGGTGGGTGAGCCACATGCAAAACACAAGTCACCCTTCATAATTCCTAATATTGTAGGAGAGTGCTGTGGGAATGTTACATCCTGTGTTAAAACAAAGTTACAAGCAGTACTTAAAAGCTGTGTTTGGTACTGTTTCTCTTCACACACAGTCAAGAGCAAACTTGAAACAGCCACCCCTGCATAAGACTACAGTAAATTTATATTTTCTTCTTCCTGTCTGTTTTTCTAAGATGACTACAAACGCACTTGCCCTGCTATTAGAAAAGAATTCACTAAAGTTATTAAGTTCAATTTAAGTTCTTTTATAATTATTTAGGCCTAGTCTACATATTAAACTTAGCAGTCAGTTGGCTTTCCAATTGCCAGACTGAAGTCCCTTTTGGCCAAGAACATACCTTGGAAATACCACAAATGTTATCAGTTTATCCTGGCACATTCTCTGACTTCAGTATTCAGTGTGTTCTGTGCCAAGAGAAGGCCTGCTTCCAATTGGAAACCCACTTGCTTAGAGATTAAAATGCTGAAATGCGGACACTGGGG
This sequence comes from Mus caroli, assembly GCF_978045245.1. Lineage (NCBI taxonomy): Eukaryota > Metazoa > Chordata > Mammalia > Rodentia > Muridae > Mus > Mus caroli. The sequence continues at coordinate 62,074,386 of NW_028227262.1, forward strand.
TATGAGCTGAGAAATGACCCATTTTATGCACAGTAAATAAAGAAACAGACAGTTTACTATGCGATAATAAGACACACTCCAGACCGCTCTTGTGCTGTGTAAGGAGGACTAGAAGCAAAGACACTGGCTTTTTATCCTCGCTGTAGACTCCCACAGCCACGCTCTGCTTTTCTATGAACGTTCCTTCCCAGCTTGATCTCCTATCTAACAGGCCTGCCATGGCTTACTTTGTGTACACTCCCAAAGGATGGGACTCCGTAACCTTTGTTTTTTGTTTTCTTTTGTTCTGTTCTGTTTTGTTTTATGGTTTTTCAAGACAGGGTTTCTCTGTATAGTCCTGGGTGTCCTGGAACTCACTTTGTAGACCAGGCTGGCCTTGAGCTCAGAAATCCACCTACCTCTGCCTCCCAAGTGCTGGGATTAAAGGTGTGCGCCACCACTGCCCGGCCAGTAACCTTTGAAGATACTTTCCCAAATAGGCAATTTTGAAAGTTCCCCCAAAGAGGCTCAGCTTTCCAAAAGGGGGAAAAACTCATTTGAATATGAATGGTCCAGGGTGTTTGTTTGTCTAAACTTTGTCTTATTATCCAGAAACTATACATTTCATCTTAGGAAATGTCTGGGAGCCAGGACTGTTGCTGGTACCCAGGGGTGATTATCAATGCATCTGCCACAGTAGGTAGAGGGAAATGGAAAAGGAAGAGGAAACCTGAAACTTCCCAACATAGCCTTTGGTGTGAGTTAGAGCATCAAGTGTGCTGGTCAAAGGCACTGCACGCAATTTGCTTGAATTCCTGAGGCACTGATCTCCTATGAGAATGTCACTGTGTGCTTCAGAGTGGAGAGACGTAAGGAGCCTTTGGGGTCTTGATTCTTCCCCAGGAAGCTTCATCTAAGAGGTAGCAGCTTCCGATCTCTGAGCGCCTAGCTTGTCCCTGTGCTGCCCACATGCCCTTCCATGACATCTCTCCCACAGGTCACCTCGTTTTCACCACAGCCACACTGGGAGGGAAGACTTATCTGTGCCCTCATTTTTGCTGATAAGGAAACAACTTGGATAAATGGAGTGTCAGAGGCCAGTAGATGGCCTGGTAACAACTTAGGCTTGGGTGATCTTACTCCAAGGCTTGGGACCACCTCTCTACTGTGCCAACATGAATTCCCTCAGGATCCCAAAGCCCCAGCTCCAGTGCTCAGGTGACTGGTGTGCACCTGCCTCAAAGGGATTGGATTGCTTGTCTGATATCGCACATCAGAGAAGGGAGTCCTGAACCCCAGTCCAGGGAAGGCAGCTCCCAGGGTTTAGAGCATCATTTTCGGTAGCTAGCAGTGTGGTCACACCACGACATCTCTCCTTCCTGATTTCCTGGTTGGTTCCTTTTGCTTGAGCCCTGCAACCTCTCCTTTACTATGGGTGCATCTCCATCGCCCTGGCTTTCAGAGGGAGCATAGGTTTGGTCCTAGTTTCAAAGTGGCTCCTGGAAAGAGTAGGCTACTGCTCAGGTCCCCCACTTTCGGACGATCAACAGACAGGTTGTAATCCGCCACGGGAACGTGGGTTTGGAAGTTTGCCTCCACAGAGACTTTTACAGAGACAGCTTGACAGAATTATCTGCAAGAGCCCATATGCAGTCAGACTTGATGTTGGGGGCTATCAAGTGTTCAGTGGCCTCAAGAGGAAATGGTATTAAGCCCTGTGTGGACTCAGGCACAAAATGGTCTTCTTCATATCCAGTACCGAGGCAAATTTGCTTGAGTTCCACCCCCCCTGCAGCCTGCCTCCACCCTTACCCTTCTGTTCTGTGTGGGAACTTAGCTTCCCACTCTACCTCTGCACCAGGTGGCTTGGTCTTCATGGATAGTGCCTGTATGTATATAGTGATGGGGTGGGGCTTGGTACAGCCCTACTTTTTTGTGGTTTTTGTAGGATGATCCTAGCGAAGGACCTGAGCACAGCTAGACCCTAGGAGCCCCAGGCAGGTTGTAATTCTGTGCTGTTTAACTCCTTATTCAGCATTCTTAGGGAAAGGTTAGGTTGGGTCTGCTGAGCAGAAGCAATAAAGAGCGCCCGTGGCTCACACCCTGTGCATTTCAGTTTTGGCCCCAGTTTGCATTCCAGGACAGCACGTGCCATGCACTGTGCCTCAGGGGGTGAGGATAGGAACCTCCTCTCTCCTCTGGGTTTCTGTGAAGATTTCGTCCTTCTAGAGCTCGCTGTGACCTGTGGTCATGACTTTGGACTTTTGGGGTAGGCTTACCTCTTAGTCGCAACTCCAAAAGTAAAGAGCTTCCAAATCTAATTGTGCACAGCCAGAAGAGTTGTGTGTCACAAGGCACATGCCTTGTGCATGAATCCTGAGTTGTTGCTGGTGGGGGAAAAACGAGGTTTTGAAAAGCATATTTACTCTTAGCAAATTACAGCTGTTTGCAGTGCTGCAGTGATTTGGACCTCGGGATTACAACACTTTAAAAGGCTGAAGCTTTGCTGAGAGGATAATTTGTATGTTTTACAAATGTCAACAGTCAAGACTTTTTTTGGTGTGGATTTATAGAGAGGAAAAAATGATTTGTAAGAGCACTAGGCCCCATCACCTTCATTTTGTTTTCTTGCCATCCCCAAAGCTTCTCTAATGACTGCAGAGAGATGTGAATGCCAAGGCCCACAAAGTTACGTGGAGTGTGATCCCAATTCTATAAAAATATTACACAGAGGATGAAATAGTATACCCGAAGGCCTCTGTGATGTGCATCAGCTGGGCGTGCCGGTGCACACCCTTAGTAACCCTAGCACTCAGGAGGCCAATATGGAAAGCACAGCCTGAGCTACCCGTGAATATAAGGCTTGTCTGGGGTGTGTGGGAAGAGTTTTCACATGTACACACACACACACACAGAGAGAGAGAGAGAGAGAGAGCATTTATCACTGGAAATTATGATTATCAAATACTTGAAGAGTCTCATCAACTCAGAATTTTTACACTGCACATGTTACTTTTGTAATAGATAAAAATGAGATTTCATCCTGAGAATTCAAAAGAGATATTCTGACAGGAAGGTTTGAACACTGATGTGTGAGCTATGGAGATCAACACTTGTGTATAAGATCAGTGGGGATCTGAGACCAGCTAGGCATCTGACCCTTGCCTAGGATACGTGGCTTACTCTCTTACTTCCTTCTCCTCTGAGGCAGTGGTGTGATCTTAACACACATCCCTCCCTACAAATGCAGTGACCCAGACAACACTCTTCATTTTATGCTGTAACTTCCCTCAACCCAGACCTGTGTGGATGTTTGTGTATCAGGCGCCTGGACTCTACAGCTTCCCTACCCTATCAGGTCATGACCCTGATAGCAGTACAGTGCGTGTAGGAGCCACATTTCTATGATGAAGCTTCACCAAGGAGGATAGCACAGGTGCTATGCCATCGGCCACTAGGAAGGCCTGGGCCCCACCTAGCCTCTGTGAGAACCTGAAGCATCCTTCGTCCCTTTACCCAGGCATATTCCCTCTCCTCTACTCAGTATCTTTAACAATTCTGAAGTTTCCGAACATTGGAATAACAAGCCAGGGAGCTCTGAGCTCTAAAAGGATGCCTGTAGCCTTGCTTCTGTGGACTGAAGACAGATCTTGAGCCGCATCAGACCCCCAACAGTGCTGATGTTTGGGGATGATGATTCTTGTGGAGATGTCCATCTCATTCATCATCTTGTCTTAGATGTTTCCATCTGTCCCCTTATGGGGCATATGCTCCCACTTGAGAGACACTGCATCATATATGTGTGTTCCAAAACCCTATTTAGAAGTGGATCTCATATATGTGCACACACACACACACACACACTGTGGTCCTGATGTAGCACCTCAGTCTAGAACACTCTCACCTTGTGTTTCACAGACTGTGAACCTGGCAGCGCTCCACCTTACTACTACAGTTAGCATGTTGAGTGTTTACCAAATGCTAAGCTTTTCATAATAATTCCCATTCAGATTCAAAATCTGAGTATGGTCGTCATCTTCTAGAAAAGTGGTGAACAGGGCAAAAGCTTTGCCTAGGGCTGTATTCCCACGTGTGGCAGAGCTGTGCTTAGCTCTTCATGATGTGAGCATTGTCATGTCAAGCCGTGACAACGTGCCCTAGATCCAAGGGGCTCTGAGAGCAACATCATCGCACTCCATCAGAACTCCTCAGTTCTTCTAACTCATGCAAATTGCAGAGCAGACATGTAAACCCTCAAGGGCTTACACCAATTCTTGTAAGCTTAGATAAGGACTAGGAGCTATTTTTCTGTTTTTTTTTTTTCTTGCCAGAAATACATATTTATATCAAGAAAAGGTTGCCAAGACTGGAAAGTATTTGAATTATTTAATCAGTCTTAAAAAGAGCCCGCTGATTGGTGTTTGGATTGGCTAATGAATTTTAATCTTGGTTTTACCCCAAATCCATAGTCACCAAACTATAAGGAGGAATTCTGGGAACTTCTTCCCCAAGCTGAGGAATGCTATGTTCTTGGGGTTAGAAACCTGGGACTGGGCTCATTTCAGTGTGGCTCAAGATTCTTAGTTCGTGGCCCTTAAAGCAGGGCCTCCAGGGAGATTCTCCAGGCCTACCACAGGGCTGGGGCTCCTGATCGTCTGCCCTGGGTGGTATGCTCACTGCTGGGGTCCAGCTTTGCCTATTCAAGGTCTTGATCATTTCAACAAAACATGGATTTGAATTCTAGCTCTGGCCCTTTTTATACTGTAGCAGTAACTCAAGTAACTGACATGTGGGAGAATGAGCATTGGTGAGCACCCAGCTGTAGTACCATAGTCTCTCCCTTCCCAATGGGTGTGGGAGCATCTTGTAAGACTATGGCTATACAGTGCTGAGCAATATCAGCATAAATGTGTTTCTCTGTATACAAAGGATGGATGAACCCTTATGCATATATATTTATCTACACACACATGCACACACACAAAACTTCTCCAAAACTCCTGGTGTGTAAATGATGTCAGTAAGGCTGAACAATATTAATAAGCACTAAGACATCTTGAAAACTGTGGTCTTCACATTTGCAGTGGATTTTAAAGGCTCAGGTGCCACTGTAATAAAGTGAGGGGACTCTTCCTGAGTTCTTATTGAGTCTTAAGTGCCATACTTTGTGCTTTCATTCATTCCTATTTACTTACACACAGCAGCCCAATGATATCATAGCCACTATTCGTAGATGAACCTGACCCCAGTTACACACTAGTCAGAGCCAAACCTGGGATTTGAACCTGAAACTGTCAGGGCAGGGTCTCTTCTGTTCTCTTCACACCTGTAGTCAGCTTCCAGGATACCAGGTCCCAGATTATGTTCAATCTGTAATGACACTCATTAGTTCTCAAATTCTGATTTAAGTCAAACTTCTTTCTGATTATCAGACCCCTATAGACAAAGGATTTAGATTAATATGTCATAGGTGTGCTTAGAATTCTGAAATACATGCATTTCACATTCATTGAAGAAGAAGAAGAAGAAGAAGAAGAAGAAGAAGAAGAAGAAGAAGAAGAAGAAGAAGAAGAAGAAGAATTATTAATCTGATCTCCAACTCCTACCCCTCTAATTTCCTCCCTGGTTGTGAACAAGACAGAGCAGGCTGCTCCAGCCTCCTGGTCTCCATTACCCTTTTCTATTCCATGCCGTGCCAGGGAGCCATGAAGTGAAATGGCCACCCAGTGAGCAGGGAAGCAGGGCCCCATTGTCCTCAGAGTGGATTACAGCCCCATAAACAGCACAACACACTGGCATTGGCAGAGGCTGCGTTGGGGAAGGGGGGCTTACATGGCCCCCAAACCAGGCACAGGGCCCCTCTGTGGTGAAGGAGGAAGTCCCTGGACCCGGCTTCCCAAGAGGCCATTCCAGGAAGGACTCAGATGATCTGAGTTATGGAAACCAAATGGCCCGCCTTTGTTTAAGAAAGAGGAAGAAAAAGCCACTCATTTTTGTGGTAAAGTGAAAACAGGCTCCAAACCAGACAGCCCCTCTGAGAGGCAAAAATGCCAGCTCTGTAAGTGAACCCACAGCCTCTCAGCCTGGGTTCAATCTCGGGGACATCAGAGCTGTACCCCCAAGCCGCCACCGTTTTCCATCCTGCTTTGCCCCAGAAATATTTGGCCTCCCAAACAGGAAAGGAAGACAAAAAAAGGAGAATGAGAAATGTCCTCTGCTGAGGCCTCCACCTGCCTCCCACCCCTTGTTAGCTAGGACGGAGGGATGAGACAGGAGCCAGTGCCTGCCTGCAGCCACCTCAGGAGCCCTCCAGCTCAAACCACAGCATGGAGCCTGGAGTCACAAGGCCTTCTGGGGCCACCCTGTGGCTGCCCAGGGCTCTGTGGGTGGGGCTGCACCACAGGTACTGTACACAAGAGCTGTGGGTAAACCACAGCCACAAGGAAATAAATACAAGATCCAGTCAGCCATGCTGGGCAGGGTTTGGCTTGTTCCCTCCCCCTGGTTTCCCTGGAGCAGGAAGTCTCTCCGTGACAATAGGACACTGCAGAGTTTGGGTCTGGGCCTGGCTTGCTTGTATCACTATGTAGCTAAGATGGCACTTGGTCTTTCTGAACCTCCATTTTCATCTGAAAAATGATCCTGGGGTGGAAAGATGGTTCAGTTGGTAAAGAGATCCCCAGAAGGGCGGGGACCTGAGTTTGAACCCCTAGCACGGATAAACGAACAAACAATAACTGAGCAAAGCAACATGGGCCTGTAATCAATCCCAACACTGAGGAGGTGAAGCCAGGAGGATAACTATGGCTTCTGTCCAGACAGCCTAACGGAATCAGGAAGACCCAGAGTCAGTGAGAAAACCCATCTCAAAAACTAAGATGGAGAAGCACAGAAGACACCTGATGTCGACCTCTGGTCTCCACACAGAAACAGTCTCTCTCTCTCTCTCTCTCTCTCTCTCTCTCTCTCTCTCTCTCTCTCTCTCTCTCTCTCTCACACACACACACACACACACACCTTCCTCCCTTAGCTCCTAAGGCTGTCACTAGCAGAGCTGTCAAAGTGACTAGCAGGTTATTGGTTGGGCATCCAGACTTTGCGACACCTACCCGCATGCCACCCAGGAAGGAAGCAGTGATTCAGCTAGCTTGCCTGGGATTTGCCTGTCTCTGCCTCCTCGATGCTAGGATTTCAAGTGCCTACCACCCTGCCTAGCTAGAAGGATGCTCAGGATTCGAACTTGGGTCCTCATGCTTGCACACAAATACTTCATCAACTAGCTGTCTCTACTACAGATGAGCTACCCTAAGGCACACTTGTGTCTGCTGAGTGCCACGACAAACCCCACTGAAGCTGCCACTTCCCAGGTCTCTAATAAGGTACAACTCTTATTGGATTTTCATGAGACTTGACAAAGCTGCCTGCCTTCTGCAACCCAGGGATATTTGCTGTACTTGTTTGTGTTTGACAGAGCATTTTCTCCATGAGGATGGGCTCTCCCAAACTGGATGTAGATGTGAATCTCCTTAGAGCCCCTCCTTAGCTATTCCTTACAGAAAAGCAAACTCAAACTATGTTGGTACAAGGATTAGATGGACATGGGACCAGAACACCAGCATCAGAAAGCAAGCTCTGAATTCTCTTCTAGTGGCTGCTACCACATGGGTTAGGGTGCTACCATGTGTGTGTGCACGTGGGGGGGGGGGGGGAACTATATCAGCTTTCTGCGGCTCTGAGAAATACCAACGTAAACAAAGAGGGGCATCAGTTCTTACAAGTTTCAGATGATCAAATTGGAAGCATGTGATGGAAGAAAGTTCCTCAGCTCATAGCAGCCCAAGAGAAAGAGAGGAAGTGGAGAGAGAGAGAGAGAGAGAGAGAGAGAACACTACTAAAAAAGCAGCAGTGCCCCCCCCCCCCCCAGTGATCAGTGATTCCTTCACCCCACCTCCCGCCTCCGCCAGCATGGACCTTGGTTTCAACAGTAAACCCTCGGGGGACATTTTCTATTCCAACCATAACCCAAGGCAAGAGGAGGTTTTCCTTCACACGGTCCTCTATTTTCATTCCTGTCCCTCTGGACTTGGTTGACGATCTCCAAAGATTCGGAATTGGAGACCATAACCTCGTGACTTCCTTTTTCACAGATGAGAAGCCCTTTGCCGTGGAAGACACTTATTTGCTGTGCCCAGCACCAATCTTGAAAGAAGTTGGCATGTAAGTTTTCATCAGCCACAGAGTCCTACAGCCAGACAGGAAGAGGCAGGGAGGACAGAGGGACAGCGATATATTTCTTCACTCTCATTATGGGGCTTTCTCTAGATTCTGCCGATGACCATAATGCCAAAGGTATAGCAAACCAGGCACCAGGCGGTTTGAATCGCTCTTCATCCTCCATTGCTCCCAGTGAATGAGACCCCCAGTCAGGGTAGTTAAAAGGATTTGAACAACTCACTCAGGGTCACAGCGCAGCCAGTGGAAGAGCTTGAGTTCAAGCCTGAGTCTGCTGACTCAGTCCCAACCACATTTCTAGAAAGTTCTCACAGCATTACCTCACCCTGTCATCATCCGTGTCCTGGAAAGTGTTATCTGTTCCTTCAAAGCAAGGAGACTCAGAAAGGCAAAGTAAGCTCTGTGGCTGGCTCATGGCCGTCACCACCTCCACCCCCACCCCCACCCCATCCCCAGTCCTCCTCAGAGTCTCAGTCATTCACCTACATTCCCTGAGCTCACATACAGGAACCATCTCACAGTACCATCAAAATAAGAGCTATGGAGATGTCAGCAGAGTCAGCACCCTGGGTTATAATAGGACTATATAGGGCCCAGTGAGCCCAGATGATTACAGAACAAAAAAGAGCCTCCCCAGAACCATGAATGGCCTCCAGGGAAAACACTAAAGTTCTTCATCTAGTCTCCTTTCATCGTTTGTTCCCACTGAGACCTCTGACTGACTGAGTGTCTACAGTCAGCCTGTGATGCTGGGGCCTGCTACCCAGCCCACAATTATATAGCATGATGAGAGACCTAATAGACAGAAGCCAGGAGAAGACAACCCAGACTGTCCACAGCTGTACCTCCAGGAGTCTAACAGAGCCACAAAACTGCCCCACTAGACCACTGAGTCCACATTAGCAAGAACTGAGCATGCAGCTTACAGTTTGTCCATTTTTTCCCTATTGACTTGGATGGCTCTTAAAATGCTTTTATCTATCAGGTTTTAGTGGCACATGCCTTTACTCCCAGCACTCAGGAGGCAGAGGCTGGCAGTTTTATGAGTTCAAGACCAGCTTGGTCTACAGAGCCAAATTCCAGGAGAGCCAGGGCTACACAGAAAAACCTTGTCTCAAAAAAGAAAAAAAGGACCGGGCATGGTGGCGCACGCCTTTAATCCCAGCACTCGGGAGGCAGAGGCAGGCGGATTTCTAAGTTCGAGGCCAGCCTGGTCTACAGAGTGAATTCCAGGACAGCCAGGGCTATACAGAGAAACCCTGTCTCGGAAAAAAAGAGAGAGGGGGAAGGAAGGAAGGAAGGAAGGAAGGAAGGAAGGAAGGAAGGAAGGAAGGAAGGGAGGGAGGGAGGAGGGAGGGAGGGAGGGAGGGAGGGAGGGAGGGAGGGAGGGAGGGAGGGAGGGAGGGAGGAGCTTTATCTGAGGTATAACAAACAGGTTAAATAAAAGCAGGCTCTACTTGTCCCTGTAATGCAAAGTTAATGTCCTGCCTTCACACATCAAGTGAGGACACCTTAGCATCTCTTGGATGCCACGGGTGTGTGGCCCTGAGACTGCTACTGGAAGAATGTCGGGCCCCACAGGAAAGTAAGCAAGTTCTGCCCGGCTCTCCATCTGTTCTTCACAGCACACCAGGCTAAGTGTATCCCGTTCTCTGTCATTGCAGGAAAGCTGCACTGCAGGTCAGCATGAACGACGGCCTGTCCTTCATCTCCAGTTCTGTCATCATCACCACCACACACTGTGTAAGTCAGAACCTCCCAGCTCAGTGCCATTATTGTTTCAACGGCTCTTCCCAAATCCCAGGCTTCCCCAACATCTACCGTGAAATGTCTTCTGGTTCTTTGTTCTGTCCACTGAGCCCTGGTACCAGCTGGGTCGGGGTGTGCTTTTCTGTGAAGTGTACCAGTGACGCTCGCTGTGCCAGGTTCTCTGTTTCTGATGTTGAGGAGGAGCTCTGGCTGGCCTGGCCTGTTCAGATGATTCAAATGTCTGTAGTAAGGGTGAGCGCCTGGGTCAGACACACCATGAGAGGGTAGACAGGAAGGCATTAGGTAACATAGAAAACATGTCTTAAAGAGCTTTGGGGTTTTTTTTTTTGTTTGCTTGTTTTGTTTTGTTTTTTAAGGAAGCAGGAAATGGGTCCCAGCTAAAGGAAGGTATCGATATATAGAGAATCTATTATTTAAGGATGGGAACATGGAAACTTGTTTATATGCTTGTGGAAGTAATTGAGGGCAGCAGTTCTCAACCTGTGGGTCGCAACCCCTTTGGGAGTCAAATAGCTCTTTCACAGGGGTCACCTAAGACCATTGGAAAACACAGATATTTGCATTACTGTTCATAACAGTACCAAAATTTATGTTATGAAGTAGCAACGAAAATAATTTTCAGTGGGGGTCACCACACATGAGGAACTGTACTAAAGGGTCGCAGTGTTTGGAAGGCTGAGAACCAGTGCCCTAAGGGAAAACAAAACTGATGAAGGCAGAGAGAGGCTGAAGGGGCCTTGCCCTGATGACACAAAGCAGCCTCTGCTGGCTCCTGCCACAGGGATCCCTCCTGTCAGGAAGCTTCCATTTCTGACTACCCCTAAGATCACCTCAGAAACTGTTTTGTTTTAAAATGCGATGCTAGTAAATCAAAAATATATGCTTAAAGGAGAGGGAGTGTCTGTGCTTGGCAGCTTCGCCTCAGACGGTGGCCGAGCGTGAGCCTCATGTTGGTGATCCCAAGGCATTCTGAGAAGGTGATTCAGGGGAGAGAGGACTCAACTGGGAGCACCTGGCCTATGAAGTCCCCTCTAACCAGGGTCACTGTCTCAGAGCTCAGCCTATCTGGGCAGCTGGGGCTCTGCTCACTCGTCTAAAGAACCCATCCTGTAATTGGGGTATTTGTAGCACCACCTTTATTTGAATTTTTCTTGCTAACTAAGTGCTTGTTCTCCTCTAGCTCTTCCTTGCAGTGGGGGTGGTCAGTGGGTGGATTTACAAAGGTCTTTCCTGGTTAGCCATTGAAAAGCATGTGGCTAGAACTCTTTAGTAATTGGTATCATGTCCTTAGTATTGTCATGGGTAGATGAGAGATAGCAGTTGTGTCCCGAAGCCAAACAAAGCAAAAACTGTTTTACCTTGTAAATGCACAGGAAGCCAAGTTTCATGGTGGACATGACTTTCCTTCCTAATACCTCCTTATAAGCATTCTCCATCCTGTGTGGGTAATAAGCCGGTGTAACTGGACTAGATGAAGGGAAATGTTCACTTGACCAAAATGACTAAGGTTGTCATAGAGGAGTGTCACTACTTAGAAATGGTCTTTGCCCAGACACCTGGTCAACCATCCTTTCTGACTATCTGAGCATTACACTACCAAATTTGATAGCTGTGCAGGGGCAGCAAAATGCCTTTTATTGGAACTTGGGAGCTGACTCTTTTAGAACCAGTCAACCTACAGGAAATGATTAACATACCTAAACCTAACTGCTGCCCTCTGGGTCCAGAGTCCTTCCAGTCTCCTAGTGCTCCGGCAGTGTGGACCCGTATGTCTGACCACACCACAGACAAACAGTTACTACTTTTGGGTCCACAAGGGCAAGGGAGGTTGGAAAGTGAACAATCTTTGGACCAAGCTTGGGATATGAAAATACAAGGCTACAAACGTAAATTGGCGTCTCTGAAGAGGAAAGGGTGGCCTTACCAACCAACGTGCTGCAGAGTTTAAGTAATTCCCTCTGTATCTCACTCTAGCCTCCATTTGCTCCTCAAATGACCTCTGTCTGATTATGATATCAAGTCTCCTGTTCAACAGACTCTTGGTTAAAATCATCTCCCAATACATTCCTTTACACTTGACATTATTCTATTATTCTATAAAAATTATAGAATATTTATTTTATTAGTCTATAAGAAAATTATTGCCACCCTAATATTTGATATACAAGCCCATTCACTCACCTACTTAACGAAGTCATTGATCACAAGATATTCCCTCCTGGGCACTTAGGACGCACAAGTAGACAGAGGATGGAGGCTACACAGTGAACAGTAAACATAAGAAATGATTCTACACTGTATTAAAAAATAATCTGTGTGATAGGGAAAAACTAAATGAGAGGATTTGGTGCTACCTCAGTGAGTGGGTTCCAGTGTAAATAGGCGTCATCTGAGTAGAGCCCTGAATAGTGAGGAAGTTAGCTATGGGACCATAGAAGGGGTGAGGAGGGTGGAAGTTTCCAAACCCAAAATCCCTAATGTTAAGACCCCGAGGCATCTGAGGTGGAGTGAGAAGGGTAGCTGTGGGCTAGATGAAGAAGCCACAGTCAGTGGGGTGGCCGGGGATGGAGGATGTGAGCACATGGGCTTTGAAGGAGGAGAGCTGCAAGATCTAACTTGCATTTGAAAGCTCACTCTATGGGCAGATGGCAAATGATAGGAGCAGCTTGGCTATGGAAGAAAGGTTCTGTGTTGAACCAGTAGCTGAGGAGTCTCCTAAAACATTGGATAAAAAACTTGAGACATCCCCAAAGGCCAGAGCTTGTATCTGAAAGGATGGCATGACCACAGGCTGGCAGGAAGAAATCTGAAGAGGAGGAGACCTGGGGGTGAGGAGAAATTAGGACATCACTTTGCTGGTTACTGTTTGTATAGCCATGCCTGGGTTATTCATCTCTACTGTACTTCTCTTTCCTAACCAAGAAAAAGAAGACACTAAGAGTTTGTTTTGCTGTCACTAGTGTGAGCGTTACACAAATGCTCTCTGCACCATGCAGAAGGCCTGGCAGTTAATCAGCACTCAATAAGTGTTTTATAATGGAGGCTTAAACAAAACTTTTGAGGGAGCTGGATGTGACAGTGCACGCCTGTAAGCCCAGCCCGTTGGAGGCTTAGGCAGTAGGATCTTCAATTCAATGTCAACCTCAGTTACACATACAGTTTGAACTAACTGATTCTCTCTAGAGAATCGGGTCCCTTAACCTGGGTCCCAGAGTAACAGAGGGACCCCGATGAAAAGACACAACCATGGCATACACACTATCACTCAGCCACACTTCAGTGGTTAGGAGACAAAAAAGATGGCAAAAAAAACCTCCCAGCTCAAACACAGAGCTCTACTCCCCGCCAGGCCCCAAGCAGAAACTCTAATTAAACACTGAAACTTCCTGGGGCAAAGCAGAGGTTCTGTGGAAGGTGGAAGGCGTGGTCATCCAGAGGTGACTTGAAGTCTCAGGCTGGTGTTTGTCCAGAGGATGTGGTTTTTAGATTAGAAAGGTTCCCTGGGGCCCAAGCAAAGGGTTAGTCCTGTCTGTGCCAGTCCCAGCCTGCCCAGCCCATCACCTGGAAGCAAAACTCATTTTAAAATATGAAGCTAAGACTTTTCTCACTTTATTCAATGCCCATGTGGACAAGTGTGTCCCAAGTGTGTCCAAGAGCCACAGTGAAAAACTGCTGCCCTGGCCAGAAGTAGAAATTCCATGCAGATTTACAGGACAGAGATTTTTTTTTTCCACTTAAGCACGAAAAGATTCCTATACTCAGGGTAAACGTTGCAGAGTTGCCTGGCTATAGACAGTGTCAGTACTCAATCCCCTTTCCCCAGGGTTTCCAACACACGCAGGCTGGGCTGCCCGGCCTGCACCCTTTCCTTCCCAGACTATAGCCTCGGGATGAGAGCGGTCTCTGATTTGGTTCAGTACAAAGCAAGTCCAGTTTAGGGCCTTGAGGAGTTTTCATTGAAGATTATCTTCCTTTAAATAGGTATTTTACAAGTCTATCAAGTTTTACCCTAAGAGGACAAAATTCAGGAAGTTGTTCAACCAATTTTCTTAAACAGCTACTGAGTATCCAGTGTCCTGTTAACAATCTGTAAAGTTGCTGTTGACGGAAGGGGCCCACCAGGCTGAAGAATGTGTAAAGAACAGGGAGGCTGGAGATAGCTCATTCCCTCAGTGCCTGAGTTTGATCTCAACCCACCTAACAAAAAAATAGCCAGGCATGGTAGTGTACACTCCAGTGGGGGAGATTGGGACAGACAGATCCTTGGCTCACTCACCAGCCAGCCTGGCCTACTTAGAGAGTTCCAGGTGCCTCGGATGAGAAGCACTTTCAAAAAGAGTGAAGCAGACAGCACCTGAGAAATGGCACCAGTGGGTATCCTCTGGGCTCTGTCATGCCCACACACGGATGTATACAGAGAGAACGGGTTGCCTGAATCAGGTGTAAAGTCTGTAAGATTTCAGAGAGGAGGGGGCCAGAAAGAGCCATGAACTGTCTGTGGAGGAGGTAATGCCACAGATTGATCTTTCAAACAAATATCCGATAAGTGCAGGAACATAATGAGCAGAGGCTATGCCCAGAGGAGGGCAGCCTTTGCAAGGGATCAGGACCCCTGCAGATCTGCGAATCACATCTGTTTCCAAGCCTGCTGCCTTTTGATTGAGGCCATTTCTCAACTTTACAACTGCTCCTCTCCAGGACATGTACCCACCCTTGGTTCTGTCACGCAGTAAGTGACATGGCACCAGACTCTCACTGCGAGTTAACTGAGAGCACGCCTGGTGAGGGTTTGTTTATATTTCTTGCAGGACTGTAAAAATCACAATCTTCAAAGAAAGGAAGGGAACATAAGGTTATACCTAAGGCTCTAAGTCTAATTAACCACTAAATAAATGGAGACTGTGCTTCTATTTTCTCCCTAATTTATGTGAAAATAAGCCTAGCAAAAAAAAAAAAAAGAAAGAAAGAAAGAAACAATAATTTTTTAAAAAAAGAACATGTGATGTCATTGGTCAGTTTGGTCAAAAAATTTTTGAATGAAGATAAAAATTCAATGACTCCAGCATGAGGCATCAAAGCAAGGAACCCTGAGTATTGTAGGCATGATGTACTGTGGTTACAGAATAATGGAGGGATTAATTCAGGCTATTGAGTGAGAAGCCCTACCTCCAAAGTCAGGCATGGTGATGCACACCTGCTGTTCTAACCCTGGAGACTGAGGCCCTAGAACTGGACTTCAACATCATTCTCAGCTACATTGTGAGTTCAAGGCCATTATATACTATATGAGAATATGTTTTTTTTTAAATAAACAAAAAGCCATCCCACCACTGTGGAGAACAGGCAATCTAGCTGTTCTCAGACCTCATATTACATGGCCCTAATTGGAGGAATGGCAAGTACTTACAGGGACTAGAAGGCATAGCTCTCTATCAATGAATGATGGCCTTGTTGGTTTATTGACATAGCTCTCTGCCCCTTACAGGATCTGTTGTACATCTCCCATGGCAGCTACACGCCCACCCCATAAAGAGGCTCCTCTTAGGGCATAATAAGTCTGGCTGCTAGGATAAGGGTGGAAAAACTTTGAAGATGTTGTTTCCAGGGTAACCAGGGGGCAGGAAAGCAATAAAT